>NC_046262.2:67403721-68148721 GCF_009819885.2 Catharus ustulatus | reverse complement strand
CCTGGGGGGCTGGCCACCAGCAGAGTCCACCTTACCCAGAGCCCACTATTCCCCATGCCCTCTGTCCACTCCAGCCCTGCCGCCAGCCTCCGTTTGCAGAGGCCTCTTATTTACCATCAGCATCAGAGGAAATAGTACTGTTAATAACAACGAGGGGGGACGTGGGTGGTGATGCAAAGTGCGGGAAGGGCCATGCCCACCCCCGTGCCCAAAGCACCCGAACCCTGGCAGCCTCACTGTCGCTGTGGGACGAGAGCAGCCCTCAACACCCCTCTACCTCTCTTGGCCACAATCTCACCCCTGGGCCCCGACTCCTCACCCTGCCTGGCAGGGATTCTGAAGGAAATTCCCCTCAAAAGACGTGTCCCCATTGTCTATGGCTATCTGTCATGGGGTTGGGGGAAGAAGCGGTGGAAGATAAGTGAGGGGGAAAAACCAGGGCAAAAGGGAGGAGTAAGCCACCCTGCAGTCTGGTGTGGGACAGCCTCCGTGGCCGCCCTCCTCTCTCCAACAGCAACCTGCGCCATCTTACCCCCATGGCTTCTTCCTTTCTTCCCGCCCATCCAAGCGGGACTGGACTGGAAACCACTCCTAAAAATCGTGTGACGGAAAAATAGGGGTTCGGGCCAAAGCGCAAGATAGGGGCTATCCAGGAAGGCACCACTTCCAGGTGGAGGGATTCCCTTTGCCACACCTGTTTTCTCCTTAACATCCTCCTGTCCCCTATTTTCTTGCCGTCAGTGACAAGTCTTATTCACGTGAAGGGAAGCTATTGGATTTCAAACCTGATCAGTGGATGTGGGTTCACCCACATGGGCCTCATTAAATACAGGCGAGCGGGAGTGCATGGCGTATCCACACTGCACTGTCTCTGCCCTGAGCATGGCACCGCATAGGCATGGGGGTTTAGGAAACAGGGAGAGGTCATCGAGTGCCCCTCAGGGTGAAACGAACTCAATGGAGTTGGAACGAGGTAGTGGGTGCATTCCGATGATTGCTCAGGGTGTGACAGTCTGTACTGGAAAAAGATGGGGTACAACCTGTGCCAGGGGGCAAGGTACATGTCTGTGTACATCTCTGTCTTCCTCCGCTCAGGGTTCTCTTGTGGTTGTGAAAAAGGGGCGCTGATGTCCTGTAAGGGTCGAGTGAGGTGTGGTGACAGCCCAGCATCCTGCTTTAAAGTCCTGTTCCCCACCAGACCTCTCCAGGTCCCACAGTGTGGCAACCGAAGAGTGGTCTGGCATCACCTTAGGTCTGTTTGTAGGTTTCCTTGTTGCTACTGAAAATATGGCGAAGAAAACAGGAGAGGAAGTGGGCCGTCAGGGCAAGGGGCTCTGAGCGTCTGTCCTGGTCCATGTCCCGGGGGTGGGACGGGCTGCCCTATAAGCTCTCCTCCCTATGCTCAGTTTGGGGTATGAGCAAGGAGAGCTCTGAAATGTTTTGTCAACAGGCGAATAGGCATCCAAATGCGTGATTTTAATAAGGACGCTGGTGTCCTGGAGAGGAGATTGGTGCTCTGGCAGCGTTTGAACCGGCAACGGCAATACTATCTGTCCGTCCATCCGTCTGCACGGCAAGGCGCAGCGGGGAGATGCGATGCTGCCAGAAAGGGAATAGGAAGAGGATGGCAGTGTGTTGTACAGGGCAGAAATGAGTGAAAACTGTCATGGTGTCAAAATAGTCATTGCAGTCTCAGGTGTTACCAGAACAGCACAACACCCTTCCCAGAAGGACGAGCAGACAAAGGTCGCCACCACTTATTCCTTAGAAACTCTACAAGCCCGTCGATTCTGTTGTTGCTTCTGATCTTTATTTTTCCACCGCCTAGAGTGAGAGCAGCAGTCAGATAATCTGCTTGGTCCTTTGGCTGAGATGTCTATGCTAAGAAGAACAACTCTAAATTGTTATCCTATTGACGAGCAGAGAAATTTTTACTTAGGTTTTACTATCTGAGAGATGTAGCCAAGTTTTGTGTATTTCCCTCCTTGTGCATCACTGGTACCCATCAGCACACACAACACAGCAGCTGAAACACGTGAGGGGAGGGCATGTGGAGTGTGATTTTGCAACAGCATTTAGCAGCGACGCTACTTTAAAAATTTAAATATTTTTTGTACATGAGTCCAGAGCGCCCACTGGAAAAAAAAACAAAGGTAAAAAAACAAACAAGCAAACAAAAACACACAAAAACCCCCTGCAACAACACACATACAACATATCATGTTCTTATAGTTTTTCCTGAAATGATTTCCTGAAGTGCAGAAGAAACGTCCTACGAAAGACAGAAAGGTTACTCTTCTATCTGTCCACAACCTATTGAAACATGAGAAAAGCACAAATTCCTAAGAGGAGATGTAGGAAGTCAACTATAGAAATACACAGTCTTGGAGAAAGTTTGGCTAATGAACTGCCAAAATCGAAGAGAGGGAAAAAAATAGGAGGTTGATCCAATCAAATACAACTTCTAACTTCTCGGGGAGTGCATCTTTTTCCTCACACCTGACTGGGTTTAGGGGCTTAGAGTTCTTCACTGCCATTCCCTCATGTAAAAATTGCATTTCTGTAACATCAAACCTTTCCTTTTCATTACTTTTTTTTAAAAGAGAAAGGGAGAATCCGGGGAAGATAAAAGCCTCGAAAGGGTTTCCGAGATATTTCCTTGCAACACCGGTGCAATGAAGAACGGAGGACCATTCTGCAGTGAGAAATATTAAAATATTGGCATTTCCTGAGATATTGCAGCTCCCTCCCCCTGCCTGCTGTGTTGCATAAGTCCAATTTCTCTTCAAACAGGCACCCACACACGGACACCGTATTTTGATCCCAGCAAACAACAAGCAAAGAGCAGTGTGGGGAGGGGAAGGAGGCGACAGTTGCCACACCCCACCCATTGTGGGGAGGAGGGCGAGGAGTAGAGATGGAGAACCAGGAGTCCTTCCTGTCACCCGAGAGATGCTCTAACTGCAGAGCACCCTTCTTCCCGCTAGGTATCTCTCTCTACTTCGATTTTTTTTGTTATTGTTGTTATTTTTAAAAATTTCGTTGGAGCAGAGTCCATAGGCGGTGGCCAGGGATGCCGCTGAGACAGCGCTGGGGGGAGACGCGAGGCAGTAGGACCTGCAGCCGGTGCGGCGGGCACCGGGAGGTGGCGGTGTTCCTCCACCCCCCGGGCTCGGGGCAGTCGGGCCGGGCCGGGCACTGGGCGGGACCGAGACCACGGAGGACCCGAGGGTCCTCCCGCCTCCTTCCCGCTCTTTCTCCCCTCTCAAAAGTGGAGTCTGGCCTGTCCAGGCATTGCAAACGAGGCGGGGAGAGGGAGGTAACTTGAATTTCGCACCTGCAGACTCGGTTTAAAATCAAATCTAAATATAACAAGCCCATGAATCAGGCTAAAAAACCAACAATAGCAACAAAAAAATCAAATTCATTCCGCTGCTAGAGGCTGTATTCACGGGAAACAGAGAAATAACCAATTTCAAACTTTGTCTTTCCTGTAAGTTATTTTACACCTAGATATAAACTAGATATAAAATCAAAGAGAAAATTTTGCTCGTTCCTCAGCCTGTGCTGCAAGCCAAAATTGTGCTTTGCACAGAATCAGCTGCTCTGCCCAGTCATCACGGACTGGAGCTGAAGTTGGCATTCTGTATGTTCACCAAAACACACCTAACAAAGAGTTTGCTGTACTTCAGTCTCTGGAAACCTCATGATCATATGAATTCTGGATTAAAGAAACGCAACTTCCACTCCCCTCTTCTGCTTCTCCTTTTTACTTCTACCTTTATACCACTAATAAGGAGAGATGTTCTTTACTGCAAAAAAAAAAAAAAAAAAAAGGGCATTGGCTTTTTATCATTATTTCCAGAGGAGGTACACAGTGAGGGTGTACATGCACTGGAAATTTTTGTGGGTAAAAAATTAGAATTTTTTTTTCGTGTATGCAGAGATTAAATTCTGTATTTTTCTGTAACGGGAAAAAAAAAAATTGTCATGCCAAACTTCAACTATTTCACCAAACATTATCTCTTTTACATTCCACATTTTTTTATTTAAATATTTCAGTCTTGCAGGGGAAACAAAACAAGTATGAACAAAACGAAAAGGAAAGAGAAAATTAAACAGAAAGAAAAAGAAAAAAGAAAATGAGAGAAAAAACCGCTTTTGTTATACCCGCAGTACATGAGCCTCCACTTTTGTTAAAAATAATGGGTGTAGAACAATATGCAGTTCGGATTATTTACGTATAGTATAAGAAAACGGGGATGAAGAGAAGTGGGAGAAAATTTAAGTGTAAAATACTGAATACTGGGTTTACAAAACGATAGGTATTAAAAGCATTGGTGGTGAGGAAAAAAAAAAAGGATGATGGGGGAAAATTAATAAGAATATGGGAAAAAGTATTTATTTCAGACATTTATTATTTACAGCCCAACACACTGTCTCATCTCTGTAGCCGCAGTGACCACCTCAAATCTGAGGATTATTAGCACTGTTATGTATTCATTTGTTTATCAATCCTTGGACGAGAATCCAAGAAATCACCAACTTCGGAGGCATTTTGATCATCTTGGATGATCTGTGCAGATGCACAGTGGAAAGAAGGTCCAGTTTTTAGCGGTGATTCCGATACTAGGCCGGTATTAGGTAAGCGAGATGACTGAGAAGGAGCGGGACCTGTATTTATTGCTCCTATTCCACCCGTCATGTTCAAGTGTCAAGTGTCTGAGATCTGAGGGGACACGTAGCTGTCCTCATGCTGCTCGCGGACCCCGACAGAGGCGCAGGCAGGACGGGGGAAGGGTGCGATGCCACCCCTCCAGCCCCAGGGTTTATACAAAAGAGACCGCTGTGATTCGCGGGGTCGTCGTGCAGTAACGCGGGGTGAGGAGGGGGAGGGATGCTGCGAGGCTGACCCACGGCATCCTGCCGCGGGGGTGCTCTGGGGGCGGAGACGGCGGCTACCCCCGGTCCCGTCGGGACTGCAGCGAGGCGCGGGGTAAACCACCGTAGGGTGTGGGGAACTATGCGTGATGCGCTGCGGTGGCGGAAAGACTGACAGACCCACTTTCGCCTGCCGCCCGGGACTTAATACAGCTCTGCAAAAGAGAGAGAGCTGCACGTTCGCTCATTAAAAGAAGGAGGTGGACGGGGGAAGTGTTGTGTCAGCGGGCACGGAGTCTCCGGCACCCGCTATTGGTATTGCTGTTATATGTGATAAAGTAAGAGCTAATCTGATGGATGACCATGTTGATTTCCGTTTTGGGAGAGTTTTTTGGGAGTGTTTTTTACACGTTTTACTTGTAGGCACATGACTACTTTTTACTGGGTGACATATCAGCATAGGGCTTGTAAAATTGGAACGAGAAGTAGCGTTGGAAATAACATAAGAAACGACAAAGAATTAAAATATACTTCTGGTGAAACGGGCACAGCATAAGACACACTTCACTCTTTATTTTTTAAAAAATACATGCACAGCAGTCTTTGGAGAGGGCTAACTTTTACCTGATACGTCCATTCAGGTAAGTCATTCATAGTGTAATTATCTGTTCATGAACGTCAGCTTTCGAAAAAGAAAAAAAAAACCCCACAAAAAAAGCCCCCACAAAAAACCCAAAAAACCGCTACGCACTCGGTTCTGTTTGGGTTTTTTTTGTTGTTGTTTTATTTGTTTGTGGGGGGTTTGTTTGCGGTTTGTTTGCTTGTTTGTTTGTTTGTTTTAGTGGAACAACATTGTTCCTTTAAAAACAGCATTCCTGGGCTATAAAAGCAATCTTCTGGTTTTACTATTTAAACTACTCTTCTTTCTTATCATTACCCGTTCAGGTAAACTGAAATGTGCTGAAATGTGTTTGTCATATAATTCAAGGCCTATAGATTTTCGGATAAAGCAAGTGTAAGTATACAAGCAGTATTTTTTTTAAAATCTAACTACTTTCCTGTTAATTGAACTATGAACTGGATTCAAATATGCACATTTTAAAAACTATATGTCACACATTTATTAGTGCAGCACCTAATACAGAAATTACAAATTGTCTTCCTTGGAGAAGGCTGTCCCTACCTGCCTCTGAGCATTTTAAGAAAATATTTTTAAATAAACGATTCCTGAAATAAAGGATTATAAAAGTGCACTTAGAGACCATAAAACAGCAACGAAATTTCTTAAATCCATTTAAACTGCCCCCACTACATCCCTTATTTATATTGCCTTATACCTTAAAATGGGGTAGAAGGGGAGGGGTGTGTTGGTGATTTCTAAAATATGCTTTTCTTAATATGAAATTAATTAGATAATCAAACATTTAGACAAATCAATTCAGTCTCCCACTGGAAGTTATCCGTGTAATAACTGAGCAGGGTAATAAGACCCTCCTGCATTTTTAATGTCTGATAAACTTCCTGTGCACCTTGCTTTGTAGAACTAACACCGTACACAATCTGTGATCTTATGCAGAATAGAAGCGTGGAGGAAACAGGATATAAAGACACATACACTGCAGAGTATCACCAAAACACGGGGAAATGGCGGGGTGCGGGGGACGGGGAAGGGCAAGTACATTTAAACAGATAGAAAGGAGGGAGTAAAGGAAAAGTGATAGGCTGTAACTTTCAGTAAATTAAAAACAATGCAAATATACCTTACATATACATCAGTATTAAAAGTAACACTTGCTGGAGCCAACAGGAGGAGGAGAAGAGAATGGTGCAACGGTGAATCCCGGCTCACACACCGCGGCCGCCCCCGACAAGACGGACTCCTCCACACAACGCACACCGAACCCGTTCGTTCATTTCGGAATTGTTTGTTTTACTGATAATGATGACGATATTTGAAAGAAAAGGGGAGGGTCCACTAATTCCTGGATTAGGATCTTAATTAGGATCTTCTGCAAATAGGGTCGATCGCTCCCAGAATCCGCGGTCGCTTTGAACAGGGGGGTTTGCGTATATTTTTTCTTCTCCTCCTTTCTTCCTTCTTTTTTTCATGTCCTGCTTTTCTTAATGCATGTAAGTGTAGACGGACATCCAGAATGCCTTCAACTGACGTCAACAGACGCGACCACTCCACTAAGCCTTGAACGTGAAGCGGGGATGGGGGAACTCGGGGCCAGGGGGCAGCCGTGAAGATGCTCCGCGCTGTTCCGCGGGCACGCAGGCTCCCGCCTGCACTCTACCCCATGAAATAAACTCTAGCAGCAGGAGCAACGCTGCCCAGCCTATCATTTGTCCCCAAAGATAGATAGATAGATAAATGGATGGATAGATAGATAGATAGATAGATAGATAGATAGATAGATAGATAGATAGATAGATAGATAGATAGATAGATAGTAGTAGTGGTGGTGGTATTTAGACGTTATTTGCTGCTTCTTTTAATCAAAAAATGGAAACTTCCAACCAATTTTAAAAGATAATGAAAGAATTCCCCCTCCCTACTCAAAGCGTTGCACGACAGAGGAGCTTTGAGCCGGTGAGGGCGCAGCGTTCATCCGGGCGCTGCTCTGTAGTGCGTCGCTGGTATGGTGTTCGGAGACAGGAAGTGAGGGGAAGGTAGGCGGGAGGTCGGAGGAGTAGGGTGGCTCTGATTTCGGGTCGCAACCATCGCCGATCTGATCTGCAAGTCCAAGCCACTCTCACGGTTTTGCCCTCTCCCTCCACCGGGAGGAGATGAGGTGTAAGCGGAAATTCGGTGGCCTACAGAGTAGCGGAGACCGTTTTGTCCTCCTCTTTACCTTCATCCACTCCTTTGGGAGACTTTGCAGTCCGTCGTGGTGTTTGGGAGAACTTTCACTTCCTGGGGAACTTCAGACGTGGAGGCGGCAGAATGAGATGCAGCCGTGGCTTAGAAAAGAGGGGTGTTCTCTGTTAGGACCGGAGTTTCTCTCCTTTTCTGCTGACATTATTTACGCTTTTGTCAGCCTTCTGTGAGCTGTTCCAGAGCATCTCTGTGGACCTTGACACAAACGTTCCTAGGGCTGCACAACACATACTCTCACGCACTGTTTCTCCCTTCAAGCCTCTAAACTAAACTTCAATGTCCTCTTAAGAAAGCGAAAACGTGAGTGTGTTTCTGACCGGGCAAGCGGTGTCGACTCTTATAATATTTTTTTTTTTTCCGTGCTATCGGGCACTACTGGTGAATTCCTTCGGGGCTGGTGTTTGGATCCTCACGGAGCTCTCTTTGTCCGCCCGGCCTCCGAGGGCTGTGCCGTCAGGGAACGTCCGGTTGTTCGGGGCCGCTGCGGGGCTCTCCCCGCGGAAACATTCCGCAGAAGTCGGCGACTGGGAACGGTAGAGCGCCTTTGCTCTCCCTTGAGCCAAGCTCCAGGATGACACGCGCCCGCTATCATATCTATAAATATTTATATGGGTGGATGCATACATATGCATACACATACCTGTAGGGACATCTGTAGGGTTGATATACATGTGTACGTATATATTTAGTAACTTTTCATCGTCGCCCCTCCCCAGCCCTCCCCCACCCCTCGCAGCCCCCTCCCCTCCCTGACAACTGCCCACGCGGGGCGCCGTGTACAGTCGGCCCAGAGGGGACAGCACGACATTGGCCCCCACTCAGTCACGCCCCATACGCCCTCCAGAGAGGGGCTAGAGTAGGGACGAGCAGTCCTGCCGTCCCCTCGCCCTGCACACCTCCCTCTATCCCTCCTCAATCTTTCCCTCCCCCCACTCCTTTACTGCACACCTCCCGTTCCGGCACTAACCCAAACTTTTTCTCGCCGGTCCCCGCGTCCTAAAACCTAACCGGGGCTTTTACTGATCTTTTCATTCAGTTTTAATCGGAGAGACGGATGAGGGGAGACGGAAGGACAGAAGGAACCGGCAGCGCTTTAGTACACCCTCTTCCCAGTGACCAGAGGTCATGCTACAAGTTCGCCTGACAGCATAGATCGAGAGAGTGTGTTTTGTTAACAACATGATTTTTCATGATTTTTCCTATTTTGGTTTTGTTTGTTTTGTTTTGTTTTGTTTTGTTTTGTTTTGTTTTGTTTTGGTTTGGTTTGGTTTGGTTTGGTTTGGTTTGGTTTGGTGTGGTTTGGTTTGGTTTGGTTTGCTTTGGTTTTTTTACCAGCTGTTGACTGGCTGCTTGATTTGGACAAATGTTGCACAAAATATCAGTGCCTCCCAGTTACAAGACCAAAATTAAACTGTTCATCGGAAGTTAACTGCAGGGAAATATCTTAGGAAACTCGACCTTTTGCTTCATCTTTTTCTTTTCCTTTTTTTTTTTTTTTTTTTTTTGTTTTAAATTTTTTGTTTGTCTGTTTTGGTGTTTTGTTTATTTGTTAGGGGTTTTTGTAGTCATTGCTCTTCTCTACACTAGATACTTCTAATTTGTTCTGTCTGTCAGAACCAGACTATGAGAGGTTTTGGTGCAAATTCATTATGTCTAGCAACACATAACGTATAGTAGGAACTGAAAAAGACTGTAGCAATGGAACAATAGGACTTCAGTACATGGAAAACACAAGCATTGGGAAAATTGGTTAAATTTCAGAACACGTCCTCCTCAGCAGAGAGGGCTGGACTAGATCATGGCCAACCCCCCAAAAAACTTGCAGAACCTCACATACAACAGTTCACTTTCTATTCCGGGGCATAAGAAACAGTGAGGAAAAAGAAAAAAAAAATGGCAAACCCAAGCCAGCTTTACCCATTCCTCTCCCGTTTTCATAGATGGAAGATTTTTGACTATTTTAGAGTGGTTGGAGCAAGAGTAACACCGTGGAGACCTAAGGGGCACTTTTCAATAGAGATGGTGAGGGGAAACACGTGAATTTCTGGAGACCTGAAAAAGCTTTTTCCGCTCCGTGGGAGTCTTTGCCACTAGAGGCTCAACCCTACACGTGGGGTAAAGTCTTTCTCTGATAAAGGAGAAGTTACGTAAGTACTGCAGTGTTTGTGTATGTGTGTGTATGTCCTGAATTCCCTGCAAAATTTGGGATGCTGAATCCCCGACAGATGGAGGTTTTTCAAGTCCCTGTGAACCCGAGAAGAGGCCGGCTTTCCCTGGGTAGCCAGAGCGGGTCGCTCGGCATAGATCTGGTTGTTTTCTCTCGCTTCTGGCGAGGCACATTTGACTAACAAGGTGGGGTTTATGACTGGACACAACGGCTTACGCCGGTGAGCCGGTTTTGTGCGTCGGATGCTAAACCTGTTGGTTGTGGGGCTGTATTTAGTTGCAAGAAACGTTAATCATCTAGCAGACTGCCAGCGAATGCTGAGCTGTGGCTTCCCAGGGAGTTTTTTTGCAGTGCCTGGTTGCCCTGGTGGGCAGGCACAAGGACAATCACAATGTTGCAGTTAACAAACCACAGAAACAAACAAACCAGCTCGCAAGGTGGGGAGGCTGGAGGAGAGGAGGGAGAGGGGAAATGCAGGTGGGGAAAAAAGAGAGGGAGAGGAAAGAAGATAAAAAGGTATCATGCAACTGGTCAGCGTCCAAAGGATTGCTCGCAGTAGTTAGTCCATCCGCTGCCTGCCACGTAGTAGGTCACTCGGAGCAAGCAACCATCACTTCCCGGGCTCTCCAAAACTAGTCTTTGCCAAAATGGCATTGCTCACCACAGGAACACACCTGGCAAGGGAGTGTCGGGAGCAGGACAGGTCCGATGAAGTTGGGGAAAGGACAGAGAAGTGCGGCCCGACTGCCCACTCTGGTCCAGGGGTGCCCCTATGCATCCCGCTGCCCTTTCCACCAAAACAATGCCATCTTCAGCCGCAGTCCACTCGTGTCCATTGAATGGGTGAAACTGCCTCATTGCAACATCTACGAACAGTGTTGCTGTGCTGCTGCCTAGGAAATAGTAATAATAATAATAATAATAATAATAATAATAATAATAATAATAATAATAATAATAATAATAATTTTTAGCTGATGCTATTGTGATGGATATAATGCAGCAAAAAACAGCAACTTACATTGTATTTATTTACCCCCGCAGCCCTTCATAAGCTTGCAGAACTGTAAATAGAGATTATGCCTTCCTGGTAATTCTGGTTTCAAGACATCATCAGTCAGGAACACGTGGGAAATCTGGAGGGGAAAGGCTGGCATAATATGTTTTGCATGATTTGAACAGAAGGCTAGGTGGAGCCTCCAACCTTTGTTAAGTAACTGGCAGCTTACAGTATACAAATCCCAGATTTGCCTCTATAGTTTTTGTCTCTTCTTTTCAGCAGCCCCAAATAATATTTTTAGCCTTTTATTTTTAACTGTAATTCTCAAAAAATAATGATACAGTTTAAAAAATATTATTAATAATATTTCCTGTAAATATTGATTAACCCTGTAGATACAGGAATCAGTCATATATGTTTTGTGTCATCTTAAGTCATGTGCAGGAAATGTGGTTAGTTTTTTCATCTTTAATCGAGGGTCAAGCATTTTAGTGATTTATCTAATAATCACATAGATCTATCCATGTGCATATATTTCTGCTGCAAGATGTTTAAATTATGACCCTTTGCTTTTTGGGGGGCTATTTTTCAGGTATAAACAACGCAGACAGACGAGAGGTAGTGACAACTGTGACAAGAAATGGTAATTTTTGTTCGTTTGTTTAATAAAAGTCAAATTATATTATATACATTATCAACAGAATACATGTCCTTTAATGACACACAGTTTTCACATGTAATTACTGACTGTGGGTTTGATTTTTTTTTTTTCTTGTGACTTTGAATTCTTGATACTCTGTCTTTTCTTATTTCTGAATTTGGACTTGTAGTAGATATCACTTTACATACTCTATGTTTAACGTAGGAGAATTATAGCCGTGAGTTGCCTGTAAAATGAAATTTTACTCACAAAAGAAATTATGAGGCACATGCAATGGAAGGTAAGACAGATGAGTGACTTATCTGAATGGGAGAAAAGGGCTGCTGCTCTGAAGGGAAAAATGGGTTGGACTGTACTGGCATGATGTAATGTTTCCCTCTATATGAGTTTTGTCATAATTTAATGCAAAAACAGAACTTATGTAACACTATGCCCCTCTTATGTACGTTACAGCAGCTAAAGTGAGGTTCCTGTGTGTCCTCCCAAAGAAGGTGGGGTTACTGGAGTTAGGATGGGGGCCTGATTGCAATAATTAAAGAATCATAAGCATTCCCTTTAAAGATAATAGAGACAGTTTGCTCTTTAGAAATCCATACAGGATATTTCTTCTTATGTCACAGCCATCTGGAGACTTACAAAAAGATTGGAAAACAAGCATGGCAATCTACAGGCCATAGGAGGAATTTATTTCTACAGTGATTTTGGAATAAATAAGTTTTATACAATTATGTATACTGGAAGAAACTGGACAGCGTTAACAACTGCTTTTGACAATCCAGGTGATGTTTTGGGCAGAATTTTCACAACTGTGCATTGCCTAAAACTTTTGACATGCTAGACAATACTGTAGTTTTAGAAAAGTGCTTTGCAATAAGTGCATATATTTTTGTAATCGGAATAAGCAAATACTTGAACAACTTTCTGATGATGTTGAGGCCCTTGATGTCTGAGAGCTAGAAAATGTAGTTGATAATAAGGCAAATGAGCAACTAGGTCATAACCACCACATTGCCTCTTTTGATGTGCTTAGGCTCCAAAGATTAATCAACAAAATACATCAGGTGTATGGCAGTTATTTTCGAAGTTAGTGCATAAGTGAGGTGGTTGTGAGAAGAGAGCTTGGTGTTTTAGAAATATGCTGTCTGACTTTGAAAAATGCCAATTTGTAGTAATGTACCTTGCATATAAATCTGGTGGTGTGACAGCTGGTGACATGCCTGCATTTAACATGCACACATGTTTGTACCTTTGTTAATATGGGTTATATATACACATATGCACTTGAATATAAGCACAGATGCACACATACACGAGGATCACTTGTAATTTTGTGCCTCTGACTGAAAGAATTTAATGCATAAGTACAACATATGCTTGATCAATATTGTCCTTAGTTATTGCCATTAAAAAATATCTTTCACTTATCTGCCAATTCATATAATATAATAACTCATAGAAACTCATTAGAACTTTATATAATGATCAAAGTGATCGTGTGCCTCTGATTGTATCAGCTATCTGATCCAGTTGGCCCTGTTGACCCTGAACAGCCCAAGAGGTAATGAAGAAGCTCAGTAAATCATAATGCAGCATTATAAAAATTCTAATTATTTTGTGCCAGGTTCTAAATTTTCAACAAAGAGCACTGGTAGAATAAGATATTATGAATCCCAAGTAAAAAACACTGATGGCAAAAAAGCAGTCCATACCAGCATATATAGGATCTGTTTAAGCAAAAGTGTTTAGCTTCAAAGTCTTAGAATCTGAAAACACAAGTAAATTACGAATATCCCTGCTGGGTTCAGATTTAGCAGTTAGCAGATTAGGAATGTCTGTATGCTACTTCTTGGTGGCAGTTTTATCTTCGGGCCATGTCTGACAAATGAGATTGTTTCCCCATTTTCATGCTTTTGTAATTGCAATAAAAATGGGCTTGTTGATACAGTTGTTATTTTACGTGTAACCACAAACACCTAAATATATATTTTAGTACAAACACGTAGACAGATGCGTCTAGACTGACACATATGTATGGCTCTTCTGTGTACACACAAGCAGACATAAGCTTTATCATACAAGCAAGCTCTTTAACCAACACACAGCATCAACAACTTCAGCTGAACACCCCGAATCAAAAAAAATCCACCTAAAAATAACAATGTATGTAAGCGCAGGTTAATTAACAAACAAATGTACTTAAATCCAGTGTGGCCTTTGGACTGTGATTGTACTTGGACATGTGTTTTATTTTACAACTTAGAAGAGTAGTAAGATTAATTTTAACCTGGTATTCCTTTAGCAGTTCTGAGCAATCCATAGACCATCTGTAATGTATTTTTTGGTGGTATCTCATACTGAATACAGCACACAGCTTGAATTGTTGAAGTGCATTTATTAATTTCAACAGTAAACATGGTAGATCACAGTGAGAAGGTTCGTTTTATCACATATAGTCAACAAACCTTTAATGTTTGTACTTAAGAAAATTCTATGCAAATTATATTGTTAAATAATTCAAAGTATAATGTTTTTTCAGAGGGGAAGGGGGAGAGGAGGAGGAGCTGAGAGACTTACATCCTAAAACTCTTCATAAAGCATCAAGACTTTCCTCTGTCTGTTCCATGAGTAACACCAACACGCAGTTCTCCTCTCTTAGTACAAGGTTAATAAAAATAAAGGATGAATCAGTGTTTTTATTAAGGCTTTTCATCAGATAATGCGTGGTCTTAGTAAATATAACTGCAACGTTCACCTGTGTTGCACTCTAAAACAAACACAGAGACACACATAGGCTGGGAGGGAGTGGGGGTGGGAAGAAGGGCAGAGAGAGGTTACAGAGGCTACAGAATGCACTGAGCCTGCTGCTCACAGCTTCCCGCACAGACAGGCAAAGGAAAACGCCTGGCACGACCGTCCCTCTGTAAATACCTGTGAATCGCGATAGGCGCAAAAAAAGAGAGTGTTGCGGAGTATAAATAAAGAAAAATCCACACACCCTCTTCCCACAAAACAACTATTCAACAACAACAACAACACCTCATAGACACACAACGACAGGGCAAACTGTCAGTGTAATTGCACATCGAATCATTGCGTAGCACAGCCCCTTTCCCAGCTTCCAAGCGCAAAGCCCCGCTCGCTCCCCGCCGCAGCATCCCTCCTCCACCTGCGAGGGTTGCCCTAAGAGAACCGCAGCAGCTCTCCCCGGGGTCGGACAGGATGCTTCCCGTCCCCGGAGAGAGCGTCTTCCCTCCCGGCCTCTGGATGTTAGACCAGTCTGCAGAGGAGGAAGGTAACGGCGGCGGACGGATCCCCCGCACCAGGGCGGCAGAGGCGGCGATGCTGGAGGCCAGAACGGACCCGGTCCCGGAGCAAGCTGCTGGTGGCTTACGCATATCAACAGCCGTGTGTACTCGAGTTTTCTCATGACATCAACATTACCTTGGTCTCCCGCAGTCCGGGACCTCTGACCTTGCCGGCTGGCCCGCATTTTGGCACTGAAAGCCCTCCAATGATGTCCCTTTTCTCCTTTCAGGCTAGGGGCAGCAGCAGCCGGCAAGACAGCGGCCTTCTTTTCCCCAGCTCTAGGAGCTCCGAGAAAGAAGGGATCTCCCCCCTCTAAAATACACACGCGGGCAAGATATTTGCAATCAAGCTGCTACCATTTGGCAAATAGCTCTATGCCGCGCATAATCTAAGGGGGTCACGAGCCGCATCCTCAAATGTTCTTGTTACTTTCTACTGAAATGGATTTTCCCCACGTTCTTACTCCTTAGACTGCGCTGGAAATTGCCGAAGGCTTTATGCCTTCGCAGAGGCTAAGGAGTCTTTCGTGAAAATGAAGCAATTTACAATGCAAATAGGGGCCAGTAAAAGGATGGATGCTCCTCTCTCTTCAAGCAGTTTGACGCAACTTGATAGCTGGTTTTATTTTCTGGTATTAACAGACTAATTGTTGGCTATCCCTGCCGGAAATTACTGGCAGAAACAAAAAGTTCAGAATAAACTTTGAAGGCTAGGATCGCTTTTGGAAGTTATTAACTGCACATACATGCAGACAAACTTACACAAAAGGATGACATTTTAAAGCAGCACTAGTGCTCTTGGAGGGAAAATCTGGATTGTAGTAAGGATTAAAAAAAAAAAAATCTTTGAGGGAAGTGAGTTGTTATCTTTGGTTATCTAGCTGTATGAGTGTTTTGGTTTTCATAAAGCTAGATAACCGAAAGTAAAAACTCCTTCAAGATCATCGTACAGCGTATGAAAATCAAAGACTGCGAGACAGTAAAAATCGAGAAGGGTCAGGAATGCTTATGAAGGCTTATGGAATCTAACATTTTTACAGTTGAAAGTGAGACTGGAGGAGATTACAGGCATACTTATTCCAAAACATGAAGCCGTAGCATGGCACAGAATGGATATTCACCATCTGCAGAGAGAAGTTGGTACAGAACTGTCGAGGATACATATACTTATTTTTTTTCTATTAGAAACCTAATGCCGAGTTTCATTTTGCAAAGCGATTCATTGCAATGAAATGGCCTTAAAAATAAAAGGTGGTAGTTGGTGATGATGAAGATGATGGTGCTGATGATACAGAACTGACAACTGAACTGACGAAAAAGAAACCCAAATGCAACAACGACAAAAAAGCAGCAAACCAACCCAAAACCCGTCTGTGTGCATCTGAGACAAAGCATCGAGGTTAATTTCAAATCATACGACAGCAGGCTTTCAGAAAAAGTTTACACCGAAGTGCAGACAAGCTTAATAACTTATATCTACTTAGAACTTGGCGAAGCTGCACAATGACGGAGAAAAAAAAATGTCAGTTTTTTATTCCTCTATTCAAAACGTGAGTATAAATGCTTCTCTGTTTCGAGAGGGTTTCCTTGAAGAAACCACTGAAGCAGAAAGACTTGATGGAGACGAAATCGCCTCCCAACGACAAAATGTGAAAAAATGTTCAATGCCTTGCTCTGCACCTAGCATTGGAAATGAAAGTGACATTTACTCCAAAACGCACGTGTGCGCCTCTTCTCTTTTTGTTTAAGGATGATCAGCTCTCTCCTGGAAACAGCTCTGGCATCCCATACTGAAATAATTAGGACGTGACAAAAACAAGGGAAGGAAGGGGGGCGAGGAGGAAGGGGGTCGGGAGGTCGGGGGAGGAGGTGGAGAAGCGTAGGGTCTGTCTTGCCTAATTGATTCCGTTAAACGATGTGCAGGAGATGTGAATGACTGGGCGCTCCCGTTCCCACGCTCGGGGCAAATGGCATCGCCGTGCCCCAGCAGTCGGTGACAGACAGCCCTGCGGGGGCGGGGCTGATGCCGGGGCAGGGAGAGCCCACCGCAGGCACCCGGGAGAGCATTTCCCCCCCGCTGCCACCCCAGAAATTCTGGTCGAAGGAACGGCACTGCAGAACATGCCTGCTTCCCCCACGCCGCATCCCCATGCCTTCCGCTGGAGAAGGGTGGAACTCGCGCCCGGGCGGGACTTGCACCCTTCTCCCCAGGAAGTCGCAGAGGGACGAGGGATTTTGGTCCCGATGAAGGAAGAGAAGGTCAGGGCAGGCGTATCGGGATGCAAACAGTTCTGTGTTTCTAACAAATGTTATCTTTACAATTTCGGCGGCTTGGGCGCCTTTGGTAGGGAAATTGAGGGGGATGCATTGCACAGGGTTAGCATATTTCCTCTGTACTTGGCCTAAACGCCTGTCCTGAGGCAAGCTGGAATATAACAGTGAGTTAGTAACCGAACGTTCTCCACGGCAGATTAAAGTAAGATCAGCGCTAAGGGAACGGGGTTTAGCAGTCTCCATCCAAAATTTGGGACAAAATTTTCGGGACAAAATTTTTGAACGCCGCTTTTTATAATGATTTAATTTTATTTTGTATTTTCACTTGTTGTTGAACTGCTTATAAATAACATTGGTTTGGGGCTTTTAGTGGGAATATTCACCTTCACTCCACACACTGAACTGTGAGAAGGATGGAACAAGGGGCCACCCAGTGTGTTCTGGAAGCGTACTGTGTGGCTAAACCAAGGAATTTTGCCTGAAAAATTACCCCATTCTCTTTGTAGCTGTTAGAACAACTTAGTTTCGGCCGGAGGGTCCCGCACGGTGGTTGCCGGCAGTGTCGGCCGGGGTCCTGGCCAGGCCCTTTTGAGGTTAAAACTTCGTTTTGGCTGCACTACATGTGCTCAAAGTTTCACTGCTGCTGCGCCCGGCAAGGGGAGCTGTGTTTATTCATATCGGAATCGTGTTTGAGCCACCAGACTTTCACCCAGAATGCCTGCCTCTTATTTAACTGCTTGTCTAAGGGTCCTATTTACCTAGAGCCATTGTTTACTACAATTAACTACAATTACTACATGACAAAGTGCGCGGTCTTCTTTCTCAATGAGCTTCGATTAAGGCGGTAAGATGTTTTCTGGGGAAGCCCCTTGTTTACTTAGGCATGAATGGGGTCAATTTACTGAAGCTGGTGCTTGCGTCTTGGTTTTCGGTGTAAATTTGCGAAGGAAAATATCAAAGAATAATAACAGTATTATAATCGCATGTTTGTGGTTGTCATATTAAACTGTTTTGTACCTTAATAGTGTCAGGCAACGATCAATCAATAAAATATGATTGGCTATTACTGTTATTATTACTACTAGTTACTCCTCCAATTCTTTCGGAGAAGAGACCCAGTTCTCTGCACGTTTTCTCCTACACAGTTAACTTCTGACTTGGGTAAAGAGAGAATGTGGAAATGTGGTAGCAGAACCTCAGTTTTATGCTTTAACAAGCTCATGCAGCAAGTAACTAGGAAAGGTAATCCTTCCCTAAGATTATCTACCTGTTGTTCCCTCAAAACTTGCGTGGAAAAAAGTCACTCTATCAAACAAAGAAAAAATGAAACCAAACCCAAACCCAAACCCAAAAAGCTGAACTATGAGTGGGCAGTTCTCCAAACCAGTTCTAGCACTGCAGGAGACTGAATCAAGTTTATTTAGCATACCAGTGCATCATAAAATAGTTGAAAGGCAGTTGCAGGTTGTGTGAGTATATATGTTAACTAGCAGGGACTGGGGTTTACTTTGTGAAAAGACAACAGCAGATTGCTGTGCAAGGCCAGCGTTAAAAAAGTAGCTGAATTTAACACCATCTGGAAGAAAAGGTCCCTTCATGATTTTCTCACACCATCAGACAAAACTAGTGTCTCTTGTTCTGAGCCCTTGTCTGTGGAACCATACAATACTGAGCCATTATACTTTTGCTGAGAGAAAATTTGAGAACACAATATGGGTAACTGGTGAATGACCGAGTCTCCTTATGCCCGCTTAAGTTGATTGAAATCTATGTCTAGAGCTATGAATGACAACATTGTTTTGCTCAACAGGGCTGTACTAAATGTCAGTACAGTGTAAAGAAAATCATGAAGTCTGCAAATAACATACCAGATCTCAATTATAATATTTTCCCACACTAGAACTAATATCATGTTGGTGCCTAGAATGCATGAAATAAATAAAATAAAAAATACAAAAAAAAAAAGGTAGAGGGAATAAAAAAATAGTTCATTTACAAGTTATTTCAGCCAGCAAAACACTTTAATTTTCTCAAAATTAGTTCAGCACATAGAGTTGGATAATAATTTCCTGAAATTTTCAAGCAACTAAAGTGCTCCTTATGAAATTTTAAAAAATAAATAGTGCAAACTGACTTGTATTCATCAGCTTTTTAACCTCCAGCTTGGGACTGATAAAATATTAGTAGATGTAATTTACATTACATAGATAATTTTTTCTGAGTCTAGCAGATGATTTCTTCTTTAATTTTTAGCAGAAATGACATAAGCGTAGCAATGGGAAATGTATTTCTTCAGGTGCTGCAGAAAATTCACCAGGACATCTCAGTGCTGATAAAGGCACCAGAAGGACAGTTTTCAGTTCTCTCAGTTGTTAACTACTGTTTTTTTACCCTCGCTTTATATGGTTTCTGTTATGAGTGCTGTTCAGCTCAGTCTTCTGCTTAGGCTTCATGCACAGTGCAGACTATGAAATAGTTCAAAAGGATGGTGAAGTTGTGTCTACTTTGTTAGAATGTCTGTGCTTTAAACCTAAGTGATTACAATTCTGCCTGAGCTCCATAAAGCACGGTACAGTTACTGGCATAAAAACTTGAAATGGTGAGCAAGTATCCTTGTGCTGAGTAATATATCCCTTCAGCAATTCCATTTGCTCCATTTCTCAACAGTTGCATTGCTGCAGCCCTGGACACTTGGGAATGATGGTGCGTGGAGTAGGCAGAGGGCTAGTGGGATAACAGGGCAGGCGTTGGTGCTAGATAAATGATTCTGACTTTCTCATGCAACTACTCGTGAATGAGGGGCAGTTGGGGCCATCTGGATCTGGAACAGAAGCAGGGCAACACAGGCAGGTGATGGGGAGGTTTCAAGAGAACCCAGTCCTTCACCAGTCCCCCACCTGCTGTACAAAACCTGGTAGTTGTTGGAGGAGGGAGTTCTTTCGCCTACCAAAGAAGAGTTGTTCGCATGAATGGGCATATTCATGTGTACACTTCCCCTTTCCTGAAGTTGCCATCAATATTCAATAGCATAGGGTAGATCCATTATTTCTGTTTCAATTAAAATTGGCGTAAAATACTTCATTTTGAAGAGAGGCAAAAGGCCCGTTGCCTGTTAGGCCAGATCTCTCCATTCCCATGTGAATGAAAAAATGTTTTCTGATTTCTTTTGGCTAGATGGAGGGGTATATGTGCACAGCTGTCCCACAGAGGTGCAACTTAAAAAGGCCATTTAAATTTTTAAAGCATACATGACTACCAGAGATTGCCTGCCCTGTAGAGAGAATATTTATTACCCCTTATATCTTCCATTATTTTAATTTAGAAGAAGGAAAATGTTGAACTTTGACAATCAGATTTCCTATTTAAGCTGCAAGTGCATGTACATATTAGGGCACTTCTTATTTCCCTTTCTGAGAGTGGGAAAGGAGGAAAAAGGGGCATTTTGTCAACAGTAACCTGTTTTGTTTTTCCTGGAGCTCTCACTTGTGTATAAACATATAATTCTAGACAAACATTTGTGTATGCATATATATACATCCATAGTTTATGATGTAAAGCTGGTGCGACCCTGTTAGGGTCAGAGTCTGACATGGATGAACTTGTGCCATCCACTTTGCCGAGATCAGGACTGAGTGACACCAAGATTTACAGCCTGATTTTAGGGATGTGTGCAGTAATGCAGTGGAAAGGGAAAGTGGTGCACAATCTGTGTCTTTAAACCTAATTCTCAAAAAGCTACTTTCCCTATAATTCTGTAAAACTAATGTTAATCCATGCTTGTGGGCGTGGGGAAGGGGGACAAGAGAGGATGGAAGTCCCCCTGGCGAGTGAGGAGGCTGCACTCGGCCCGCGGGTCCGCTGCCAGGCTGCACGTCCCTCCTAGGCTCCCCAAACTGATCCTTTTGGTTCAAAGACGCAAATCCACAGTGGCATCGCCAAAGAGCATCCCCAACTCCTTCAGCCTCAGCCCCGCCGAGGGGATGCCGCGTTCCAGTCGCGAGCTTCCATTCCCGTTGCCCGGAGACCGCATGGCGGAGCGCATGGGATGCGTCGGGATGCGCCGGTGCGTGGCTCCGTGACTCTCCTCTTCCCACTAGTACCCAGCCGGCACCCCCTCGCCCGGCATCATCGCTCCTGCCCTCTCTACACCCTCGGGGCTGCATTACTGCTATTAATTGTCATAAGCGGTAACCCCTAATTGGCACTGCTCACCGAGGAGCCGCCTCTGGCGGCAGCCAGCGCCGTCTTACCCCCGTTGCCGAGTAACTGAGATCGTTGTGATAAATCTGCCACGCCGGTGTGCTCCTCCAAAGGGTAAGATAAAAAAAAAAAAAAAAAAAAAAAAAAAAAAAATCCAGGTATTAAGCAGTTGCTAAAGCCAGTTAGCGTCATTGTGAATGAATATTTAAACTTGTTATAAGTTGCAGAAAGGATTAAGGAGACATCCTGCTGTGTGGGGCTAATGATACCATCTTGGCTTCACAGCACTGCTGGGTGCAGCCCAACCCTCCCGCAGTAGTGACTGCCCTGGACCCCTCACTGTAGAATCACGTCCCAGGAACCATTCTGCATACGCCACTAAAAGACTCTTTGGAGGTTCCTGATGTCATCTCATACCCAAGGTGCTTTGGTGCTCATTTAAAAATCCATAACCACCTGCCCTCTGAAATTTCTGTGCCTGGCCTACACCATAAAAACACATTTTTAAAGTGCTTTTATATAAGCAAATAAAAAAGTAAACACGCACTCAATATAGGGAAAATCATGGCATGCACTGAGTTCAGGGCAAAACTGATCTTTCTTCTCCAGGTGTAGAAGATTTGTTGCCATATTTCTCAGTTCCTTCAACTCTTACTGACATCTGAAGCACAGAATCATGGAATAGCCTAAGTTGGAAGTGACTCATCATTGAAGTTCAGCTCCTGGAACTACCCAGGACAGGTCCAAGATTCACAACCTGACTAATAGTGAATGGGTACTTACTCCTCCTAAATACTGGTGATTTAAATATCTGTGTTGAAATGTAACATGTGATAAGAACCCAGATCTTCTTTGCCTAATGACTATATGGATTTGATGGTACTGTGAGGTGGGTGAGAAAGGTTGCAGAAGGGAGAAAGATCAGCACACCAAAGTAACAAAGAAAGTAAGGAAACTGCCTGTGCACAAGAAATTGTGAAAAGGAATCACCTTCTGCTTAGCCTTTCAACCTCTAAGTTGTACCTCAGCATGGGGAAAGTAGAAACCAGGTCAAAATGAACTTTGTAGGTAAATTAATATGCAAGACAGTAAGAAGTTTGTTATTTTAGAGTCTTAGAAAGGAGTTTGTCAGGAAAAAGTAACATTCTGTGCTTTGGGTCAAAACTTCATAGGTCTATCTTTGACTCAAACAGGAGAAGCACTTCACCTTTTAGAAAAGAAACTGTATAGTCTGAATCGGATCATTTTTCCTTCAGCATAAACCCCTTGTCAGTAAAAAGGGGCTTATGAAAGTTATTTAACTATGATTTTTAAAAATATGTCTCTGTTAATAGTACCAGTTGGCTGAAAGGGATATTAACATAAAAAATACTCGACTATCATTGTCATGTAGAATACTATCTAAAGGAAACAAGATTTTAGGGTGTAATAAAATAATTATCATCAGAATAACTGTTCTAGTTTAATACAATTGGAATCTAACTTACAATAACCTTGTATGAGAAAGTTGGAGGCAGTAACAGAAAACCTACACAGCAAGGATGGTATCACACATATGCAGTTTCCTCTCATCTAATTCAGCAGCAGTAGTGGTAGATCAGAACAAGCAAAATTAGCTTTCTTTTATACACACATATATGTATATGTATATGTATATGTATATGTATATGTATATGTATATGTATATGTATATGTATATGTATATGTATATGTATATGTATATGTATATGTATATGTATATGTATATGTATATGTATACACAAAAGAAAACTAATAATATATATGAATTACTGTCTTTAGCTATCTTCTGTCACAGAAAGCAAGTGTTGCTGTAGCAACTCAGAATTCACCCTAGGTGTGTAGGTAAGTACAGGCTGGTGGTGGTACAGGCTGAAACAGAGCCAGAGATAGTTCTTCACTTATTTTTCCACATTAGAGAATTGTTTCAAAATAGACCACTTCTCTATGGCTGTAAATGGTGTAAGCATACATTGTAGAGATTTCTCTTCATCTGAGTACTCGGGATTTGATGAGTTGAGCTAACAATATTTTACCAGTGGACATAAATACAGTAATTTCACAAGTATAAGGCGCACCTTTTTGACTGAAATTTTGATCCTAACCTGGAAGTGTGCCTTATACGCTGGAGTGCCTTATATATGGACAAAGTTTGGAAAATTGCCAACCCGGAAGTGCAAGTTGCAAGAGCCACAGGGGAAGAGAGCAGCCCCGGCCAGCAGGAGCCACGCAGGAAGGGCAGGAGCAGGCAGCCCTGGCCAGCATCTGCCGCACGGGTGGAGCAGGAACAGGTGGCCGCGGGTGGCCGTGGACAGCAGGAGCCGAGTCAGGGGACCGGGATCGGGCAACTCTGGCTGGCAGCCATCGCATGGGGGGAGCCGAAGGCCACAGCAGCCGTGTGTGGAGAGCCAGCAGTGGATCCTCACTGCAAAAAGAAAAGCGCACCTTATACTCTGGTGCACCTGATATATGGACAAAGTACGGGAACTTGCCAGCAACCTGCAAGTGTGACTTATACTCCAGTGCGCCTTATACTCGTGAAATTGCTGTATATTGTTGGGAAATTGATGAATATTAATTTTTTGTCTTTCCCTAAATTCTCATAATTGTCATATGGGTGGGCTCATATAACAACTACGGAGATCCTCTTTTATATACATGGACATAATTGGCATATGCAAACCCATAATTTTGAATCTGATCTGTGTCAGCATTTGCAGTCATAAAGTGAATTTACTATGTTCCATTGTATCCATACTCTCTACCTCATTTGTCTCCAAAATGTCTTTTCCATCTTAGTTAGTTTTGTGTTGCTCTGATTCTGCGACTTCATGTGCTGAGGAAATATCCATAGTTAACAGATCTCCATAATACAGATCCATAACACAGTTACCAGGAATGAGTCACGTCTGTGATTATTGACAGTACTGAAAACTTCCATTTCTTCCCTGCAATGTCCTTTACCACTGATGATTAACGGGATAGACTAGACTACACAGAATCAAGCAACCATTTAATGATATGATTGAATTGACATTTCCCACAATACTTGAAGGAGAGACACTCTGGGATGATATTATAAATTATATTAAAACTTAAATATTCTTCCAGTCTTGTATGAATAATACTTAATTTCCTTTAGAATAACTTAACTCCTAGGCTGCGTTCAAATATTGTCTCGTGTTTAAAATAAAACTGAGAAGAGAAAGAAATTATTTGCTTTCATCTTTTAAAAATATAACATATTGCACAGCACTATAATATTAAGTTAATCTAATGCGTAGAGTCATCATGCACATTCCTGGGTGTTCTTCTAAAATCTCTCTAGTCCACTGGATTTTGAAGTGCGACTATATAAATATTTTCCAAGAAATAAATTACTGTAATTGTGGTTGAAATACAACTGAAATTCATAAAAGCATTGCATCTAAATAACATATATTATGAATTGCTTAATTATTTATCAAGACTAATTAAAAATAAGTGTAGGGAGAAAACATACATTCCTTTTTGAATAGCATTTTTTTTTGCAGCAGGTCAAAAAATGTTCCAGATATCAAAAATAAAAGAGAGAGAAAACAAAATTTCCTTCATTAAATATAAGGAGTTTGTTTTGGGTTAATAATACTGCAACAATGGTGCCATTTTTGCTGTGAACTTGCTATCAATTGTAATATATTTTGGCTAAGACATCGAATTTCTGTTAGTAGGAAGACAAGAAGGGAAGAGTTAATAAGGGTGAAAGGTGACCATATAACAGTAAGAGAAGAACAGCAGTTTTAACTTACACTGAAGAACAGCGAGGAGATGGCAAGATTTCAGTGGCTATAGATTTAACAGGGAGTGTTAGAGATACATCAGTAATTACAATATTAAAACAATGGATTGTGTGTGTTTTCAAGTCAGTATTCAGTGTTAAGTGTGGAAAACCTCTAAGCAGCCTGGTGGTTATTAGAAGCACTAGGTTGTCCATTTAGCTGTACTTGCAAAAGAACTTTATTTTCAGTCTCATGTGAATTTTACTCTTGATCAGGTTCTAATCACCCTGTAGGTATCATGACAAGTATCATCAGATCTCAGTGTACACACAATAGTTTTTAATTTCTCTTTTCAGAAAAGACCTTTGTCTGGCTGCTAATGAAATACAGGGGATTGATTGCAGAAAACCTGCAAAGGCATATTTACTGTTCCAGATAGAGTAAACCCCATTTGGTGCATTAGCATTTAGCCATTTTATGTAAATTTAGTGAGAAAACCACTCCCGTATATGATTTAATTATCAGTGATAAATCATAGTGTCATCACATGAAGAAAGAAATGAAAAATTAATTAGAAAGAGAGACCGGTGACACTATATGATTGAAACATTATTAAAGCATATTTCAGTGTTTGTTTGCACTAGTGTTTGCATCATGGTACCACCATTTCATGGCAAAGAACATAGAGGAGAAAACAGTCAACTTAAAATGTCTTCTGGCACACATTACTGGATTTGTATGTCACTAAACAATGAATGAGCACAGTAACAGCTCATTTACAGGTGTCATGCTTACTGATTATTCCCACAAAAATCTACTGGTTTTTTTTAAGTGTATGTCTTATCTAGTATGCCAACAAAAGATTAACAAAATGTCCACAATTATTTTAAAAACCTTGAAATTCAAAAATTGAATTAAAACATGTAAAGTCTTTACTTCTCTTGTACGTATATTTTAATTATTTAATCTTAAGTGTGGCATAAAAGACTGGATACAACTAATCATTAAGAACTTCAAAGGGTAACAGAAACCCTCCAATAGCCTGCAGTTTAATTAAAGGCTATTATTACAAACCTCTTGAACATACAGCTACATGTAATGACGTGGTGACTTGTAAATGCTGCATTTGAAAGGTACCACTCCTGTTCTAAATGCTGCTGATAAAGACAAGGCTGAAACATGTAAATTCTCCTAGGGAAAGTCTCCATTTTGAGCTTAAATTAGGTAAAGTTTTGAAATATTTCTGTCACTCTAAAAGTATACAATTTTGAAGAATTTTGCTTTGAAATATTCACTTCTTTTGCTCATGTCTCTCAACAACTGCAAAATGAATAGATACCTTGAAGTGACACGCCAGTTCATAGAAATGAAAGCCAGCCATTTGATCATATTTTGCTAGTAACATAAAATATACAGAAACATTCCTAGCTGTACATACAACAAACATAAGATACCATATATAACATAAAGGTTTAATTTTTGAAATTTATAATGTTAGTCCACTTTAATCTACAAAAAAGTAAACTTGTGTATATTTTTATGAGTGTTTCACGAGCAGTATATATTCAAGTATCTGTAGGAATGTAGGCTATCAGATAAAGGCCTATCAAATAAAAAATGTGCTGTACTGACTTCCAGTCATCGATCCAAATTCTGTAAGGTCCTTGATTTTCAGGTAGTCTTTATTATCTTATGGTGTCTTTTAAATTCAGCATCTCCTGAATTAGTAGCTGCTAAAACGGAGTCTCAGGTTCACATTATCATACTTAAAATTGGTATTTCTCATGAATGGATACAATCTTCTGTATTTTCAGTTTTAAACTGGATTTTGATCTGTTTTTAATATGGTTTCATCCCTGTAGCTTAGCTCCCTCAGGTGAAGGCTGATCCATGTCTAGCATGGCGCCAGTTATAGAGTGTCAAAGATCACAGGACATTTGAATCCTCAGGTACAATATTATGAATTCACCCCAAAATAAGATTAAGAATATGCAATTTTAATGTTCTAATAATTAACAAAAAATACATTAATGTTCCCCCTCTCCAAAAAAGAAAAAGCTTAAATAATTGTAGACACTTTAGTACAGTAGTTTCACGAATACAAGCCGCACGGATTATAAGCCGCACTTCCGGTGCCTCGACAATGTTGCTGTCTTTGTCAATAGATAAGTCGCACCCCGAATATTAGCCGCACTTTCGTTCGTCGCGAGAATCCGTGAGCAGCTATCACAAATTGGCCAATTAGTAACAGGATCGCGGCATAGCGGGCTTTACTGGCTCGGGGTGGGGCCAGGAAGGCTCAGCCCGCTCATGGTTGCCGATGGGGCCAGGTGGCCCAGCTCAGCGCCATGGCTCCGCAGGGCTGGCCGGGTGGTGCTGCCGCCGCCGTCGGGCTCGCTGGCCCCCCTCTCCCGTCAGCACCGCCCCGCTGCCGCGTTCGCTCGCCCGGCCGGCGGGCTGTCGCCGCCGCCGCCGGGCTCGCCGGCCGCCCCCTCCCGTCTGCACCGCCGCCGCGTTTCCTCGCCCTGGCCAGCACTGCAGGCCCCCGCACCGCTGGGCTCCCCCACGCTGCTGGCCCCGATTCTGCTGGGCTTCCCCCGCTGCCAGGCAGCCCCACCCGCCGGCCTTCCTGCTTCTGCCATGCTCCCCTGCACTGCTAGCCCCAGTTCTCCCGGGCTCCCCCGCCCTGCTGGCCCGGGCTTTGCCGCCCCCCCTGCCCCGCCCTGCTGGCTCAGGCTCTGCCGCCCGCCCCCCACACTGCTGGCCCCACCTCTGCCAGACTTTCCCACCTCTGCCGGGGCCGGCCGGGCTCCAGCTTGGCTTGGGGCTGCCGCGGGCTCTCACTTCCGTGTTGGCAGCTTTTAGAATTTTGTTAATGTATTAGCCGCCCCAGAATATTGGTCGCACTTCCGGGTTTCCACCAAAATTTTGGTCAAATTGGTGCGGCTTGTATTCGTGAAATTACTGTATTTTAAGAAAGTTTATTACCTAGGTCTATCAATACTGAATTCAAATGTGAAAGCATTTATTTATTGATAATTTGGTGAGTGCAACAGAGACAACTCATGTTATTATATTTGGAGATGCTATTAAAACTTCTGGGAAAATTAAAAGAATAAACATAATCAAGACAGGTTAGCAACATTTTCTGGAAACCTCTAAGATTTAACAGGTTAAAAAAATGCAACGACTATATGACTGGAAAAAATATCTGAAACAAATAAATATTCAATAGATACAGATACTGAGTAATAGAAAGAGACCAAAAGGTGAAGAGGACAAGTTACAAGGATAAAATGTGATTTAAAAAAAAACAAAAAACATACAAACAAAAAAAAACCCCACACAAGAAATAGCAGCAATCTAACATGCAGTATATTTTACAGCATCCTGTTGGGAACCCATAATTTGAGCATAGGAATATTAGACTACCTAGAATACAATTTGCCATTAAAAAAGACATATAATAAGTCAAGCTGAGAAGATGCAGAGAAAAAAATGAAAAAACTTACTAAAGAACAGAATGGAAGCATCACTTCAGAAGACTAGCTTACAAAAAGTGACTAAGCAAACTGATGATCAAGGGGAATATGGTATGGGTGCTTGCATAAGGAATAATTCCAGCAAACAAAAGTTTGCATTTTGTTGGTCATTTTTTGTATGCACACAGAGTTTTCATTAATGTTAACCAAAACCTTGCCAATAAAACACAAAACACAAATATAACATTAGGGTCATGGTGATGATTGACTGTGTACCTAGGAAAGGTGAGTACAGGAGATCATTGTCTGAGTATCTGAAAAAAGTCCTAAGGAGGAGGTGGATGATCGGTTAGATTGAAAGGAATTAATGTTGACTTGGTAGCCTGATTCATTTAAACCCAGTGTGAAGAATACTCCAGAGAACTTATTGCAGTTTAGAATCCTGTGTCTTTGAGAGGATTGCCTAGATCAGCTCTTAGATACTTTTTTTCATCTCTAAATTTTTATTATTGCATAGTTATTCATTCGAGGTTATGTTTTGGCCTAAGGTTAAATCTTCAAATAAAATGTTTTCTGAAGGTAAATTTGGATAGTTCATTCGCATGCTCATTTTGAGATGCATATATAATAGAAACTTGTTGTGATAGTGGTTGCTGCCCAGACACCATCACTGGAGTAATAGAAATACAAACATTATCTTGGAATAAAAATTTAAACAATCAGAAATTAATAGGTGCCGAAGATCCTGACTGTCTAATTATATTTTAGCATTAGCACATTCCTCCCATTTATTTATCATAGATATATATCGTTGCCTTTTTTTCACAGTTTCTGGTAATGCATTGTATGAATTATTGCTTTCTGTGTATGTCTGAAGCACAAATATAGCATATTGTATATCATTATATTATGGTCTATAGCAACATGTTTACAAATATAATGGTTTAAAAAGGTATCTTTAAATTTTTGTGTCTTAGACAGTTTGCACTGTCCATTAAGATTCTTGCACCTTTCTACTGAAGTCAATGAATGGTGTTGGTACTGGCATAAAATCTAGATGTCTTTATGAATGTCTGTGGAAGTCGAAAATTAAAACCTGAGTGTGAAATAAGATATAAATTATTGTCTTTCAGTGGACACTGACATAATATGAGGCGAGGTTACTCTCAGAGGCCCTGTCTGGGTTTCATCCTTAAATTTCAGTTCGAACAGTCTTGATGTTCAGTCACCTTGTTCAATAATAAGGATATAGTCCAGCCAAATTCAATCACTTTGACAGTGTGATATGAGAGCTGATTTGGTGTCTGAGTTGTTCTCTATGTCTTACTGGCACCATCACAGCTGTGCACCGTTTGCAGTTATACATATATAATATACGAAATATTGATCGTATTTTATGTACAATATAGATTGAACTACCTAGAGAGAGTTTACTCCAGTGTAGAATTTCTTTGTGTCATTGTTTGTTAAATTAGAGAGAAAAAAAAGTCTTTCAAAAATAATAGAAATTCTATGTTTTAAAAAGGAAATAAAAGGAGAAAAAAAGAGCTGACAATACTAAATCACAGAATCACAGTGTCAGAGAATATGCTGAATTAGAAGGGAATCCATTTTAGCATTTTTTTCTTTATAATTTCCAATAGTAACTAGGCATGACAATCAGTGAGTTATATGTTTTCTCATGGTATTCTTTTTTTCTCAAATACTGCCATGCCATTTCATGATGCCAGCTGTATCTTGGTGTATATTAGATGTCACAAAGGGTTTGGTGCAAGTGTGGGTATAGTCTTCACAGGATCTGTCTCTTGCAGTTTCTCCACATTCTATTTCTTGTTTTCCCCCTCAGATATTCTGTACTTGATGTCTTTTCCTCCATACCAGTGCAGAGGATGCACAGAGAGCAACACATAGCTGCTACTCTTGGGATGAGAGGTTTGCTGTCCTTTAGGGTAACTAAGTGAGAAGATCTTTCTGCAGTGGGGGCATCAATGTTAGGAATCAACAAACCAGGACATTGTCTGACCTATCGACTTTAATTGTCCCCACTGATGGTTAATAGAATTAATTTGTATTTGGCATGATTTAAAATGAGTAGAGAATCAATATGTTTTCTCCAGTCAGATTTGCCAATCCTAGCTTGCTAGAACTACTACTACTACTAGTAGTACTAGTACTACTAGTACTAGTACTAGTACTACTACTACTTACTACTGCTACTACTGCTGCTGCTGCTACTACTACTACTACTACTACTACTACATCATGAATTTTTGCAGTATTTAAATGAGGATTAATGTTGTAAAATTTATTTTCTACGGCCCATCTAACAAATATGGTAGGAAATTGGGAAATAAGATTGTCGAAAACTAGCCCTATATATATATATTATGTACATCCAGTTTCTCTGGTTGGTTCACTCTACCAAACAGCAGGAAAGGAGACATAGGATATGTACTTACAGAGGAAAAAATGTGCAGTGATGAATAAAATTAGAAGTTTTTCAGCTAGTCAGAATGTAAAGCATTGCAAAGCTAAGAATAAACATTACAGAGCAATTGAGTATATCTGCACAGTAATTTACAATAAGAAGTTTTATTATTATTTTACCATGAATTCTACAATTTCTGAAATTTATTTTTCATAATCTAGGTTAAAATTCCAGATAAATTTGTACTTAATATATCATGGGTTTGGATAGAAATGGATTATTACAACAAAGTTTGTAGAGTTTTGGAACTGCTGTTCTGAAACTAAGTAAAGAAAAAGGATTTTTTTCTTTGAGTAAATTTAACAAAATTTGTGGTTTTGCTACATGATTGCCCTTCAAGCTAGGTATAAAATGTGTGTATAAATTAGTAATAAATCTTTTGGTTCACTAAGCAGATTTTAGATGGAAAAATTATATTTTAATTGATATTTCACAAAACAAACAATTTAGTCCCTCTTAAAAGGCAAAAAACTTATTGAAGGAAATAACATCAAATTTCCCTTACTCAGTTAAGAATATCAAAAGAATTCTAATATCTTTTAAAACTTGGTATGTTAATCGCCATTTAAAATATTCTGCTTGAATTTCAAGTAGAAATGAAAAAAAAAGTATTATGGAGTAATCCAAAATAGCAAAATTTTATTTTCTGTGACCTCTTGATCTTAACTTATAAATCAGAATTAAAGCAATCCCCTTTTCCAATCTTCATTTGCAAAGATATTGAAAGTAATACAGTATCCTTACAAAACACTTAGTATGTATATATGTGCATGTGAGGAATTATATGTGGAGTCTCATACATTTACATTAATGTATAAGGTGTATAGGTATATATAAATGGAGAGAAGGCACTTCTCTCACTTGAATATATCAAATTCTTCATAAACATTTGTTAATAGTAAAATAAGGCATACTTGGTTGTGAAGCTCACTAGTTGGAGGCTTTTATTTTTTTTTAAGCAGGGTAATCTCATTCTTCCAAGTTATATGTCTTTTTAAAAGCAATTTTCTGTATATTAAGAAAGCTCGAGGGAATTATTGTTCTTTCAAAATATTTTCCTTTTTAATTTGAAATTCTCCATGAAAGACCTAAATGTACATATTTTCACTAGGAAATTCATCATTTGCCATCAGTTTGAGCCAATAATGGGCATAGTTGTGTTCCTACTGCAGGTATCTAACCTAATTATACATATATAATTTAGGAATATATAAGGTGCTAAATATGCTTTAACTAGTGAACATCAGCTATTTTGCCATAATGAGTCTTTTGTTTAGACATGGCTTCAAAGTACAGATATGCTCAGAAGCATATTCAGCACTGCTTAGGAACCAGTTTGGACCTTGTTCTGGTTTTACGTTTTATCATTCTGAGTACTGGCAACTGCATTTTTTTTTTCCATGTTAGCTGCACATGTAAGTGACAAATCTCTCTTCAGTGAAGAGAGAGTTCTCCAACAATTTGAAAGCTAGCAGTATGATGACATTAGACAAGTAAAGAAGTTGAAAGCAGTGCAACTTGGAAAGCAAAACAGATTTGAATAAAAAAAAATAAGCTTTTTTACTTATTTTGAGAAGTCAGTTGATTTCAATAACTAAGGAACATTTTAAGGTGTCTTTGACATTTGGATTAAGAGCTGCAAGATGCAAAGTTTCAACAGATTATGTAAGAGAACTATGGAAATCTAAATATTCATACTTATTGTCCTAATATTTTGGTACAGGAGAAATAGTTGTCAAATTTAATGTAAAATTAGGAAGTCGTAGGGTCAGTGTTCTTCAGTTCAAGTATTCCCAGAAAGCAGAACTTCTGATTTGTTTTGGCAGTTAATTGCTAACTAAATAGATCATCTTCAGTAAGTTTCAAACATGCAAAAGCTTATGGAAGCCTAACTTGCATGTCGGTGTCTCATCCAACCAAAAACTTTATTCAAATTTGCCAAAGTTTCTTATCCTGAAATTAATTCCAGAGAAGTCTGGAGATATTCTGAATAAAATCAAGAAGTATTAAACAAACATCCATTTATAAAACAAAGTATTCTCTTCTAGATATTAATTTAGTTAAAGATAAATTAAATTCAAATACTTGTCTGCAATAATTAATAGAAAGGCCATCTGCTTTTAGAAAACCTAGATATCACTTATTTTAGAAAAACATGATAAATAAATGAAATAAATCTACACAGAATAATTATTTTTCAGAGAATTTCAGCAAATGTATTGAAGAAGACAAGGAAAACTCTGTCTGAAATTTTACTCTAAAGCATGACTGGCCTCCAGGCAACTAGGAAAATTATTTTGTACTTCTGACCTACAGCAGTGGTCTCCAGGAGAATAAATTTTAGTGATCATCTTTTCAGTAAGGATGACAACTGAAACTGGATTTCAGGATGAGGGTGACAACTGGATCAGTAAGTTAAATAACAAAGAAAGTAAGTGCTGAATCTCCCTTTCACTGGGGTCAAGCACTGAATTCAGGAAAATCCTTATGATACGTTTATCCAGGAAATTAATCTTTAAAAATATGAATCAGAAAGGAATTTTCATAAGGAAAGTATCAGTCTGGGGTGCATTAGACTACCTTTCTCCTAAGTTTGATCATCTAATTCCAGTCCCATTTTTACATGTTTTAGCTCAGTCTTGATGGACTCAACTGAGCATTCTACATCTTTTTAAGAAAATTCTGAAATTAAATAAAAATAAATTCTTCATACTTTTAAAAATGGATTCTCTGTTTCTGTCTCTACCTCTCTTTCTCTCTTTTTCTCTCTGTCTCTTAATTTTAAATAAAGCTCTGTAATGAAGGGAAAAGAGCCCAGCCAAATGCGGTGTTCATAGGCTAGGTAGATAAACTGAAGTTCTCAAAACTTTCATGCTTTGGCAAGGTTAATTTCTGTCCTTCCTTTCTCCCCTCAAGACTAAGAAAAGATACAATCTACAAAAACCGAAGTGCCTTCTGTGATATGCTGATTTTAATTTTAATAAAAGCTGCTCAGCATCTTGTAGTAGACACTCAGCAGCTGAAAGACCATAATTTCCCTTCTCAAATTCAGGGAGAAGAACAATAAAGTCAAATCTCAAGAAAGAGTCAATGTGACTGCAAGGAAATTTATTTTCTAACTCAAATCTAGCAATCAGTGAAATGTCTTTTAGGACATCAGGAATTTTTGACAGAACAACCCGAAAATGATACTTGTCTGTTCCTTTTGGAGCTTTGATATCAATCCCCACAAAACCAGAGTAGTTTGGGAAAATAGGTAAGTGGATGCTTTTTAGATGACTGCCATCCGTGGAGCTGGGGTTCACTTCCACTTTCCATCTAAGAATCTCAGTCTTCTAGTGGGGCGCCTAGAAGAAATTAATATGAGTATAAGCAAATACTACACCATGGGCAATCAGTCAGCTCGGTTATTGGAAGGTCAAATGTCCCATCAATGTGGGAGCGGTTAGATGGTGCACTCCTTATGTGGGCAGAAGATGAGGGTTGTTTTACAACTGACTCAAGTTTAAAATTCCTTATCTGTTCTTGGTGCTGAACCCTTTGTCCCAAGCACTTTGCAGAGATAAAAACTATTTTTATATTCTGGACTATACCCTTTCCCTAGTAAGAAGGACATACTCTTTAAGTTTTAGTTTACTAGATGCAATATGAAAATAACCAAAGAATTCTACTTTGCATTTGTGATTATTATTATAGATAAATTTGGTGTGTCAAAGAAGTGGTCCTGGACATATATTAAATGTCAATATTTGTATTTTATTTACTCTTTGTAAATATTTTTGTAGTTTGCTAGTGAGCAATGAAGTGGCTTTTCTTTGTCTTAACTATGAAATGTGCTGTGCAAATATCTGAACACTTGTAATATTGATGATATAACAGTCAAGCACAGAATCTAAATGCTGAGCTGCAGGATATCAGAACAGATACCCTGGATATTTGCTATGTGCAGTCCTATACCCTGCCTTTTACTGAAGGATTCTTCCTTTCACTAGGGAAGAGCAATGTGTTTTTGTTGAATTTGGTCAGAAGAGAAGAGTATAAGAATGGAACGCATCTGCTTGAGAGCACATCTGGAAAGGAAAAAAAAGCTACTATTGAAAATTTTCATGTTTGCTGAAATGTTTTGATTTTCCTCAGGAAAAATAAAAGAAAGAAAGCAAAATGCTTGGTCTTACTGTTATTAAAACATACCACTCTTCATTCTAATACTGTTTCATGGTGTCAAAGGTGAGATTCTTTCTCTCCTGTCTAGTCAAGTTCTAAACCTGTCATTGTAGTTGCATAGCTGAAAGTGCCTGTACACTTAACAATCTTGTACATAAAGGAAAATAACAGCACTGCAAGACTTCTAAGGAAACATGGTACAAGATTTGCATATGGAATACATGATATTACAATATATTTTAAAATGCAGAATAAGAAATTATGGGGAAATTATTTTATTATTAAATTCCAGAACTTCAATAATTTTACAGTTGCATTTGTGTTCTAAAATCACAAATCCTAATTTCTCACAAAGAAAAGAATTAAAAAATGGATTTAAATGAAAGAAAGAAATCAAAAGAAGTCAAAAATTACAAAAATTAAAATTATAATTAAGCATGCTAGTTAACTAGTTCAAACTAGGTATAATATAATAAATACTAAATTAAAAAATATATATTTGTTGAGGTAATACATGGCATGTAAATTTAATTTCCTTGTGTAGATGTACTCTTGCCTAAGTTAATCAGAAAGCAAAACGCTATTTTCCCTTTATTTCCAGTTTCTCAACTTGTGTATCCACTTGAAACAGCACTTTTATAAGTGTAGATAAAATGCAGCTGAGTAATATAGAGCAAGATTTTATTATGACAATGGGCAATTTAAGCAAACCTATTGATTCCCCTACTCGAAAATCTGGCAGATTCTCAGCCTATACAAATGAAGAGAAAAGAAACATTGCATCTCTCTTTATCTTAAAAAGTGATTTTAGTTACAACAGTCACCATCAAGTTTGGCAATATTTTCTGGTAATTTATGTGAGTAAAAGTTGAATGCAAGCTAGGATTCTGCCTAGCCATTAATGACTTAAAGTAACATGCTAGCACACAAATTCTAAAGCAGTGATATATTAATTTCTCTACTATTGGGGTTTTAACTGCTCCTTCAAGTAACCTTGTTCAAATACCTATGTATAGCTGCTGGAGAGAAATAGTCATAGGTATTATATATTAAGTCCCGTCATAGAAAGCAAGGCAGACTGCATTTAATGCATCGGATAATTATCAAAACCTGAAAGGAATCTTTTAAACCAGATGAGAGGAAGTGGTGTTTCCTAAGGTAAGATACGTAATTGGTATGTAGAAGTCACTTCCTGAAGAAATAACCAGGATGACACTCCAGCAGAGTATTAGATATTTTATGACAACTTTATGTCTTCCAAAATGCATTTTTTCCTTTTCCCAAGTTTAAGAGAAGCTCTTCTGCCTCTTTCTTCCATACACCCTTTGACTTTCCTATCCTTATAATTCTAGTATGGTGGATGATTTTTCGCTTAAGCCAGTGAAGTAACTCTGTGTCTAGGTTGCTTGTGCTTTGAGGTTATATGGTTATCTATAACTATTCCAGATTGGTTTAGTACCTTAAAAAACAAATCGACATAAATTAGAGAAATCCTGCTCTTTTTTTAGCGTCAATGGAAAATCCTGCTCTTTTTCTTTAATGTGAATGGGAAAACCTGTATATTGCTGCAATCATTATTTAAAGACTTTTACCTCTTGTGACAAGGATCACAGGACCAAAACTAGAGTGCTTTTAATGTATTTTTAGCCATCACAGAAGCAGTAAAAGGCAAGGTGAATTTACAAACCTGCATGGTATAAAATATCTCAAGATCACCTTGATGTGTGCATATGCATACTGAAACTACAAAATACAGGGATTTTAAAGATGGGCTAAATAATTTCACCTCTATTCAGTCCAGTTTCAGTAAAAAGATATGTATACTTAAGTTTTATTAATCATGTCTGCTTATATACAAATATACACATTAATAAGACATTATAGCCATCTCAGCACTGATTTAGAATGTCATTTATTGCTCTTTCTTAATTGCACTTAAATTGTGAAGTCATGTCTCAAAACAAAGTGGTCTCATTTTAAGACTCAGGAACCATTATTCTTTTTATTATATGTTTCTCATTCATTAAGAAGCATTTTTTTAAAATTTGGGTTTTCAGCATTATGTGCTAAATAAAAATAAATATAAAGTGAATGAAAGTGTCTGTTGATGATCTCAGACCTCTGACGAGAGACTCAGTTGAATACAAAGTGTCCATAACCAGAAATCACAGTCATTATATTAACTAAATCCTTTTCTAGCTGTCCCAAGGTCCTGGTCAGGCTTGGTATCGCACCAATGGTTTGCTGAGATATAAAATAAAAAACATTTATTTTCTACTTTTTTTGTCTTTCACAGAATAGAGAGAGGAAAAAAAGTGAAATTTAAAGTCCTTGAAATGTAAAAGAAAAAAAATCTCTTAACCTTGTGTTACTTACATTCATACTACCCCTAGACTAAAATAGCCAGTTCCATTTTTTCAGAATGCTGAGAAACAGTCCATGCTAAGTCAGCCTCAGTAACAGCTAAAAAACATTTTAGCTGTTAAAAACCTTTTAGGTTGCTATATGATATTTCTCTAAGGCAAGATGTTCCTCCGAAGCATTAGCACTCATATGGTAAGAGATGGAGAGAGACAAAATATGTTGCACTAGATATAGAATTTACCATCTTTCAACCACTCTGGCTCAGTTTTTGGCTTTTAGTTTTGCTATATGCATAGGGATTAGGCATTTCTTCTTAAAAAATGCATTTTATAGACTTAGCTGCATATATTTTGAAATAATAATATCAGATTCCAACAATAAAGGAATGCAGAAACAGCCTGACACATTTCTGTAATAGTTCTGCAATACAGAAACTATTTTTATACAGCTGTACTGCAATCATGAGAAATACCTTCAATGAAGATAAAAGCAATAAGAAAATCACAAACATGTAGTCTAGATTTCTGTTTTAAGAGACTGTAACTCCATCTCCTATGGCACTACGTAGTATACAAATATATGATCAATGAGGGGAAAAAATTGCATGTGAGATCAAATACAGCAGATCAGGAGGGTGTTGAAATCTTATCAGCAAGCTTCTAATTAAGGGAAGGAGTTGAAAATGGCTACGGAAAAGACCTAAACTTGTCCCATTAAACACAGATTTTCACATACCGTTTTCACATACATACAAAGAGCAGTGACACACTGGGAAGGCAGCTGCATCCAATTTCAAGCAAGATCCCTGAAAATTTCTTTATGGTATTTTCCAAAATACCTGTGTAGCAACATCAAAAAAGGGCAGAGCAGGATGAACAGCACATATGGTGTGCCATTGTGAGGGTTTCTGGCCATAACAGCAATCAGGCTCTTGCACTGTTTCCAATTTTTATCCCTCAGTATCATTCATAAACCTTCTCTACTTGTACTCTTGTCACTTTAAGAGCAGGCATGGGGCCAAATGAGTTTTACTTGACTTTTCTTACAATATTCTCAGTAGAGTGGTATCAAAATAAAAACCTAACACTGAAGAACAGGGTGATAATTCTGTGTAACCACTTCTTTGCTCCTACAATACTGTAGAGTTTTGCTTTCGGAAGGTGGAAGGAAGAGTGAAACCTTCTTTTCATAGATCAGAACAGTGACAGTGAAATGCAGCACAGCAGTGTTGCTTTTTGCCCTTTTTACTTTTCTTTTTGAGGATTCTGGTTGCAAACCTACAGATCCAGAGATGACATTAATTTAGCTGCTGGATTTCACACCAAGAATTCTTTGTTGCTTCACATTGTATCACAGGACTGACTATTTCAAACAGGGGTTTTTAACACAATAATAAAAGTTAGTGCAGTGGATAATACTCAGGCATTTGACTGTACTTTCCTGCAAATATTTTATATTCTAATTCAATACTTGTGTTGCATAGCATGTGGTATTGCCTTGCTTTCTTGTTATGTTACCTATATTATTTAACGAAATTTCATGTTTCTTATTTCATCAAAGTAGGAGTTTTCAAAACAGATGTATAGTTTTTTCTGGACTAGGACATCTGCATTAAACATATTTGCAAAAGCATTTTTGGTATTTCCATTTCTGTCAAGGTAACAAAGACTTACCTACCTGCATTTTCACAGGTCACACACACACACCAAAAAAAAAAAAAAAAAAAAAAAAAGTTTTTTTTCCTAAAATAGTGTTTGTGACTTCTTAATGCTGCTCTATTGCTTTGCCTTTGTATTAAGACTTCCTGACAACATTGTCCTGCCTTATTTGACCCAGACATTTGACCCTCTTCTGCCCTCTCTTTTTTACTAATGATGTTACCCATGATATCCTGGTCTCCTCCCTCTGCTGTGTCATTTTGTCTCCTCTCCACTCGCATCCTCAGCACACTGAATTAAGAAATACTCACTGTCAGAATCCCAGGGGAATTACAGGTTTCAGTATCAAAATTAAAGCAAGGTATGTGTGATATTGTTGAATGTTTGTTAATATATTTATTTTACAAGTTATAAATATTGAAATAATCAACTGCAACTGTAAGTTAAAGTTGCTTTTGCTAAATAACTGAGGCTATTTAATTTTTGCCGTGTGGTTTCCATCACTGCTCTCATCTGATTCTGTTGTCAAACTTGTGATGAGATTGGAGTAAAACTAAGCTTCTTTGTAAAAAAAAGATGTTTGCTTTGGAAGTACAGTGCCTAAGAAAGCTAAAAAAAAAGTGTTAAAAAAGTTTAATAATGTTAAAAATGCTTTAAAGTTAAAATTCTTAACATGAAAAATTTAATACTTAAAAATTTGAATGTTTCAAGAAATTTTAATGCCTAACAAAGATAAAAAGTCAAAGAAAAATTATGCATTCTTGGTAGTAAAACAATAGTAGTAGCAGTAGTAGTTGGATCCTAAAATTCCAATAGAGAAATAAATCTGCAATTTCAATAGGCTCCATACTACACCATCAAATTCATTAAGAAACCCAAATTAAGAAATTTATGAAACTAAGAAATAATTCAAATTATTAATTAAATAATGAAATAAAATAAATAATTAAACAATTAGATTAAGAAATAATTTAAAAACTAAGAGGAATCCTCTGTTCCTTCTTGTTCCACAGTTGTTATTTGTAAAACAGAGGTCTCCTGTGTCCTTAGCCTAGGAAATAAATGTGAAAAAAATATACAACTCTGCAATTTATTTGAAATTAAACCAAAGTATTCTTTAAAATATTTAATTAGTTTTTAAATCTTGTGATTTGACATTTTTGCCAAAACTGCCCACCCATAAATTAGTCTCCAACAAAATCATGATTACTTAAAAGTGACCTTAGTAAAATAAAGCAACTTAATTCCTTTATTATTTATCTTTCTATTTTCTTGGAGCCATAGGAAATTTATACCAAATCTTTTTTCTATGAATTTATTTTTAGGTACAATGATATCCTTGTGTATGCAACAGAGAGACTTTCTTGCTGTCATTCTTAGTCAACTCACTACATTTCTACAAACTCTTAACTGAGAAGGTGAAGTTTTACGCCTTCATTTATTGACACTATAAATCTGAAAAGAGAGAATCATAACCACAAGGAGAGAAAACCTGTGTGTACACTTGCTCTCACACATCTACCAATTGCCAGAGAACAATCACATATTCTGATTTTCTTTGTATGTTTTCTTGATTGTGTTTCTTCTCCTACTAAATTACTACTTGTAAGTAGTACTTACTGCTTTCTTCTGGAAATGGGTCTATCTAGAATTCAGACCCTTCACACAGGATTTCATTGTTCAACACTGCTCCAGACTGTTGCATTGCACCTCAGAAAGACCCAGTCTTTCACCTCATCTGACTAAACATTAATTGTCTTTTTTTGTCTGACTCCAGAGAACAGATCAGAATAAGTGCTGATTCGGCACCTGAGGGATAATGTGAAAAATTGCAAAATCCATTACTACATTTGCAGTGGGCCCACGTACTGGGAAAAATTTGACTTAGAATGCACTCCCATGAAATTAAAACCTGAATTTTAAGCTTAGAATTCATGGAGTACCAGACAAATAAGAAAAACTCTGAATATTATGGGTATAGTTACATCAAGGAGACTTTCATACAATTCATTATTATGTTTGGAGTTTTTTAACCAAGTGCTAGGATTTTGTTCTGAGCAAAAACATTTCCTCTGAACAGCTGATGGCTGTTGTGCAACTGACTGCTCACCCGAATGTTTAATTTAATTCCCACTTATACAGAAGTATGCCAACTGCTGATGCTTATAAACTAACTATCGCTTATCTTAGTCACTGGCATGGCCCAACTTTACTTAGTTTGTGAGATATAAGCACTCTGCTTGACTGCAGATAAGTACACTTCCTTGTATCACTAAACAGTGCTTTTCCCAGCCTAGTGCTTACAACTATTTGTTCTGATTTCCTTGGTACAGTCTGTGCTTTTACAGGATCTTCTGAGTATATTATAAACTTTTCCCATAGAATCTTTTATTTTACTGTTATTTGCAACATGGTAATATTTTACTAGTGATGTCATGCAGTAGTAAATACATAATTCATGAGAATTTTGGTATCTTTCATTCTACACAGAAGAGATACAGTACTTCTCAAGCCTGGGATTTAATGATGTTCTGTTGGAAACCAAAGATAGCAGAACTTGGGTTTGAGATTTTTTCACCCTGCCAAATCTCATGGAAAATCTTGTTTCAGATTTCTTGTCCAATGTCATCCATTTTTCCAGAAATGAAAAGTACTTATATTTTCTGCTGAAATAAGTGGAAAAACACAGAGCTTGTAGAAAATAGATTTTCAAGTATTAATATATTAATGCTTGAGGTTTTTTTTTTCTTATGGCAGTTATCTATGCTTAGCATCAATTTACTATTTATATTACAGTAGAAATTATAGCCAAAAAAAGGTAAGATCAGTCATCTTACTTGAAGTTTATTTTCTGGTGTTTTTACTTGTATTTTCAGAGTAAGCAGGCAAGTGAAACTGCAGAAAATAGCACAGCTCCTTGCAGGGATTGCTTGCAAGATTATTTGCTGTGTCATCTTGAAAATACGTTTTGGAAAGTTGGAATGGAAATGTTTGGACACAGAATCTGTGAGGATTGAGGGATTGTTTTGATAGTAAAAGTCTAGTGCTTCTGGGCCAGGAAGCCATTTTCTCACAAAGATGCTTCTCACAGCACACTATGATAGTGGTGGTGGACTAATTGCTACATCACTAATACCTGTCAGCTTGAAATCCAACTGGGGGAGAAGGGAGTCGGGGAGTATCATTAATAAGCTGGTGAAGGGGGTAGGTAGGGCTTCTGCACAAAAGGAGGGCAAATCAAGGATGCACCAAGCCATGGAGTGCAAGGGGGACTGACTATTCTGAGCTGCAGTGATAGAAGAAGGTGTGCGGTGAGTGATAGTCAGATCTCCTGGGTAACAGGGCTGGTCTTTGCAAGGCAATAGAGATGTGAGCAGGAGAAGGGGTGCTCAGCAAGGGCCTGAGGGTGCTGTCAGGGCAAGAATAAGCTCTGAAGCAGGCTCAGAGTGTGCAGCAGCACCGTGCTGACGTACTGGAGAAGACTTAAGAGGCCTTTGCCCAGGGGATGGAGATATGAATCTTGTAACTCTCTCCTGAACCTGCGGGTAACAATGCTTAACCATTGTTAAGCAACCTGGAGAGGGCACATTCAATGCCTCCACTGAAGTGGAAAAGTTGTTTCCTTTGGACTGGAAAATATGACATTTATTTATTTTTAAAAATTAGTCTAAAAATTACAAACTAACATTTTCAATAGTTGTAGCTCTAACATATTTATAATTTTTGTCTTGCCAGGATCTGTAATGTGGCAGTTGCAGCTAAGATTGTTAATGAAAGACAGCCTTTTTGTGTGACCTTAAACAAGTTCTAAAAATTGTTCTCATATTTAGTCAAGATTTAGAAACACTTAGTTTATAAAGCCTAATAATCTGTGGCGAATTACTGACTTGACCAAACTGTGTTTTCATAAGTTTGAAGTTGTAAAAAGAATTTAAATTTTCAAAAAATTGATTCTCATGTTCTCATGTGGAAAAAATCACTAGAAACTACTTTCTTCACTCAGTTCATAGCAGGAGCATCACATATGCATGGTGTAAAAAGTTAGGAAACCCTTAAAAACTGAAATAAGTCTTTTTGTGTATCTCCTTCATGAGAGAGAAATTGTAGTATTTTGGAAGCTAGCATACACCAAATTAATGTGTATATATTTGAACCTGTGCACATATAAACATTACACTTAAGTATATAAACATATAAAAGGGCAGATTTGACATTTCTTAACCATATGTATCTACTGAATGATCTGCTGAATGGACCCAACTTCCTCCTCTCTCTTTCTCTCCATCTGCCACCTTCTCCACCATACCTTTTTATTTTTGGCAGTGAGAATGAACCAAAATTGCCCCTGCTGTCTTGGCCATATGGCTCAATTCACTGAACTAAAGACACGGAGTAGGATTATGCGAATTAGTGAAAAAAGGAAAAAGGGACGAAACCCACAACAGCAATAACGTTGAAACAAAATTAAATTCTATTCCTTGTTGTGTATAAAAAACATGTATTCAAGAATGCCCTATAGGGTATTTAGATGTCTTACTTCCATAATATTAAATGCAGATATTGCAGTATTGAGGCCTAGTTTTATGGTTGATGGTGTCTCAGGAGCTCAAGACAACCACCTGCATATGTTGAGAGTCTCTACGTCCCAGTCCGAGCACCGGAGAAAGAGTCAGAAGGTGACTTCTGTGGTTTCCAGAAGTTATTTATTTTATCTAATCTAAAAGTTCTTTCCCTGACTAGCTGAGGTCCTCTCAGCAGGTCAGTCCCAGGCACACTGCTCGCCTTCAGAGTAGTATTATCTTTTTATACTATAAACTACGTAAGCATTATTTACAATTATCTTCCAATATCTATCACTTATATTGTACAGTCTAGTTCTACTCTAAACCAATCTAAAAATGCTAACATCACCCAAAAGATGGATGCTAGGAAGAAGGAGAAAGAAGGACAGAACACACCCAGGTTCCTCCATCTTGACCCTAGATCCCTATTCTAAAAAATCTTAAAATTCTACTTTTTCATCTTTTGATAAACTAACTTATACTTTACTTATTTTTTGTGGTTTGTAACTCTTCATGCAAAGGTGGTAATTTTTCCCAGGGGCTAAAATCAAAGGCACAGGGGTCTTGGGCTCTGTGCCAAGGCTTCCGAGCCCCCTGCCAGGGTCTCAAGCCACCCAGGATATCCAGAAGGATGTCCTGAGTTTCCACATAGTTTGTTAAATTTCTTTTGGAAGGTCTTACTTTCACATAGAAAATTGCATCACTATAGACAATTCTTACTCAAGAATTCTTCAATTCTCAATTCTTCTTGCCCCTCAGGCCGAAGAAGCAATTACTCCAATGAGATTATAACTTATTTTCCAGAGCAGGATGCCTGCAGTCAGAAAGTGCTCTCTGTAGAATGACACACTGGTAGAAATAATCTGAGGATAAACACAAGAAAGTAAGAGAATACTGTATTAGTGATTTATCCTATATTTCCTTTTTTAAAAAGTGAGTTAGCGATGATTCTATTGAGTGGTCCTTTTTTCCCCCAAAATAAGGTCTTCTGACACTATTTGAAGTAACATTACTAGGAAATGTAGAAAAAAGAAGTAAACATTTTTTTTGTGTGTTTATTTAATGGGTAGCTATGAAAGATGAATTACTTTGTATTTTAGTTTCTTTCAAAGGTCCCTGTCCTATAAACACCTTGTCTCCAACAGTGTCAGGTTTCTGTGTTCCCATCTGAATCACTTCCCTGCCACTGTTGTAATGTTTGCTGGCTCAGGGTTGAATGCACATGCTGAACTCTACATGCTTTAGTGATACCAATGAACTCAAATGAGGCAGGTGACCTTATGAAACAGTTGTACAGTCAGGGCTGTACAACACATTATCCTCAAGGCTGTTCTACAAACACATCTTGCATTGCAGCCTGACACAACCTGAAAGACTGCTAAATGGTAAGAATCTTCCATTTAACATAAAGTCAAATTAATAGGGTGAAGGATTAGCAGCTCCTAATTACATAATGCAGCCTTTGGACGTGATTCATTTTTTAAAGAAAAGAAGGAAAAGACAGCAACTCTTATGTTTCTAACATGATTAGTAAAGCACTTCTGAGAAATGTTTTCTATAAAAATGTGCTGTTTTATTTCATGTCATAACGTACTTTAAAATACAAAATGAATATACTTCAGAGAATGACAGAATCTGGAGGATATAAACAGTGTTAAGTCCTTACCTATATTACATTTACTTATCTTTGAAATTTAGAAAAAATTCAAATATATTAAGGTTATAAATGGCACTGCCTGTAAGTTATAAATGATGTCTTTCCATCTCTCTTTTGATTTTCTGAACTATGTTATAGCTTCAGAATGACAATTTGTGCTAACCACAGGCATAAAATAATTCAGCACTCCTCCCATCAGGTGTATAGTTTTACCCAGACACCAAAGCATACAGTCGTTGTAATATTAATGTTCTGACAATTTTACCTAATGAATGCTGGAAAATATGTGCTCTCTCATATGACTTAGGTTACTGTGCATTCTAAAAATAGTATTTCTTAACCCTATATTTCCTTATATGCTTACACCTTAGTGGTATGGTTTCCAATGCTCAACAATGACCACAGCATGCAGCTAATATTTCAACAGTCTGCTTTCCCATTTATCTGATGGGCTTTGGAGAATGTCTTCATAAAATTCTACTTTACATGCATGGGATGCACACAGCTGAATTTGGAAAGTTTTGATGTCGTCAGACGGACTTGCTGCTGGAAATTTTGCCTTAACCAAAATCTCCACATCTTTTTCCTAGTTGTGCTAGGGCTGCTTGTAAGATTGCTGATATATTTGGCCCAGTGCTAAAGACATACAAGCCTTATACAGATCTTTAACTCCACTCTCACTAAGCATTTAAATATTGTGTGGCATGACCTACTCTGTCCTGGCTGCCAAAAACCTATATGGGATGTTTTCTGGTGAGGTAGTAATGAGACAGATGTTGGTTTGAAATAGTCTGCAACCTATCACCTATTCCTGGACCATGGAAATGACAAGGGAAAGTTGTCAAATCCAAGCTCAAGTTAGATTAGAGACAACACGGGACAGCTTCAGTGAAGTCCAGATTGCTTGTATTTCTGCACTTGAAAAAGAGTTTAGTCTGGGCTTTTTTTGGTTAGATTCAAACACTTTGGAACTTCAGCTGGTAAAATGGTAGCAAGCTAACTAAAAAACCCAAAATTCAAAATACAAAAAATACCCCCCAAAACCCCCACGAAAACACTAAGTTAAACAGATGCTGCTACCTCCTACACAATTATCTCATGTATTGCTCATGCGCTAAGCTGTTATTTTTGCCCAGCAGGTATTTTTCTAAAAGAGATTTATTGGAAGAACTTCCACTAGCAGTACAGTTTATCATGTAATGCCTTAAAATAATATACCTGCTCTGGGTAAAAATTCTCACTGTCAGTTTGGCAAACAGTAAATTATGTTTTTATTCTCTTTTCACATCAGTAGAGGTATAGACAGAGATAGAGTTTATTTATTTGTCAGGTACAAGATTTTATCAGAACTAGGGTTAAAACTAGGGGTTTCAAGTGCTTTTAATTTTTTTAGGGACTGCATATTTCCATTTCATTTGCCCTTTTGCTCTAATACAAGTGAATTTATTAAGACAAGAATCTCAAAGAGCAAAATATTAGAAACATTATTGCGTAAGTATTTGTATGTCATGCTACATGTAAAACTAGTGATTCAACTCTTGGTAGAGGAAAACGCATCTGCATCAGCGTATTGCATATAGAATCAAAGAAGGCAGGTTTTGTCATTTCAAGTTTGATTTAAATTCTAAAAAACTAGTACAGTAATTTCACGATTATAAGCCGCACTGATTATGAGCCGCACTTCTGGGTGTCAGCAACTTTTTGGTTTTTGTCCATATATAAGCCGCACCAGATTATAAGCCGCATGTTACAATACAGAGTGTGATCAAAGGTATCTGTTCTATCCCCATCTGTTGAGGGTGAGGACAGTGATCCTTATCTCAATGGCAGATATTCTGCTAATGGGCCATCTATTGAAACCAGGTTGGGCATTGTTCTTTATCTTTTCACAACACATCCTTCCTCCAGCGAGTCATTTTCTGCTAATGGCCATTGAGTCCCACTGCGTGACTGATAAAATTACTGCATTCCATTGAAAGTTGCTCTAGCCAGGGGGAAGAGCCCAACATTTCTTACCAAGATAAAAACAGAGGTTTTGGGACACTAAGGGAGCCCCTTTCTCCACTGGACTCCAGAGGAAAACCGGATTTCTCCACATCACCACTGGACCTTTAGAGGGAAACAGCACCTTCTGCAGGAACACTGCTCCAACTGAACCACATCTGTCAATGCAAGGGGACTGCAATCACCATTTAATGGGACTGCTACCAACACCCTGCCTGACAGGGTGTCAGGTTGTACTCTGACTTTGTCAGGGTTTGGAGTTTGTTTCTTTGTAGTACTGTATTTCTATTTTAATTTCCCTAGAAAAGAACTGTTATTCCTAATTCCCATATTTTTGCCTGAAAGCCCCTTGATTTCAAAATTATAATAATTTGGAGAGAGGGGGTTTGCATTCTCCATTTCAAAGAGAAATTCCTGCCTTTCTCAGCAGACACCTGTCCTCCAAACTAAAACAGTAACTTTTCGTTCTTTGTCCATATATAAGCCGCACCTGATTATAAGCAACACTTTGGGTTCGGACCAAAATTTTAGTCAAAATGGTGCGGCTTATAATCGTGAAATTACTGTAAGCTTCATAGCAAACATTTTTCTAATGTTCTTAATAATTATGTGTTTCAGAGCATGGCTAGTGACCTATCTTTCTGAGGAGAATGGCTGAAATGTCTCTGAAATTATTCCTGGAATTAGACCAGCATGAGATTTCCTCTACCAAACTGAGATAAGTGAAAGGCAAGAAATCTGAAGTGATGTATGTCCAACATTGATATTGTCAGCTGCGGAAGAGATTTCCCATGCCTGAGACAAAAGGAAAGACTCAGAATGGGTAAATCTGAGGACATCAGTCTCTTTGGAGGGATATTTGGTTGGTGAAGCCAAAAGCTTTTCTAGGTAATTTCTAGGAGCATGTTTTGTTAACAACAATAGCCCAGACTTCTGCCATGATGAAGCACCCTCTTAAAGATTAACTAGCCAGTTATTTACCTAACAATACTCAGCATAATGGTGAATACAGGAGTAGTGTAATTTTTGGTTAGTCAGTAGAGTCTTTAAAACCTCAGAGATTCCACTATGAGAGAATCAGACAATTTAAAATTATAGTGTGGTTTGTAAAATCATGTAGCATATTACTACTAAGCCTTCTGCTAGCAAATTCTGCTTTCTTTAACTCTTCACCAGAACAGGTTTTGGATATGATTCTTTTCTATCAGGGTGGACCTGACATAAAATGAGATCAAAATCAACCACACTAGGACGTACACATAAAATAACACAAGTACAATTTGCCAAGTGATATGCACGAAAACTAATTTCCTTGCTAATGGAACGATCTTTTGAAATGTCTTCTATAAATGCACCCCGCAAAAAATCAGGGAACTCAAATTACTATCAGTAAACAAATTAAAATGCTAAACCCATTGCAAAAAAATATGCTACACATTCAGAAACTACATTTACTCCAAAGGTGTTATCTGATTCCAGTGGCAGCCTGTACACAGGGAGTGGAAAATCTAGGTTCTTAATAACAAAATCCTCACTCAAAAAATACGAAGGACAAAGGACCAGACTGATATTAAGAAAAAGTGTGAACAAAAACGTTTTTCACAAGTTTGTCAACGTCAGTCATTTCTTTCAGTCAAAACTCATGTTTACAGAAGCTGATTCAAAGATAATAAATGTCCTATGTACTAGAAAGATTTATAGGTATCTAGATATCTCTTAACGACAAAAATTGCTGCACTTCTTTATAACTGTCTCAACTGCACACCTGTTGCCATGTTAAAACATGTTACAATACACATATATACAGTTCTCTTTAAGAGGAACTATGCACCAAATTGTGTATGTATTCATAACTGTATCTATGTATATGCCCCTCTATTTTTTAGTGGTCTCTAATTCTAGAAGTACAGTAATTTCACTATTATAAACCGCACTGAGTATAAGCCGTGCTTCCGGGTGCCAGCAACTTTTTGTTCTTTGTCCATACCTATGCCGCACCTGATTATGAGTTGCACGTAACAATACAGAGTGTGATAAAAGGTATCTATTCTATCACCATCTGTTGAGGGTGGGGGCAGTGATCCTTATCTCCGTGGGAGATACTCTGCTAATGGGTCATCCATTGAAACCAGGTGGGGCGTTGTTCTTTATCTTTTCACAACACATCCTTCCTCCAGCGAGTCATTTTCTGCTAATGACCCACCGAGTCCCACTGTGTGACTGATAAAATTACTTCATCCCATTGGAAGTTGCTCCAGCCAGGGGGAAGAGCCCAACATTTCTTACCAAGACAAAACAGGTTTTGGGACACTAAGGTAGCCCCTTTCTCCACTGGACTCCAGAGAAAAACCGAATTTCTCCACATCACCACTGGACCTTTAGAGGGAAACTGCACCTTCTACAGGACCACTGCTTCAACTGAATCACATCTGTCACTGCAAGAGGACTGTAACCATCATTTAATGGGACTTCTACCAACACCCTGCCTGACGAGGTGTCAGGTTGTACTTTGACTTTGTCAGGGTTTGGGGTTTGTTTCTTTGTAGTACTGTATTTCTATTTTATTTTCCCTAGTAAAGAACTGTTATTCGCAATTCCCATATCTTTGCCTGAAAGCCCCCTGATTTCAAAATTATAATAATTTGGAGGGAGGGGATTTACATTGTCCATTTCAAAGAGAAGTTCCTGCCTTTCTCAGCAGACACCTGTCCTCCAAACTAAAACAGCAATTTTTTGTTCTTTGTCCATATATAAGCCGCAGCTGATTATAAGCCGCACTTTGGGTTCGGACCAAAATTTTAGTCAGAATGGTGTGGCTTACAATCATGAAATTACTGTAAATGAAATGCTTATGCTCTCCAGGTCTTTATTAAAATATACATTGTTCTATAATACAAGTACCAGCTAATTTAATCAATATTTTATTAGTTTGAAGTTCAACAAAATGCTTAATCTCTTCAGAATATTTAGTGGCAACTCCAATGTATGAAACCATTAATAAGATCTACGACTGATTTTGTTGTTGTCACTCACCTTGGTCTATTTTTAGATATATGTAACTCATGTGCTGGTCTTCCCTTGTACAAGCTAAAGACAATGGAAAAGGTAGTTTATCTGGAAAAAGCTGGAAAGCAATATTCCATAAAAATTAAACCTCTTGGAAAACAGTAAATATCTTAACTCCAGGTATTCTTAATCAATGAATTTAAGAATCTGTGTTAAGGGGAACACAGTAAAGCAAATTTCCTTGCAGTTCTATGCAACTGTTTCTTCAGGAAAGCTTTGATGAAATTTCATCTAAATTCCAGTGTAGTTTCATCTTGGTAGTTAAGGATACAGCAAGACTCACAAAGTTATCCAATAGCACCAAGATGCCTTCCCCCTGGAAAAGGGTTTGGATAGAACAAATTTTATGTTCAGCTCAGCTGACTTAGAACCGTAAGGTGGATGTGGTTGATGTGGTGTCTGTTCCTACCCTGAAAAAATAGAGGTTTTTTTATTATAATAGAAGCAGCTTATTTTTGCTTTTTAGGAATCATAAAACTTGTACAGTGGCAGCATTAACTGCTCTACTTTTTTGTCTCTATGGCCTGATGAATCTTGAATATTTCTTTCCAAGTTTAGCAATACTGAGCATCCTCATCTAGAAACTGCCCATTCCTAGTGAAGGAAGATAGTTCTGACTTTCTCTGCAGAGATAAGAACTAGAGGTAGCCAATAATAAGGACAGGCAGAAGGATTTACGTAGAATTAAGGCTTGCTGAATCCAGGGCAGCTTAATCTATGTAACTCCTTAATTTTGGCATCTTCTCTAGCTCTACCAGATAGGCCAGAGTCTGGTGGTGAACTTGACATTTTTAAAGAGTTGAAAAAGTTCAAGGCTATTTTTTTTGGTGAAAAGTAAGCATCCTTAACAAAGCTCTGACATCTTCCACTCTCCTGACACATCCACCACTACGACCCATCACCTGATGATTTTATGCTTTGAGGCTTTGTCAGGTGTTGGGGTTTATTTTGTTGTTGGTTTGGTTTGGTTTTGGATTTTCTGTGAGTTTTTCAGGTTGTTTTTTTGGGGGGGACTTTTTGTTTGTGTTTTTTAATTAAAGTGTGTGATAAAATGGGCTCTTCTGCTGAGAAAGGACAAGATTTCAGTAAATGGAATGAAAGCTAATGGCAAAAATACATGTCAGCAGTGTTATGAATGATTTGCTATTTGTCCAGTTTATCAAACAACAAGATTAAATTTAACAGTAATTTTTCGATAGCAACAATGGTATATAAATGAATACAATCAAAGTATGTTAGATACATATATTTTGACTATATACAAAATTTGGCTGTGAGTAATTTAGTATAATTGAAGTTCATATAAAGCATAAGCAAAACCAACCAAGGGACCAGGGGTACGGGGAGGGGCCCACCCCTCTTCACATACTGAACAATCAAGCTAATAATCTCACTTATATACTGTATACTAATACATATCAATACAGAATTTTCTGGAAAGCTCCTCCTAGTTTCTATTCCTAAAATCTACGTCACTATGTTGTGCTGTGCGTGATCTACCAGTAGTTCGGGGTCTCTCATTCTTTCAGGGGTCTTATTTCCGATGAAGGCTGTTTGTCTTCATTGTGTCCGCTGTGTAACCTTGCAGGTAGCACAAGATCAATAATCTTGGGGTTATGTAAGTAAGTATATGTTCCCACAATAAAACCTTATCCAAGGGTATAATTTCTGGAATCATCCCAATTTGGCCCATTCCAAGGTCAAAACTTTTATTTCTAGATACTGCTTATCAAACCTACATCCTTCTGCTACGCCACCTAACATCTGGAGGATCCCATCTGCCGTGCCCCATGACTTCCCTTTTCCTTTTTGCTTCGTAAAAATTGAGTACAATTTTGCTAATATGGTTACAATTTAGTAAGCATGAATCACATTTATCACAAACAGCAAACCCAAGCACCTCTTTACCTACTGTTTCATATCATAAATGCTGTTTAGTTTTAATTAACTGAGCAGCAAAAAAAGTGATAAATAGTCTTTCTGTTTCGTTCTTCCAGAGTCCACATTAGGCTATTTGTCACCATTTTACAGAAAAAGCGTGTCAGGCAATAGAGTATATATGGCAAAAATAAAAAGACAAGCCCTTCTTGAATTAGAATCTTGAAAAACTGTCAGTTTGGGAGCACTCTCTTGAAATTTCACTAGAAGAGAATTGTGCAGTTGAGCTCTTGAACATTTAGCAGTGTAAGAATTAAAGTTTCCTTTGAAGCCATTATGATACTGTCACATAGTGTTTTTCTCAATTATTCAGTCTGCAGAGGTTGATAGTAGGACCTTCAAAGCTGTAGCATAGGCTGCATTCATTTGAGTAAACAGAGTAACCAATAACCGAGGTCAGACACTTTCTGTTACCTGGGCAGTGCTTGTGTCATGTATATTTTGCCTCCAAGCTATGCATCAGAGGAATTTAGGGTAGGTAGACGGCTGGACTCTGCATCTGGAGCTTGGTAGCCCTGCAGTTCCACAGGAGTCATAATCCTATGGAATTTATTTGCAAAGTGGGTGTTTGTTGGCTGCCTGCGAAGGTAGAATCATATTGAGAAATAAGGCTATAAACTGAACAGAATTCTGTGCACAATGGGAAAGTGTCTCAGTTTATAGATAAGTTTAGGAGAAAACACCCCGGAACGAATGTTTCTTCTGAAAGGATTCCAACAATTCCTTTCTGCCGATAGGAAATAAATACTAGTGAATGAAAGTGGAAAAAACAAATAAACAACTGTTTATTGACAAATAGAGTGCCACATGGCACAGGAAAAAAGTTTTAAAATGCTACACATTGAAATGTCACACCTTAACCCCGTCACCCCTCCACCTCAGACCAAAACCCAAAAATGCCAGGGAAAGAAAAACACAACAGCAGCTTGCCACATAGTGGGTAGAAAATGGCATGGCATTCAGGGGAAAAAAAAAAAAAACCAAACAAAAACCAAATATGAGATTCCAGCAGCGGTTTGGGCAGAAAGATGCAAACCTGGTGATGCAGCAGGTGAAGCAGGTGGGCTTCATGTGCTTTCTCTCTAAGCTGGGCTTTTTCTGAGGTGTGCAGCCACAACAGAGCGGCCCCTTGCCTTTCTTGCCAGTTCCAACTAACTGCTCTCCTGCCACTAATCAATCCTCTCTCATCTTAAACCAAAACCAAAGCATCCAGTTCACTTACAAAAAGGCACAAAAGGATTGGTGCTGCAGCGTCTCTAGGGACAGGGACGGATAAAAATGTTTCTTGCACGGGCTAACAAAAAAGCCAAGGTAACCAAGAAAAAAAACCCAGATTGCACAGCACCCTGGGCACCTGTGGGTGAGGCTTCTTAAAAAAACCCAAACGCCAAAAAACCCAAGGCTTCCCACTCCCCCAGACACACCTTAGAGATATAGCAAACGTTTTGGGGCATAAAGCCAAGGATTAGGGAACAGAGTAACATAAAAAAATCACTCCAAAACAGAAAGTAAAAGAGTCTCATTGTTTCCTAAATCACACCTGAGTGTATTTTCTTTCCATAAATCAACTTTTTAAATCTTGTGGTGTTTCAGATGTTTTTTCCCAACAGATGCTATATATAAATCCTTTTGCAGCAGTGTCTTGTGGTGTTTCAGATGTTTTTTCCCATTAGATGCTATATATAAATCCTTTTGCAGCAGTGGGAGTGCTATAAACATATATATATGCACACATATACATATATATGCATGTGTACATATGTATACATATATATACGAATGGATGCATGTAAATAAAAATAGGAGATAGGACATGGTGCTTTTTAAAGGCATAGAGCTACAAGAATACTCTTGGAGAGCTCTGTGTGAAGATTGCAAGGTTGGTTCTTATTTTCAGCTCTTTTCAGTTTTAGCTCACTCTTTGGTGTAAAATCTTTTATTAAATCCTTAAAATCCACTGAGTATCATGGCACCACAGGTTTTTGTTTACAGCTCAGCCACCATCAATTTGGACTTCTGAAAGATCTGCATAAAAAAGTGTTAAAGGTCCAGTTTGAATCCAGGCTAATATTAGGCTGCAGTTTATGCATCAGCATAGGGGAAGAGCAGGGAAACATACACAATTTGTGACTTAAAATATCTACTCTGAGTTTTAGAAAAATCTTATCATCTTCCTGTTTGAAAACAGTATATATATATATATATTTATGTTTGTGTATATATGTGTGTGTGTGCGTGTGTGTGTGTATGTACATAATTAATTTTTTTAAAAGTACAGTAGGAATTTTTTCCAAATTTCCATAAGAGAGAAAATGCATGCATTTGATTATAATGTCAACATCTGGAAACCTGTGGATCTGGATGACTGTTTGTACCTATATAAAGAAAAAACAGATTTTGACAGCTGAAACTGAAACAATGTTTCCACTCACCATCTCCAGCAATATAAAGTAGGATGAATGCAACTGCAGTGGTGAGCCACCCAAAACTAACAACCACCTCAGAACAGGTCAGTCAGTCCATGCACATAATTTACCTGATGAATAAACCAAAACCAACCCTAAACAGATTTATTTTTCTGTTTGAAATCTGTTGAAAACTTCAGAAATGACATTGAATGCCAATAGCTGTTATCTCCCTTCTGCATTAGAGGTTGGTGAATATCAATATCAAGAAATGTTTGTTCATATCTTTGAGTGATTCAGTGTAGTTGTCTCTACTCTTCTGTGTATGAATAGTTTTAGAAAGTAGTTTACTGGAGAAAACAATTATTAACAGAAAATCTTAAACAATTAAGCACTCACCATGTGGAAATTATCATTCACAGCCATGAGCCTCAAATTCCAGAATATATTTTACTCAGCAAGAGAAAATCTTATGTTACTTATATAGCCAAACAGGGCTATTGATTTAGAAATAATTATTTTAGATTAAAAGTATTAGTTATTTATTAAATAACCAAATATATCAAATATGTCTTTGATTTAAGTATATCGAAGATGATATAAGATAATTTGCAAAGATATTTGGTGCGATCCTTCACCACAGCAAAACAGACTTGACTTGGGGAAATTAGTTGCATTTATTACCAATCCAGTCAGAGTACAATAATGAGAAAAAAACAACAGCTCTTAAAACACCTTCCTTTCAACCTTCCCCTTTTGCTACCAACGAAAGCCCACATACTCCTGCACCTGACAAGAACTTCATGCCTATGAAGGCAATTGCTTTCTTTGCCTTGTGAGTTCGTCCCGGGTATGGGTATGGAAAGGCAAGGTGTGAAGAGCTTACTTTTGGGTCTCTTTTCCTCATCTCTCATTTATTTTCAAAATTGTCGACTGAGATGTGATGACTCATAACCGTATTTCCTTCAGGAATCCTCCACAGCTGATTTCTGTCAGCTTCATAGGTATCTAGTGAAGGGAAAGTACCCTGTTGACATTGCTCCCAGGAGTTTAGATTTCCTATACTTACAGATTTGCCATCCTGGACAGTGAATTTGTGTGAAACACCACCATTGCAAAAGACTGTACAAGTTAATTGTTTTACTATGGAGCGTGAGTTGACCTTTGAATCTCTTTCAATTAAACCTACTATTGCAAGATCTGTCCGTAACACCGGACTTTGATCTTATTTCTCCTGCATAGCAAAAGTATTTAGAGTGAGATCTTGATGAGGTTCTGAGGCACCTCACATTAAAGTTCTGTAAAACCAGTGGTTTACAGGATAACCTTCATCCCATGTCTCCTCAGGGAGAAGCCAGGGTGACTGACGCAGGTCATACTGATAGTTACCTATTGGTGAGGGTTCAAAGCGGGTAGCCAACTGGAAGCATGCCCTAGTTTGGAGGAGAGGTGTCTGCTAAGAAAGGCAGGAAACTCTCTTTAGAATGGAAAATGTAAACCTCTTCCCTCCAAATTATTAGAATTCTAAATCAAGGGGCACTCAGGCAAAGATATGGGAATTAGGAATAACAGTTCTTTACTAAGAAAATTAAAATAGAAATACAGTACTACAAAGCACAAACCCCAAACACTGACAAATTCAGAGTACAACCTGACATCCTGTCAGTCAGGGTGTTGGTAGCAGTCCCATTAAATGGTGGCTACACTCCCTTTGCAGTGACAGATGTGGTTCAGTTGAAGCACTGGTCCTGTAGAAGTGTGCAGTTTTCCTCCAAAGGTCCAGTGATGATGTGTAGAAGTCCAGTTTTCCTCTGGAGTCCAGACAGAAAGAAAGGGCTACCTTAGTGTCCCAAAATCTGTTTTTATCTTTGGTAAAAAAGGCTTGGCTCTTCCCCCTGGCTGAAGCATCTCCTAATGGGATGAAGTCATCTTACCTGTCACACAGTGGGACTCAATGGGCCATTAGCAGAAGATAACTCCCTAGAGGAAGGACGGGTTGTGAAAAGATAAAGAATAATGCCCCACCTGATTTCAATGGATGGCCCATTAGCAGAATACCTCCCATGGAGATAAGGATCACTGTCTTACCTGGTCTCATCAGATGGTGATAGAACAGATATCACATCCTGTATTGTAACCCAAGACAAAGGAACTCCTGTCTTCGGCGGAGGAGGATATTGCATAGGCTGTCTGTTCAGTGTGGTGATTTCTGTGCCAACCACACACACAGCAAGACAGAAGCTAGCATAATAGCATGCATGACACAGTCTTTTAATTTTTTTAAAAATATCATTTATAATTATTGGGAAACTATTGCATGATGAACAAGGTTTGGTTTGGTATGTGGTGGCATTGATATGGATGTGTGTGCAGAACTCACAGAGGGTTTGGTAGTTTGAGTGATGCTTTGACAACTCTGAGCCCATATCTGAGTATTCCCAGACTGTATCTGTCAGTTTCTGTAGAAAGCCCCCTCAAAAAAGGTGCGATAAAAACCATAAACAACTGCTATTTCCATGCATGAAAGATGCTACTACTCAGCCCAAGAAACAATTGGAACAAAATAATTGTAGCAGTTAAAAGCACTGCATATCTCACTATTGTGCTTAAAAATATGTACTTAACACAGCTGCCTGAACAGAATAAATTTGGCAGCTACCAGAAAGGCATGGATAAATCCTTACAGGTAATATCTCCTCTCTTGTATTATGGAGCTATTTTATTTATGCTGTTAATGAGGTGTAACCAAGTTTTCTGCTGGAAATTATCTTAAGTAAGCATCATGTTCTTTAAGAATGGTGTGAGAACACTCTCCTTTGAGAAAAATAATTATCTTTTTGCCTTCTGGTTTCTATGGTAGGTGATAAGGGTGGTTTTATAACAATTGAGCACTACTAACATTTTGTTTGTAAAGAATTTTAATGATATTGATATCATTTGAATTTTTGTATTTGAATGATTCTACCATTTCCACGAGATTTTAGAAGTTAATGAAAAGATTCATCTCCCTTGTGGCAATCTTTCAGTAGAGAAGGTTCTTAATATTACAATATTACACGATGAATTTCAAGCTTCATCTAGATTATTCCTTACTATTTGCACCTTAGAATTCTACTGAAGGAAAAGACTTTTCCTTTTCTAAATGAATGCATGCCTCCCTCAAGGTGGGCCTAGCTGTGTTCTGCAGCAGCCAGTGGGAGATTTTTGCCCTTCAAGGGGATGACTTTGAGGTGTCTATCACCTATTTCTGGACAGAAACCAAGAAACTGTATTCTGAAACTTTCCCTCTCACTGACAAATCCATGAAATCAGTGGAAATCTGGATGAATCAGACTTATTTTTCCATAACACAAAATATACTAGTTATAGTATAAGAACAACCAGAAAGTAATAACATAATAAGGGGATCCACTCTCTTTATTTTCAGATGCAAGGTGACCAGAAATCTTGGAAATTGAAACCTGGCTGTCCATGTTGAGCCGTAACAGTAAAATTCAGTAGTTTGCAATATTACTTTATCAAGCTACATATAGCAAGGCATATAGCAGATATCTCACTTGTCATAAATAAACAGATACCTCTTAACTGTTACCTCCCACTAGAGTGTTTGCCTCAACTGTTATCAGCAGAAAAATCAGAAATTTATAAAAGTAAAAGACTTTTGGAGATCATTTGGACATTGTCTTCTTGTTTTCTCATGCAATATTTAGTCTCTAAGTATTTTATCACCATAAACTTAGATCTGATTTAATGTTGAATGACAGTGATCAATCAGATATTAATACTGGATAGCTGGAACAACTTCAGAGAAGAGAAAATGTTTACAGTAATTTCACGAATACAAGCCGCACCAATTTGACCAAAATTTTGGTGGAAACCCGGAAGTGCGGCTAATATTCCGGGGCGGCTAATCTATTAACAAAATTCTAAAAGCTGCCAACACGGAAGTGAGAGCCTGCGGCAGCCCCAAGCCAAGCTGGAGCCCGGTCGGCCCCGGCAGAGGTGGGAAAGCCTGGCAGAGGCGGGGCCTGCAGTGTGGGGGGCGGGTGGCTGAGCCTGAGCCAGCAGGGCGGGGCAGGGAGGGCGGCAGAGCCTGAGCCAGCATGGCGGGGGAGCCCGGGAGAACTGGGGCTAGCAGTGCAGGGGAGCATGGCAGAAGCAGGAAGGCCGGCGGGTGGGGCTGCCTGGCAGCGGGGGAAGCCCAGCAGAATCGGGGCCAGCAGCGTGGGGGAGCCCGGCAGTGCGTGGGCATGCAGTGCCGGCCAGGGCGAGGAAACGCGGCGGCGGTGCAGATGGGAGGGGGCGGCCGGCGAGCCTGGCAGCGGCGGCAGTGCCTGGCCCGCCGGCAGGGCGACTACGTAAACAACGCAGCGGCGAGGCGGCCGGCATGCCTGCCAGCGGCGGCAGTGCCTGGCCCGCCGGCAGGGCGACTACGTAAACAACACAGCGGCGAGGCGGCCGGCATGCCTGCCAGCGGCGGCAGTGCCTGGCCCGCCGGCAGGGCGACTACGTAAACAACGCAGCGGCGAGGCGGCCGGCATGCCTGCCAGCGGCGGCAGTGCCTGGCCCGCCGGCAGGGCGACTACGTAAACAACGCAGCGGCGAGGCGGCCGGCATGCCTGCCAGCGGCGGCAGTGCCTGGCCCGCCGGCAGGGCGACTACGTAAACAACGCAGCGGCGACGCGGCCGGCATGCCTGCCAGCGGCGGCAGTGCCTGGCCCGCCGGCAGGGCGACTACGTAAACGCAGCGGCGGGGCGGTGCTGACGGGAGAGGGGGGCCAGTGAGCCCGGCGGCGGCTGCAGCACCACCCAGCCGGCCCCGTCAGCAACCATGAGCGGGCCGAGCCTGCCTGGCCCCGCCCCGAGCCAGTAAAGCCCGCTATGCCGCGATCCTGTTACTAATTGGCCAGTTTGTGAAAGCTGCGCACGGATTCTCGTGACGAACGAAAGTGCGGCTAATATTCGGGGTGCGGCTTATCTATTGACAAAGACAGCAACATTGTCGAGGCACCGGGGGTGCGGCTTATAATCCGTGCGGCTTGTATTCGTGAAACTACTGTACTCTGTATATAGGTTTTGCTTTGTTAGCGTGCCGCACTCTGTATCAGAAAATAGGCTTTATGCATAATAAGGTCATGCAAATGAGGTAAAATCTGAAAAAGTATGGTGGGAGAGGGACAAGCTAAAACATGGACATAAGTATAATGACCAAGCAGTAGAGAATTTAAATGTTTAGTGCCAGCTCATTTCAGTTTATTTTTCTGTCATATTCTTGAATGTGTAGACTGAGGCTCTTGAAAGACCAGAATGAAAAGATCTCTGCTTGGACCAGAAGGATTGATAGTGTTATTTAACAGACTGCCAAGCTATGCCTCCTTGACCCATAGCTATTTACTTTTATTTTTTTGAAATAGAGTCAGCATGGTACTAGCTGGCAACAGCAAGTGAGGACAGAGAACCCTGCTCTGTGTTTTGGTGAGAGTATTTTACACAGCAGTGCCGTACTGCCTAGATTCTACCTCTCAATTTCAGCCATGATAGAAGCTCTGAGTAAAACAGAAGCAGAGTACCAGTATGAATTACCAGTACATGTATGTCTTACTTCACCGCCTCCCTCCCTCTCTTCCAATGAATACAGTCTAAAAATATCCTCCACTCTAAATTGCTTTACTGCTGAGGCAATGTCTTGTAAAAGCACTATGATTATTTGCAGAAGAAAGTAAAAACTCAAGCCCCAGAACGGACAAACTTCAAGTCTCAGACAGAATAATGTTAACGTGAACTGTTCTCCATTTAACAGTAAATAAACTATCTTATTGAAAGATATTGCTGTCACTTAATAATATGCATGCATGCTCACATGAAGAGCAATAATATTTTACTCATGGAGAATTTATGAGGAAAATCTTGTTGCTTCAAATGAAAATGGGGGGGAAGTAGACGCTACATGTATGTACATGTATGTTGCGAGGGTTTTTTTATTGTTGTAGCTCAGTAAAATAATTTATATTATCTTCTGAAAAAGTAATATCAATTATTTGTTCACAAGTGGATGTCAAAGGAAAAAAATGGGAGTAGAAGAATACACAGAACTAGTAAATGGAATTAATATTAGAACTATTTTTAAATTTTAGAGCCAGATTCAGCAAATTTAGTTAGAAGAAACTACTCAGATCAGTAATTTATTGGTATTAAGAGGTCCACTCAGATAAGTGTTGCACCTTTCAAGAACTTGCAGAATAAGCTCATGTCTGTAAATATTTACAAAACAAGTCATTCATTAAATTTTTCTCTTCACAGGAAGGAAATATTCATCTGCCAATTGTAAGATGTACTAATGAAAGGTTTTCTTAAAGAAGTGAAAATTTGCTAAGTAGGAATTGCTTCCTTTGAGTTAGTCAGGTCCTTTCTTACCCTCTACCAAAAGAAAAATCAAAATTAGTAGCTCTTTCTCCAATGCTTTAACTCTTTTGAAAAAAAATCGAATCACTGCCCAGATCAGTGCGGGGCTTAATCAGCACAATTGAAAGGATTTATAAACATTTTAATTTCAAATCCATTTACATACACACACATATATGTATATATAAATTCATTTTATTCAAGCTATTTCACATAAACAGAACCTCAAGTAGTTGAAGTACTACAAAAAGCCATCAACATGTTGTTCATGTATCTGTAGGTCCATGTCTTGGGGTGACTTTTATGATGCTTGTATCCCCAAATTGTCTGTTCTGTTGGTGTTGAACATTGAGTTCTGCAACTTTAAGACTGGTTCCAGGAGTGAAGGGGGGAGAGAAGAAGTGCAGAATTTGCTATCAGAAACTTCACTTGCTCCCCCATATCCTTCACACAGACTGTGTTGTCTGCAGTGGACAGCAGGAGAGAGCTTTTGTTTGCTTTTACTTAGTCCGACCAGCTGATGCAAGGGAGTCCTGGACTGTTCTTTTCCGTTTTTCTTGGAATTATTTGAACCTGCTCTGGACTGAAAACCCAAAAGGAGCACTAGAAGCTCACATTTGTGGCCCACCAGGCCTGGCCTGGGCCGTGGCATTTCCCAGGCCAGAGGGACTGAGAACAGCCAGGCTGCAACCCACGGAAGAGACTCTTCTGAGTTTGTCATCTCCTTCTGAGTGGTGAGAGTGTTTGCTGTTTAGTGCTGGGAAGTGCTTTGTCTGGTAAATAAACAGGTTTCTTTCACTTCTCTCTGAGGAAATATTTTTCCCCAAACCAGTTGAGGGCCCCCATTCAGAGGTTTTCTCCCAAATTTGCCCTAAACCAGGACAGTCCATAAACCTCTTAAAATAGTATCTTTTAAAAAAACTCAAACAGTTAAAATTATGGAAATACAGAATACAGTAATTTCACCATTACAAGCCGCACTGACTATAAGCAGCATCTCCGGGTGTTGGCAACATTTCGTTCTTTGTCCATAAATTAGCCGCACCTGCATATAAGCCGCTCTGTCGTTTGCAGCGAGGACCCGCGTGCAACAAAGTTGCCAACTAGTAAAAGAATCGCAGGATCGCGGGGTTTACTGGTTCAGCTCGGACCATGCGGGCTCAGCCCACTCGGGGCTGCTGACGGGGCCGGGTGGCCCAGCTCGGCAGGGTCGCTTGGCAGGGCCGCTTGGGGCCAGCCACCACTACAGCCGGGCTCGCTTGTCCCAGACCGGCACTGCCCCGCGGTGGCAGGCGGGGATGGAGCCCGCCTGCTCCCGTGGCGGTGGCGGCGGCAGGAGGGAAAGGAGCCCCCTCACTCCCGCTTCTGCAGCGGCAGGAGGGGAAGGAGGCCCCCTGCTCCTGCGGCGGTGGCGGCAGGGGGCGGGAGCCCCTGCTTCCCCTCTGGGACTCGGGGATGGCAGCACGGAGCCCCCGCCTTCCCCTCGAGCAGTGGGGATGGCAGCACAGAGCCCCCGCCTCCCTCGCTGCCCCGCACTGCCGGCATGGAGCCCCCCGCCTTTGCCCCGGGCTGCGGGGATGGCGGCACGGAGCCCCTGCCCCCCCCTCGAGTCGCGGGGATGGCAACACGGAGCCCCCGCCTCTCCCCCAGGCTGCGCTGCATGAAGGAGGGAGCCTCCGCCTCCCTCCCCCCCCGTACTGCTGGCACAGAGTCCGCCTGCATCTGCCACACTACAGAGTAACCAACTTGCAAGAATTGCGTAATGCCGGGTTTTACTGGCAGGTGCTAGGCTGAGCACCTCGGCTGCACTTCCGGGGTTGGAAATTACATAAAATTTTTCACATATTAGCTGCTCCTGAGTATAAGCTGCATTTCCGGGGTGGGAGCAAAATTTTAGTCAAAATGGTGCGGCTTATAATGGTGAAATTACTGTATTTGCCAGTTATATATTGATTTTCATTCAAAATTCCTGCAAGGATATAGGCCCAACAGTGACATAAACTGTAGTAACAGGAAAAAAGCAGAACACAGGGATTTGCAAATAAATCTGTGAATAACAAGAAGCAGGGATTCTAAGATTATGAATTTTACTATTACACTCCTTTGCTTGTAAACCATAAGGTAGGCAAGTGCGAGATGCAGTACTGCCAGCACAGGGGAGTGGTGGGTGTGGGTGTGTGTGGGGGTGTGTGTGTGTGTGTGTAAGACAGGAGGAAGAAGTGAGAGGAACAGATGTGGGGACATGGGGACACAATAAAGCATAATAACCTTCCTGAACTGTGTCTGCTCTGTCTCTTTGTATCATACTGCTATTAGCAGGGTTACAGAAGCAGGTGATTGTCCATCATTTTTTTGTTCTTACTCAAGTGTTCTTTGACAAAGGAGAAAAAAACAAGTGTACCTTCAAGTACAGGGGAAAATTAAATGTTTACTTTAATCTAAATTTCAAGGTACACCAGTGCCTCACATTTCACAGGTTGCTTTCCAATCATAAAATACTCACATATATCTTAGCTACTTAGCATGGCTTATTAGGAGTGAATTAATATAAATAATTGCAGTTTATCTTTTAACAACAGCGTATTTTTAAAAATTACAGTTTCAGGGACATAAGATGAAGGTGAGCCCAGAGCTAGCAGCTCTTTGGTATTATTTGGCTCCATGGAGGTTGTTTTGTGAAAGTGTATAACTTTTTCTTTATTTGGTTGATGTTGGGGCTTTAACAAAGAGTGACTGAGTTGGCTTAACAAAGAGAAGGAGGGTTAAATATGTTGCTTGCAAGAGATTAACCAACTTCAGAGCTCTTAAATCCACACTATATGTACTGTGTGTCCTGAGTGGCTTTTGTTTTCCTTTTGTAAGCTTTTAGCATTTGATTTTTTTCCCCTGCATTAAGAATCAAGTTAATTTACAGGGCACTATTACTGATATGTTTTCCTTGGTTTGTGGTTTTCTGTGAAAGGCAGGCATCTGAGACCAAGTCTTGGGATGAGGGGGAGGTACAAGACTTAACAGTGTGTGCCCATGCCAGTAAATTGGCTGTCCATGTGACAGCAGAGCTAGGGAAACTCCCCATTCTCATTTGCATCCTGAAGACTTATCCAGGATAAAACCCAACTGATTGCCATATGGGATTTGGACTTGACATTTATTATTTGGTTCACAAACCTCTCAAAGGAAAGTTTGTTTTCCATTCACAGATAGAAAAACCTTCTAAGTTAAATAAAACTGGTTTAGCACCAGTAGTAAATAAATATCTTTACTATATTCCTTACGAATTTGTCTTATGTGATTACCAGACAGATTCTTGCTACCAAAGTATTGACTTTTGCTCCTCAGCAATTCAAAAGAAGTATCTATCAAAATCTATCCTGTTCCAGTTGAAAAACATCTCTGTTTAATTCCAGAAGTTTACTTACTATAAATAAAATTATAAATCATGGTTTAGAGGGAAATTAAAATAATCTCAAAAATATATGTAACAAATATACATAACAAAGATATTACATATTTCTATATTTATGTAGGGAAATGCAATTTTCTGCCTGTCCTATGCTTCAATGAATGGTACCCAGGCAGCATGAAAGGTGCTAGTAACTCTTACATGTGAGTGTACAGGTAGTAAATTTATAATAGAGAACTATCTGATTTCTGTCACCTAATAACTTCACAAAATATTTTTGTGATGCTTAGCACTCCTGGCTTAATAGCTGGTAGTGATAAAATCCACAATACAGTATTTTACAAAAATCTTAAATAAACCAAACCTTCAATTTTATTGAGAGACAGTACAATGCTTTGACATCTTACTAATTTAAAGTACAGTAATTTCACGAATACAAGCCACAGCAAGAAGACTAAAATTTTGGTGGAAACCCGGAAATGTGGCCAATATTCCGGTGCGGCTAATCTATGGACCAAAAGTGATATCTGCCCTTACCTAGTATCATGCTGGTCCAGTCCCGAGCCAAAACAGTCTGAAATCCATGGTTTCCCATTGTTCCGACGATGAACCAATCAGAGAACAGCTTATGGCCTGCCTGTGGATGGCGGCGTTACTGAGGGGTGGGGGTTGTTATCGGGGTGAGTTACCTCGCAGTTCGATAAAAGTGTGTGATATTTCTCTGTACTTTTAAAAGTGTTTTCAGTCTTGTGCGGCTACAGGGCTGGCGGGGCTCGCAGGGAGAGGGCTGAGGGAGCCTCTCTCCCCTCAGGGAGAGGGGTAGAACGGCCACTCGGCTCGCAGGGAGAGGGCTACAACGGCCGCTCCCCCCGCGGGCTGCGAGGGCTACAACGGCTGCTCCCCCCCGCGGGCTGCGAGGGCTACAACGGCTGCTCCCCCCCGCGGGCTGTGAGGGCTACAACGGCCGCTCCTGTGCCAGCACGGAGATGTTCCTGTCTTTTTCGGCTTGTAAATAAAGGGTGTGTCTTTTTTCACTTGGAAACAATGTTTCCGAGGTCGGCAGTAAGCCAGTAAGCCCCGGCGATCCCGCGATTGTGTTACTAAATGACGACTTTGTGAAAGTTCGCTGCGAACTAAAGTGTGGCTAATATTCCGGGTGCGGCTTATCTATTAACAAAGGCAACAATGTTGCCAACACACCAGCAGTGCGGCTTATATTCCGTGCGGCTTGTATTCGTGAATTTACTGTAATACATTACAGTTTTAACCAGTGCTGCCCTCCAAAAGGCTCTCCCAGTAACTCTGATGTCAATATCTTCTATCATCTGTTTAGTGGCTTTTCAGGAGCAGGGCATATCCACTGAAATGTGGCTTCCGAATTGTCAGATTTGCTGAACAACTCCTGAAACTTAGCTTAGTCTGAAGAGTGAGAACAGAGGACAAACACCAGTCTCCAGACTGCTGCTACAAGACTTAGTGAATGTTAACAGGAAAAAAAAAAAAATGCACTGAGAGCACACGGAGACACAGCCTTAGTGTTTTCCTATTATGTTTTATTCAATGAGTATATATGCGATGATATGGATTGTCCACAAGCCATGCCCTGATAGTCATTTTGGCCTTATGTCGATAAGGCATTACAGTAATTTCACAGTTATAAGTCGCACCATTTTGACTAAAATTTTGGTCCCAACCTGGAAGTGCGGCTTATACTCCAGAGCGGCCAATACATGGACGATGTTCTGAAATTTCCCAACCCGGAAGTGCGAGCCGCAGGCCAAGCCGAGCTCGCAAATTGAGTACCTGACAGTAAAACCCACAATTGCGCAATTGTTACAAATTGGTTACTCTGTTGCGTGGCAGGGGGAGGTGGGATCCTGCCGGCAGCGGGCTGGGGGCCCTCTCCCACTGGCAGCATAGGGGGAGCGGAGCTCACAAATTGAGCACCTGCCAGTAAAACCCGTGATTGCCTGATTGTTACAAATTGGTTACTTTGTTGCGCAAGCAACCTCGTTGCAAACGAAAATGCGGCTTATAATCTGGTGTGGTTTATATACGGACTAAGAATGAAACGTTGCCAACACCCGGAAGTGCAGCTTATAATCAGGTGCGGCTTATAATAATGAAATTACTGTAAACGTTTTTGGAGGACCTTTTCTGGTGACTGTATGGAGGTCTCTGGGCATAGAACCTTTGTGAACAGGGAGCAGAAGGTGGTAAACCTTGGTCATTCTATCTGTGGCTGATAAAAGCCCAACATCTACATAAGCAGGGAAAATTCCTATGTTTGCATCAATATTAATATTTTCTGAAAAAACATGCTTAAGACATTCACAGATCTTCGGCCACATTATAATTTTAGCCATTTTGAAAAAACAGTGTTTCAAGGTGCCAAATTGGTCTGTGCAGCTGGGAGGCACATGTACCAATGCACACGCGCAGACACGTGCGCATCCACGAGCCAAAGTTCTTGGGTGAAAATTTTCCCTCCTTTCATATGTAGTAACACAGTTGTAACTTATATTTGCAGTATGTCACACTCAGGTTTACACGGTCTATATACATGTTCACAAATAAATGTAAACTGCCTGATTTGGCATCCCTGTGTAATGCAAAGTGCAAACTTCCCATATTTGTTTTATTACCTTCTGGTTAATTTCCCCAATTAAATCTAAGACCTTGCACAATAATGAAAGGTAAGACTTTCAGTGAACTGTCCTATCAATACTTTGTTCCACAAGGAGGATAGGATTGTGTTTGCATCCATTAAAAATATCACACAAAAACAGTTAAGAAAAATTAATGAATAAAGCAGAGCACATCTATTTTTCAAAGTACAAATGCAGCGTACTGCATTATGTATTTAAGAGACACAATGAAATGTATTCTTGAAATTTATGAGAATAAGTTCTACTAATCGAATATAAAATTAAAATTATGTTTTCCCTTTTATGTGGTCTGCAACATTTTTTCTGTTTAGGCATATGAGAATAGAATAATTTCTCTTAAGATTGAAGGATTCATAGAATAATGGTGTTGCATGTTATACTAGTGAATATTTTGAGGCATGCAGTAGTGTAAATAACAAACATTTTGTTTTGCAAATTAATTAATTAATTCTACAACAATATCCGGTAACATTCTCTTTGCAATGTAACAGGCAATTAAAATAGTTTTCTGTAAAAACCTGGATTTCTCAATCCTTCTGTTGTAGGCCATTGCACGGTAAATATCCACTGATATTTTGAGGTATCAGAGGCGTTGCACCTAGATTTACAAGTAACTTTATTAATTTTAACTAAAACCATGAATTTGAAGATCTAGCTGGAGTGCTGGCCACTCAAACTACCAAGAACAAAAATGTTCATAATTAGTGACTATGCAGTAAGTTTTTAGATTACATCTCAGTTAATTTCTCTAACAAAAATGTATCCAAACCTCTATGACATACAACAGATCTGGAACACAATTGCAGTTTGCCATAGCAGTAAATCTATGTCTCTGCGGTTAAAATAAAAATGAGAAGAAAATCTTGCTCAATCGTTCTATCACGTGGGTAATCATGATTGAAGGAATTAGACAGATGAAACTCATTTTCAGAAATCAGCCCAACACATGAGATATTTTACTCTTCATTGTTATCTGTAGGGAATCGGAAAATAACATATAAAATACCTACAGAAACACTTTTTCTCATTGCACATAAATAATCTACATTAAGATAATGCAGTATCTTACATGCATGCATTCATACCTGCCTGATGTGTGTTAAAACCCTGAAGCTATAAAAAGTAGTATGCTAGTAAAGTATTTTAAATTTAAAAGATCTTGTTCAAATTCCTACAAGCTCACACTGTTTTCAGGAGAGTTCAAGGAAATACTAAAAATACTATAGAAACAAAAAGGATAAGGTATTTGTCACTTTCATTAAATTGATGTATGCTCCTGTCCTATGAAATGTCACATTGGATAATCCTGAAAAACTAGTAAAAATCTCCAGAATTATGCATATTTATGATGGTATTTTGCATAGCTCTAGTAGCATATCGCTAGGAGGACAGTGAAGGGAGGCAGACGGGTAAAGATTGAATAGTCTACAGGACTGAATTTATTACCAGCATCGTAGAAACAGTCTCAGCAACAGTTTTGTTTTGCTAGTCTTACAAAATCAAAACAATTTACCTTGCACCACTCCTGTGATGCTTCCAATTTGCTGGCAGTTTTGTGCTCCATATTTAGCCAGAAAAATTTAGATTTGATAAGTTTCTGAGGGATATCCATGTTAATTAGAAACAGCTTTTCTTCTTAGTGACAGCTGTAAAGAAATCCAAGAATGAGAAATCAGATGTGTGCTTTCACAAAATTGCCTTATTTGTTGGAGGCAGAAGAGTTGCATTTTCAGCAAATGTTTACCTGACCTGGATGAGCCCATCACAGATTCAAGCACATCCTCACTTCTGCAGATGAGGCCCAGAAAACATTCAAGAAAACTCATAAAAGTCCAGGAGAAACAGAAAGCTTTTCCTGCCTCTGGCTTAATAGCATTTTATGCTGACAATGGAGACTAGAGTTAACCAGAGGCTCTAGAAGTACAGTAATTTCACGATTACAAGCCGCACCGATTATAAGCCGCACTTCTGGGGTGTGAGCAACGTTTCGTTTTTCCTCCATAAATAAGCCGCACCTGATTGTAAGCCGCACTTTCATTCGCAGCGAGGATCCGTGTGCAACTTTCACAAAGTTGCCAAATAATAACAGAATCGCGGGATCATGGGGTTTAATGGTTTGGCCCTGCTTGGGGCGGCCGCAAGGAAGCGGCTCCGGCCCCGCTCACTGCTGCCGCCGGGAGCCAGAGGAGCGGCGTGCCTGGCCGGTGCCACCGGGAAGAGGGAGAGGGGCGTCCCTGGCTGCTGCGGCCGGGAAGAGGGAGAAGGGCGTCCCTGACTGCTGCCGCCGGGAAGAGGGAGAGGGGTGTCCCTGACTGCTGCCACTGAGAGGAGTGAGAGTGTTGTCCCCGGCTGCTGCCACTGGGAGGAGGGAGAGGGGTGTGCCCGGCCAGTGCCGTCGGGACGCAGGGAGCGGCGTGCCTGGCCGGTGCCACCGGGAAGAGGGAGAGGGGCGTCCCCGGCTGCTGCTGCCGGGAAGAGGGAGACGGTTGTCCCTCACTGCTGCCGCCGGGAGGAGGGAGAGGGTCGTGCCCGGCCGGTGCCACCGGAAGGAGGTAGAGGGGCTTGCCCGGCCATTGCTGCCGGGAGGAGGGAGAGGGACTTGCCCGGCTAGTGCTGCCGGGAAGGGGGAGAGGGGAGCGCCCGGCCGGTGCCGCGGGGAGGCTGGGTATCGGCATGCCTGGCCGGTGCGATCGGGAAGAAGGAGAGGGGCGTCCCTGACTGCTGCCGCCGGGAAGAGGGTGGGGAGCGTGCCTGACTGCTGCCGCCGGGAAGAAGGAGAGGGGAGTGCCCGGCCTTTGCCGCTGGGAGTAGGGAGATGGACGTGCCCGGCCGGTGCCGCTGCGTATAGTGAGAAGGCCGTCCCTGACTGCTGCTGCCGGGAAGAGGGAGAGCGGCGTGCCCGGTCAGTGCCACCGGGAAGCGGGAGTGAGGTGTGCCCAGCCGGTGCCGCGGGGATGCAGGGAATCGGCGTGCCTGGGTGGTGCCACCAGGAAGAGGGAGAGGGGCGTCCCTGACTGCTGCCACCGGGAAAAGGGAGAGGGGCGTCCCTGACTGCTGCCACTGAGAAGAGTGAGAGGGTTGTCCCCGGCTGCTGCCACCGGAAGGAGGGAGAGGGGCTTGCCCGGCTAGTGCTGCCGGGAAGGGGGAGAGGGGAGTGCCCGGCCGGTGCCGCGGGGAGGCTGGGTATCGGCATGCCTGGCCGGTGCGATCGGGAAGAAGGAGAGGGGTGTCCCTGGCTGCTGCCGCTGGAGGAGGGAGAGGAGTATGCCCAGCCGGTGCCACTGGGAGGAGTTAGAGGGGGTTGCCCGGCCATTGCCGCCGGGAGGAGGGAGAGGGGCGTCCCTGACTGCTGCCACCGGTAGGAGGGAGAGGGGCATCCCTGACTGCTGCCGCCGGGAGAAGGGAGAGGGGCATGCCCGGCCGTGCCAGCGGGGTGGAGGGAGAGGGGCTTGCCCGGCCAGTGCCGTCGGGAGGAGGGAGAGGGGCGTGCCCGGCCAGTGCTGTCGGGAGGAGGGAGAGGGGCGTCCCTGACTGCTGCCACCGGGAGGAGGGAGAGAGCCATGCCCGGGCAGTGCCGCCGGGAAGAGGGAGAGGGGCGCTCCGCCTTGGCTCGGGGCTGCTTCTGGCTCAGACTTCCTGGTTGGGAAATTTCCAAAATTTGCTCATATGTAAGCCTCTCCCGAATGTTAGCCGCACTTCCGGTTGGGGAGCAAAATTTTAGTCAAAATGGTGGCACTTATAATCATGAAATTACTGTAAATCCTGAGAGCATTTGGTCAGCATGGATGCTTGGGCAAGCAGTGATTGTTCTTTCCACCAGTTCCCTAATAGGAACAACAATTGCCATTGTCCTCCACTTCATTGAGTTCCGGCATAAGGGAGTTGGCTGCTGGTGGGAAACTGACAGTCAGACCCCACTCCATAGAAGCCTCTCCTGATCCTGCTGCAGCAGACTCCAGCTTTTGGTATCACGGGTGCCAGCTGCATGGGAAGCCAAACTGTCATACCATCTTCTCACCAAGACTTCAGTGGGGGGGGCAGAAGCACCATTAGAGCCTAATGAAAAAGCAAACACAAAAGTAAAGATTTTAACAGTGGGGGCTTTTTCCTCCTTAAAATCCCACCAGAGAGACACCACTGCACGTGATACTTCATTTGTAGGGGGTTTTTGCAGGCAAGAGCACAACATGAACAAGGTAGTTTTATGTGGCTTTTTTAGGCATCATACCATGTCCAGGTAGCCCAGCAAATTGCAACTCTCTACAATTGCATTCGCAACAACTCTGTCAATATCCACAGTGCTCACACCTGTGCCTTCAAAACACTGATATTGTAGAATACTGCATGCTTTCCTTCCAAAGATCTCTTACATACTCTGCTAATATGATGCTTTTGGATGAACAGTTGTAAGCATATTTTTGTGTTTCTAAACTCAATCTACTCTTCAGGATCAATATGAACACATGGTGGCCACAAGTTACTCCTCGACCAGGTTCCAAGATCTCCCTGAATGATGCACTCCTTCATGACCCTCTCCACTGATCTACCACTGCTTCTTTTGGGGCCAAATGCTGCTCTCCATATGAAGAGAAATCAGAAAGTAATGACGAGTTAGACTTAATCTTGTGGGTCCCTTCCAACTCACGATTCCATTATTCTAGTTCTCCAGTTCCACTTCATCCTGTGTTCAGGGCAACCTAATCACGATCCCAACACAAGAACTTTTGCATATCCTATTTGTAATGGAACCAATGGAGGTTGTGTGTTTGCAGTTTGAAGAATTAAAGCCCAGGTCTGCAACTGTGTAAACTACACTGTCTGCAGGGAAAGGCTGGGATTAAACAATGGAAATACATGTAATATGGCTTATAGAAACCTCCTCAACAAAGACTCAGGATCTGGCCCTGCATTAGGCATGTTTAAATGTAAAGATACACCTAAACTTGTGAGAACTTTTGTGCTTGAATGTACCTCATCAAAACAACAAGTTGGGAGAAAACACACAACCATTTGTTGAATTTGTATCACTAGAAAGTTTGGAATCTGGAGTTTATTTCAATGTTCATATTCATAAATTATGAAGATGTAGGTAGATATGGGTGCACAAAGAAATATTTCTATTTCAGTGTCAGTGATTTCATGTTTTCATAACGGAGCATTTGTAGAGAAAACCAAACTCTGGAAACAGTTCTCAAGTGTTTCTTGCACAGACTTGTGTACATATTTACCTGAAAATTGTCAAGAAGTTTGACAGCCCTGATGGTGCGCTTATTGTCATTCCTCTAAGTATTTGGTCATTTGCAGAGGGGTGTGTTCTTCACAGACCCAATGTGGAGTTTTCCTTTTTTTTATGCTGTACTTAACTATTTATCTACCACAGGGTGCTGGTAATGTCTGTTTTAAATACTCTGAAGACGACCAGGGAATCTTCATTGAATGATTCATTTACCAAGCTGCAGGGTTTGTGTAGAGCCTGCACGAGAAAGATCTATAACAAATCCCTATTCCAAACCCCTACATGAATGTTTGGTGAAGGCAGACTCTTACTATAAAACAATGATGCAGATGGCCATAAGCAGTCCTTTGTATAGAGAAGTATATGATTCTTAAACAGTGATTTTACAAAACTGAAAATCTTTTACATTTTCTACCTTGTACTGCCAAATTTTGTGTAAGGATGATTTAAGATGTTTTTGCAAAGTTCAGTTCCTTTCAAAGTATGCTCTGTTACCGTAACAAACTGTGTAAATATTTGAAGTATATAAAAACAAATAATTTATGAATGCTAGCATGTAATACAAGATTTCCAATAGGCTAAAATACTGTTTGTATGTTACATTTACCAAAAACTGTGTTTCAAGAGGTTTCTAAATAGTGACTCACTCCTGACTAGATGGCAACAATAAAAAGCGTTTATGATGCATTAGAATCTCAAAACAAGACCTATTTCACAGGGATTCCCTTGTGACCCTCTGCAATCTCTGTTAGTATAAGCCCTGTTTCATTTTTGCCATTTTTAGGATTGTCATCATATATCATGAATTTAATTTGATTTCACAAAAATTAAGAAATGCTTTCTGTTGAGGCTCAGTGTTACCTTTTCAGCATATAATAGTCTAGTGTTTTGTCAGGATTTTTATTATTTAAGACCTATCAAAATAAAATGTCTTTCTTTGGTTAATGATTCTGCAGATTCAGAGAGACCACAGGTAAAAAACCCCTACTTTTAGTATTAGCCCTTGTTATATTATGTGGTACTGTGTCTACTAATAAGAAGCCCACTGTTGGGATTTTGCGCTATTTTTTGAGGTTGCTTATTCAGTACCATAAACATGGTTGTTCTTAAACAGAGTAGCACCATTTTCAAGGTAGGGCAAAATAGTTAAATGATGTCTGTCTATAATGGTGTGGTTTGCAACTACAGGATCTTTATTTTTATATACAAACAAGGGAAATTTTTAATAACAGAATCTAAGTTTGCTATCCATTACAGAACAGAATTAAATATATTTTTAGACATGTCACTAGTGAAATCAAGTATGTGTGAGAATTACGCAAAGTACACCTGCACTGCCTCATGGGTGATCATTTGTTCTTTCAAGAGTTACAAGTTAAATATACAATTATAATTATAATACAATTATATAAATATATCATTATAATGCAAATAAAAACAGCACATGAAAGTGTTGTTTAGATTATGCTAACTACTACAGTTATGACTTCCTAACACAAATCAGTATGAAATACTGGAGGCCACAGTAACTTCCTATCACCCTTTCAAATTTGGCACCAGTATTGAAATCTAAGTAGCTATGTGGCCTGCCTCTAGACCTTTCAACTGAGACTTCAGTTATCTTGTTCAACTTTCTTACAAAAACATTAAATACGGGGCCATGATACGGACTTGTCCATCCCCACAGCTTTGTGTGTATCGTTCAGCTTTTTGTTAAGTCCTTTTTAGTTTCTGTTAATTTTCCAATGACTGTTTTTCACTCTCAGCTCACCATTGCTGGGGGTTTTTTGTCCGTCTTTAGCTTCAGAGGCATTACCTTCATTCCTTGTCCTCTGTTTCTTCAATTTGTTTCCTTTCCCCTTTCTTTTTCCTCCCACTGTATTTTCTGCCACATCACAATTTTTCAACCACCCTCCAGCATTTTGTCACTCCTTTGTGTCATCATCTTCTGGTTTTCCCAACTCATGCAGCTGTGCCTCCACAAACACTATTGCTTTCATTGGGTCTCTGAAATTCACTTCACTTCACAGTAGTCCCTTGCTCACTTGCCCACAGCCAGGCTTTACTTTAGCTGGACGCAATAAGGCACTTGGTTGAGTGGTGCAAATCTCTAGGATTTGGAAGTCTAATTGGGAGGCACTCTTCTATCCAGAGAAGTATGTATGTGGCTGTTCTTGTGCGTACAAGAGACCCAAAGAAAGCTTTTTATCAGGAGAACTTAGGACACCCTTCCTTTTGGTAGTCTGTGCATTTTAATTAAGGATTTTATTCTTAGTTGTAAGTATGATGTGGAAGTCATTCAAGTGGAAAGTATTACTTAGAAAGCTTAGGGAACTGCTCAAACACCTATCTTTTTGGTGAGGATAGGCCTTCAGAGAAGCCATGAGAAGCCTAATGTGGAAAAGTTAGTGAAATAAATAATTGTCTGCAGGGCTAAGCCCAGACACAAAAAAATGTGAATGTGAGAGAAATACAATTAGTTAGCAAGAGATTAGTTCATTATGAATGTCAGTATATATGTAAAATATATTTTAGTCTCTGGCATTCATAAAATTCATACCATAACTGTATATTTTGTCAATATAAATACAAAAAAAATTTAGGTAATGTATTTCTAGCGTGAGCACGTTTCCCATAAACCTCAATGAATTGAAATTAAAAGTGCACCAAGTGCCCAGAACTGCTAATAGTGAAGCACACAAAGTTTTGTTGGCTTCAGTAGGACGCTTTATACAATGAAAGTTATCTATATAGCTAAGCATTTTCATTATTGTGTTCTAATAATGCTATCTCTTTTTTTTTTCTCACCTCTTACTCCTCAGAATACTAATAGGCGACCTCTTCCAGTAATAAATTACCCTTCAATCCCTGCATAATCTCTGTGCCAGGTGGAAGGCTTCAAGATGTTGTTCATACCTGTGCTTGGATCAGACTGTACTTGCTAAAAAGGTGCAAAATGATTGCACGTGGGAGTTGACAACTACTCTTGCCCATACACAATGTGGCACAACCAACATTTAGTATCATCTTCCAGATTTTCTGTTAGTAGTTAAGGCCAAGTGAAATAATTTATTTCTCAGTAGATTATAAAACAATTTGCAGATTGCATTTTTGCGCTGAAATTGCACCTGCAATTATTACTGAGTAAAAGTATAAAGCTATTGTGCTCATAAAGAAATTTATGTAAAAGGGAGAAAAACTGAGAATGCCATAAGGTTCTCCATTTTCTTCTGGAAGGAGAAGACTGGTACATACAGAGGGAATATGATCAGGACTTTGGATCCAACATGTCCTTTAAACCAGCAACAGTTAAAAAGTACTGGGGCTCCACACCCCTCTGGATGAACAGCAGCACAAGTGACTTAAAAACCACACTGGCAAAGCCTCTCCTGCTGTCATGGTGAGCAGCACACAGAGCCCTTTGGAAAGCAGCACAAAAGCTGAGGATAGAAGCTAATGCAAACAAACTGGTAATTCAGCACAGAATTCATTGGACAAGCTCAAGGAAAGTGTGCTGTGAAGGCTTGCGTCATTTCCCAGTTCAAACCTTCCTTGTTTCCATGTTATGGGGGTTACTTATACACCTGGTAGGGGGAATTCTTCTAATCCTGTTCACTGCCATCTTACTTTTTTGGTGTTTATGTAAGAGAGAAAAGCACCAGGCTGATCTGTTACTCACACTCTTAGAAATGCAATGGCTTACTATACTTTGATTTCATTATGACTAAATGTTTGTTCTATCACAGCTTGACATTTTCCCACAAGTTGCTTATTCTGAAATATTTGTGAATTATTTTCCTTGAAGTTTAGTCTTCAATTGAGGTGTTCACAATATCCTTGCTTAGTGAGTTATCTCTTTCATAACAATAGTACTGTCATAGATTTAGTCAAACAGGAGCCAGTTTGCGTTGTTTATGATCAGGAAAAGAAAAATCAAACTTTAATGTATTTATCTCCCCAAAAAGGAAACCTTTCTGTCAAATGTTACATATCCAAAGAATCATAGAATGGTTTGGGTTGGAAGATACCTGAAAGATCATCTAGTTACAATCTCCCTGCCATGGGGACATGGTCGATGTGGGAACACTCTCAACTAGACCATGTGGCTCTAAACACCATTCAGGAATGGGGCATCCACAACTTCTCTTGATAACCTGTTCCAGTGTCCCACCACCCACACAGGAAAAATATTCCTCTTAGTTTCCAGTCTAAACCTACGGTTGTTTTTGAAGGCCTTGACCTCTGTTGGGGGTTGGGGGAATTTTTACTCTTTCCCTCAGTGGAGAAATATTTCCCATTATCGTGCTAAGAAAGCTGTCCGGGAGGCTTCCATAGCTCTTATTGCTCAAGACAAAAGGGATGGGTGAGTGCTCGTGGGTTGTTTTGTCCTTCCAGGGGAGACACGCTCTCGCCGGACCGAATGCGGAGCAGAGATGTTTTTCTCCGTGGTGGGATCTGCCCTGCAACCAGGCCCTGCTACAGCCTCCTGCTTCTGAGAACAGCACTGAGAACCGGGACGCAAACAGTGAGCGGAGTTTCCTTCACCCTTCTCCCATCTGGGACAGCCCTGCCGCTGTCGCTTCGCCTGCCTGCTCCTGCGGCTGCTGTGACTGAGAGGGGGCCGCCCTGCCCCGCATTCCACTGGGACCGTGCGGAGAAGAGTGCCTGTGACTGGAAAAGGGACTGAGACTGAGTTTTTTTCTGTTTTTTCATAGCTGATGTTGTTCTTGTTTGTCATGTAGATATATCAGTAAAGAACTGTTATTCCTAAACCCATACCTTAGCCTGAGAACCCCTAATTTCCAAACTATAGTAAACTGGGAGGGAGTGGATTTTCACTCTCCATTTTGGGAAAAGCTCTGGCCTTTTTCCTGGCAATACTGTCCCCTAAACCAGGACACCTCCATCCTACTCCTACATGCTCTTGAAAACCATTCCTCTCCAGATTTCTTGTAGGTTCTCTTTATGGTTTATTGTTGTATTGGGTTACAATCCAGGATAAAAGATATCTATTCTATCACCATCTGTTCAGGGTGCGGACAGTGATCCTTATCTCCGTGGGAGATATTCTGCTAATGGACCATCCAATGAAACCAGGCAAGGCATTGATCTTTATCTTTTCACAACCCATCCTTCCTTCAGGGAGTCATTTTCTGCTAATGGCCCATTGAGTCCCACTGTGTGACTGATAAAATTACTTCATCCCATGGAAAGTTGCTCCAGCCAGGGGTAGGAGCCCAGCATTTCTTCTCAAGATGAAAACAGAGGTTTTGGGACACTAAGGTAGCCCCTTTCTCCACTGGACTCCAGAGGGAAACCGGATTTCTCCACATCACCACTGGACCTCCGGAGGGAAACTGCACCTTCTACAGGACCACTGCTTCAACTGAACCACATCTGTCACTGCAAAAGGACTGCAGTAATTTCTACAGTAATTTCACGATTATTAGCCGCATCATTTTGACTAAAGTTTCAGTCCCAATCCAGAAGTGCGGCTAGAAATCCAGTGCGGCCAATACATGAATGAAAATCTGAGGTCTGCCCTTACCTTGTACTGCGCCGGTCCTGTCCAGAGCAAAAATGGATTGAAATCGATGATTTCCCGTTGTTCCGATGATGAACCAGTCAGAGAACAGCTTATTGCCTGCCTGTGGATGATGGCGTTACTGGTAGGGTGGGGGCATTATCAGGGTGAGTTACCTCGGCATGACTGCGGAGAGGAGACTCTCGTACGACGCCGAGTTTAAATTGAAAGCAATCGACTATGCAAAACAATATGGGAATAGACCTGCAGCTAGAGAATTCAAAATTAATGAATCCATGGTACGCAGATGGAGAAAGCAAGAGGATGAACTTCATCTTACAAGAAAGACAAAGAAGAGTTTCCACAGCAGAAAAGCAAGGTGGCCAGGGCTGGGAGACAGACTTCACCACTGGATTTCTGAGCCAAGGATAGCTGGCCGAAGCTTATCTACTGTCGCCATTTGGATACAAGCCAAAGTGATTGCAAATGAATTGCATATCGAAGAATTTAAAGCAGGACCAGCTTGGTGCTTCCGTTTCATGAAACAACAGCAGCTCTCTATCCGTACAAGGACCAGAGTGTTTCAGCAGTTGCTGGCGGACTACGAGGAAAAGTTAGCCACCTTCCGGAGTTACTGCAAAAGCAAGTTCTCTGAAAAAAATATACAGCCACATCAGCATGGATGAAGTCCCCCTGCATTCGATATGCCACTGACGTGAACCGTGGAGCAAACCGGAACATCCATGGTTCCGATAAGAACCACAGGGAACGAAAAGATACCGTTTACAGTCGTCTTCGGCATTTCGTCAGATGGGTAAAAATTACTCCCAATGGTAATCTTTAAAAGAAAAATGTTCCCTAAAGACAAATTTCTAAAGGGAATAGTTGTTGCAGTGAATCTAAAAGGCTGGATGGATGAACAGATAATGCGGACTTGGCTAACGGAAGTTTATGCTCATAGACTGGATAGGTTCTTCAACCAGTTGCTGGCACTGCTGATTTTCGATTCCATGCATGCACACAAAACTGAAAGCGTGAAAGCCCTGGTGAAAAAGATGAACTTGAAGCTTGCTGTAATACTGGGTGGTTTGACCAAAGAAGTGCAACCTCTGGACATAAGCATTATTTGTTCCTTCAAGGTGAAACTGTGACTTCTGTGGGAAAACTGGATGGTTCAAGGAGACCATTCCTACATGAACACCAGGAGTCTGCGCCAAGCAAGTTCTGCTACTGTCTGCCAGTGGATACTGGATGCCTGGGGTAAAGCAACAGCCACAACTATCATCCGAGGGTTCGCGAAGGCTGACATCGTTCCTGGACTGACCAGCAATGCCATCGAGAGTACCGAAACTGATGACTCTGAGGATGAGGATACGGGATGTGGGCTCAGGTTTGCTGGATGCCCCCATAGCCCAACTGCTGATTTCCAATACGGAGGATGAAGAGTTCAGAGATTTCATGGAAGATGAAGCCACTGATGAAGCGGCTGGTGAATGAAAAATGAAGCTGTTTAAAAGCTTGATCAAAGTGCGTGATATTTCTCTGTAATTTTTTTGGTGTTTTCAGTCTTGTGCGGCTGCGGGGCTGGCCGTGCTTGCGCGGATGAGCAGAGACCGGGCTGGGCTGGCGCGGATGCGCAGGGTGGTGTTGCTTGCGAGGATGGGCGGGGTGGTGGTGCTCGCGCGGATCAGGGGTGACCAGGCCGGGCTGGCGCGGATGAGCGGCTCCGCTCGTAGCTCGGCCGCCCGTGTGCTGGCCCGCACGGCTGAGTGACTGTTTAAAGGCAATGCGGATCCTTTGGAAATGCTTGCAAAATGACCACACTATTGTTTGTGTCTTTTTCCGCTTATAAATAAAACTTGCAGGGTACACTGCCGCAGCTCTTGTCTGTATCTTTTTTTGCTTGGAAATAATGTTTCCAAGGTTGGCACCTGCCAGTAAAACCTGCGATCCCGCAATTCTGTTACTAATTGGCAACTTTGTGAAAGTTCACCGCGAATGAAAGTGCGGTTTATAATCCGGTGCGGTTTATATGTGAACAAAGACCTAAACGTTGCCAACAGCTGGACGTGCGGCTTATAATCAGGTGCGGCTTGTAATCATGAAATTACTGTGTTTTAATTTCCCTAGTAAAGAACTGTTATTCCTAATTCCCATATCTTTATCTGAGAGCCGCTTGATTTCAAAATCATCATAATTTGGAGGGAGGGGGTTTACGTTCTCCATTTCAAAGAGAGGCCCCTGCTTTTCTTAGCAGACACCTGTCCTCCAAAGTAGGACAACTGTAATGTTGAAGTATTATTTTTCAAACATTGTTTGTATTTTTAGAACAAAAGGGTTATTCCATTTTTCCAGATTCCATCACTGAGAATGAAGACCAGCAATGCTTATCAAGTGAGTCAGGTTTTTTTCCTTTTAAATGCAAATTTGTTTCCAGGGGAAAAAAATATAAAACCAATAAACGAACCATAGATGTTGCTTTTTTAAAGTTGTTGGTTTTTTGTTGTTTTTGTTGTTTTAGTTTTTGTTTTTTTGCTTAGATGCTTCAATGAAAAAAAAATTCATAGGAAACTAAAGGAAAAATGTACCAATGCTAACAGCCCTTCTTTTCAAACAAGTCAGATTTTTTTGGTAATATAGTTTCTTTTTTTTTCCCCTTTTCCCTCCACGTCCAGAGATGAAAAGGTGGTTGGATTATTTCCCATGGCAGACAACAAAAATTCCCCCATTAGTTCCTATTTTATGGAAGATGTGGTCTGAACCAGAAATTGTTCATGACATCTGGTTTATCTTCAATTGTAATCATTTGTATTCAAAGACTGTCCTCTGTCCCTTCCTTCCACATGTAAAGGATGAGACCATGGGACATCCATGGGACAGCACTGATTGCCAAAACCGGACTTGGTTTTCAATTAATCTAAAATAGGCAAGTTACAAACATGCTGTGAGACTCGTCAGTGAGCTTGGTGTGACGGGCAAATGCTTGAGAAATGTCTTAGTTCTATGCCATGAACATTTATTTGTGGTAATAGTTTATCAACTAATTGCACAAACAGAAAAGTACTGCTCTTTGTATAGTAACTCACCCAAAAAATAATTTGTCATATCATCGACACTACTATGAGATAGAAATTAGGAGTTTTGGGAGGACTCTGCCTTCCTCAGTGTGGAGGTTTGTTCTGACACCCCTTAAGAAAGAGAAGGCAAGGTGGAATGGCCCAAGCAATATACTCCACAGAGTATATATCTCTTTGCTTATATCTGGTGATGTCCTCTTTGCTTATAGCTGGTGATGTTGATGTTGCTGGTCTATAATGATGTGCTTTGCCACAGAGAGATTTGCAGGTCTCTACTGTGTCTTGTGTGTGTCTTAAGAACAGCGTGCTACTAGCATGTAATCCACCAGGCTGATTTTTGGGAAAATTCTGTTGTTTTCCGTTAGAAAACATTGCATGCCTGATGCCAATTGTTTGCTTCTCACAGTGTTTTAACCAATCACACGCTGTTTACATCAGTAAAAGAGTGGTCTCCAAAGTGCAACACTCAAATCAAGAAGAAAAAATTGCTTTATTGTGCAAGCTTCTTGTGCACACCTTATTGTGCCTCCTCCATCTGTAGATGCTGACATCTGATCAGCAGCAACTGGTTTTATTTTTGCTTTGTTTTCGGCTGTGAAAATGCTGATGAGGGTCTGATTAGGATGCTGCACATACCGTTGGCAACATCGCTACTAAATGAGCACTCCTCATCACTTATAAGCAGAGTCTCTCCTCATGATGAAATTGTCATTTCAAAGCAGGGAGCCTGGAGCCTGGAAAGTGATGGGAGGTGTTGAAGGTCTATCCATCTATCCGTCTGTCCCCATATGTCCACACTACAGCTGAAGTCACTGGGATGGTGGGACTGGCTGATGTTCAACATCGTTGCTGACATTCAGCTGCCATGGCTTCGTTGTCTGAATGCCTTCCCTCCACTGACACATTCAACGGTGCTTCACTTGTGCTGCTGAGAGCCATTCAACTGATATCATTGCACTCCCGTGGGCACTTGTTCAGCACTGCTGATACAGCCCCAGGTTTATTCATCAGGTGAGCCATTGGGACTGTGACTTGCCCAACTCTGCTCCTAGCAATGCAGGTTTGGTTGTTTGGTCCACCCATTTAGCCATGTCTTTTTAAAGCTTTGTTCTTTAATTGAGAATATTTTATCTTCATTTTAATGCCAGGTCAGTTGTGTTCAAAAAAGGATTAGCTGAAGAACCCTGCCATTTACCACGCTGGTTTAAATACAAGCATCTGCAGATTGAAAAAAAACACAAAAAACCCCATAAAAGGTGTAAGAAGAAAGAAAAAAAAAAAAAACAAAGAAGCAGATATTTACCTGTTTTGAAATACAATTACTAAGAATTGGAATCTGAAGTGTATAGAGCTTGGTTCAGAGAGAGAGACCATGACTAGCCTTATTGTTTTGGGTTCTTTGAGTTCCATTGATCCTAAAGAAAAATGCGCTAATGAATCTATTGAAGCCTGCCAAACTCTGGAAGACAACTTAAGTGGTCTTGCTTATCTGAGTCATGGTATTAAAGTGTGTTTATACAGAAAACAGCAAATGCGTGTCTTTATTAAAGTGCTTACTTACACTACCCCAGCAGAAATTGCTAATGATTGCTTATTCAAAAAATATGCTTAACCTATAAGCACAGTGGTATAACTTCAATAGCTTGGTTTTTGGGAAAGGAGTGCATAGCAGAGAAAGTACAAAATGAGCAATTTCTGGTTATGTGCAACGGGAACCTTTAAAGCTGATTTTATTGCTCTTTGAACAATGAGGTCAGAAGAAAGTTTGCTTTGCTGGAATATGTTCAGGATATATTTATTTTGATATTTGTCTTCATGCTTGATCAAGGGCTTGAAGTGTGTACAGCCAGACCTCAAGACCACCATAAACTTTTGCCATGGCATTAGTTATATATCAAAAGCTATTGGTTGCTAAATGCTCTGCTCAAAAAAAACAGGTTTACCATACAAAACTATTTCCTAATTTTTTTCCCCTTCTGCTTGAACTACTTGTCACCGTGCTCCTGCAGGAGGAGCTGCAGCAGAGTAAACTCATCTGATGGGGAGGAATCACATTTTGAGGCTCCAAGCAGCTGAGGTAATTGGCATGGGTGCCAATTAGTGTCAAATATTGCCATCATTCTCTGATATGGACATCTGTCCGTTAGGAATCAGCCCAAGACCTCCAAAGTAGTTTGGCAGAAACCAATGAATAGGCAGCAGCTGACAACAGTCATTAGTTACATCCCAGCTATCTGAACCAGCCTGGTAAAAGGACTCATTAGGCCTGTTGGCAATGATGAAGCACAGTACTCAGACCATGAAAACATATATATTATAAAGTAGGTAACAACAGATGTTCTGGTGATGATGTGAAGGAGCCCTGGAGGGCAATAGTTGTCTCCAGGTGACAGCAATGGGCTTGGACCCAGAAAAATCTGCTCTCGCTGCTCTTTGTGCTAGGTTTCTTGGGAAATTAAGAAAAGAGAAAGCAATGCTAAACGACTATCAAATAACAGCACAACAACAGCAAAGGGCGTTAGTGTAGTACAATAAAGTTTTTTGCATTAAAAATTTCCCACCACTTTGTATGCATACGCATGCAAACACAAATATACTACATTTCAACATTACTTAGCTAGAGTAAGTATTGATATTATTCTAGCATCAGTGTCTGTATTTCTGGATGGTTTACAAGGCCATGGTAGTAAATACCAAAACCCTCAAGACTTCTGAGTCTGATTTTCCCTGGTTTAGATGTGTTGTGAATCCAGAAATCTCTATTGGCATCAGTAGGTTTTGCAAGAGTCAATTTTTATCAAAACAGGATAATTAGCAGTAAAACTTTTTCTGAAACCCCTACACAGCTTTATGGGAGATGTACAATATTTCATTAACTCAACTGAGAGGATGAAAGAAAAGGGAAGCTTTCAAATTTGTGAACATCTAATATGCCAGCCTCATAAAAGATACGAAGGTTCCTGCAAATTTTGTCTCTTGCACTGAGGCCATGATGACCACAACAAAAGTATTATAAAACTGACATAGAGAATGTAATATTTTATAGACCTAAAATCAAGGTCTTCATTTTTTGACACAACCTTATACATTCTTGCTTAAAATATTAATTACTTATAGTGGACATTTATTCTAACTAAACTGGCTTCAAGGCTGTGCTGGTTTGAAAGGAAACCACTGGGGGATCCCAATTCAGAACTACAATTTAATAGGAGAATTAAAATAAAATGCAGTAGTACAAAACCACCAACAGAGTCAGAATACAACCTGACTGTTGAGGGTTGGTCTTCCTTTTACTCATTGTCTGTGGAATTTTTCACATTGACTTGCTGAAGAAGCACTGACAGCTAAGTATTTGAGATAGAGGAGGGGGAACCCTTTTGGGTTTTGGGAGTTTCACTTGAAGGGAAGGACAAAGGCACAGCGAGATTAGAAACAGGTAAAAGGAAAGCAGGGGAAGGCAGCTGCTCTCGCTCACTCTTGGTTTTGGAGGAGGTGGGTTGCTGTTACCACCGCCATAGCCTAACCAGGAGCTGCCTCCTCTTCTGCTGCTGCACCACTGTCCTAGTTTGGAGGACAGGAGTCTGCTAAGAAAGGCAGGAGCCTCTCTTTGAAAATGGAGAATGTAAACCCCCTCCCTCCAAATTATCAGAATTTTGAAATCAAACGGCTCTCAGGCAAAGATATGGGAATTAGGAATAACAGTTCTTTACCAGGGAAATTAAAATTAAAACAATACTACAAAGAAACAGACCCCAAGCGCTGACAAAGTCAGAGTAGAACTTGACACCCCATCAGGCAGGATGTTGATAGCAGTTTGATTAAATGGTGGCTGTAGTCCTTTTGTAGTGACAGATGTGATTCAGTTGAAGCAGTGGTCCTGTAGAAGGTACGGTTTCCTTCCGGAGGTCCAATGGTGATGTGGAGAAATCCAGTTTCCCTCTGGAGTCCAGTGGAGAAGGGGGGCTACCTTAGTGTCCCAAAACCCTGGTAAAAAATGTTGGGCCCTTCCCCCTGGCTGGAACAACTTTCCATGGGATGAAGTATTTTATCAGTCACACAGTGGGATTCAATGGGCCATTAGCAGAAGGTACCTCCCTGGAGGTAGGATGGGTTGTGAAAAGATAAAGAACAATGCCCTGTTTGGTTTCAATGGCTGGCCCATTAACAGAATATCTCCCATAGAGATATGCATCACTGCCCCCACATCCTCAACAGATGGTGATAGAATAGACTTTTTATCACACCCTGTATTGTAACCCAAGACATTATCCACCCCATATTCTCTTACCATCTGCATAATGACACCTTACACACCGTTTTCACATAAGATTAGGTTTCCCTGTGGTACACAACGGGTTTCTCCATCTTTCTGCATTACCCACTAAGTGTAACCAGGTCCTTGAGCAAAAACAATCCCACGGATGGGTTTGTCTTCACCTGTGGTGGGACTAATCGAAACAGCCTTACCTAAAATACCTTTCATGCATACTACAGGGGCCTTATCTCCATCCACTGTGTGCAAGGGTTCAGACTGGGCAGGATCAGCTCGATTTATGGACCCTCGGGTGTTGACCATCCAGGTGGCCTTTGCTAAGTTCGTTTCCCAATTCTTGAAGGTTGCCCCACCAAGTGCTTTCCGTGTGGTCTTCAGTAGCCCATTGCATCATTCAACTTTCCCGGCAGCTGGTGGATGGTAAGGGATATGATATATCCATTCAATGCCATGTTCTCTGGCCCAGGTGTTGACAAGGCCATTTTTGAAATGAGTCCCATTGTCTGACTCAATTCTCTCAGGAGTACCATGCCTCCAAAGGACCTGTTTCTCAAGGCCCAGGATGGTGTTCCGAGCAGTGGTGTGAGGCACAGGGTAGGTCTCCAACCATCCGGTGGTGGCTTCCATCATGATCAGCACGGCGCACTTGCCTTGGTGGGTTTGAGGCAGTGTGATGCAGTCAATCTGCCAGGCCTCCCTGTATTTATATTTAGACCAACGCCCACCATACCGGAGAGGCTTGACCCGCTTGACTGGCTTGATGGCAGCGCACGTATCACAGTCATGGATAACTTGAGAGATACTGTCCATGGTTAGATCCACCCCTCGGTCTCGTGCCCACTTATACATGGCGTCTCTGCCCTGATGATCTGAGGCATCATGGGCCCATCGAGCCAGGAACAATTCTCCCTTGTGTTAGCAATCCAGGTCTATTTTTGACACCTCTATCTTTGGGGCCTGATCTACCTGCTCGTTGTGTCGGTGCTCCTCATTAGCCCGACTCTTGGGGACACGGGCATCCGCATGACGAACTTCCACAGGTAGCTTCTCTACCCGGGTGGCAATGTCTTTCCACTCCTCAGCAGCCCAGACTGGTTTTTCCCTATGTTGCCAGTTTGCCTTTTTCCACCTTTCCAGCTAACCCCACAGGGCATTGGCTACCATCCATGAGTCAGTATAAAGGTAGAACTTTGGCCACTTCTCTCTTTCAGCAATGTCCAGGGCCAGCTGAACAGCTTTGAGTTCAGCAAATTGACTTGATCCACCTTCTCCTTCGGTAGCTTGTGCAACCTGTTGTGTAGGGCTCCATACAGCTGCTTTCCACTTCCGGTTCATCCCCATGATGCGGCAGGAGCTGTCAGTGAAAAGAGCGTAGCGTGTTTCATCTGCTGGCAGTTGGTTATACGGTGGGGCTTCCTCAGCCTGGCTCACTTGTTTCTGCTCCTCTTCGTCCGTGAGACCAAAATTTTCACCTTCTGGCCAGTTTGTAATTATCTCCAAAATCCCAGGGCGATTCGGGTTTCCAATACGGGCGCGCTGCCTGATGAGGGCAATCCACTTGCTCCATGTGGCGTCGGTGGCGTGGTGGGTAGAGGGAACCTTTCCTTTGAACATCCACCCCAGCACTGGTAGTCGGGTGCCAGGAGGAGTTGTGCTTCCATCCCAATCACCTCTGAGGCAGCTTGGACTCCCTCATAGGCAGCCAAGATCTCCTTCTCTGCGGGAGTGTAATTGGCTTCAGACCCTCTGAGACTTCGGCTCTAGAATCCCAGAGGTCGGCCTCGAGTCTCCCCAGGCACCTTCTGCCAAAGGCTCCAGGACAGGCCATGATTCCCAGCTGCAGTGTAAAGCACGTTCTTCACCTCTGGTCCCGTCTTGACTGGGCCAAGGGCTACCGTATGAGCGATCTCCTGCTTGATCTGGGCAAAGGCTTGCTGCTGCTCAGCACTCCAGTGGAAATAATTTCTCTTGCGGGTGACCAGGTAGAGAGGGTTCACAATCTGACTGTACTCAGGAATGTGCATTCTCCAATGGTGGAGACATCACGGTGATCTTATTGATGACCTCAGTGGGGATCTGGCGCCGTCCATCTTGCCACTTTACTCCCAGGAACTGGATCTCTCGGGCAGGTCCTTTGCCTTTACTCTTTTTAATGGCAAAGCCAGCTCCCAGCAGAATCTGGATGATTTTCTTTCCTTTCTCAAATACCTCCACTGCTGTGTTCTCCCACACAATGATGTCATCAATGTATTGAAGGTGTTCTGGAGCCTCATCCTTTTCCAGTGCAGTCTGGATTAGTCCATGGTAGATGGTGGGGCTGTGTTTCCGCCCCTCGGGCAGACGATTCCAGGTGTATTGCACGCCCCTCCAGGTAAAAACAAACTGAAGCCTGCACTCCGCTGCCAGAGGAATGGAGAAAAAGGCGTTGGCAATGTCAATGGTGGCATACCACCTTGCTGCCTTGGACTCCTACTCGTACTAGAGTTCCAGCATGTCCGGCACGGCAGTGCTCAGCGGTGGAGTCACTTTGTTCAATGCACGATAGTCCACAATCTCCATTCGCCATCAGATTTGCACACAGGCCAGATGGGGCTGTTGAAGGGTGAGTGGGTTTTGCTGACCACCCCTTGGCTCTCCAGCTCACGGATCATCTTGTGGATGGGGATCACGGCATCTCGATTCGTCCGGTACTGCCGGTGGTGAACTGTTGAGGTGGCAATTGGCACTTGTTGCTCTTCCACCTTCAGCAGTCCCACTGCAGATGGGTTTTCTGACAGTCCAGGCAAGGTGTTCAACTGCTTAATGCTCTCCACCGCTACAGCAGCTATTCCAAAAGCCCGTCTGTATCCCTTTGAGTCTTTGTAATAGCCGCTCCGGAGGAAGTCTGTGCCTAAAATGCACAGTGCCTCTGGGCCAGTCACAACAGGATGTGTCTGTCACCCCTTCCCAGTCAAGCTCACCTCAGCCTCCTGCAAAGTCAATTCCTGTGATCCTCCCGTCACCCCAACAATAGAAACAGATTCTTCCCCCACATGTCCTGATGGTATCAGAGTACACTGTGAACCAGTATCAACTAACGCCCTGTGTTTTTGTGGCTCTGATATGCCAGGCCACCTGATCCACACCGTCCAATAGACCCTGTTATCCCATGCCTCTCCCTGGCTAGAGGCAGGGCCCCTCTAGCACTGGTTATTTATTTCCTTCCTGGGCATACATAGTAGAGATTCCTTCAAGTGGGTCTCACAGATTATCCTCCCTTCTCTAATACCCTGCACCTTGATTATGGGAGGTTGAGGCTACCTTCACTTTAGTAGACCTCCCTTGGTTAGTGTTTCCTTCTCTGAGTTGATGCACCTGTGCTGCCAGGACAGAAGCGGGTTTGCCATCCCATTTTCCCATGTCCTCCCCATGGTCATGCAAAAAGAACCACAGATCAGCTCGTGGGGTGTACACTCTCTCCCTAGCTGGGGGGCGTTGGGTTCCGACTTTGGGGCCTGTGACTCACACTGGTGCTGCATTGACCTTCCTTACCTCTTCCCTTATGTCCCTCATCTCCTCCTTAAACTCCTCTTTGAGTTCCTTAACAACAGCAGAGACATGAACCTGCATTGGGCCATTGATCATGCTCTCAAAATTTCTGAGCTTGTTAGCAACAGAGCCCACTGTCTCTTGGCTGTTGTTGTTAATCGTTGCAATGAAGGTGGTGTATTGAGATGGCCCCAGGTTTGCCAGATTCCACAGTATCTGCCCTGTGCACCTGACCTTGTCAGGGTCATTGTCATGCTGTCCACCCCTCCCAAAGAGTACCTCCAGTACTGCCACTTCCCTCAGCTGTTGGATCCCTTTTTTAAGGGTCTTCCAGTGCATTCTATGGTGGTGCTCCTGCATTCTTTCCCTGTGGACAAACCTCTCTCTCACACTCATTAAAAGCCACTCCCAGAGGGAAAGGGGGCCTCTCTCTCTTATGAATACCTGATCTACACCTGAGTCCTGGGTCAGGGGTCCCAAATTCCTTGCCTCAGTACCATCCAGTTGCACACCTGCACCCATAAGGTCCCAGACCCAAAGTAACCAAGTTTTAAAAGCCTCACGGCCCCGCCGTACAATGTTTTTTCAGAGATTACAGAGACTTTCATACGACAGGGACTCAGTGACGATCTCAACCTCTGGTTCCCCTGCTGGTTGTGAGGGCCCTCCTTTATTATCCTTATTGTCTAGGTGCTTTGTTTTTGTCTTAGACTTTCTAGTTTCCACAGGGGCGACTGCTGCTGGCTGCGAGTGCCCCTGTGGTTTAGTTGGAACCTGGACAGACGTAACGTTAGTAGGTTCCACTGCAGCATCATTGGATTCTCCCTTTTTAGGGCAGGGGGAGGGTTTCTCACCAACTGGGGAGAGGTACTCCTCCATCATCTGGCCTATCTCCTTCACTAGAACTCTCACCCACTCCAAGTGGTTCCTTTCTGAGGTGGACTGTGGGGCAGGCTCAGGCTCTGGGGCAGCATCCCTAGTTTCTGGGGCAGGGTCAATGTCTGCAGCACCATCTCTGTTTCCTGGAGTAGGTATCAGGGTTGTTATCCAGCTCAATCCCCCCTTATCTCTAAATGTTAAATAGGACAAGCCTATCAGTAACACCAGCCACTGTATAATATCATTAGCATTTAGAGGAGAACTGAACCCTTCAAAAAGTGGTGGGGTAGACCCAAAAATCTGGGTGAAGGGTTGGGAGAAAATTTCCCCTGGTGTCATTCCCTCGCAGTAAGTACCATTACTAGAGTAACCTCAGAAATATACAGTGAGTGTGTGCTAGCCCTCAATCCATGTATCTGCCTTCCAAAGAAAGTTAAAAATCCATGAATTCCTCACCTTGTTAACCCATAAAGCAAACATTAAACAACCACAGTAGCCTTAGTTATAGGGCCCATGTTGAGATAAGGGCCAGCAAATGGGAGAAATACAGCCACAACCACGTGCCACCCAAACCAGGGTAAACTAGACAACATATTGCCACCTGATGAGGTTTCTGTATCAGCACACAAAAATTCAGATAACTTAAGAACTGTTATTCCTTTTATCTCTCGATGCCCTTGAGCCCCACGTTGGGCACCAAAATCTGTGCTAGTTTGGAGGACAGGTGTCTGCTAAGAAAGGCAGGAGCCTCTCTTTGAAAATGGAGAATGTAAACCCCCTCCCTCCAAATTATTAGAATTTTGAAATCAAACGGCTCTCAGGCAAAGATATGGGAATTAGGAATAACAGTTCTTTACTAGGGAAATTAAAATTAAAACAATACAATACTACAAAGAAGCAGACCCCAAGCCCTGACAAAGTCAGAGAACAACCTGACACCCCATCAAGCAGGATGTTGATAGCAGTTTGATTAAACGGTGGCTGTAGTCCTTTTGTAGTGACAGATGTGATTCAGTTGAAGCAGTGGTCCTGTAGAAGGTACGGTTTCCTTCCGGAGGTCCAGTGGTGATGTGGAGAAATCCAGTTTCCCTCTGGAGTCCAGTGGAGAAGGGGGGCTACCTTAGTGTCCCAAAACCCTGGTAAAAAATGTTGGGCCCTTCCCCCTGGCTGGAACAACTTTCCATGGGATGAAGTATTTTATCAGTCACACAGTGGGATTCAATGGGCCATTAGCAGAAGGTACCTCCCTGGAGGTAGGATGGGTTGTGAAAAGATAAAGAACAATGCCCTGTTTGGTTTCAATGGATGGCCCATTAACAGAATATCTCCCACAGGGATAAGCATCACTGCCCCCACCCTCAACAGATGGTGATAGAATAGACCTTTTATCACACCCTGTATTGTAACCCAAGACAACCATGCACCCCTGCCCTGCTAGGATGCCCTGCTGTCTCAGTTTGCTGTTTCCAAGCATCCTGCTGGAGCACCAGGACCAACACTGCCCCCGGGTTCATGGGACACAGTTGCCATCACCCCAGGTGCCCTGCAGCCATGAGGGGATCATCACAGTTGCCCTGCCCACCAGGAGCCTGCCAGTGCTCACTGCCAGCTGTGACAACAATTGCACCAAAGGGAAAGTGGCAGCGGCCAAGAGAACTGTTACTGGATTCCTGTTCTGCTTGTTGTTAATTCCATAGTTGTTGTTTTGTTTGGCTTGTTGTAAACACTAGTAAAGAACTGTTATTCCTATCCCCATATCTTTGCCTGAAAGCCCCTTAATTTCAAAATCATACTAATTCAGAGTGGCGGGATTTACTTTCTCCATTTCAAGAGAGGGCCCTGACTTCCCTCTCAGACACCTGTCTTTTAAACCAAGACACTGACACCCTGTCGGTCAGGGTGTTGGTAGCAGTATGATTAAATGGTGGGTGTAGTCCTGCTGGAGCGGCAGATGTGGTTCAGGTGGGGGTAGCTGTGCTCTCTCTCTCTCACCCATGGAGTCAGAGGAGGAAATTAAGTTGCCATCTCTGCTATTTCGTATATCTATGTCCAGAGAAAAGTAATCAAAACTCTAACAAAATACCTGTCCCTGAAAAAACTGTGTTTCTCCAGAAAGTTCTCCTGGTCCCTGACATTTTGTGGGGATGCACTACTCCTTTAAGGGCGTATTGGACAAAGGAATTAAAAATATGTTATACATTTGTGGGGCAAAAATGTAACTCTTTCCTTCCACAAAGATTGATAATTATTCCAGATTTTGTGTTTCATACTTCACTTTATTCTCTGGTCAAAATACCCCTCATCTTGCTGGATTAAATTTCAGAGATTTGTTTACTTGAAACAGCACTCTGGGGGCCTCGCACTGCACCTCAAATATCCTGCAGAGCTGGCCTGGGGTGCTGTATCATGTAGAACAGAGGAGATACCAAAGGCTCTTAATCCCAGGGTTGATATTCTGTTTTATTCTTAGGCTTCTATGTGGGCAGAGCGGGAGAGGAGGAGGATAAAGAGGAAGTCCCAATGGAGGGCTCAGGTTTTTAAGGGTCAGGAAAGGGGAGGGGTCAGTCTTGGCTTCCTGCCAATCCCATCACAGGGGTCAGTCCATTGGTCTTGCAGGGGTTACAGGGTTAAAGGGACATAACATTCTTAAAGCAGTAAGGTACTGGGTTACAACATCTCATCCTTTTTTTGTTTAAAAGAAGAGAGAAGGTTATTCTGGATACAACTTATGATCTTTCCCACCACTTGGAGTTAGTCAGGGCTTTAGGTTGTTTCAGGGTTTTCATCTCTATGTGATTTACCATGGCGACAGAGGGCACGAGACCACTAATGGCCTTGAGAACTAAGTGTCGAAGGATTCCAAATGCCAGTATTACAAGGAAAAGAATAACAAAGAGTAACAGAATAGTTTTGACTACTGAAGTCCACCATCCCGTGAATCCCCAGCCCTTGAACAGTTCATTGAACCAGTCTTCAGATTCTTGCTTCACTTGTCCGATCAAGGTTTTCATGTCTCGGAGGGCAGCATGGACGTTAGGAGCTTTCAAGGTCAGGTTCATGCAGCAAAGTCCTTCAAATTCCTGGCACTCATGTCCATGTAGCAGCAGGAGAAAATCTATGGCAGCACGATTTTGGAGTGTGGCCTGCCTGGTAATTTGTTCGTCTTCTAGGAGGGAACTGATGGCAGTGGATGTCAAATTTGCCTGTTTGACTACCCAACACTCTAGGTGGCCCAATTCACCCAGAGCCTTGGCTGCTGCTACCCATGGAAGAAACAGGGATACAGCAACTCTTTTGGATTTGGCCCAATGGAAAATTTCAGAGTCACAATCTTTGTCCAAATTGTCCACACTTCTCTTTTGGATTTTATTCACTGATTTGTTTTTATGAGTCCAATCTTTAATTAAGGTTTCATTGGGTGCCAACAGGGACAACCGCCCAAAGGTACATGGTCCTCCTAAAAGCCGAGAGGGAATTCCTGCCCATGCCCGATCTCCACAAATCAAGAACAACCCCTTAGGGAGGCTCTTGGGACTTGTGAGAGATGGGGAGTTTGCTGCAAGGTGACTCAAAACCCCGCACCACTTTTTGGCCGTGAATTCCTCTCTATATTGTATTACATTGTGGAATTCTTTGGTGTCAGAAGGTTTTGGATAAATTACAAGCTGAATGCAGTATTTTGCTGGATAGGAACCTAACAGCTCTAATTCCTGAGGTTCCTGAGCTGCTTTTGGCAAATTGGGCAGCAGTTCCTCCATAGGATTCTCTTCTGTTTGCTGTCTACTAGTTTTGTATACTGAAATTGTGTGTATCCCGGGAATTTCATTTTGCATCTCCATTGCAAAACTGGCTGAATATTCTCTAGCCTCTAAGGGAACTCCTACCAGGCAGGTGGGCATAGGATTTTCTGCTGCTGCCGAGGACAGGCATATGTTTTCCTGTTGGAGTGTCTTTGCCAGGGTCACCCAGACGTTTTGACGCGGCTGAGGGACGATCCATGCAGCTGCCTGACTGTTCAGTGTTAACAGGATGACAACTTGGATGGGGTTCATCACGGGTTGAGTGGAAGGGAGGTATTCTCTAAAAAGAAAACAAACATTTTAAAACATGTTACAAGTCTCTGAGTCTGCCGGAAGGTTGTCTTCTGTGTCAGTTCTCTCTCCTCTCTGGCGGCGTCTTCTTTTCGAAGCAACTGCGACTTGCTTCTCTCCCTCTTCAGCTGGAGCTGGCTATTTGGGGACAAAAGGCTTCACCCATTTCTGGGGAATCCACCGAGGGCCTGAGGGAGTGGATACGCACGCATAACCACGTCCCCAGGTAACAAGCTCATAGGGACCTTTGGTTTCCCAGGTTTCTGGATCCCTAATCAAAACTGGTGGATGCTGAGACAGCTTGAACTGTTTGCCACTGTTAAAATGACGAACCACAGGAGGATTCATGTTTTCAAATGAACAGTCCAAGAAATTGATAGTGAACAGGGCTTTACACAGCTTCTGCTGTGGAGACATCCACACAGTTGAACTACTCTGTCTAGCCAGAACCTGCTTGAGCGTCTGATGTGCACGCTCAATCACAGTTTGGCCTGTGGGGGAGTGGGGGATGCCGGTCTTATGTTCCACTCCCCACTGCTGGACAAATTCCAGGAATTCCCTGGACACATACTCTGGGCCATTATCTGTTTTGATTTCCTTAGGGATCCCCAATACTGAAAAAGCTTGCACTAGGTGTTGTTTGGCATGCACAACTCTTTCTCCTCCGTGGGCAGAGGCATAAACTGCACCTGAATATGTGTCAATGCTTACATGAACATATTTGAGGCGACCAAAACTGGGAATCTGTGTGATGTCTGTCCGCCACACCTCACAGCTGCCAAGGCCTCGGGGGTTAACCCCTGCACCTAGCGATGGCATGGCCTGGAGCTGGCAGCTGGGACAGGTGGCCACAATGGCTCAAGCCTGACTCCGTGTTAGTTTGAACTGACGGATCAGACCTGGCACATTTTGATGGTATTGCTGGTGGCTCAGCTTTGCCTGTTGGAAGATGTCTGGGAGGCGTGCTTGTTCAGCTGGGGTGGCAAGGGAGTCTGCATGACGATTCCCTTCTGTGATCTCACCTGGCAAATCAGTGTGTGACCTCACATGCATCACATAGAACGGATGTTCTCTATGAGAAATTAGATAGATTAGTTTTGACAGCAACCTGAAAAGCTGCTCATTGTCAACCTCTTTGAGCACTGCCTGCTCCGCCCTGGACACTACCCCCACTACATAAGCTGAGTCTGTTACCAAGTTGATTGGCTCTGAGAACTTCTCAAAAGCTCTTACCACTGCAGCCAGTTCAGCTACCTGAGGCGATCCCTCCACAAACTCAACATCAGCTTCCCAATGCTGAGTCTGAGGATTTCTCCAAGTCATCACCGACTTGTGGGAAGCCCCAGAAGCGTCTGTGAACACTGTGAGAGCTTTGAGTGGTCTCCGACTCCTCTTGTCATGAGGAATGAGGTGGAATTCCTCATTGAACAGCTTGTGAGATGGGGCATGGACTGATATTTGTCCACTGTAGCTGTCCAGAGACAACTGGAGACTGGCATTGCTCTGGAGCAAGTGCTCGAACATCTCCTTTGTCAGCCTCTCAGGAGAGTTCCTTCCCTCCTCAGAGAGTTTGGCTGGAAGGTGAATACATGTAAAGTCACAACCTGTGTTGTGGGTTGGCAAGGTTTAGAAATTTTTCCCATTATTATGTTAAGCTAGCCGGGATGGCTCTCCTATTAGCCGTTAAGAGCTGGAGACAAATGACTAGCTGAAGCAAGCTGATGGCCCATTAGGGAAAGGTGGAGTCCTGCTTTTGTTTTCGGCAAGTAAGAGGACACTGGGGGTAGGAGAACTCTACAGCTCGCCGGCCAAACTCGAGGAGAGAGGTTCTTTTTCTCCTGTTGGGATCAGGCTTCTTGGATTTGGACTGCTAAAGCTTCCTGCTTCCTCTGAACAACTGGGAACTGGGACGCCCACGGTGAGCAGTTTCCTTCCTCACCCTTTTCTTCCACCTGGCCCCCTCCCCTGCCCCTGCAGCAGCCGCGACCGAGAAGCCGCCCACCCTGGTCCATCGGAGAGCCATCGGTGACTGAAAAAGGGACTGAGACTGAATTCATTTCTGTTCTGTCACTTTTTTTTTTTCTTTCGTATAGCTGATGCTGTTTTTGCTTGTCTTATAAAAGTTTCAGTAAAGAACTGTTATTCCCAACCTATACCTTTTTTGTGCCTGCGAGTTCCTGAATTCCCTTTTCCTGGTAATGCTGTCCCTTTAAACCGGGACAACCTGCCAGCTCATACAGTCTCATCCTTGCCTTGCAAATCACCTGAGCTATGAGTTCTTGTGGCTTTGTGATGGTTTTGGATCTTTGGTGGGAGAGGAAGACCCACTCTATGATTAAGAGCGAATCTCTCTGCCCCTCGATCCACTGGAATATCAAACCGTGTAAGTGTGGTAGTTTTCCCAGAATTATGAATTTGAAAGGCAGTTCCGGCTTGTAGCGATGAGCCTGCCTCTCTGCTAGAGCTTTCTGTACCTTTTTGATTGCAGTTTTTGCCTCTGGGGTCAGTTCCCTGGGAGAAATCAGCTCTCTCTCCTCCTTCAATAAATTGAAAAGGGGCTCTAGGTCCTCATTAGTGAGGCCTAGCCAGGGCCTAACCCAATTCAAAGACCCACACAAGGAATGGAGATCTGCAAAGGTCTTTGGGTTACAATTAATGTCCAATTTCTGAGGAACAATGGTCCTTGCAGTGATTTCCAGGCCCAGGTACTTCCAAGGTGGCATCCTTTGGACTTTATCCTCCTGCAATTGAAATCCAGCAGAGGTTAAAACCTTAACCACTAGGTCAAGCGTGTGTTGGAGTATAGAGTCATCGGGGGCACACACAAGCAAGTCATCTACATAATGTAGGATGATAGCTTCCTTTCTCTGGGCACGCACTGGAGACAGCAATGAGGCCACATACCACTGGCATATGAAAGGACTACACTTCATCCCATGAGGGAGCACTTTCCAGTGGTAGCGCTTCATTGGGGCTTCTCTGTTGATGGTAGGAACAGAGAAGGCAAACCATGGAGCATCTGCTGGGTGTAAAGGGATTTGAAAGAAACAGTCCTTAATATCTAAAACTGCCAATTTCCAATTTTGAGGGAGCATCGTTGGAGAGGGCATCTCTGGTTGAAGTGATCCCATGTCTGCTATAATTTTGTTTATTTCCCGGAGATCATGTAACAATCTCCTTTTGTCCTTCCCTGGTTTCTTAATTACAAACACCGGGGAATTCCAAGGGCTTGTAGTTTCTTCTATGTGTCCTTTTGCTAATTGTTCTGCTACAAGCTCCTCCAGCGCCTTAAGTTTTTCTTTACTCATCGACCACTGAGCTGTCCATACTGGAGAATCATCTAACCATGTCAATTTGTGGGCAGGGCGCTCCTCAGTGGCCGCCTTTAAAAATCCTGAGGATTTTTGGGGATTACCATTTTCATTCCCCACTGCGACATGGTATCTCTTCCCCACAGGGGGCACTTATAGTCTGTAACAAATGGACGGACACTAGCTATTTTTCCATCCGGCCCCTCAATTTGCACGATGCTTTTTGATATTTTTGCCAATTTGATTCCTCCTATACCTTGGATTTTGCCTTCCACTGGTTGCAATTCCCATTGTGACGGCCACATCCTTTCGGGTATGATTGTCACATCTGCCCCTGTGTCCAGCACCCCCTCCACATGGAGATGGTCTGAACCATGGGTCAGATTGCATGCCACAGAGGGTTTTTCCTCACCCACCACCTCTGCCCAATAGACTTCAGGTGATTTTCCTTCTGCTGTGATTTCCTTTGGAACAGGAATGGCCTGGGCGAGGATTTGCCCCTCGTTCAGGTAATAAGGTGGTTGTGAGCAGCGTGCTAAGAGAACGAAGCCTGAAACATTTTCCTTCTTGGATAATGGAAGTAACTCCATCTCCAAGGGTGTGTGTGCTGTGTCCCCCATAACTAAATACTCACAGCGCAGTTCCAAATGCAACAGCGTCAGGTCCAGTGAAGTGCTAGACAGGTCCACTGTAATCCCTGTCCACTCTGTTGACATAAAATAAACACCTTTAGTGCTCTTAAGATTGAGACGACCAAAAGGCGTCCAACCCTTGCTAATTGAATATTTAACATTAATGCTATCATTAACCCCCACACCATTTGTCCCATCCTCCCCCTTAGTTTTAAAGAGAGAGGTTTTTTCCCGTGTGGAACCCGCAGTATTTATATCTTTGCGCATTATGATATTTATGGCGGGTACGCGCTGTACACCTAGTTTGTTTGTTTGTTGGTCTTCTTCTGTTTCTGGTTGGGTGGGCAGTCCCTTGCATAGTGTCCTGTTTTCTTGCACTGGAAGCAGGTGATATGCTGGAGCTGTTGTGGAGGTACTGGTTGCTTCCTTGGTCCTGGTGTCATAGCTGCTGCAGATCGTGAGTGTGGTGGTCCTGGATTCCTCTCTGGTGCACTGAACAGTTCTGCTTTTCTGGTGCAGGCTTCTATCATCTGTGCTAAGCTAGGTGGTGGGTCGAGGGGAAGACTAAGTATGACCCTGTGACATGATTCATTAGCGTTTTTCTCAGCCATCTCCTTTATTATCTCTGCCTGCACCTTTGGGTCCGAGACTTGTCTCTCCACCTGTGCACGGAGGCGATCCAGAAACTGCAAGAAACTTTCTGAAGGAAACTGTTTAATATTAACATAACTACCTGTAACTTCAGCAGTAGGTAGTTGATTGAAAGCTTTTTCTGCTGCTAGAGAGATCTTATCCAAAACAAATTGAGTTAATAAGCGTGCCTGTTTCTCAGGGCTGTCAAATTCTCCTTCTCCTGTAAGATGTTCCTGTGTAATATCATTATTATCCTCATCTTTTGCACTTTCTGGGCTTTGTTGTAGTTCCTGCAAAAGCAGCCTTAATGATCTTTTCCAAATGTTTTCCCATAATTCAAATTCAGAAGGGGATAACAAACATCTGAATAAATCCTTAATATCATTGGGTACCATCTCATTAGAACTAAATGTTGCTCTTAAAAATCCTTTAAACATTTCACTGTGTCTGCCAAATTCTCTTTGAACCTTACAAATTTTCTTTTTATCTTGGTATGTTAGTGGCTGATATGTTCTCCTGCCATTTCTCCTACCCATATAAATGACAGGAGCCACAGACGGAATCTGGGTTTTCCCGATCCAGGGTTTTAGGGATAGGCACTACCCCTCCTCTGCTCTGGGCTGTGTTATCTGTGTATTCTGTCCCTTTGCAGAGACAGTGTCCTGAGGAATGGGTGGAGCCGAAGGCCTTATCTCAGAGGGAGGTTGTGTAGAACCTGTAGAACCAGTACTCCCACACCCACTCCCACCCCCCTCTGTGCTAGCCTGATAGCTTGGGGGTAGAGATTGCGAAACCTGATCAGAGGGAGAACAGTCCTGAATACCCAGGGGCGAGGATGAGTTTGGGGAGGGGTTTGAGGGTGTTAGCAGGGGAGAAGGAGTATTATGGGAAGAAGAAGAGTTGAGGGCCATGTGGCTGGAGCTGTGTTGGGGTCTGCATTCAGCAGGAGACATGTGGCTGATAGCCTGAGTTAGAGAGACAGAGGAGTCAGATTTCTTAGGTGAAGAGGGAATATTACATGCAGAGGGACAGATAGAAGAACTGGTTGACTCTGAAGCAGTTTGCTGTGGCTGGCTGTTATTTTCTGTTTGAAGTAAAAGTTTTCTAATTTGCAAAAATATTGGGATGAATATTAAGGCTTTTTAATCTCCATTTTCGACTTTTAAAGTTAATAAATCTCCAATTTCATTCCAAAATAAAACCAAATTCATATCTTCCAAAATAAGATCAGATCTTTCCATAGACAGCCACTTAGCAAAGCGTTCTAGTTTTCTGTTAGTAATATGCACATTTGCAGTCTTTAAAAGTTCTCTAATTTGTGAAGCCACGCTCTTTTTCAAATTAGAATGCTGGGAGCCCATATTTCCACAGCAAGTTACTCTAATATCTCACTACAATGCACAGTTAAAACACAGTAAGAGACGGTTACTAGCTGCCGGCAAAGCTGACACCTCCCCCCACAGAGACTGACTGGCTGCAGCAAAAACGGCGCCTCTCTTTGAAATCAGCTGTCTGGCGTGATACTGTACACACAGCAGAAAACTGCTTCAAGGCTGCCTTCGCCACCTCCACCCAGCGTCTCCAGCTGTTCACAGCTCCTAACCCCCAGGGCGGATGCTGTGCAGCCCAACTCCCAGCACCTCGATGTTACAGAGAAAGCACCTCAGAATCCCCTCCCACGGAGGAAAATTTATACTTACCAATGTCTGCGAAGTGCCAAGGAGCTGAAAAACTGTACTTTGTAGTCTGTTCCGAAATCTGCTCACCCTTGGGCTGGATGAGTTTACCGATTCTGTCCCTTTGAGCTAGACCTGCTAAAAAGCAAGTTTCGCCCGCAGGGTAGTTGACTTCCCGTCGGCTTCCTAACCCTTTAAGGGTCACAGCCTCTCACGTGGGTTTTAATTAAAAAAAAAAAAAAGAAAACCACCACGGACTGGGCGCTAACTGAAGCAGCACTCTGGGGGCCTCGCACTGCACCTCAAATATCCTGCAGAGCTGGTCTGGAGTGCTGTTTCATGTAGAACAGAAGAGATACCAGAGGCTCTTAATCCCAGGGTTGATATTCTGTTTTATTCTTAGGCTTCCATGTGGGCAGAGCGGGAGAGGAGGATAAAGAGGAAGTTTCAATGGAGGGCTCAGGTTTTTAAGGGTCAGAAAAGGGGAGGGGTCAGTCTTGGCTTCCTGCCAATCCCATCGCAGGGGTGAGTCCATCGGTTTTGCAGGGGTTACAGGGTTAAAGGGACATACCATTCTTAAAGCAGTAAGGTACTGGGTTACAACATTTACTCACCAATATAGTGATATCACTTTGCTCCATGAGCTCAATAGGAATGGAAATACTGATTCCTGAAGTGAGACGAAAGATGTAGGTGTGCTGAGGATGGGACGACATGCATTACCCAGATTTTTGGATTGCATCTGGAGCTAAATGGCCCTTATTGTTTTCTTCAGCGTGGCTAACTGATGTTAACTGTATACTGCAGAAAGAGACCCACACTGGTGCAGTTAATGAAGAACTGTAGCCAATGGAAAGACTCACACTGGAGAAGTTTGTGAAAATATCCCGCGGGAAGAATCCCATGCTGGTGCAGGAAAAGGACTCCTCCTTGGCCAGTGGCAGGAACAACCTATGATGAACTGAATATAACCTCCATTCCTGTCTCCCTGTGCCACTAGGGGCAGGGGTGGAAGTCAGCCTAGGAAGGAGGAAGGGGTTGCCGGGAAGGTGGTTTTAAGACTTCCTTTACTTCTGATTTCCTGTTCTGATTTTGATTGGTAATAAATTCAGTTAAAATCCCCAAGTCAAGTCTGTAACAGATCGCTTGTTCTTAGTTTGTGTCATGAACACATTGTATTTCCTCTCTCCTGGTCACTTGCAGAGGAGAGCATGGAGTGGTTTTGGTGGGTATCTGGCTTCCAGCCAGGGTCAGCCTACCACACCAGTGCAATTACACCCTCATGAAACAAAATTCCCATTTGTGAATTCTATCTTGCATTGGATTTTGGAAGGTCCATCTTTCAGTGAAAGATACTAAACCCAAAACTAGCTCCAGTTTTAACATAATTCCTCTGTGGGTAATTACAGTAATTTCACAACTATAAGTTGAACCCTTTTGACTAAAATTTTGGTCCCAGCCCGGAAGCGCGGCTTATACTCCAGAGTGGCCAATATATGGACAAAGTTCTGAAATTTGAAAACCCAGAAGTGCGAGCCACAGGACAAGCCGAGCTCTCGAATTGAGCACCTGCCAGTAAAACCCACGATCATGCGATTGTTACAAATTGGTTACTCTGTTGCGTGGTGAGGGAAGACAGGCTCCTGCCGACAGCGCGGAGGAAGGCGGGATCCCTCCCACTGGTAGCGGGTTGGGCTTCCTCCTGCTGGCAGCACGAGGGGAGCGGAGCTTGTAAATTGAGAACCTGCCAATAAAACCTGCGATTGCGTGATTGTTACAAATTGGTCACTTTGTTTCATGAGCATCCTCACTGCGAACGAAAGTGGGACTTATATGGCAGTGCGCCTTACCTATGGGCAAAAATGAGAAGCTGCCGACACCCGGAAGTGCGGCTTATACTCCAGTGCACCTTATACTCGTGAAATTACTTAGGTACCTCAAAAGCATGCATCCAGATTACTTCCTCACTTCATAATTCAGGAGCATGCCTTTCCTTCAAGAGCATGACTTTGCTTTATCTGTGACTAAAAGAGAGCTTCTCACTGTAACAGAGAGTATCAAATATTTTAGTTCAGCATCTGGTTACTTTCTTAACAGTAGCATATTGTAGCTAATTCTCAATAGACATGGTCCAATCACCTTCCTCCCTTTCCCTTTAAAAATCTAGAGAACAGTAAATAGTTGGAGAGAAGCAACAACAAAAAACAAATATGCTTCATGTAATTAACAAAGTTATTGTTACAATAAATACTCCTGAAAAGCTCTTAACTGGCTAAAGATAAATCTTCCCACTTTAATACCACTTTTGTTTTTGACAGAATAGTAATTCTTTTCCAGTAAAACAGAAAATTGTACTAAATCTCAATCATCTCAAAATGTCTTCTGACCAAAACGTTAAGAAAATAAATTGCTTTTTCATGTGCATGATAATTTATAATATGCCGGAAATGAGTTCATTTGAACTATGACAACAAGAAGAAAATATAAATAATTTATTATTATAAAAATAGCAAATATTAGCCTACTCAGATGAAATCCAATTAAAATCCATTTGAACACAAAGGGAAATTGTGGCTTCTATATATTTTGCATATACAGAAATACTACTATATCAAACAAAAGAGTTGTATGTTTATTCCATGTGGTAGTTTCCTTATTTCCCTCGTTGAGCTAGGCTGGCTCAAAAAGGACCACCCCTTAGATTTCCAGAAAAAGAGAATTTGAAGTTCACCTGATCTTTTAATATAACTGGACCCACCCCAACTTTTCATTTGAGACCGTCCTTAAAAGGCACTTACATTGTAATTTCCACTTGAGAAGGTGGAATCAGTAATTTTCTCTCATGTCACATTTATTACTATTTTTGTGCTGTTTTCCATGAGAGTATGCTGTAATGTTATTGTTATTGATATCAGTTAACAGAAAGGATCCTTTTTCATGTACTGTATGTCAATTGGCAGGCTGTCAGTTCTAAGAAAGGAAACAAAAAGTTGCATAGCTGTAAGAAAATAGGTTTTCATGCATCTCCGGTCTCTAAATTAAATTCCTCCTTGATGCAAAGATATTTGGCTGGTGGATTTTTTGTTGCACAGAGAGCCTGTACAACATTCTGAGCACTAACACAGTCCTTATTTTCCTCCAAAATATGTTTGTTTATATTTTGTTCTTGATATGATCTAAGTTTCTTTAATAATTTTTCCAGGTGAGATTCCTTGTGATATTTCATGGTCAGATCACTGAAGCCTTGTGAATCAAGGACGGCTCCGCTCCAACTCAGCCTCTGAAGGAATACTGTCATCCTCAGCAGGTTGGATAAATACAACCATTTTTCTCACCTACGTCTTACTTTAGGTTTCACAATTTCTTCTTCTCTTCTCAAAGAGAAGATGCCAAACAGCCTACCTTCTGTTCTTTCTCCTCTTCCTTTGTGAAGAAGCCTTAATTTCCAGACCATTCCTGAACTGGATCTATGAATTTTATGAGAGGTACTTTCTGTCCTCAGCACCTGCCAGAGTGGACTGATGTAAAAAAGCTGAGACTCACACAAAAACTGAGTTACATGTGCATCTTTGTTCTGGTAGGATGTTAAAAGGATGAGGTCATGTTATTAATTGCATTTATGGCAATGTGATCGTAACTGAGCAAAAATATTACTCAAAGAGTCAAGTTGCAAAAGACTTGTGTGTGTCAGGATTTGACACTGGCAAGAAGCCACACAGCCATTCACTCATTCTCCTCTCCTATAGTTGAGCAGAGGAGGGGGAAAGAAAAAACCAAAGACTTACGGGGTGAGATAAGAATTAGGAGAAAACACTCTAAGGGCAAAACAGGCTCAAAACTTAAAAGGTATGAAGAAAAATTTATTAACATAATTAAAATAGGATAATGAGAACTAAAATAAGCCTTTATAAAACCTTCTCCCCCTGCCCCAACACTTTTTTCCTCCCCACTGATAGTGCAGAGAGACAAAACATAGGGTTTTTAGTCAGTTTATCATGTCTAAAAATCCTTCTTCTGTTTGCTTAGGGAAAGGAGTCTCTTCTATTATATTGTGGGGTCCTTCCCATGGGACGCAATTCTTTGTGACATTCTCCAACATGGTTCTAATTTTCAGGAGTAGCAGTCCTATCCAACCTGCTGTAACATAAATCCCTCCCACAGGCAAAAGAGTCTTCTTGAACTATGTGGCGTGGGCGAGTTGTTGTAGTTTGGAAGCAAGTATCCTCTTTTTCTGTCTCTTGGAAGCAAGGGCCTTCTCTCTCTGTTTGAGTTTCCCACACTCCATGAACACATTTTCTCACTGTGAGTCTACCTCTGCATTCCATCATGCACTTCATGAATTACAGGGAAACAGTTTATTGCGTTATAGTCCTCACCACAGCTTGCAGAAGAATCTCAACTCCGACGCGCAAAGCACTTCCTGCCCTCCCTCCTTTCATTGACCTTGGTGTTGCCATGTTGTTCTCCTCATGTGTCTTCACCTTTTCCTTTTCTCTGACTTAGGAGAGAATTGGTGTCCGTAGGTTTATTTGTTCTCAAGTTCTGTCAATTGAAAAGTCCTTGTAGGGTTTAGCTGCACTGAAAGGTTGACCCTGTCCAGGTTCCGCACTGGGGAATCGCTCATTGTGCCCCTCACTGCTGGCCACGCGGTCCCCGCCTGCGCCACTGGCTCTATCCAGTGCCTCTCTTCATGTTATGAGCAGCTGTGACTATCCTCCAGAAGCTCCATTTATCTTGTCCAATGACTGCTTCTTCATTGAGAGCATATCATCAGCCTACAGATGGCAACAGAATAAGAGCAAAGGTTTTAGTAGAGCAAAGCTTTCAGTAAAGAAGACATGAGCATAGCAATATGATTGAATGGAGATGAGAACCCCCAGTGGCAGGGGGTTTATAACTAGATGCTCGTTAAGATCCCTTCCAATTAAAAAGCATTCTATGAATCCATGATTCTAAGAACTTGATGAAACTACAAGTGGAGTCAACAACAGAAAGACACGAAACTGCAGAAAAGACAGAAAGGACTGCAAATCACTCTTTGATTGTTCTTGAACAGGGAACAGAAGCACAGATATAACAAATGTAACACTTGAAAAGACACGAAGAAGAGAGAAATCACTTGGCCTCCTTAATTCCATGGCAAAAGGAGCGTGAGACTTCAGAGACGGAAGATAGTGTTTGTGATCTCACAGAAGGCAAAAACTAATGATCAAGAGTTTACAGTATAAAAGACCCTATAACTGTAGACAATAATGCAAATAAATATTACACTGTCACAAGTAAATAGCAGATGTACTGCAGAATTGAGAGACACTGTCAAATTGTAAGTCTTGGGAAGGGCACAAATGAGGGGTGTAAATCAACAGAGAAAAGAGATTTGGTGTGGAAGATCACAGAGAAGGATCAGTTCCAAGAAGAGGTGAGGTTGAGAGCATACCACTGAGTAAGATGTCAGAACCAATGAGCTATTTTAGGACAAATGATAATATAAGAAGTAGGAAATAAGAGGCAGCAAAATGGAAATGGTAGCTGACTTGATTAAAACTAACAAAGGAGATATTGGAGGACTCCAAATTAAAGGTGGTGTGAGCAATTACAATCAAAGGGGAGGCACAATGAAAGATGTGTAGTAACATGAGCCACAGTGAATACAATCAAAACAATTAAAATTCAGTTTTTACAAAATTGTATTTTCTGATTGCTTCTGCAATTAAAACATTTTAATCCATTTTAATTTAAATGCAATTAAAACATTTTAATTATTTAACATTCAGTTTAATTAATGTAAAATAAGAATTTAACATTTTAATCTTGTATGTTAACTGAAGATCACAGTATCATGTTCTTAATTGACGAATAGACATCTGAGACAGACAGGCTGACAGAGTTACTTATAAGGCAGAGAGGTTTGAGGCGAGAGTGGAGAATGGCTGGCTGAAGAACTGAGCACACTGGCCTGGAACTCTCAGTCTTTTAAAAAATGGCCAAACAGTTTGTCCTTGTTAGGAGGAGATAATTTTAAAAATATGTTTTGTTTTGAAATGCTAAATGTATGCTGTTTTTTAACATAGTCTTTATCATTAGCCATTTTCTAGGATTTTTATGCTAAACTCAAATCTACTATGAGACGCAGAATAATAGAAAAGTCTGGAAGCGACCTTTAGAAAAGGTTGGAAGCGACCTTTAGAAATCAGAAATCAGAAATCATCTGATCCAACCTCTTAGTCTTTAGATTAGGTTGTCCAGGGCCTTCTCAGACTAAGACATGAATGTTTTCAACAAGGTAGACTCTACCTACCACTTTGCTGAGCAAACCGTTCCAATATTTTAGAGTGCTCTTAGTGATGTTTTGCTTCTATCCAGGCAGCAGTTTTCCTCTTGTTTTGTCACCATGCATCATTGTGAAGCAAGTACAGCTTCTACTCTATAAATACCTTTTAGATACAAGATTCTTTGATCCTCTTAACTTCACTATCCCCTGGCAGATCAAGCCCAATTCCTCCAACCTTTCACCCCTATGCCAAGTTCCCCGGCACTACGATCAACTTGTTCCCCCCAAACCAGATCCACTTCAATTTTCCAGTGCCTCTCAAAAATTTTAAAATTCTTTTTGAATGTGAAAATGTGAACAGATTGTCTCTGGTGAGTTGATGAAGGAAGGATGCCTTTGTACCCTAATCCTAGTAATTATTTTACGTATCTCCAGTAGCCATCTGCTTTATCTTCATTCTTACCACCAGGTGTGAAACTCCATAGCTTCTCCGTGTCCTTTCTGAGTCTCTTCTCCTCCACTAGCACAATACACACAACTTTCCTGTCACTGAGGTGCCCTCTGTATTACTTACATCATCGTACCCCATTCTTTACTCTGTTTTGCACGATATTCAGCCAAGAGGCAGCATGTGCTGAGTCTAATGAACAACATGTTAGCTTTCTTATTTCCTAAGGGGTACAAAGTGCTTATTTGCTTTGCAGAGAAATGAATGCTTTAAGAGTTTGGAGAAACACACTTGGGAGAAAATTCCTTTCTCAGAAGGTTTCTTATCAGATAAACATACAAATGATGGTGATCCATGAGAGTCAGAAAGCAAAAGGTTAAAGGTGGAAGTAAGAGAAGACAAGAATAGTGGAATTCTAGGCAGAAAGCACCATCTGCCTTTGTAGCAACTAAGAAAAATTGTCATCAAGTGTCCAAAAATATACTTCAAGAAATAGTATGTCATGGGATACTTGTGTTTATGATATTAATCGTTATCTATTGCTCTTACTGATGATCTACAGAATATGCAGAAACCAGGGCAAAAATAAGAACAGAAAAAATGGAACATGGGGTCTCATTCTACATTAACCTTCAGCAAGACTCTTAAATCTTTCATTATTTTCAGAGCTGCGATTTGGAAGCAAAAAGCTGTGCGCTGGGTAGGTGAGTAGACTTCGAATTGAAATAGATTTTCTTTACACCTTTTGGGAATCTTTGTTTAAGAGAGGATGTTGCAGCTGTGATTAAGCACAAAATGCAATGCCAATGTATTCACAGGGCTATTTCTCAGGACAATTGAACTCATTGTTCCCCGATATTTGGCACAATTTTAATATAGATATGAAACTTATGTTCAGTCTACACAAGGTTGTCAGCACACAGAGGAAACAAGAAGTGATCTGGAACTGGATAATACAACAGACTAACTTGGAAACATGTAACTGTGTTTACCTGGAATGAGAAAATGTAATTTAAGACAGGAACTGAACAACACAGACTTTATTCTTCATTATAAATGTATGGTCTTGCACAGAGAGTTACACCACTTTAGTAGGTCCACCAAGTCAGAGATCTTCAACGCAGAGACAGAATGAAGCTGTTATCTAATACTGTGATCTTATAAGCAGTGACTAAAGGCTGCTGAAAATAGGTAAGCCCATATGCTGCCACCTAACTCAAAAAATAGATAATGAAATGGAAGGCAGGTCCAAAGCCAAAGAGGGATTTGCAGACAGACCTCAGATGTCCTGGAACTCAGCAAAAGAGAATTTTCAAGGAGTGTAGAAAGACGTAGGCAAGGTGACTGCCCGGGGAACAAGAATTCTAGACTCTAAGAAAAAACATAAGAAAAACAGAAGAGTCATGAGAGAGCAGGTTCTATGGCAGAAGAATTCCCAGAACTTTTTTATTCTGTTGACTGTTAGTTTTGTGATAAGCCTACATTGCATATCTTTATTAAAATTGTGCCAAAGCAGAAAAATTTAATAAGGTTGAAGGTGGAGATGTGAAAGGAATATATTAATTAATATATTTAGTGTAAAGAAGAGTGGAAAAGAAACAAAATTACTACTTTTTACCTCCTGAAATCAGGAAGCAGTAGATTCTGCCCCCTATTCCTGATGGTTAGTAACTTATAGCAGGTTTTCCATTTAAGTCTTAAGTTACCATGCAGTGTGAGTAAACATGGAAAAATTAGACTGTACTGCAATATTTTCCTAGATTTAACATGCAATCCAGCAACTGCTGTACTCATTCAGGTATATATACTGTTATGGATATGAATAGGGCTGGGCTGGTCAAACCGTGGAAAGTTTGGTGCTTATGAAAATATCTCAGGATTGTTGGTTGAAGGGGAATGAGCAATCTTCAAAATGAGGGAAGATAGCTGAAGTTTGTGGCTTAGAAACTCACTGTGTAGCACAAGACAGAACGTAAGGTATTCTGAATATGCAAGCCTGAAATTCTAAACTGGACTTCTGCAAGGTCTAAGAATATTTGACTGTGCCCTTGCATCATATCCATACAATATTTTTAGCAAGCTAGGTAACTGTCCTGGTTTGAAAGAGAGTTGTCTGCTAAGGAAGGCAGGAACCTCTCTTGGAATTGAAGATGCAACCTCCTTCCCTCTGAATTATTGTAATTTTGAAACTAAGAGACTCAGGTAAAGATATAAGGATAGAAATAACAGTTCTTTACTAGTGGATATAACAAGCCAAACAAACAACAACCACAGCATTAACACCAATTAGAACAGGAACCCAGTGACCTTTCTCAACTGAGGGCACTTTCCCCTTTGGTGCAGTTCTGGCCAAAGCTGGCAGGGGGGCTGCTGGCTCCCAGTGGGCAGGGCAGATGTGATGATTCCCCCGGGGCTGCAGGGGGCGCTGTGGTGCGGGCTGGGGGAGCCCAGATGGGAAGGGGTGGAGGAGAGGGTTTGCTTCACAAACCTCTGGGGCTGTCGGTCCCAGTGCCCCTGCAGGAGCCTGGGAAGCAGCAAGCTGGAACAGCAAAACTCCTAGGGTGGCAGATGAGATGTATCAAACCCACAGCTGTAGTGAGGAACCACTGTGCCAGCAGGCAGGGGATGCAGGACTACAACACAGGGAAAGCTCTGAGCAGCACCGAAAAAGCAGCGGGGCCAGAGCAGCAGTGACCCAGCCAGGCAGAGACAGGCAAGCTTGGGATCCCAGGGTTTTCCTCTGAGGCACCGAAGCAGATGGTGAAAAGTCCCTCATTTAGTGAGATAGTGTTATACATATGTATTATAAAATCCACTTTTTGCAAATATTAGGATGAATGCTACATATATAATGTTAAAATAACTTTGCTGTAAAGATACAATTTTTTATTTCTGCTGTTAACAAAACTGAGACATGGTAGTGGGATAGCTGATACAGAGTTATGCTTGTAATTGAACTGCCTGTTTGGTTGGGAAAACATCCAGTAAACATATGATGAAGACCCTGCTGCTGATATGCCAAGTATCAGTACCTGCCATCTGAAGAAAGTATGGACCAAGATCCAAACTGGAGGTGATAATGAGAATGGACTAAAACCACAATCAAGAAACATACATGCTCTAAAAAGGCGGGCCTAAGGAGTGGCCTTGCTAAACGATTCCTGGAATATGTAAACTAGTTTGTGGAAAAGTTTTGAATATGCATAATATGCATAATGGTTTATAAATACACAACAGGTTGATGCAATAGAAAAGGTTTTTAAAGTGTGACTCCAAGGATAGAGGGTGTGCTTTGCTTTATTATCTTTGTCTCCTATGTCTTTTATGAAACTTTTTAAATTTTACAGAAGAGTGAACCTTGTTCTTCACAGTAGGGTGTTACTCAGGTCACAGTACAAAGGCCGCTCTTAGGAGCAGAGCTCCACTCACGGTAGAAGAAAGGCAGCTGGAGATGAAACCCTACAGTAGTGAGGAATTCTCCCCACAGTGACCAGCTGCAGCCTCCCTCTTCTCTGAAGCTGACAGCACAAGGAAGTTAGGGGCTACACCCAACCCTGTTTTTCCAGTCCAAATCTTCCCATATCTCCAGAAGATACCCCATGCAAAGAGAGTAGCCAGCTGCACCCCTCCCCTAACCTGCAACACCTTCTTTTGTGTCTGTTGAGCATGCAGTTATTACTGTCTCCTAACAACATGTATGAGGGAAAATTCCTTTAGAGGAAAAAAAAAACCAAAAAGGACAACTCCTACAAACCAACAGTAATGTAACCTATGACCACAAATAATTAGCGACTGCTTGAGGGGAGTTTTCCCATCTAACACTGCAGTTACCCAAAGCTTGTGTCTGTGGAACTTCTGCAAACAGTAGAACAAATGCTGTGAAACCCTAGCTGTGCTGGGATTCTGCTATCATCCAAAATATAGATTTGCATGCATGAACATGTTGGCATGTTTAATGTGCTTGTGCTGACATGTGCAGAAACGGGCATGACTGACATCTGTGATTTTCGCCCTCCATGCCTGTTATTTGCACACCATTGTCTGAGGCCATCAGGAGTGTGCATGAATGCTGTATATTTGCCAGAATAAACAAACTCATAAAGCTTCTCAGATGCACAATGGGAAATTCACCAACTACACAAGATTATACGTTTTTTGCCGCAATTTCAGAACTTCAAATGAAAAACACCAACTGGATCAAATTTGTGACTACAACTGAGGAGCCTGGTATCCATAAACCAGTGAATGGATCCCCCTCATCCATATGCAGACTTAGATTTCCACCTTTCCAGGAATATTTCCAATGACAGTCCCTCTTAAATAACAGCAATGCAAGTATTATTCAATAAAGGTCACTAATAGTTACTAGAATTTGCATTATTTTTCACTTTTTCAATTAAGTGATGGGTAAATTCAATTAAAAGACAAAAGTGGAATTGCTAGGAGAAAACAATGCAAGTTTTGCTTTAAAACAGTTGTATATTTCAGTTAAGAGAAAAGAATGTCACACACTGAAAAAGGAGAATAATCCCAGGTCAGAAGTGCAACCTTTACATTAGTGGGCATTAATAATACTTGACAAAAATCCCATGAGTCAGATTCAAGTTTTGGCTCATGTGTATTAAATCATCCATAATTCTGCTAAGTTCCACCAGGGTAAAAAATCTCTGAAACACACAGAAGGACCAAACATGCTTACAAAGAGCAGAAACATAAAGAAATTGAGTAGAAATCCAATATTGTGAGAGATTTTGCCATGCAACCTTATTTCCTAAGTAATCATAAGAAAATTCTGATTAAAATCTGCCATGCCATTAATTTCACTAGAAAATTTCATCCTTGAAAAAAACCAAACCACTTTCAGTGAAGAAAAACAATTGAAAATGTTCACAGATATTTTGCATCCTTTCAAAATAATTTTTTGTAAGAAGAGTTAAGATTTTAACTTCTTCTGTATAAGAAACCCATCAAATTAACAGACAACTTGATCGTAGTGTTATCATAAAATGCATGTAGAAGAAGATCGGTGATGAAAGTATTTACTTCTTCGTCTCACAAGCTGTATGAAATAATTTCAACAAAACCTACTTATTCCTAGATATTATGTTACCTTCAAAGTCAATTTTCATCTACATTCTATCTAATATGCAAAGGGCGAGGAATATTTTCCTGGATTGGACAGGTCCAATCATCAGTTCATAAGTGGAATACCAGTAATATGCAAAGTCTAACAGTGTATATACAGTGGTGCATACATGGAGTTAGAAAATTTGTAAGTTCCTGCAGAGCATCAGCAAAACTGACATTCTTCATAAATTTCAACTTTTTTTGCACGGCTGCAAATTTTCCTTTCCCTTTAAAAGTGTTTACCCTAATAAAAATCTAAAATTTTATACTGCTCCTCTGCCTACGCTTATTCTAATGTAAAACAAGTGTTATTCCCTCCAAACTTAGTTTTACCATAGTAAAAGTGTTGAAAGGAACATTGAAACTTCCCTAAAAATTTTTTTCTCTGTCAACGTGGCAAGGATATTTGTGGAAAAATGATAAATTCACACCCGTGAATCAAACATTAATATAAAAATGTATTTCTAGGTATTTCTAAATAAATCTGATGCAATATATCTATTCAAAGTCTTATATCCTTATTCTGCAAGGAGAAGTGAATTAATTTGGGTTTCAACTAAAGGTTTCTCATGGGAATGGAAATAGTTACAATAAATTTAGGCAGCTTATTGTTGTTGCTCTCCAGTCTTTGACTCACACAGCTAGAACTGTTTCTCTCAACTCATCTCTCAGTGCGTGTGCTTAATAATCTTTCAATGAAGAGAAACTTAAGGGTTCCTTTTCAGTTGTATGTGTCTTTTTAATTATGCGTTAACTCAACTAACTGAGAAAAGTCTCAAAATATATTTTAGAGGGACAAAGTAAAAGCAGTTATTACAGAAATTATTTCCTCTCTCCATCCAGTAAAAAGTAGAGTCTCAGACTCAGTGAAAGATGAAAGAATAATGCACATGAATCAATTATGAAAAAGAGAAAGTTTATTTGAATGAGGAAAACCTGATTGGAATTAAGATAGGCTTTGTTCATATCTGCAAGTTACATGGAGAGTACTTTTCAGTGGAACAGAAAAGGGGGATTTGGGAGTGCTTGGCTGCTTAATGCTATAGTTCTTCAGAGCCCATGTGAAAATTTGCTGCTACCTATTAATCATTATTGTGTCTCTGCAAAGAAGCTGTTACAATGATGACTATATATCATTATTTTCCCACTGTAAGTAATGAATCAGAGTGCTGGGAAAGCTGGATAAGAGCAGCTGGCAAACTTTTAAGCTGTGGAATCTATTTAAATAAATTTACATCACATTTGCTATTTTTGTTGGTATGGGAATCATACTTTAACAGGAAACAATATGCTATGTTCATGGGTCCTGGTCTTTTATTCTCCTGTCTCTGAGCTTACTTTCTAGGTCAGATTTTGCCAGTGCTGACAGCATGCTTTTCTCACAGCCTCTCCTTCTCATAGCCTTTGGTTGCTTTCAAGTTCAATTTAGCACAATGAAGTTGTTATGCATAACAGTTTGGAGAGTATAATAGGTGGTGTCTGAGCCTGCGGTGTCACTACAAAATGGGCTCATTCTCTGCAAGCCAACTCAGTTACTGAAGCCTTGCTGGTGGGACACTGCAGTGGACTTCCAGATGCTCCCATCCTGAAGAAAACAATTAGCTTCAAACTGCAAGAAGCCGCAGGGTCACTCTTTCTTTCAGTGAGACTGCACAACTTAATGTGCTGCAACAGACTTCAAATCCATGTTGACTTATCCTGTTGTACTCTTCATTTATCGTCTTTATTTATAGATATGTAAAGCAACTGGGAATGTTTGAGTCTCATACGGCTCAGGAGTTGTATTAGAAATTTGAATAATTGTTTTACATTTATTCCACAAAGTACTAGACTTGAACCATGTCAGGTTTAATTCTTTTAGACTAAACTGCTTAAAGCAGATCACTGAGGTTCCTCAGACTCTGAAAGTGTCTCTTCTGCTAATTGTGAGCAACAAGCCAACAATAAACAACCCCAAAATGTTCAAGATGTCAGCACAGATGTCTGTTACAAGAACACTGAAAAAAACTGAAAACCATTTACAAATGCAAAATTACATAACTATTAAAAATAAGTTCATTTTGAACATGTATTGAGGTGCTGTAAGCTTCCTGTTCCTGCCAGGCACAGCTGGTTGTGTTCTTTGCTAAGAACCTGGTAGGCCACTAAATTCAATATTACAACACAGCTGCTACTCCTACAGGATAAATATTATTTTATTTTGGCATTAACTTAGCCAGTAACACAATGATAGGTTTCCTATTTTTCCTTATCAGGGTCTGCTAGCCCTGCTATGACAAAACAAGCCAGTTGCATGCTACTTGACTTTACATTGCTAACAGACAGTACCTGTTTTTTAGATACCCTACTGTCCTGGTTTGATAGACAGGTATTTGACAAGAAAGGCAGGAGCCCCTCCCTGAGATGGAGAGACCAAACCCGCCTCGCTCAAAATTATAATTTTGGAATTAGGGGCTCTCAGGCAAAGTTGGGGAATAGGAATAACAGTTCTTTACCAATATACAGTAATTTCACGAATACAAGCCGCAGCAATTTGACAAAAATTTTGGTGGAAACCCGGAAGTGCGGCTAATAGTCGGGTGCGGCTAATATATTAATAATTTTCTGACATTTACAACCCCAGACGTGCCAGCCAGAGTGCCGAGCCAAGCACCAGCCAGTAAAAGCCGGCATTTCGCAATTGTTACAGTGTTACCGTGTTGCCCTGGCTCCCTGCAGGCAGCACGGGGGGCGGGGAGAGGGGCGGGGAGAGAGGCGGGAGAGCTCTCCCCTCCTCTGCCGCAGCCCAGGGGAGGAGGGGGGGGGGGCGCCGCCATTGCAGCGGCCCGGGGAGGAGAGGTGATGGGGGGGGGGAGGCGCCGCCATTGCCGCGGCTCGGGGAGGACGCGGGGGGGGCCGCGCCGCCATTGCCGCGGCCCGGGGAGCCGACGGGGGGGGGCGCCGCCATTGCCGCGGCTCGGGGGGGCCGCGCCGCCATTGCCGCGGCCCGGGGAGCCGACGTGGGGGGGGCGCCGCCATTGCCGCGGCCCGGAGAGGGGGGGGGAAGTGCGCGCCGCCATTGCCGCGTCTCGGGGGGGGCGGGAAGTGCGCGCCGCCATTGCTGCGGCTCGGGGAGGAGGTGGGGTGCTTTGTCCGAGCCCGCCGCCGGCGCCACGGGCGCGGGAAAGCTCCGTCCCCGCCCGCCGCCGCTGCCATAGGAGCGGGGGAAGCTCCATCCCTGCCTGTCACCGCGGGGCAGCGCCGACCCGGGGTGACCGAGCCCAGTGGCAGCGGGGGGTGGCCCCGAGCGGCAGCACCGGGCTGGGCCACCTGGCCCCGTCAGCGGCCCCTAGCGGGCCGAGCCTGCACAGCCTTAACTCAGCCAGTAAACCCCGCCCTCCCGCGGTTCTGTTACTAATTGCACGCGGGTCCTCGCTGCGAACGACAGAGCGGCTTATATTCGGGTGCGGCTTATCTATGGACAAAAACCGAAATATTTGCCAACACCCAGAGATGCGGCTTATACTCAGTGCGGCTTGTATTCGTGAATTTACTGTATCTAACAAGACAAATAAAAAAATCCAACAGCTATGAAATTAACAACAAACAGAACAGCAACTCGGTTCCAGTCCTTTTTCAGCCAAAGACATCTTCTCCCTGTGCTGCAGTTATCAGTGGTGGGGGCAGGGCAGGTTCTCCACCAGCTGCAGAGAGCTGGCGTGATGGCAGTGGCGTTCCAGGTAGGAGAGGGATGGAGGAGAGTCTCCCCCTCTTGCAGTGTCAGTTGTGGTGCCCAGCAGGGTGCCTGGAGGTGGCAGGCCAAACCAAGAAGGTGGCAGCATGGCTGGAGCTGGGCAAGGATGGCAGTGCTGCTGCTGGGATGGCAGAGGTGCTGGACAGCAGCGATGGGCATCCTCCTCTGACTCCATGTGTGGGAAAGAGAGAGCACAACTACGCACACCTGAACCATATCTGCCACTTCAGCAGGACCAGCCCAGCCCTATTCATATCCATAACAGTATATATACCTGAATGAGTACAGCAGTTGCTGGATTGCATGTTAAATCTAGGAAAATATTGCAGTACAGTCTAATTTTTCCATGTTTACTCACACTGCATGGTAACTTAAGACTTAAATGGAAAACCTGCTATAAGTTACTAACCATCAGGAATAGGGGGCAGAATCTACTGCTTCCTGATTTCAGGAGGTAAAAAGTAGTAATTTTGTTTCTTTTCCACTCTTCTTTACACTAAATATATTAATTAATATATTCCTTTCACATCTCCACCTTCAACCTTATTAAATTTTTCTGCTTTGGCACAATTTTAATACAGATATGCAATGTAGGCTTATCACAAAACTAACAGTCAACAGAATAAAAAAGTTCTGGGAATTCTTCTGCCATAGAACCTGCTCTCTCACGACTCTTCTGTTTTTCTTATGTTCTTTCTTAGAGTCTAGAATTCTTGTTTCCCGGGCAGTCACCTTGCCTACGTCTTTCTACACTCCTTGAAAATTCTCTTTTGCTGAGTTCCAGGACATCTGAGGTCTGTCTGCAAATCCCTCTTTGGCTTTGGACCTGCCTTCCATTTCATTATCTATTTTTTGAGTTAGGTGGCAGCATATGGGCTTACCTATTTTCAGCAGCCTTTAGTCACTGCTTATAAGATCACAGTATTAGATAACAGCTTCATTCTGTCTCTGCGTTGAAGATCTCTGACTTGGTGGACCTATTAAAGTGGTGTAACTCTCTGTGCAAGACCATACATTTATAATGAAGAATAAAGTCTGTGTTGTTCAGTTCCTGTCTTTAATTACATTTTCTCATTCCAGGTAAACACAGTTACATGTTTCCAAGTTAGTCTGTTGTATTATCCAGTTCCAGATCACTTCTTGTTTCCTCTGTGTGCTGACAACCTTGTGTAGACTGAACATAAGTTTCATATCTATATTAAAATTGTGCCAAATATCGGGGAACAATGAGTTCAATTGTCCTGAGAAATAGCCCTGTGAATACATTGGCATTGCATTTTGTGCTTAATCACAGCTGCAACATCCTCTCTTAAACAAAGATTCCCAAAAGGTGTAAAGAAAATCTATTTCAATTCGAAGTCTACTCACCTACCCAGCGCACAGCTTTTTGCTTCCAAATCGCAGCTCTGAAAATAATGAAAGATTTAAGAGTCTTGCTGAAGGTTAATGTAGAATGAGACCCCATGTTCCATTTTTTCTGTTCTTATTTTTGCCCTGGTTTCTGCATATTCTGTAGATCATCAGTAAGAGCAATAGATAACGATTAATATCATAAACACAAGTATCCCATGACATACTATTTCTTGAAGTATATTTTTGGACACTTGATGACAATTTTTCTTAGTTGCTACAAAGGCAGATGGTGCTTTCTGCCTAGAATTCCACTATTCTTGTCTTCTCTTACTTCCACCTTTAACCTTTTGCTTTCTGACTCTCATGGATCACCATCATTTGTATGTTTATCTGATAAGAAACCTTCTGAGAAAGGAATTTTCTCCCAAGTGTGTTTCTCCAAACTCTTAAAGCATTCATTTCTCTGCAAAGCAAATAAGCACTTTGTACCCCTTAGGAAATAAGAAAGCTAACATGTTGTTCATTAGACTCAGCACATGCTGCCTCTTGGCTGAATATCGTGCAAAACAGAGTAAAGAATGGGGTACGATGATGTAAGTAATACAGAGGGCACCTCAGTGACAGGAAAGTTGTGTGTATTGTGCTAGTGGAGGAGAAGAGACTCAGAAAGGACACGGAGAAGCTATGGAGTTTCACACCTGGTGGTAAGAATGAAGATAAAGCAGATGGCTACTGGAGATACGTAAAATAATTACTAGGATTAGGGTACAAAGGCATCCTTCCTTCATCAACTCACCAGAGACAATCTGTTCACATTTTCACATTCAAAAAGAATTTTAAAATTTTTGAGAGGCACTGGAAAATTGAAGTGGATCTGGTTTGGGGGGAACAAGTTGATCGTAGTGCCGGGGAACTTGGCATAGGGGTGAAAGGTTGGAGGAATTGGGCTTGATCTGCCAGGGGATAGTGAAGTTAAGAGGATCAAAGAATCTTGTATCTAAAAGGTATTTATAGAGTAGAAGCTGTACTTGCTTCACAATGATGCATGGTGACAAAACAAGAGGAAAACTGCTGCCTGGATAGAAGCAAAACATCACTAAGAGCACTCTAAAATATTGGAACGGTTTGCTCAGCAAAGTGGTAGGTAGAGTCTACCTTGTTGAAAACATTCATGTCTTAGTCTGAGAAGGCCCTGGACAACCTAATCTAAAGACTAAGAGGTTGGATCAGATGATTTCTGATTTCTGATTTCTAAAGGTCGCTTCCAACCTTTTCTAAAGGTCGCTTCCAGACTTTTCTATTATTCTGCGTCTCATAGTAGATTTGAGTTTAGCATAAAAATCCTAGAAAATGGCTAATGATAAAGACTATGTTAAAAAACAGCATACATTTAGCATTTCAAAACAAAACATATTTTTAAAATTATCTCCTCCTAACAAGGACAAACTGTTTGGCCATTTTTTAAAAGACTGAGAGTTCCAGGCCAGTGTGCTCAGTTCTTCAGCCAGCCATTCTCCACTCTCGCCTCAAACCTCTCTGCCTTATAAGTAACTCTGTCAGCCTGTCTGTCTCAGATGTCTATTCGTCAATTAAGAACATGATACTGTGATCTTCAGTTAACATACAAGATTAAAATGTTAAATTCTTATTTTACATTAATTAAACTGAATGTTAAATAATTAAAATGTTTTAATTGCATTTAAATTAAAATGGATTAAAATGTTTTAATTGCAGAAGCAATCAGAAAATACAATTTTGTAAAAACTGAATTTTAATTGTTTTGATTGTATTCACTGTGGCTCATGTTACTACACATCTTTCATTGTGCCTCCCCTTTGATTGTAATTGCTCACACCACCTTTAATTTGGAGTCCTCCAATATCTCCTTTGTTAGTTTTAATCAAGTCAGCTACCATTTCCATTTTGCTGCCTCTTATTTCCTACTTCTTATATTATCATTTGTCCTAAAATAGCTCATTGGTTCTGACATCTTACTCAGTGGTATGCTCTCAACCTCACCTCTTCTTGGAACTGATCCTTCTCTGTGATCTTCCACACCAAATCTCTTTTCTCTGTTGATTTACACCCCTCATTTGTGCCCTTCCCAAGACTTACAATTTGACAGTGTCTCTCAATTCTGCAGTACATCTGCTATTTACTTGTGACAGTGTAATATTTATTTGCATTATTGTCTACAGTTATAGGGTCTTTTATACTGTAAACTCTTGATCATTAGTTTTTGCCTTCTGTGAGATCACAAACACTATCTTCCGTCTCTGAAGTCTCACGCTCCTTTTGCCATGGAATTAAGGAGGCCAAGTGATTTCTCTCTTCTTCGTGTCTTTTCAAGTGTTACATTTGTTATATCTGTGCTTCTGTTCCCTGTTCAAGAACAATCAAAGAGTGATTTGCAGTCCTTTCTGTCTTTTCTGCAGTTTCGTGTCTTTCTGTTGTTGACTCCACTTGTAGTTTCATCAAGTTCTTAGAATCATGGATTCATAGAATGCTTTTTAATTGGAAGGGATCTTAACGAGCATCTAGTTATAAACCCCCTGCCACTGGGGGTTCTCATCTCCATTCAATCATATTGCTATGCTCATGTCTTCTTTACTGAAAGCTTTGCTCTACTAAAACCTTTGCTCTTATTCTGTTGCCATCTGTAGGCTGATGATATGCTCTCAATGAAGAAGCAGTCATTGGACAAGATAAATGGAGCTTCTGGAGGATAGTCACAGCTGCTCATAACATGAAGAGAGGCACTGGATAGAGCCAGTGGCGCAGGCGGGGACCGCGTGGCCAGCAGTGAGGGGCACAATGAGCGATTCCCCAGTGCGGAACCTGGACAGGGTCAACCTTTCAGTGCAGCTAAACCCTACAAGGACTTTTCAATTGACAGAACTTGAGAACAAATAAACCTACGGACACCAATTCTCTCCTAAGTCAGAGAAAAGGAAAAGGTGAAGACACATGAGGAGAACAACATGGCAACACCAAGGTCAATGAAAGGAGGGAGGGCAGGAAGTGCTTTGCGCGTCGGAGTTGAGATTCTTCTGCAAGCTGTGGTGAGGACTATAACGCAATAAACTGTTTCCCTGTAATTCATGAAGTGCATGATGGAATGCAGAGGTAGACTCACAGTGAGAAAATGTGTTCATGGAGTGTGGGAAACTCAAACAGAGAGAGAAGGCCCTTGCTTCCAAGAGACAGAAAAAGAGGATACTTGCTTCCAAACTACAACAACTCGCCCACGCCACATAGTTCAAGAAGACTCTTTTGCCTGTGGGAGGGATTTATGTTACAGCAGGTTGGATAGGACTGCTACTCCTGAAAATTAGAACCATGTTGGAGAATGTCACAAAGAATTGCGTCCCATGGGAAGGACCCCACAATATAATAGAAGAGACTCCTTTCCCTAAGCAAACAGAAGAAGGATTTTTAGACATGATAAACTGACTAAAAACCCTATGTTTTGTCTCTCTGCACTATCAGTGGGGAGGAAAAAAGTGTTGGGGCAGGGGGAGAAGGTTTTATAAAGGCTTATTTTAGTTCTCATTATCCTATTTTAATTATGTTAATAAATTTTTCTTCATACCTTTTAAGTTTTGAGCCTGTTTTGCCCTTAGAGTGTTTTCTCCTAATTCTTATCTCACCCCGTAAGTCTTTGGTTTTTTCTTTCCCCCTCCTCTGCTCAACTATAGGAGAGGAGAATGAGTGAATGGCTGTGTGGCTTCTTGCCAGTGTCAAATCCTGACACACACAAGTCTTTTGCAACTTGACTCTTTGAGTAATATTTTTGCTCAGTTACGATCACATTGCCATAAATGCAATTAATAACATGACCTCATCCTGTTAACATCCTACCAGAACAAAGATGCACATGTAACTCAGTTTTTGTGTGAGTCTCAGCTTTTTTACATCAGTCCACTCTGGCAGGTGCTGAGGACAGAAAGTACCTCTCATAAAATTCATAGATCCAGTTCAGGAATGGTCTGGAAATTAAGGCTTCTTCACAAAGGAAGAGGAGAAAGAACAGAAGGTAGGCTGTTTGGCATCTTCTCTTTGAGAAGAGAAGAAGAAATTGTGAAACCTAAAGTAAGACGTAGGTGAGAAAAATGGTTGTATTTATCCAACCTGCTGAGGATGACAGTATTCCTTCAGAGGCTGAGTTGGAGCGGAGCCGTCCTTGATTCACAAGGCTTCAGTGATCTGACCATGAAATATCACAAGGAATCTCACCTGGAAAAATTATTAAAGAAACTTAGATCATATCAAGAACAAAATATAAACAAACATATTTTGGAGGAAAATAAGGACTGTGTTAGTGCTCAGAATGTTGTACAGGCTCTCTGTGCAACAAAAAATCCACCAGCCAAATATCTTTGCATCAAGGAGGAATTTAATTTAGAGACCGGAGATGCATGAAAACCTATTTTCTTACAGCTATGCAACTTTTTGTTTCCTTTCTTAGAACTGACAGCCTGCCAATTGACATACAGTACATGAAAAAGGATCCTTTCTGTTAACTGATATCAATAACAATAACATTACAGCATACTCTCATGGAAAACAGCACAAAAATAGTAATAAATGTGACATGAGAGAAAATTACTGATTCCACCTTCTCAAGTGGAAATTACAATGTAAGTGCCTTTTAAGGACGGTCTCAAATGAAAAGTTGGGGTGGGTCCAGTTATATTAAAAGATCAGGTGAACTTCAAATTCTCTTTTTCTGGAAATCTAAGGGGTGGTCCTTTTTGAGCCAGCCTAGCTCAACGAGGGAAATAAGGAAACTACCACATGGAATAAACATACAACTCTTTTGTTTGATATAGTAGTATTTCTGTATATGCAAAATATATAGAAGCCACAATTTCCCTTTGTGTTCAAATGGATTTTAATTGGATTTCATCTGAGTAGGCTAATATTTGCTATTTTTATAATAATAAATTATTTATATTTTCTTCTTGTTGTCATAGTTCAAATGAACTCATTTCCGGCATATTATAAATTATCATGCACATGAAAAAGCAATTTATTTTCTTAACGTTTTGGTCAGAAGACATTTTGAGATGATTGAGATTTAGTACAATTTTCTGTTTTACTGGAAAAGAATTACTATTCTGTCAAAAACAAAAGTGGTATTAAAGTGGGAAGATTTATCTTTAGCCAGTTAAGAGCTTTTCAGGAGTATTTATTGTAACAATAACTTTGTTAATTACATGAAGCATATTTGTTTTTTGTTGTTGCTTCTCTCCAACTATTTACTGTTCTCTAGATTTTTAAAGGGAAAGGGAGGAAGGTGATTGGACCATGTCTATTGAGAATTAGCTACAATATGCTACTGTTAAGAAAGTAACCAGATGCTGAACTAAAATATTTGATACTCTCTGTTACAGTGAGAAGCTCTCTTTTAGTCACAGATAAAGCAAAGTCATGCTCTTGAAGGAAAGGCATGCTCCTGAATTATGAAGTGAGGAAGTAATCTGGATGCATGCTTTTGAGGTACCTAAGTAATTTCACGAGTATAAGGTGCACTGGAGTATAAGCCGCACTTCCGGGTGTCGGCAGCTTCTCATTTTTGCCCATAGGTAAGGCGCACTGCCATATAAGTCCCACTTTCGTTCGCAGTGAGGATGCTCATGAAACAAAGTGACCAATTTGTAACAATCACGCAATCGCAGGTTTTATTGGCAGGTTCTCAATTTACAAGCTCCGCTCCCCTCGTGCTGCCAGCAGGAGGAAGCCCAACCCGCTACCAGTGGGAGGGATCCCGCCTTCCTCCGCGCTGTCGGCAGGAGCCTGTCTTCCCTCACCACGCAACAGAGTAACCAATTTGTAACAATCGCATGATCGTGGGTTTTACTGGCAGGTGCTCAATTCGAGAGCTCGGCTTGTCCTGTGGCTCGCACTTCTGGGTTTTCAAATTTCAGAACTTTGTCCATATATTGGCCACTCTGGAGTATAAGCCGCGCTTCCGGGCTGGGACCAAAATTTTAGTCAAAAGGGTTCAACTTATAGTTGTGAAATTACTGTAATTACCCACAGAGGAATTATGTTAAAACTGGAGCTAGTTTTGGGTTTAGTATCTTTCACTGAAAGATGGACCTTCCAAAATCCAATGCAAGATAGAATTCACAAATGGGAATTTTGTTTCATGAGGGTGTAATTGCACTGGTGTGGTAGGCTGACCCTGGCTGGAAGCCAGATACCCACCAAAACCACTCCATGCTCTCCTCTGCAAGTGACCAGGAGAGAGGAAATACAATGTGTTCATGACACAAACTAAGAACAAGCGATCTGTTACAGACTTGACTTGGGGATTTTAACTGAATTTATTACCAATCAAAATCAGAACAGGAAATCAGAAGTAAAGGAAGTCTTAAAACCACCTTCCCGGCAACCCCTTCCTCCTTCCTAGGCTGACTTCCACCCCTGCCCCTAGTGGCACAGGGAGACAGGAATGGAGGTTATATTCAGTTCATCATAGGTTGTTCCTGCCACTGGCCAAGGAGGAGTCCTTTTCCTGCACCAGCATGGGATTCTTCCCGCGGGATATTTTCACAAACTTCTCCAGTGTGAGTCTTTCCATTGGCTACAGTTCTTCATTAACTGCACCAGTGTGGGTCTCTTTCTGCAGTATACAGTTAACATCAGTTAGCCACGCTGAAGAAAACAATAAGGGCCATTTAGCTCCAGATGCAATCCAAAAATCTGGGTAATGCATGTCGTCCCATCCTCAGCACACCTACATCTTTCGTCTCACTTCAGGAATCAGTATTTCCATTCCTATTGAGCTCATGGAGCAAAGTGATATCACTATATTGGTGAGTAAATGTTGTAACCCAGTACCTTACTGCTTTAAGAATGGTATGTCCCTTTAACCCTGTAACCCCTGCAAAACCGATGGACTCACCCCTGCGATGGGATTGGCAGGAAGCCAAGACTGACCCCTCCCCTTTTCTGACCCTTAAAAACCTGAGCCCTCCATTGAAACTTCCTCTTTATCCTCCTCTCCCGCTCTGCCCACATGGAAGCCTAAGAATAAAACAGAATATCAACCCTGGGATTAAGAGCCTCTGGTATCTCTTCTGTTCTACATGAAACAGCACTCCAGACCAGCTCTGCAGGATATTTGAGGTGCAGTGCGAGGCCCCCAGAGTGCTGCTTCAGTTAGCGCCCAGTCCGTGGTGGTTTTCTTTTTTTTTTTTTTAATTAAAACCCACGTGAGAGGCTGTGACCCTTAAAGGGTTAGGAAGCCGACGGGAAGTCAACTACCCTGCGGGCGAAACTTGCTTTTTAGCAGGTCTAGCTCAAAGGGACAGAATCGGTAAACTCATCCAGCCCAAGGGTGAGCAGATTTCGGAACAGACTACAAAGTACAGTTTTTCAGCTCCTTGGCACTTCGCAGACATTGGTAAGTATAAATTTTCCTCCGTGGGAGGGGATTCTGAGGTGCTTTCTCTGTAACATCGAGGTGCTGGGAGTTGGGCTGCACAGCATCCGCCCTGGGGGTTAGGAGCTGTGAACAGCTGGAGACGCTGGGTGGAGGTGGCGAAGGCAGCCTTGAAGCAGTTTTCTGCTGTGTGTACAGTATCACGCCAGACAGCTGATTTCAAAGAGAGGCGCCGTTTTTGCTGCAGCCAGTCAGTCTCTGTGGGGGGAGGTGTCAGCTTTGCCGGCAGCTAGTAACCGTCTCTTACTGTGTTTTAACTGTGCATTGTAGTGAGATATTAGAGTAACTTGCTGTGGAAATATGGGCTCCCAGCATTCTAATTTGAAAAAGAGCGTGGCTTCACAAATTAGAGAACTTTTAAAGACTGCAAATGTGCATATTACTAACAGAAAACTAGAACGCTTTGCTAAGTGGCTGTCTATGGAAAGATCTGATCTTATTTTGGAAGATATGAATTTGGTTTTATTTTGGAATGAAATTGGAGATTTATTAACTTTAAAAGTCGAAAATGGAGATTAAAAAGCCTTAATATTCATCCCAATATTTTTGCAAATTAGAAAACTTTTACTTCAAACAGAAAATAACAGCCAGCCACAGCAAACTGCTTCAGAGTCAACCAGTTCTTCTATCTGTCCCTCTGCATGTAATATTCCCTCTTCACCTAAGAAATCTGACTCCTCTGTCTCTCTAACTCAGGCTATCAGCCACATGTCTCCTGCTGAATGCAGACCCCAACACAGCTCCAGCCACATGGCCCTCAACTCTTCTTCTTCCCATAATACTCCTTCTCCCCTGCTAACACCCTCAAACCCCTCCCCAAACTCATCCTCGCCCCTGGGTATTCAGGACTGTTCTCCCTCTGATCAGGTTTCGCAATCTCTACCCCCAAGCTATCAGGCTAGCACAGAGGGGGGTGGGAGTGGGTGTGGGAGTACTGGTTCTACAGGTTCTACACAACCTCCCTCTGAGATAAGGCCTTCGGCTCCACCCATTCCTCAGGACACTGTCTCTGCAAAGGGACAGAATACACAGATAACACAGCCCAGAGCAGAGGAGGGGTAGTGCCTATCCCTAAAACCCTGGATCGGGAAAACCCAGATTCCGTCTGTGGCTCCTGTCATTTATATGGGTAGGAGAAATGGCAGGAGAACATATCAGCCACTAACATACCAAGATAAAAAGAAAATTTGTAAGGTTCAAAGAGAATTTGGCAGACACAGTGAAATGTTTAAAGGATTTTTAAGAGCAACATTTAGTTCTAATGAGATGGTACCCAATGATATTAAGGATTTATTCAGATGTTTGTTATCCCCTTCTGAATTTGAATTATGGGAAAACATTTGGAAAAGATCATTAAGGCTGCTTTTGCAGGAACTACAACAAAGCCCAGAAAGTGCAAAAGATGAGGATAATAATGATATTACACAGGAACATCTTACAGGAGAAGGAGAATTTGACAGCCCTGAGAAACAGGCACGCTTATTAACTCAATTTGTTTTGGATAAGATCTCTCTAGCAGCAGAAAAAGCTTTCAATCAACTACCTACTGCTGAAGTTACAGGTAGTTATGTTAATATTAAACAGTTTCCTTCAGAAAGTTTCTTGCAGTTTCTGGATCGCCTCCGTGCACAGGTGGAGAGACAAGTCTCGGACCCAAAGGTGCAGGCAGAGATAATAAAGGAGATGGCTGAGAAAAACGCTAATGAATCATGTCACAGGGTCATACTTAGTCTTCCCCTCGACCCACCACCTAGCTTAGCACAGATGATAGAAGCCTGCACCAGAAAAGCAGAACTGTTCAGTGCACCAGAGAGGAATCCAGGACCACCACACTCACGATCTGCAGCAGCTATGACACCAGGACCAAGGAAGCAACCAGTACCTCCACAACAGCTCCAGCATATCACCTGCTTCCAGTGCAAGAAAACAGGACACTATGCAAGGGACTGCCCACCCAACCAGAAACAGAAGAAGACCAACAAACAAACAAACTAGGTGTACAGCGCGTACCCGCCATAAATATCATAATGCGCAAAGATATAAATACTGCGGGTTCCACACGGGAAAAAACCTCTCTCTTTAAAACTAAGGGGGAGGATGGGACAAATGGTGTGGGGGTTAATGATAGCATTAATGTTAAATATTCAATTAGCAAGGGTTGGACGCCTTTTGGTCGTCTCAATCTTAAGAGCACTAAAGGTGTTTATTTTATGTCAACAGAGTGGACAGGGATTACAGTGGACCTGTCTAGCACTTCACTGGACCTGACGCTGTTGCATTTGGAACTGCGCTGTGAGTATTTAGTTATGGGGGACACAGCACACACACCCTTGGAGATGGAGTTACTTCCATTATCCAAGAAGGAAAATGTTTCAGGCTTCGTTCTCTTAGCACGCTGCTCACAACCACCTTATTACCTGAACGAGGGGCAAATCCTCGCCCAGGCCATTCCTGTTCCAAAGGAAATCACAGCAGAAGGAAAATCACCTGAAGTCTATTGGGCAGAGGTGGTGGGTGAGGAAAAACCCTCTGTGGCATGCAATCTGACCCATGGTTCAGACCATCTCCATGTGGAGGGGGTGCTGGACACAGGGGCAGATGTGACAATCATACCCGAAAGGATGTGGCCGTCACAATGGGAATTGCAACCAGTGGAAGGCAAAATCCAAGGTATAGGAGGAATCAAATTGGCAAAAATATCAAAAAGCATCGTGCAAATTGAGGGGCCGGATGGAAAAATAGCTAGTGTCCGTCCATTTGTTACAGACTATAAGTGCCCCCTGTGGGGAAGAGATACCATGTCGCAGTGGGGAATGAAAATGGTAATCCCCAAAAATCCTCAGGATTTTTAAAGGCGGCCACTGAGGAGCGCCCTGCCCACAAATTGACATGGTTAGATGATTCTCCAGTATGGACAGCTCAGTGGTCGATGAGTAAAGAAAAACTTAAGGCGCTGGAGGAGCTTGTAGCAGAACAATTAGCAAAAGGACACATAGAAGAAACTACAAGCCCTTGGAATTCCCCGGTGTTTGTAATTAAGAAACCAGGGAAGGACAAATGGAGATTGTTACATGATCTCCGGGAAATAAACAAAATTATAGCAGACATGGGATCACTTCAACCAGAGATGCCCTCTCCAACGATGCTCCCTCAAAATTGGAAATTGGCAGTTTTAGATATTAAGGACTGTTTCTTTCAAATCCCTTTACACCCAGCAGATGCTCCATGGTTTGCCTTCTCTGTTCCTACCATCAACAGAGAAGCCCCAATGAAGCGCTACCACTGGAAAGTGCTCCCTCATGGGATGAAGTGTAGTCCTTTCATATGCCAGTGGTATGTGGCCTCATTGCTGTCTCCAGTGCGTGCCCAGAGAAAGGAAGCTATCATCCTACATTATGTAGATGACTTGCTTGTGTGTGCCCCCGATGACTCTATACTCCAACACACGCTTGACCTAGTGGTTAAGGTTTTAACCTCTGCTGGATTTCAATTGCAGGAGGATAAAGTCCAAAGGATGCCACCTTGGAAGTACCTGGGCCTGGAAATCACTGCAAGGACCATTGTTCCTCAGAAATTGGACATTAATTGTAACCCAAAGACCTTTGCAGATCTCCATTCCTTGTGTGGGTCTTTGAATTGGGTTAGGCCCTGGCTAGGCCTCACTAATGAGGACCTAGAGCCCCTTTTCAATTTATTGAAGGAGGAGAGAGAGCTGATTTCTCCCAGGGAACTGACCCCAGAGGCAAAAACTGCAATCAAAAAGGTACAGAAAGCTCTAGCAGAGAGGCAGGCTCATCGCTACAAGCCGGAACTGCCTTTCAAATTCATAATTCTGGGAAAACTACCACACTTACACGGTTTGATATTCCAGTGGATCGAGGGGCAGAGAGATTCGCTCTTAATCATAGAGTGGGTCTTCCTCTCCCACCAAAGATCCAAAACCATCACAAAGCCACAAGAACTCATAGCTCAGGTGATTTGCAAGGCAAGGATGAGACTGTATGAGCTGGCAGGTTGTCCCGGTTTAAAGGGACAGTATTACCAGGAAAAGGGAATTCAGGAACTCGCAGGCACAAAAAAGGTATAGGTTGGGAATAACAGTTCTTTACTGAAATATTTATAAGACAAGCAAAAACAGCATCAGCTATACGAAAGAAAAAAAAAACAGTGACAGAATAGAACGGAATTCAGTCCCAGTCCCTTTTTCAGTCACCGATGGCTCTCCAATGGACCAGGGTGGGCGGTTTCTTAGTCGCGGCTGCTGCAGGGGCAGGGGAGGGGGCCAGGTGGAAGAAAAGGGTGAGGAAGGAAACTCTGCTCACCGTGGGCGTCCCAGTTCCCAGTTGTTCAGAGGAAGCAGGAAGCTTTAGCAGTCCAAATCCAAGAAGCCTGATCCCAACAGGAGAAAAAGAACCTCTCTCCTCGAGTTCGGCCGGCGAGCTGTAGAGTTCTCCTACCCCCAGTGTCCTCTTACTTGCCGAAAACAAAAGCAGGACTCCACCTTTCCCTAATGGGCCATCAGCTTGCTTCAGCTAGTCATTTGTCTCCAGCTCTTAACGGCTAATAGGAGAGCCATCCCGGCTAGCTTAACATAATAATGGGAAAAATTTCTAAACCTTGCCAACCCACAACACAGGTTGTGACTTTACATGTATTCACCTTCCAGCCAAACTCTCTGAGGAGGGAAGGAACTCTCCTGAGAGGCTGACAAAGGAGATGTTCGAGCACTTGCTCCAGAGCAATGCCAGTCTCCAGTTGTCTCTGGACAGCTACAGTGGACAAATATCAGTCCATGCCCCATCTCACAAGCTGTTCAATGAGGAATTCCACCTCATTCCTCATGACAAGAGGAGTCGGAGACCACTCAAAGCTCTCACAGTGTTCACAGACGCTTCTGGGGCTTCCCACAAGTCGGTGATGACTTGGAGAAATCCTCAGACTCAGCATTGGGAAGCTGATGTTGAGTTTGTGGAGGGATCGCCTCAGGTAGCTGAACTGGCTGCAGTGGTAAGAGCTTTTGAGAAGTTCTCAGAGCCAATCAACTTGGTAACAGATTCAGTTTATGTAGTGGGGGTAGTGTCCTGGGCGGAGCAGACAGTGCTCAAAGAGGTTGACAATGAGCAGCTTTTCAGGTTGCTGTCAAAACTAATCTATCTAATTTCTCATAGAGAACATCCGTTCTATGTGATGCATGTGAGGTCACACACTGATTTGCCAGGTGAGATCACAGAAGGGAATCGTCATGCAGACTCCCTTGCCACCCCAGCTGAACAAGCACGCCTCCCAGACATCTTCCAACAGGCAAAGCTGAGCCACCAGCAATACCATCAAAATGTGCCAGGTCTGATCCGTCAGTTCAAACTAACACGGAGTCAGGCTTGAGCCATTGTGGCCACCTGTCCCAGCTGCCAGCTCCAGGCCATGCCATCGCTAGGTGCAGGGGTTAACCCCCGAGGCCTTGGCAGCTGTGAGGTGTGGCGGACAGACATCACACAGATTCCCAGTTTTGGTCGCCTCAAATATGTTCATGTAAGCATTGACACATATTCAGGTGCAGTTTATGCCTCTGCCCACGGAGGAGAAAGAGTTGTGCATGCCAAACAACACCTAGTGCAAGCTTTTTCAGTATTGGGGATCCCTAAGGAAATCAAAACAGATAATGGCCCAGAGTATGTGTCCAGGGAATTCCTGGAATTTGTCCAGCAGTGGGGAGTGGAACATAAGACCGGCATCCCCCACTCCCCCACAGGCCAAACTGTGATTGAGCGTGCACATCAGACGCTCAAGCAGGTTCTGGCTAGACAGAGTAGTTCAACTGTGTGGATGTCTCCACAGCAGAAGCTGTGTAAAGCCCTGTTCACTATCAATTTCTTGGACTGTTCATTTGAAAACATGAATCCTCCTGTGGTTCGTCATTTTAACAGTGGCAAACAGTTCAAGCTGTCTCAGCATCCACCAGTTTTGATTAGGGATCCAGAAACCTGGGAAACCAAAGGTCCCTATGAGCTTGTTACCTGGGGACGTGGTTATGCGTGCGTATCCACTCCCTCAGGCCCTCGGTGGATTCCCCAGAAATGGGTGAAGCCTTTTGTCCCCAAATAGCCAGCTCCAGCTGAAGAGGGAGAGAAGCAAGTCGCAGTTGCTTCGAAAAGAAGACGCCGCCAGAGAGGAGAGAGAACTGACACAGAAGACAACCTTCCGGCAGACTCAGAGACTTTTAACATGTTTTAAAATGTTTGTTTTCTTTTTAGAGAATACCTCCCTTCCACTCAACCCGTGATGAACCCCATCCAAGTTGTCATCCTGTTAACACTGAACAGTCAGGCAGCTGCATGGATCGTCCCTCAGCCGCGTCAAAACGTCTGGGTGACCCTGGCAAAGACACTCCAACAGGAAAACATATGCCTGTCCTCGGCAGCAGCAGAAAATCCTATGCCCACCTGCCTGGTAGGAGTTCCCTTAGAGGCTAGAGAATATTCAGCCAGTTTTGCAATGGAGATGCAAAATGAAATTCCCGGGATACACACAATTTCAGTATACAAAACTAGTAGGCAGCAAACAGAAGAGAATCCTATGGAGGAACTGCTGCCCAATTTGCCAAAAGCAGCTCAGGAACCTCAGGAATTAGAGTTGTTAGGTTCCTATCCAGCACAATACTGCATTCAGCTTGTAATTTATCCAAAACCTTCTGACACCAAAGAATTCCACAATGTAATACAATATAGAGAGGAATTCACGGCCAAAAAGTGGTGCGGGGTTTTGAGTCACCTTGCAGCAAACTCCCCATCTCTCACAAGTCCCAAAAGCCTCCCTAAGGGGTTGTTCTTGATTTGTGGAGATCGGGTATGGGCAGGAATTCCCTCTCGGCTTTTAGGAGGACCATGTACCTTTGGGCGGTTGTCCCTGTTGGCACCCAATGAAACCTTAATTAAAGATTGGACTCATAAAAACAAATCAGTGAATAAAATCCAAAAGAGAAGTGTGGACAATTTGGACAAAGATTGTGACTCTGAAATTTTCCATTGGGCCAAATCCAAAAGAGTTGCTGTATCCCTGTTTCTTCCATGGGTAGCAGCAGCCAAGGCTCTGGGTGAATTGGGCCACCTAGAGTGTTGGGTAGTCAAACAGGCAAATTTGACATCCACTGCCATCAGTTCCCTCCTAGAAGACGAACAAATTACCAGGCAGGCCACACTCCAAAATCGTGCTGCCATAGATTTTCTCCTGCTGCTACATGGACATGAGTGCCAGGAATTTGAAGGACTTTGCTGCCTGAACCTGACCTTGAAAGCTCCTAACGTCCATGCTGCCCTCCGAGACATGAAAACCTTGATCGGACAAGTGAAGCAAGAATCTGAAGACTGGTTCAATGAACTGTTCAAGGGCTGGGGATTCACGGGATGGTGGACTTCAGTAGTCAAAACTATTCTGTTACTCTTTGTTATTCTTTTCCTTGTAATACTGGCATTTGGAATCCTTCGACACTTAGTTCTCAAGGCCATTAGTGGTCTCGTGCCCTCTGTCGCCATGGTAAATCACATAGAGATGAAAACCCTGAAACAACCTAAAGCCCTGACTAACTCCAAGTGGTGGGAAAGATCATAAGTTGTATCCAGAATAACCTTCTCTCTTCTTTTAAACAAAAAAAGGATGAGATGTTGTAACCCAGTACCTTACTGCTTTAAGAATGTTATGTCCCTTTAACCCTGTAACCCCTGCAAAACCGATGGACTCACCCCTGCGATGGGATTGGCAGGAAGCCAAGACTGACCCCTCCCCTTTCCTGACCCTTAAAAACCTGAGCCCTCCATTGAGACTTCCTCTTTATCCTCCTCTTCCGCTCTGCCCACATGGAAGCCTAAGAATAAAACAGAATATCAACCCTGGGATTAAGAGCCTCTGGTATCTCCTCTGTTCTACATGAAACAGCACCCCAGGCCAGCTCTGCAGGATATTTGAGGTGCAATGCGAGGCCCCCAGAGTGCTGCTTCAAGTAAACAAATCTCTGAAATTTAATCCAGCAAGATGAGGGGTATTTTGACCAGAGAATAAAGTGAAGTATGAAACACAAAATCTGGAATAATTATCAATCTTTGTGGAAGGAAAGAGTTACATTTTTGCCCCACAAATGTATAACATATTTTTAATTCCTTTGTCCAATACGCCCTTAAAGGAGTAGTGCATCCCCACAAAATGTCAGGGACCAGGAGAACTTTCTGGAGAAACACAGTTTTTTCAGGGACAGGTATTTTGTTAGAGTTTTGATTACTTTTCTCTGGACATAGATATACGAAATAGCAGAGATGGCAACTTAATTTCCTCCTCTGACTCCATGGGTGAGAGAGAGAGAGCACAGCTACCCCCACCTGAACCACATCTGCCGCTCCAGCAGGACTACACCCACCATTTAATCATACTGCTACCAACACCCTGACCGACAGGGTGTCAGTGTCTTGGTTTAAAAGACAGGTGTCTGAGAGGGAAGTCAGGGCCCTCTCTTGAAATGGAGAAAGTAAATCCCGCCACTCTGAATTAGTATGATTTTGAAATTAAGGGGCTTTCAGGCAAAGATATGGGGATAGGAATAACAGTTCTTTACTAGTGTTTACAACAAGCCAAACAAAACAACAACTATGGAATTAACAACAAGCAGAACAGGAATCCAGTAACAGTTCTCTTGGCCGCTGCCACTTTCCCTTTGGTGCAATTGTTGTCACAGCTGGCAGTGAGCACTGGCAGGCTCCTGGTGGGCAGGGCAACTGTGATGATCCCCTCATGGCTGCAGGGCACCTGGGGTGATGGCAACTGTGTCCCATGAACCCGGGGGCAGTGTTGGTCCTGGTGCTCCAGCAGGATGCTTGGAAACAGCAAACTGAGACAGCAGGGCATCCTAGCAGGGCAGGGGTGCATGGTTGTCTTGGGTTACAATACAGGGTGTGATAAAAGGTCTATTCTATCACCATCTGTTGAGGGTGGGGGCAGTGATGCTTATCCCTGTGGGAGATATTCTGTTAATGGGCCATCCATTGAAACCAAACAGGGCATTGTTCTTTATCTTTTCACAACCCATCCTACCTCCAGGGAGGTACCTTCTGCTAATGGCCCATTGAATCCCACTGTGTGACTGATAAAATACTTCATCCCATGGAAAGTTGTTCCAGCCAGGGGGAAGGGCCTAACATTTTTTACCAGGGTTTTGGGACACTAAGGTAGCCCCCCTTCTCCACTGGACTCCAGAGGGAAACTGGATTTCTCCACATCACCACTGGACCTCCGGAAGGAAACCGTACCTTCTACAGGACCACTGCTTCAACTGAATCACATCTGTCACTACAAAAGGACTACAGCCACCGTTTAATCAAACTGCTATCAACATCCTGCTTGATGGGGTGTCAGGTTGTTCTCTGACTTTGTCAGGGCTTGGGGTCTGCTTCTTTGTAGTGTTGTATTGTTTTAATTTTAATTTCCCTAGTAAAGAACTGTTATTCCTAATTCCCATATCTTTGCCTGAGAGCCGTTTGATTTCAAAATTCTAATAATTTGGAGGGAGGGGGTTTACATTCTCCATTTTCAAAGAGAGGCTCCTGCCTTTCTTAGCAGACACCTGTCCTCCAAACTAGCACAGATTTTGGTGCCCAACGTGGGGCTCAAGGGCATCGAGAGATAAAAGGAATAACAGTTCTTAAGTTATCTGAATTTTTGTGTGCTGATACAGAAACCTCATCAGGTGGCAATATGTTGTCTAGTTTACCCTGGTTTGGGTGGCACGTGGTTGTGGCTGTATTTCTCCCATTTGCTGGCCCTTATCTCAACATGGGCCCTATAACTAAGGCTACTGTGGTTGTTTAATGTTTGCTTTATGGGTTAACAAGGTGAGGAATTCATGGATTTTTAACTTTCTTTGGAAGGCAGATACATGGATTGAGGGCTAGCACACACTCACTGTATATTTCTGAGGTTACTCTAGTAATGGTACTTACTGCGAGGGAATGACACCAGGGGAAATTTTCTCCCAACCCTTCACCCAGATTTTTGGGTCTACCCCACCACTTTTTGAAGGGTTGAAATCTCCTCTAAATGCTAATGATATTATACAGTGGCTGGTGTTACTGATAGGCTTGTCCTATTTAACATTTAGAGATAAGGGGGGATTGAGCTGGATAACAACCCTGATACCTACTCCAGGAAACAGAGATGGTGCTGCAGACATTGACCCTGCCCCAGAAACTAGGGATGCTGCCCCAGAGCCTGAGCCTGCCCCACAGTCCACCTCAGAAAGGAACCACTTGGAGTGGGTGAGAGTTCTAGTGAAGGAGATAGGCCAGATGATGGAGGAGTACCTCTCCCCAGTTGGTGAGAAACCCTCCCCCTGCCCTAAAAAGGGAGAATCCAATGATGCTGCAGTGGAACCTACTAACGTTACGTCTGTCCAGGTTCCAACTAAACCACAGGGGCACTCGCAGCCAGCAGCAGTCGCCCCTGTGGAAACTAGAAAGTCTAAGACAAAAACAAAGCACCTAGACAATAAGGATAATAAAGGAGGGCCCTCACAACCAGCAGGGGAACCAGAGGTTGAGATCGTCACTGAGTCCCTGTCGTATGAAAGTCTCTGTAATCTCTGAAAAAACATTGTACGGCGGGGCCGTGAGGCTTTTAAAACTTGGTTACTTTGGGTCTGGGACCTTATGGGTGCAGGTGTGCAACTGGATGGTACTGAGGCAAGGAATTTGGGACCCCTGACCCAGGACTCAGGTGTAGATCAGGTATTCATAAGAGAGAGAGGCCCCCTTTCCCTCTGGGAGTGGCTTTTAATGAGTGTGAGAGAGAGGTTTGTCCACAGAAAGAGAATGCAGGAGCACCACCATAGAATGCACTGGAAGACCCTTGAGAAAGGGATCTAGCAGCTGAGGGAGGTGGCAGTACTGGAGGTACTCTTTGGGAGGGGTGGACAGCATGACAATGACCCTGACAAGGTCAGGTGCACAGGGCAGATACTGTGGAATCTGGCAAACCTGGGGCCATCTCAATACACCACCTTCATTGCAACGATTAACAACAACAGCCAAGAGACAGTGGGCTCTGTTGCTAACAAGCTCAGAAATTTTGAGAGCATGATCAATGGCCCAATGCAGGTTCATGTCTCTGCTGTTGTTAAGGAACTCAAAGAGGAGTTTAAGGAGGAGATGAGGGACATAAGAGAAGAGGTAAGGAAGGTCAATGCAGCACCAGTGCGAGTCACAGGCCCCAAAGTCAGAGCCCAACGCCCCTCAGCTAGGGAGAGAGGGTACACCCCACGAGCTGATCTGTGGTTCTTTTTGCGTGACCATGGGGAGGGCATGGGAAAATGGGATTGGAAACCCGCTTCTGTCCTGGCAGCACAGGTGCATCAACTCAGAGAAGGAAACACTAACCAAGGGAGGTCTACTAAAGTGAAGGTAGCCTCAACCTCCCATAATCAAGGTGCAGGGTATTAGAGAAGGGAGGATAATCTGTGAGACCCACTTGAAGGAATCTCTACTATGTATGCCCAGGAAGGAAATAAATAACCAGTGCTAGAGGGGCCCTGCCTCTAGCCAGGGAGAGGCATGGGATAACAGGGTCTATTGGACGGTGTGGATCAGGTGGCCTGGCATATCAGAGCCACAAAAACACAGGGCGTTAGTTGATACTGGTTCACAGTGTACTCTGATACCATCAGGACATGTGGGGGAAGAATCTGTTTCTATTGTTGGGGTGACGGGAGGATCACAGGAATTGACTTTGCAGGAGGCTGAGGTGAGCTTGACTGGGAAGGGGTGGCAGACACATCCTGTTGTGACTGGCCCAGAGGCACTGTGCATTTTAGGCACAGACTTCCTCCGGAGCGGCTATTACAAAGACTCAAAGGGATACAGACGGGCTTTTGGAATAGCTGCTGTAGCGGTGGAGAGCATTAAGCAGTTGAACACCTTGCCTGGACTGTCAGAAAACCCATCTGCAGTGGGACTGCTGAAGGTGGAAGAGCAACAAGTGCCAATTGCCACCTCAACAGTTCACCACCGGCAGTACCGGACGAATCGAGATGCCGTGATCCCCATCCACAAGATGATCCGTGAGCTGGAGAGCCAAGGGGTGGTCAGCAAAACCCACTCACCCTTCAACAGCCCCATCTGGCCTGTGTGCAAATCTGATGGCGAATGGAGATTGTGGACTATCGTGCATTGAACAAAGTGACTCCACCGCTGAACACTGCCGTGCCGGACATGCTGGAACTCTAGTACGAGTAGGAGTCCAAGGCAGCAAGGTGGTATGCCACCATTGACATTGCCAACGCCTTTTTCTCCATTCCTCTGGCAGCGGAGTGCAGGCTTCAGTTTGTTTTTACCTGGAGGGGCGTGCAGTACACCTGGAATCGTCTGCCCGAGGGGCAGAAACACAGCCCCACCATCTACCATGGACTAATCCAGACTGCACTGGAAAAGGATGAGGCTCCAGAACACCTTCAATACATTGATGACATCATTGTGTGGGAGAACACAGCAGTGGAGGTATTTGAGAAAGGAAAGAAAATCATCCAGATTCTGCTGGGAGCTGGCTTTGCCATTAAAAAGAGTAAAGGCAAAGGACCTGCCCGAGAGATCCAGTTCCTGGGAGTAAAGTGGCAAGATGGACGGCGCCAGATCCCCACTGAGGTCATCAATAAGATCACCGTGATGTCTCCACCATTGGAGAATGCACATTCCTGAGTACAGTCAGATTGTGAACCCTCTCTACCTGGTCACCCGCAAGAGAAATTATTTCCACTGGAGTGCTGAGCAGCAGCAAGCCTTTGCCCAGATCAAGCAGGAGATCGCTCATACGGTAGCCCTTGGCCCAGTCAAGACGGGACCAGAGGTGAAGAACGTGCTTTACACTGCAGCTGGGAATCATGGCCTGTCCTGGAGCCTTTGGCAGAAGGTGCCTGGGGAGACTCGAGGCCGACCTCTGGGATTCTAGAGCCGAAGTCTCAGAGGGTCTGAAGCCAATTACACTCCCGCAGAGAAGGAGATCTTGGCTGCCTATGAGGGAGTCCAAGCTGCCTCAGAGGTGATTGGGACGGAAGCACAACTCCTCCTGGCACCCGACTACCAGTGCTGGGGTGGATGTTCAAAGGAAAGGTTCCCTCTACCCACCACGCCACCGACGCCACATGGAGCAAGTGGATTGCCCTCATCAGGCAGCGCGCCCGTATTGGAAACCCGAATCGCCCTGGGATTTTGGAGATAATTACAAACTGGCCAGAAGGTGAAAATTTTGGTCTCACGGACGAAGAGGAGCAGAAACAAGTGAGCCAGGCTGAGGAAGCCCCACCGTATAACCAACTGCCAGCAGATGAAACACGCTACGCTCTTTTCACTGACAGCTCCTGCCGCATCATGGGGATGAACCGGAAGTGGAAAGCAGCTGTATGGAGCCCTACACAACAGGTTGCACAAGCTACCGAAGGAGAAGGTGGATCAAGTCAATTTGCTGAACTCAAAGCTGTTCAGCTGGCCCTGGACATTGCTGAAAGAGAGAAGTGGCCAAAGTTCTACCTTTATACTGACTCATGGATGGTAGCCAATGCCCTGTGGGGTTAGCTGGAAAGGTGGAAAAAGGCAAACTGGCAACATAGGGAAAAACCAGTCTGGGCTGCTGAGGAGTGGAAAGACATTGCCACCCGGGTAGAGAAGCTACCTGTGGAAGTTCGTCATGCGGATGCCCGTGTCCCCAAGAGTCGGGCTAATGAGGAGCACCGACACAACGAGCAGGTAGATCAGGCCCCAAAGATAGAGGTGTCAAAAATAGACCTGGATTGCTAACACAAGGGAGAATTGTTCCTGGCTCGATGGGCCCATGATGCCTCAGATCATCAGGGCAGAGACGCCACGTATAAGTGGGCACGAGACCGAGGGGTGGATCTAACCATGGACAGTATCTCTCAAGTTATCCATGACTGTGATACGTGCGCTGCCATCAAGCCAGTCAAGCGGGTCAAGCCTCTCCGGTATGATGGGCGTTGGTCTAAATATAAATACGGGGAGGCCTGGCAGATTGATTGCATCACACTGCCTCAAACCCACCAAGGCAAGTGCGCCGTGCTGATCATGATGGAAGCCACCACCGGATGGTTGGAGACCTACCCTGTGCCTCACGCCACTGCTCGGAACACCATCCTGGGCCTTGAGAAACAGGTCCTTTGGAGGCATGGTACTCCTGAGAGAATTGAGTCAGACAATGGGACTCATTTCAAAAACGGCCTTGTCAACACCTCGGCCAGAGAACATGGCATTGAATGGATATATCATATCCCTTACCATCCACCAGCTGCCGGGAAAGTTGAACGATGCAATGGGCTACTGAAGACCACACGGAAAGCACTTGGTGGGGCAACCTTCAAGAATTGGGAAACGAACTTAGCAAAGGCCACCTGGATGGTCAACACCCGAGGGTCCATAAATCGAGCTGATCCTGCCCAGTCTGAACCCTTGCACACAGTGGATGGAGATAAGGCCCCTGTAGTATGCATGAAAGGTATTTTAGGTAAGGCTGTTTCGATTAGTCCCACCACAGGTGAAGACAAACCCATCCGTGGGATTGTTTTTGCTCAAGGACCTGGTTACACTTAGTGGGTAATGCAGAAAGATGGAGAAACCCGTTGTGTACCACAGGGAAACCTAATCTTATGTGAAAACGGTGTGTAAGGTGTCATTATGCAGATGGTAAGAGAATATGGGGTGGATAATGTCTTGGGTTACAATACAGGGTGTGATAAAAGGTCTATTCTATCACCATCTGTTGAGGATGTGGGGGCAGTGATGCATATCTCTATGGGAGATATTCTGTTAATGGGCCAGCCATTGAAACCAAACAGGGCATTGTTCTTTATCTTTTCACAACCCATCCTACCTCCAGGGAGGTACCTTCTGCTAATGGCCCATTGAATCCCACTGTGTGACTGATAAAATACTTCATCCCATGGAAAGTTGTTCCAGCCAGGGGGAAGGGCCCAACATTTTTTACCAGGGTTTTGGGACACTAAGGTAGCCCCCCTTCTCCACTGGACTCCAGAGGGAAACTGGATTTCTCCACATCACCACTGGACCTCCGGAAGGAAACCGTACCTTCTACAGGACCACTGCTTCAACTGAATCACATCTGTCACTACAAAAGGACTACAGCCACCATTTAATCAAACTGCTATCAACATCCTGCCTGATGGGGTGTCAAGTTCTACTCTGACTTTGTCAGCGCTTGGGGTCTGTTTCTTTGTAGTATTGTATTTTTTTAATTTTAATTTCCCTGGTAAAGAACTGTTATTCCTAATTCCCATATCTTTGCCTGAGAGCCGTTTGATTTCAAAATTCTGATAATTTGGAGGGAGGGGGTTTACATTCTCCATTTTCAAAGAGAGGCTCCTGCCTTTCTTAGCAGACACCTGTCCTCCAAACTAGGACAGTGGTGCAGCAGCAGAAGAGGAGGCAGCTCCTGGTTAGGCTATGGCGGTGGTAGCAGCAACCCACCTCCTCCAAAACCAAGAGTGAGCGAGAGCAGCTGCCTTCCCCTGCTTTCCTTTTACCTGTTTCTAATCTCGCTGTGCCTTTGTCCTTCCCTTCAAGTGAAACTCCCAAAACCCAAAAGGGTTCCCCCTCCTCTATCTCAAATACTTAGCTGTCAGTGCTTCTTCAGCAAGTCAATGTGAAAAATTCCACAGACAATGAGTAAAAGGAAGACCAACCCTCAACAGTCAGGTTGTATTCTGACTCTGTTGGTGGTTTTGTACTACTGCATTTTATTTTAATTCTCCTATTAAATTGTAGTTCTGAATTGGGATCCCCCAGTGGTTTCCTTTCAAACCAGCACAGCCTTGAAGCCAGTTTAGTTAGAATAAATGTCCACTATAAGTAATTAATATTTTAAGCAAGAATGTATAAGGTTGTGTCAAAAAATGAAGACCTTGATTTTAGGTCTATAAAATATTACATTCTCTATGTCAGTTTTATAATACTTTTGTTGTGGTCATCATGGCCTCAGTGCAAGAGACAAAATTTGCAGGAACCTTCGTATCTTTTATGAGGCTGGCATATTAGATGTTCACAAATTTGAAAGCTTCCCTTTTCTTTCATCCTCTCAGTTGAGTTAATGAAATATTGTACATCTCCCATAAAGCTGTGTAGGGGTTTCAGAAAAAGTTTTACTGCTAATTATCCTGTTTTGATAAAAATTGACTCTTGCAAAACCTACTGATGCCAATAGAGATTTCTGGATTCACAACACATCTAAACCAGGCAAAATCAGACTCAGAAGTCTTGAGGGTTTTGGTATTTACTACCATGGCCTTGTAAACCATCCAGAAATACAGACACTGATGCTAGAATAATATCAATACTTACTCTAGCTAAGTAATGTTGAAATGTAGTATATTTGTGTTTGCATGCGTATGCATACAAAGTGGTGGGAAATTTTTAATGCAAAAAACTTTATTGTACTACACTAACGCCCTTTGCTGCTGTTGTGCTGTTATTTGATAGTCGTTTAGCATTGCTTTCTCTTTTCTTAATTTCCCAAGAAACCTAGCACAAAGAGCAGCGAGAGCAGATTTTTCTGGGTCCAAGCCCATTGCTGTCACCTGGAGACAACTATTGCCCTCCAGGGCTCCTTCACATCATCACCAGAACATCTGTTGTTACCTACTTTATAATATATATGTTTTCATGGTCTGAGTACTGTGCTTCATCATTGCCAACAGGCCTAATGAGTCCTTTTACCAGGCTGGTTCAGATAGCTGGGATGTAACTAATGACTGTTGTCAGCTGCTGCCTATTCATTGGTTTCTGTCAAACTACTTTGGAGGTCTTGGGCTGATTCCTAACGGACAGGTGTCCATATCAGAGAATGATGGCAATATTTGACACTAATTGGCACCCATGCCAATTACCTCAGCTGCTTGGAGCCTCAAAATGTGATTCCTCCCCATCAGATGAGTTTACTCTGCTGCAGCTCCTCCTGCAGGAGCACGGTGACAAGTAGTTCAAGCAGAAGGGGAAAAAAATTAGGAAATAGTTTTGTATGGTAAACCTGGTTTTTTTGAGCAGAGCATTTAGCAACCAATAGCTTTTGATATATAACTAATGCCATGGCAAAAGTTTATGGTGGTCTTGAGGTCTGGCTGTACACACTTCAAGCCCTTGATCAAGCATGAAGACAAATATCAAAATAAATATATCCTGAACATATTCCAGCAAAGCAAACTTTCTTCTGACCTCATTGTTCAAAGAGCAATAAAATCAGCTTTAAAGGTTCCCGTTGCACATAACCAGAAATTGCTCATTTTGTACTTTCTCTGCTATGCACTCCTTTCCCAAAAACCAAGCTATTGAAGTTATACCACTGTGCTTATAGGTTAAGCATATTTTTTGAATAAGCAATCATTAGCAATTTCTGCTGGGGTAGTGTAAGTAAGCACTTTAATAAAGACACGCATTTGCTGTTTTCTGTATAAACACACTTTAATACCATGACTCAGATAAGCAAGACCACTTAAGTTGTCTTCCAGAGTTTGGCAGGCTTCAATAGATTCATTAGCGCATTTTTCTTTAGGATCAATGGAACTCAAAGAACCCAAAACAATAAGGCTAGTCATGGTCTCTCTCTCTGAACCAAGCTCTATACACTTCAGATTCCAATTCTTAGTAATTGTATTTCAAAACAGGTAAATATCTGCTTCTTTGTTTTTTTTTTTTTCTTTCTTCTTACACCTTTTATGGGGTTTTTTGTGTTTTTTTTCAATCTGCAGATGCTTGTATTTAAACCAGCGTGGTAAATGGCAGGGTTCTTCAGCTAATCCTTTTTTGAACACAACTGACCTGGCATTAAAATGAAGATAAAATATTCTCAATTAAAGAACAAAGCTTTAAAAAGACATGGCTAAATGGGTGGACCAAACAACCAAACCTGCGTTGCTAGGAGCAGAGTTGGGCAAGTCACAGTCCCAATGGCTCACCTGATGAATAAACCTGGGGCTGTATCAGCAGTGCTGAACAAGTGCCCACGGGAGTGCAATGATATCAGTTGAATGGCTCTCAGCAGCACAAGTGAAGCACCGTTGAATGTGTCAGTGGAGGGAAGGCATTCAGACAACGAAGCCATGGCAGCTGAATGTCAGCAACGATGTTGAACATCAGCCAGTCCCACCATCCCAGTGACTTCAGCTGTAGTGTGGACATATGGGGACAGACGGATAGATGGATAGACCTTCAACACCTCCCATCACTTTCCAGGCTCCAGGCTCCCTGCTTTGAAATGACAATTTCATCATGAGGAGAGACTCTGCTTATAAGTGATGAGGAGTGCTCATTTAGTAGCGATGTTGCCAACGGTATGTGCAGCATCCTAATCAGACCCTCATCAGCATTTTCACAGCCGAAAACAAAGCAAAAATAAAACCAGTTGCTGCTGATCAGATGTCAGCATCTACAGATGGAGGAGGCACAATAAGGTGTGCACAAGAAGCTTGCACAATAAAGCAATTTTTTCTTCTTGATTTGAGTGTTGCACTTTGGAGACCACTCTTTTACTGATGTAAACAGCGTGTGATTGGTTAAAACACTGTGAGAAGCAAACAATTGGCATCAGGCATGCAATGTTTTCTAACGGAAAACAACAGAATTTTCCCAAAAATCAGCCTGGTGGATTACATGCTAGTAGCACGCTGTTCTTAAGACACACACAAGACACAGTAGAGACCTGCAAATCTCTCTGTGGCAAAGCACATCATTATAGACCAGCAACATCAACATCACCAGCTATAAGCAAAGAGGACATCACCAGATATAAGCAAAGAGATATATACTCTGTGGAGTATATTGCTTGGGCCATTCCACCTTGCCTTCTCTTTCTTAAGGGGTGTCAGAACAAACCTCCACACTGAGGAAGGCAGAGTCCTCCCAAAACTCCTAATTTCTATCTCATAGTAGTGTCGATGATATGACAAATTATTTTTTGGGTGAGTTACTATACAAAGAGCAGTACTTTTCTGTTTGTGCAATTAGTTGATAAACTATTACCACAAATAAATGTTCATGGCATAGAACTAAGACATTTCTCAAGCATTTGCCCGTCACACCAAGCTCACTGACGAGTCTCACAGCATGTTTGTAACTTGCCTATTTTAGATTAATTGAAAACCAAGTCCGGTTTTGGCAATCAGTGCTGTCCCATGGATGTCCCATGGTCTCATCCTTTACATGTGGAAGGAAGGGACAGAGGACAGTCTTTGAATACAAATGATTACAATTGAAGATAAACCAGATGTCATGAACAATTTCTGGTTCAGACCACATCTTCCATAAAATAGGAACTAATGGGGGAATTTTTGTTGTCTGCCATGGGAAATAATCCAACCACCTTTTCATCTCTGGACGTGGAGGGAAAAGGGGAAAAAAAAAGAAACTATATTACCAAAAAAATCTGACTTGTTTGAAAAGAAGGGCTGTTAGCATTGGTACATTTTTCCTTTAGTTTCCTATGAATTTTTTTTTCATTGAAGCATCTAAGCAAAAAAACAAAAACTAAAACAACAAAAACAACAAAAAACCAACAACTTTAAAAAAGCAACATCTATGGTTCGTTTATTGGTTTTATATTTTTTTCCCCTGGAAACAAATTTGCATTTAAAAGGAAAAAAACCTGACTCACTTGATAAGCATTGCTGGTCTTCATTCTCAGTGATGGAATCTGGAAAAATGGAATAACCCTTTTGTTCTAAAAATACAAACAATGTTTGAAAAATAATACTTCAACATTACAGTTGTCCTACTTTGGAGGACAGGTGTCTGCTAAGAAAAGCAGGGGCCTCTCTTTGAAATGGAGAACGTAAACCCCCTCCCTCCAAATTATGATGATTTTGAAATCAAGCGGCTCTCAGATAAAGATATGGGAATTAGGAATAACAGTTCTTTACTAGGGAAATTAAAACACAGTAATTTCATGATTACAAGCCGCACCTGATTATAAGCCGCACGTCCAGCTGTTGGCAACGTTTAGGTCTTTGTTCACATATAAACCGCACCGGATTATAAACCGCACTTTCATTCGCGGTGAACTTTCACAAAGTTGCCAATTAGTAACAGAATTGCGGGATCGCAGGTTTTACTGGCAGGTGCCAACCTTGGAAACATTATTTCCAAGCAAAAAAAGATACAGACAAGAGCTGCGGCAGTGTACCCTGCAAGTTTTATTTATAAGCGGAAAAAGACACAAACAATAGTGTGGTCATTTTGCAAGCATTTCCAAAGGATCCGCATTGCCTTTAAACAGTCACTCAGCCGTGCGGGCCAGCACACGGGCGGCCGAGCTACGAGCGGAGCCGCTCATCCGCGCCAGCCCGGCCTGGTCACCCCTGATCCGCGTGAGCACCACCACCCCGCCCATCCTCGCAAGCAACACCACCCTGCGCATCCGCGCCAGCCCAGCCCGGTCTCTGCTCATCCGCGCAAGCACGGCCAGCCCCGCAGCCGCACAAGACTGAAAACACCAAAAAAATTACAGAGAAATATCACGCACTTTGATCAAGCTTTTAAACAGCTTCATTTTTCATTCACCAGCCGCTTCATCAGTGGCTTCATCTTCCATGAAATCTCTGAACTCTTCATCCTCCGTATTGGAAATCAGCAGTTGGGCTATGGGGGCATCCAGCAAACCTGAGCCCACATCCCGTATCCTCATCCTCAGAGTCATCAGTTTCGGTACTCTCGATGGCATTGCTGGTCAGTCCAGGAACGATGTCAGCCTTCGCGAACCCTCGGATGATAGTTGTGGCTGTTGCTTTACCCCAGGCATCCAGTATCCACTGGCAGACAGTAGCAGAACTTGCTTGGCGCAGACTCCTGGTGTTCATGTAGGAATGGTCTCCTTGAACCATCCAGTTTTCCCACAGAAGTCACAGTTTCACCTTGAAGGAACAAATAATGCTTATGTCCAGAGGTTGCACTTCTTTGGTCAAACCACCCAGTATTACAGCAAGCTTCAAGTTCATCTTTTTCACCAGGGCTTTCACGCTTTCAGTTTTGTGTGCATGCATGGAATCGAAAATCAGCAGTGCCAGCAACTGGTTGAAGAACCTATCCAGTCTATGAGCATAAACTTCCGTTAGCCAAGTCCGCATTATCTGTTCATCCATCCAGCCTTTTAGATTCACTGCAACAACTATTCCCTTTAGAAATTTGTCTTTAGGGAACATTTTTCTTTTAAAGATTACCATTGGGAGTAATTTTTACCCATCTGACGAAATGCCGAAGACGACTGTAAACGGTATCTTTTCGTTCCCTGTGGTTCTTATCGGAACCATGGATGTTCCGGTTTGCTCCACGGTTCACGTCAGTGGCATATCGAATGCAGGGGGACTTCATCCATGCTGATGTGGCTGTATATTTTTTTCAGAGAACTTGCTTTTGCAGTAACTCCGGAAGGTGGCTAACTTTTCCTCGTAGTCCGCCAGCAACTGCTGAAACACTCTGGTCCTTGTACGGATAGAGAGCTGCTGTTGTTTCATGAAACGGAAGCACCAAGCTGGTCCTGCTTTAAATTCTTCGATATGCAATTCATTTGCAATCACTTTGGCTTGTATCCAAATGGCGACAGTAGATAAGCTTCGGCCAGCTATCCTTGGCTCAGAAATCCAGTGGTGAAGTCTGTCTCCCAGCCCTGGCCACCTTGCTTTTCTGCTGTGGAAACTCTTCTTTGTCTTTCTTGTAAGATGAAGTTCATCCTCTTGCTTTCTCCATCTGCGTACCATGGATTCATTAATTTTGAATTCTCTAGCTGCAGGTCTATTCCCATATTGTTTTGCATAGTCGATTGCTTTCAATTTAAACTCGGCGTCGTACGAGAGTCTCCTCTCCGCAGTCATGCCGAGGTAACTCACCCTGATAATGCCCCCACCCTACCAGTAACGCCATCATCCACAGGCAGGCAATAAGCTGTTCTCTGACTGGTTCATCATCGGAACAACGGGAAATCATCGATTTCAATCCATTTTTGCTCTGGACAGGACCGGCGCAGTACAAGGTAAGGGCAGACCTCAGATTTTCATTCATGTATTGGCCGCACTGGATTTCTAGCCGCACTTCTGGATTGGGACTGAAACTTTAGTCAAAATGATGCGGCTAATAATCGTGAAATTACTGTAGAAATTACTGCAGTCCTTTTGCAGTGACAGATGTGGTTCAGTTGAAGCAGTGGTCCTGTAGAAGGTGCAGTTTCCCTCCGGAGGTCCAGTGGTGATGTGGAGAAATCCGGTTTCCCTCTGGAGTCCAGTGGAGAAAGGGGCTACCTTAGTGTCCCAAAACCTCTGTTTTCATCTTGAGAAGAAATGCTGGGCTCCTACCCCTGGCTGGAGCAACTTTCCATGGGATGAAGTAATTTTATCAGTCACACAGTGGGACTCAATGGGCCATTAGCAGAAAATGACTCCCTGAAGGAAGGATGGGTTGTGAAAAGATAAAGATCAATGCCTTGCCTGGTTTCAATGGATGGTCCATTAGCAGAATATCTCCCACGGAGATAAGGATCACTGTCCGCACCCTGAACAGATGGTGATAGAATAGATATCTTTTATCCTGGATTGTAACCCAATACAACAATAAACCATAAAGAGAACCTACAAGAAATCTGGAGAGGAATGGTTTTCAAGAGCATGTAGGAGTAGGATGGAGGTGTCCTGGTTTAGGGGACAGTATTGCCAGGAAAAAGGTCAGAGCTTTTCCCAAAATGGCGAGTGAAAATCCACTCCCTCCCAGTTTACTATAGTTTGGAAATTAGGGGTTCTCAGGCTAAGGTATGGGTTTAGGAATAACAGTTCTTTACTGATATATCTACATGACAAACAAGAACAACATCAGCTATGAAAAAACAGAAAAAAACTCAGTCTCAGTCCCTTTTCCAGTCACAGGCACTCTTCTCCGCACGGTCCCGGTGGAATGCGGGTCAGGGCAGCCCCCTCTCAGTCACAGTAGCTGCAGGAGCAGGCAGGCGAAGCGACAGCGGCAGGGCTGTCCCAGATGGGAGAAGGGTGAAGGAAACTCCGCTCACTGTTTGCGTCCTGGTTCTCAGTGCTGTTCTCAGAAGCAGGAGGCTGTAGCAGGGCCTGGTTGCAGGGCAGATCCCACCATGGAGAAAAACATCTCTGCTCCGCGTTCGGTCCGGCGAGAGCGTGTCCCCCCTGGAAGGACAAAACAACCCACGAGCACTCACCCATCCCTTTTGTCTTGAGCAATAAGAGCTATGGAAGCCTCCCGGACAGCTTTCTTAGCACGATAATGGGAAATATTTCTCCACTGAGGGAAAGAGTAAAAACTCCCCCAACCCCCAACAGAGGTCAAGGCCTTCAAAAAGCAACCGTAGGTTTAGACTGGAAACAAAGAGGAATATTTTTCCTGTGTGGGTGGTGGGACACTGGAACAGGTTATCAAGAGAAATTGTGGATGCCCCATTCCTGAATGGTGTTTAGAGCCACGTGGTCTAGTTGAGAGTGTTCCCACATCGACCATGTCCCCATGGCAGGGAGATTGTAACTAGATGATTTTTCAGGTATCTTCCAACCCAAACCATTCTATGATTCTTTGGATATGTAACATTTGACAGAAAGGTTTCCTTTTTGGGGAGATAAATACATTAAAGTTTGATTTTTCTTTTTCTGATCATAAACAACACAAACTGGCTCCTGTTTAACTAAATCTATGACAGTACTATTGTTATGAAAAAGATAACTCACTAAGCAAGGATATTGTGAACACCTCAATTGAAGACTAAACTTCAAGGAAAATAATTCACAAATATTTCAGAATAAGCAACTTGTGGGAAAATGTCAAGCTGTGATAGAACAAACATTTAGTCATAATGAAATCAAAGTATAGTAAGCCATTGCATTTCTAAGAGTGTGAGTAACAGATCAGCCTGGTGCTTTTCTCTCTTACATAAACACCAAAAAAGTAAGATGGCAGTGAACAGGATTAGAAGAATTCCCCCTACCAGGCGTATAAGTAACCCCCATAACATGGAAACAAGGAAGGTTTGAACTGGGAAATGACGCAAGCCTTCACAGCACACTTTCCTTGAGCTTGTCCAATGAATTCTGTGCTGAATTGCCAGCTTGTTTTCATTAGCTTCCATCCTCAGCTTTTGTGCTGCTTTCCAAAGGGCTCTGTGTGCTGCTCACCATGACAGCAGGAGAGGCTTTGCCAGTGTGTTTTTTAAGTCACTTGTGCTGCTGTTCATCCAGAGGGGTCTGGAGCCCCAGTACTTTTTAACTGTTGCTGGTTTAAAGGACGTGTTGGATCCAAAGTCCTGATCATATTCCCTCTGTATGTACCAGTTTTCTCCTTCCAGAAGAAAATGGAGAACCTTATGGCATTCTCAGTTTTTCTCCCTTTTACATAAATTTCTTTATGAGCACAATAGCTTTATACTTTTACTCAGTAATAATTGCAGGTGCAATTTCAGCGCAAAAATGCAATCTGCAAATTGTTTTATAATCTACTGAGAAATAAATTATTTCACTTGGCCTTAACTACTAACAGAAAATCTGGAAGATGATACTAAATGTTGGTTGTGCCACATTGTGTATGGGCAAGAGTAGTTGTCAACTCCCACGTGCAATCATTTTGCACCTTTTTAGCAAGTACAGTCTGATCCAAGCACAGGTATGAACAACATCTTGAAGCCTTCCACCTGGCACAGAGATTATGCAGGGATTGAAGGGTAATTTATTACTGGAAGAGGTCGCCTATTAGTATTCTGAGGAGTAAGAGGTGAGAAAAAAAAAAAGAGATAGCGTTATTAGAACACAATAATGAAAATGCTTAGATATATAGATAACTTTCATTGTATAAAGCATCCTACTGAAGCCAACAAAACTTTGTGTGCTTCACTATTAGCAGTTCTGGGCACTTGGTGCACTTTTAATTTCAATTCATTGAGGTTTATGGGAAACGTGCTCACGCTAGAAATACATTACCTAAATTTTTTTTGTATTTATATTGACAAAATATACAGTTATGGTATGAATTTTATGAATGCCAGAGACTAAAATATCTTTTACATATATACTGACATTCATAATGAACTAATCTCTTGCTAACTGTGTTTCTCTCACATTCACATTTTTTTGTGTCTGGGCTTAGCCCTGCAGACAATTATTTATTTCACTAACTTTTCCACATTAGGCTTCTCATGGCTTCTCTGAAGGCCTATCCTCACCAAAAAGATAGGTGTTTGAGCAGTTCCCTAAGCTTTCTAAGTAATACTTTCCACTTGAATGACTTCCACATCATACTTACAACTAAGAATAAAATCCTTAATTAAAATGCACAGACTACCAAAAGGAAGGGTGTCCTAAGCTCTCCTGATAAAAAGCTTTCTTTGGGTCTCTTGTACGCACAAGAACAGCCACATACATACTTCTCTGGATAGAAGAGTGCCTCCCAATTAGACTTCCAAATCCTAGAGATTTGCACCACTCAACCAAGTGCCTTATTGCGTCCAGCTAAAGTAAAGCCTGGCTGTGGGCAAGTGAGCAAGGGACTACTGTGAAGTGAAGTGAATTTCAGAGACCCAATGAAAGCAATAGTGTTTGTGGAGGCACAGCTGCATGAGTTGGGAAAACCAGAAGATGATGACACAAAGGAGTGACAAAATGCTGGAGGGTGGTTGAAAAATTGTGATGTGGCAGAAAATGCAGTGGGAGGAAAAAGAAAGGGGAAAGGAAACAAATTGAAGAAACAGAGGACAAGGAATGAAGGTAATGCCTCTGAAGCTAAAGACGGACAAAAAACCCCCAGCAATGGTGAGCTGAGAGTGAAAAACAGTCATTGGAAAATTAACAGAAACTAAAAAGGACTTAACAAAAAGCTGAACGATACACACAAAGCTGTGGGGATGGACAAGTCCGTATCATGGCCCCGTATTTAATGTTTTTGTAAGAAAGTTGAACAAGATAACTGAAGTCTCAGTTGAAAGGTCTAGAGGCAGGCCACATAGCTACTTAGATTTCAATACTGGTGCCAAATTTGAAAGGGTGATAGGAAGTTACTGTGGCCTCCAGTATTTCATACTGATTTGTGTTAGGAAGTCATAACTGTAGTAGTTAGCATAATCTAAACAACACTTTCATGTGCTGTTTTTATTTGCATTATAATGATATATTTATATAATTGTATTATAATTATAATTGTATATTTAACTTGTAACTCTTGAAAGAACAAATGATCACCCATGAGGCAGTGCAGGTGTACTTTGCGTAATTCTCACACATACTTGATTTCACTAGTGACATGTCTAAAAATATATTTAATTCTGTTCTGTAATGGATAGCAAACTTAGATTCTGTTATTAAAAATTTCCCTTGTTTGTATATAAAAATAAAGATCCTGTAGTTGCAAACCACACCATTATAGACAGACATCATTTAACTATTTTGCCCTACCTTGAAAATGGTGCTACTCTGTTTAAGAACAACCATGTTTATGGTACTGAATAAGCAACCTCAAAAAATAGCGCAAAATCCCAACAGTGGGCTTCTTATTAGTAGACACAGTACCACATAATATAACAAGGGCTAATACTAAAAGTAGGGGTTTTTTACCTGTGGTCTCTCTGAATCTGCAGAATCATTAACCAAAGAAAGACATTTTATTTTGATAGGTCTTAAATAATAAAAATCCTGACAAAACACTAGACTATTATATGTTGAAAAGGTAACACTGAGCCTCAACAGAAAGCATTTCTTAATTTTTGTGAAATCAAATTAAATTCATGATATATGATGACAATCCTAAAAATGGCAAAAATGAAACAGGGCTTATACTAACAGAGATTGCAGAGGGTCACAAGGGAATCCCTGTGAAATAGGTCTTGTTTTGAGATTCTAATGCATCATAAACGCTTTTTATTGTTGCCATCTAGTCAGGAGTGAGTCACTATTTAGAAACCTCTTGAAACACAGTTTTTGGTAAATGTAACATACAAACAGTATTTTAGCCTATTGGAAATCTTGTATTACATGCTAGCATTCATAAATTATTTGTTTTTATATACTTCAAATATTTACACAGTTTGTTACGGTAACAGAGCATACTTTGAAAGGAACTGAACTTTGCAAAAACATCTTAAATCATCCTTACACAAAATTTGGCAGTACAAGGTAGAAAATGTAAAAGATTTTCAGTTTTGTAAAATCACTGTTTAAGAATCATATACTTCTCTATACAAAGGACTGCTTATGGCCATCTGCATCATTGTTTTATAGTAAGAGTCTGCCTTCACCAAACATTCATGTAGGGGTTTGGAATAGGGATTTGTTATAGATCTTTCTCGTGCAGGCTCTACACAAACCCTGCAGCTTGGTAAATGAATCATTCAATGAAGATTCCCTGGTCGTCTTCAGAGTATTTAAAACAGACATTACCAGCACCCTGTGGTAGATAAATAGTTAAGTACAGCATAAAAAAAAGGAAAACTCCACATTGGGTCTGTGAAGAACACACCCCTCTGCAAATGACCAAATACTTAGAGGAATGACAATAAGCGCACTATCAGGGCTGTCAAACTTCTTGACAATTTTCAGGTAAATATGTACACAAGTCTGTGCAAGAAACACTTGAGAACTGTTTCCAGAGTTTGGTTTTCTCTACAAATGCTCCGTTATGAAAACATGAAATCACTGACACTGAAATAGAAATATTTCTTTGTGCACCCATATCTACCTACATCTTCATAATTTATGAATATGAACATTGAAATAAACTCCAGATTCCAAACTTTCTAGTGATACAAATTCAACAAATGGTTGTGTGTCTTCTCCCAACTTGTTGTTTTGATGAGGTACATTCAAGCACAAAAGTTCTCACAAGTTTAGGTGTATCTTTACATTTAAACATGCCTAATGCAGGGCCAGATCCTGAGTCTTTGTTGAGGAGGTTTCTATAAGCCATATTACATGTATTTCCATTGTTTAATCCCAGCCTTTCCCTGCAGACAGTGTAGTTTACACAGTTGCAGACCTGGGCTTTAATTCTTCAAACTGCAAACACACAACCTCCATTGGTTCCATTACAAATAGGATATGCAAAAGTTCTTGTGTTGGGATCGTGATTAGGTTGCCCTGAACACAGGATGAAGTGGAACTGGAGAACTAGAATAATGGAATCGTGAGTTGGAAGGGACCCACAAGATTAAGTCTAACTCGTCATTACTTTCTGATTTCTCTTCATATGGAGAGCAGCATTTGGCCCCAAAAGAAGCAGTGGTAGATCAGTGGAGAGGGTCATGAAGGAGTGCATCATTCAGGGAGATCTTGGAACCTGGTCGAGGAGTAACTTGTGGCCACCATGTGTTCATATTGATCCTGAAGAGTAGATTGAGTTTAGAAACACAAAAATATGCTTACAACTGTTCATCCAAAAGCATCATATTAGCAGAGTATGTAAGAGATCTTTGGAAGGAAAGCATGCAGTATTCTACAATATCAGTGTTTTGAAGGCACAGGTGTGAGCACTGTGGATATTGACAGAGTTGTTGCGAATGCAATTGTAGAGAGTTGCAATTTGCTGGGCTACCTGGACATGGTATGATGCCTAAAAAAGCCACATAAAACTACCTTGTTCATGTTGTGCTCTTGCCTGCAAAAACCCCCTACAAATGAAGTATCACGTGCAGTGGTGTCTCTCTGGTGGGATTTTAAGGAGGAAAAAGCCCCCACTGTTAAAATCTTTACTTTTGTGTTTGCTTTTTCATTAGGCTCTAATGGTGCTTCTGCCCCCCCCACTGAAGTCTTGGTGAGAAGATGGTATGACAGTTTGGCTTCCCATGCAGCTGGCACCCGTGATACCAAAAGCTGGAGTCTGCTGCAGCAGGATCAGGAGAGGCTTCTATGGAGTGGGGTCTGACTGTCAGTTTCCCACCAGCAGCCAACTCCCTTATGCCGGAACTCAATGAAGTGGAGGACAATGGCAATTGTTGTTCCTATTAGAGAACTGGTGGAAAGAACAATCACTGCTTGCCCAAGCATCCATGCTGACCAAATGCTCTCAGGATTTACAGTAATTTCATGATTATAAGTGCCACCATTTTGACTAAAATTTTGCTCCCCAACCGGAAGTGCGGCTAACATTCGGGAGAGGCTTACATATGAGCAAATTTTGGAAATTTCCCAACCAGGAAGTCTGAGCCAGAAGCAGCCCCGAGCCAAGGCGGAGCGCCCCTCTCCCTCTTCCCGGCGGCACTGCCCGGGCATGGCTCTCTCCCTCCTCCCGGTGGCAGCAGTCAGGGACGCCCCTCTCCCTCCTCCCGACGGCACTGGCCGGGCACGCCCCTCTCCCTCCTCCCGACGGCACTGGCCGGGCAAGCCCCTCTCCCTCCACCCCGCTAGCACGGCCGGGCATGCCCCTCTCCCTTCTCCCGGCGGCAGCAGTCAGGGACGCCCCTCTCCCTCCTCCCGGCGGCAATGGCCGGGCAAGCCCCTCTAACTCCTCCCAGTGGCACCGGCTGGGCATACTCCTCTCCGTCCTCCAGCGGCAGCAGCCAGGGACACCCCTCTCTCTCTTCCCGGTGGCAGCAGCCAGGAACGCCCCTCTCCTTCTTCCCGATCGCACCGGCCAGGCATGCCGATACCCAGCCTCCCCGCGGCACCGGCCGGGCACTCTCCTCTCCCCCTTCCCGGCAGCACTAGCCGGGCAAGCCCCTCTCCCTCCTTCCGGTGGCAGCAGCCGGGCACGACCCTCTCCCTCCTCCCGCCGGCAGCAGTCAGGGACAACCGTCTCCCTCCTCCCGGCAGCAGCAGCCAGGGACGCCCCTCTCCCTCTTCCCGGTGGCACTGGCCGGGCACGCCCCTCTCCCTCCTCCCAGTGGCAGCAGCCGGGGACAACCCTCTCACTCCTCTCAGTGGCAGCAGTCAGCGACGCCCCTCTCCCTCTTCCCGGCGGCAGCAGTCAGGGACGTCCCTCTCCCGCCTCCCGGTGGCAGCAGTCAGGGACGGCCTTCTCACTATACGCAGCGGCACCGCCCGGGCACGTCCATCTCCCTACTCCCAGCGGCAAAGGCCGGGCACTCCCCTCTCCCCCTTCCCGGCAGCACTAGCCGGGCAAGTCCCTCTCCCTCCTCCCGGCAGCAATGGCCGGGCGAGCCCCTCTACCTCCTTCCGGTGGCACCGGCCGGGCATGACCCTCTCCCTCCTCCCGGCGGCAGCAGTCAGGGACAACCGTCTCCCTCTTCCCGGCAGCAGCAGCCGGGGACGCCCCTCTCCCTCTTCCCGGTGGCACCGGCCAGGCACGCCGCTCCCTGCGTCCCGACGGCACTGGCCGGGCACACCCCTCTCCCTCCTCCCAGTGGCAGCAGCCGGGGACAACACTCTCACTCCTCTCAGTGGCAGCAGTCAGGGACGCCCCTCTCCCTCTTCCCGGCGGCAGCAGTCAGGGACGCCCTTCTCCCTCTTCCCGGCGGCAGCAGTCAGGGACGTCACTCTCTCTCTTCCCGGCCACAGCAGCCAGGGACGCCCCTCTCCCTCTTCCCGGCCGCAGCAGCCAGGGACGCCCCTCTCCCTCTTCCCGGTGGCACCGGCCAGGCACGCCGCTCCTCTGGCTCCCGGCGGCAGCAGTGAGCGGGGCCGGAGCCGCTTCCTTGCGGCCGCCCCAAGCAGGGCCAAACCATTAAACCCCATGATCCCGCGATTCTGTTATTATTTGGCAACTTTGTGAAAGTTGCACACGGATCCTCGCTGCGAATGAAAGTGCGGCTTACAATCAGGTGCGGCTTATTTATGGAGGAAAAACGAAAAGTTGCTGACACCCCAGAAGTGCGGCTTATAATCGGTGCGGCTTGTAATCGTGAAATTACTGTACTTCTAGAGCCTCTGGTTAACTCTAGTCTCCATTGTCAGCATAAAATGCTATTAAGCCAGAGGCAGGAAAAGCTTTCTGTTTCTCCTGGACTTTTACGAGTTTTCTTGAATGTTTTCTGGGCCTCATCTGCAGAAGTGAGGATGTACTTGAATCTGTGATGGGCTCATCCAGGTCAGGTAAACATTTGCTGAAAATGCAACTCTTCTGCCTCCAACAAATAAGGCAATTTTGTAAAAGCACACATCTGATTTCTCATTCTTGGATTTCTTTACAGCTGTCACTAAGAAGAAAAGCTGTTTCTAATTAACATGGATATCCCTCAGAAACTTATCAAATCTAAATTTTCTGGCTAAATATGGAGCACAAAACTGCCAGCAAATTGGAAGCATCACAGGAGTGGTGCAAGGTAAATTGTTTTGATTTTGTAAGACTAGCAAAACAAAACTGTAGCTGAGACTGTTTCTACGATGCTGGTAATAAATTCAGTCCTGTAGACTATTCAATCTTTACCCGTCTGCCTCCCTTCACTGTCCCCCTAGCGATATGCTACTAGAGCTATGCAAAATACCATCATAAATATGCATAATTCTGGAGATTTTTACTAGTTTTTCAGGATTATCCAATGTGACATTTCATAGGACAGGAGCATACATCAATTTAATGAAAGTGACAAATACCTTATCCTTTTTGTTTCTATAGTATTTTTAGTATTTCCTTGAACTCTCCTGAAAACAGTGTGAGCTTGTAGGAATTTGAACAAGATCTTTTAAATTTAAAATACTTTACTAGCATACTACTTTTTATAGCTTCAGGGTTTTAACACACATCAGGCAGGTATGAATGCATGCATGTAAGATACTGCATTATCTTAATGTACAGTAATTTCACAAATACAAGCCGCACCAATTTGACCAAAATTTTGGTGGAAACCCGGACGTGCGGCCAATATTCCGGGGCGGCTAATACATTAACAAAATTCTAAAAGCTGCCAACACGGAAGTGAGAGCCCGCGGCAGCCCCAAGCCAAGCTGGAGCCCGGCCGGCCCCGGCTGAGGTTGGAAAGCCGGGCAGAGGCGGGGCCAGCAGTGTTGGGGGCGGGCGGCAGAGCCTGAGCCAGCAGGGCGGGGCAGGGAGGGCGGCAGAGCCCGGGCCAGCAGGGCGGGGAAGCCCGGGAGAACTGGGGCTAGCAGTGCAGAGGAGCCCGACTGCATAGGGGAAGATAGCAGAAGCAGGAAGCCCGGCGGCGGGGAAAAGCCCCCTAGAAGCAGGGCTGGCAGTGCACGGGAGCCACATTGCATAGGATAGGATAGTAGAAGCAGGAAGCCCGGCGGCGCGGGGCTGCCCGGCGGCAGGGAAAAGCCCCCTAGAAGCAGGGCTGGCAGTGCACGGGAGCCACATTGCATAGGATAGGATAGTAGAAGCAGGAAGCCCGGCGGCGCGGGGCTGCCCGGCGGCAGGGAAAAGCCCCCTAGAAGCAGGGCTGGCAGTGCACGGGAGCCACATTGCATAGGAGAGGACAGTTGAAGCAGGAAGCCCGGCGAGCAGGGCTGCCCGGCGGCGGGGAGAAGCCCCCTAGAAGCAGGGCTGGCAGTGCACGGGAGCCCAGGGGAACCAGGGCTAGCAGCGTGCGGGAGCCCGGCGGTGCGGCGGCCAGCAGTGCCGGCCAGGGCGAGCCAACATGGCAGCGGCGGTGCAGACGGGAGCAGGGAGCCAGGGAGTCTGGCAGCGGCGGCGGCAGCAGCACCGCCCGCAGGGCAAGCAAACGCAGCAGTGGCAGTGCAGACGGGAGCAGGGAGCCTGGCGGCGGCGGCGGTAGCAACACTGCCCGGCCGGCCCAGCCAAGCCGTAGCGCCGAGCCGGGCCATCCACCCCTATCGGCAACCATGAGCGGGCCGAGCCTACCTGGCCCCGCCCCGAGCCAGTAAAGCCTGCTATGCCGCGATCCTGTTGCTAATTGGCCAATTTGTGAAAGCTGCGCACGGATTCTCGCTACGAACGAAAGTGCGGCTAATATTCGGGATGCGGCTTATCTATTGACAAAGACAGCAACATTGTCGAGGCACCGGGGGTGCGGCTTATAATCCGTGCGGCTTGTATTCGTGAAACTACTGTAGATTATTTATGTGCAATGAGAAAAAGTGTTTCTGTAGGTATTTTATATGTTATTTTCCGATTCCCTACAGATAACAATGAAGAGTAAAATATCTCATGTGTTGGGCTGATTTCTGAAAATGAGTTTCATCTGTCTAATTCCTTCAATCATGATTACCCACGTGATAGAACAATTGAGCAAGATTTTCTTCTCATTTTTATTTTAACCGCAGAGACATAGATTTACTGCTATGGCAAACTGCAATTGTGTTCCAGATCTGTTGTATGTCATAGAGGTTTGGATACATTTTTGTTAGAGAAATTAACTGAGATGTAATCTAAAAACTTACTGCATAGTCACTAATTATGAACATTTTTGTTCTTGGTAGTTTGAGTGGCCAGCACTCCAGCTAGATCTTCAAATTCATGGTTTTAGTTAAAATTAATAAAGTTACTTGTAAATCTAGGTGCAACGCCTCTGATACCTCAAAATATCAGTGGATATTTACCGTGCAATGGCCTACAACAGAAGGATTGAGAAATCCAGGTTTTTGCAGAAAACTATTTTAATTACCTGTTACATTGCAAATAGAATGTTACCGAATATTGTTGTAGAATTAATTAATTAATTTTCAAAACAAAATGTTTGTTATTTACACTACTGCATGCCTCAAAATATTCACTAGTATAACATGCAACACCATTATTCTATGAATCCTTCAATCTTAAGAGAAATTATTCTATTCTCATATGCCTAAACAGAAAAAATGTTGCAGACCACATAAAAGGGAAAACATAATTTTAATTTTATATTCGATTAGTAGAACTTATTTACTTCTCATAAATTTCAAGAATACATTTCATTGTGTCTCTTAAATACATAATGCAGTACGCTGCATTTGTACTTTGAAAAATAGATGTGCTCTGCTTTATTCATTAATTTTTCTTAACTATTTTTGTGGGATATTTTTAATGGATGCAAACACAATCCTATCCTCCTTGTGGAACAAAGTATTGATAGGAGAGTTCACTGAAAGTCTTGCCTTTCATTATTGTGCAAGGTCTTAGATTTAATTGGGGAAATTAGCCAGAAGGTAATAAAACAAATATGGGAAGTTTGCACTTTGCATTACACAGGGATGCCAAATCAGGCAGTTTACATTTATTTGTGAACATGTATATAGACCGTGTAAACCTGAGTGTGACATACTGCAAATATAAGTTTACAACTGTGTTACTACATATGAAAGGAAGGAAAATTTTCACCCAAGAACTTTGGCTCATGGATGCGCACGTGTCTGCGCGTGTGCATTGGTACATGTGCCTCCCAGCTGCACAGACCAATTTGGCACCTTGAAACACTGTGTTTTCAAAATGGCTAAAATTATAATGTGGCCGAAGATCTGTGAATGTCTTAAACATGTTTTTTCAGAAAATATTAATATTGATGTAAACATAGGAATTTTCCCTGCTTATGTAGATGTTGGGCTTTTATCAGCCACAGATAGAATGACCAAGGTTTACCACCTTCTGCTCCCTGTTCACAAAGGTTCTATGCCCAGAGACCTCCATACAGTCACCAGAAAAGGTCCTCCAAAAACGTTTACAGTAATTTCATTATTATAAGCCGCACCTGATTATAAGCTGCACTTCCGGGTGTTGGCAACGTTTCATTCTTAGTCCGTATATAAACCACACCAGATTATAAGCCGCATTTTCGTTTGCAACGAGGTTGCTTGCGCAACAAAGTAACCAATTTGTAACAATCAGGCAATCACGGGTTTTACTGGCAGGTGCTCAATTTGTGAGCTCCGCTCCCCCTATGCTGCCAGTGGGAGAGGGCCCCCAGCCTGCTGCCGGCAGGATCCCACCTCCCCCTGCCACACAACAGAGTAACCAATTTGTAACAATTGCGCAATTGTGGGTTTTACTGTCAGGTACTCAATTTGCGAGCTCGGCTTGGCCTGCGGCTTGCACTTCCGGGTTGGGAAATTTCAGAACATCATTCATGTATTGGCCGCTCTGGAGTATAAGCCGCACTTCCAGGTTGGGACCAAAATTTTAGTCAAAATGGTGCGGCTTATAACTGTGAAATTACTGTAATGCCTTATCGACATAAGGCGAAAATGACTATCAGGGCATGGCTTGTGGACAATCCATATCATCACGTATATACTCATTGAATAAAACATAATAGGAAAACACTAAGGCTGTGTCTCTGTGTGCTCTCAGTGCATTTTTTTTTTTTTCCTGTTAACATTCACTAAGTCTTGTAGCAGCAGCCTGGAGACTGGGCTGGTGTTTGTCCTCTGTTCTCACTCTTCAGACTAAGCTAAGTTTCAGGAGCTGTTCAGCAAAAACTGACAATTTGGAAGCCACATTTCAGTGGATATGCCTGCTAAGGCCCTGCTCCTGAAAAGCCACTAAACAGATGATAGAAGGTATTGACATCAGAGTTACTGGGAGAGCCTTTTGGAGGGCAGCACTGGTTAAAACTGTAATGTATTACTTTAAATTAGTAAGATGTCAAAGCATTGTACTGTCTCTCAATAAAAATGAAGGTTTGGTTTATTTAAGATTTTTGTAAAATACTGTATTGTGGATTTTATCACTACCAGCTATTAAACCAGGAGTGCTAAGCATCACAAAAATATTTTGTGAAGTTATTAGGTGACAGAAATCAGATAGTTCTCTATTATAAATTTACTACCTGTACACTCACATGTAAGAGTTACTAGTACCTTTCATGCTGCCTGGGAACCATTCATTGAAGCATAGGACAGGCAGAAAATTGCATTTCCCTACATAAATATAGAAATATGTAAAATCTTTGTTATGTATATTTGTTACATATATTTTTGAGATTATTTTAATTTCTCTCTAAAACCATGATTTATAATTTTATTTATAGTAAGTAAACTTCTGGAATTAAACAGAGATGTTTTTCAACTGGAACAGGATAGATGTTGATAGATACTTCTTTTGAATTGCTGAGGAGCAAAAGTCAATACTTTGGTAGCAAGAATCTGTCTGGTAATCACATAAGACAAATTCGTAAGGAATATAGTAAAGATATTTATTTACTACTGGTGCTAAACCAGTTTTATTTAACTTAGAAGGTTTTTCTATCTGTGAATGGAAAACAAACTTTCCTTTGAGAGGTTTGTGAACCAAATAATAAATGTCAAGTCCAAATCCCATATGGCAATCAGTTGGGTTTTATCCTGGATAAGTCTTCAGGATGCAAATGAGAATGGAGAGTTTCCCTAGCTCTGCTGTCACATGGACAGCCAATTTACTGGCATGGGCACACACTGTTAAGTCCTGTACCTCCCCCTCATCCCAAGACTTGGTCTCAGATGCCTGCCTTTCACAGAAAACCACAAACCAAGGAAAACATATCAGTAATAGTGCCCTGTAAATTAACTTGATTCTTAATGCAGGGGAAAAAAATCAAATGCTAAAAGCTTACAAAAGGAAAACAAAAGCCACTCAGGACACACAGTACATATAGTGTGGATTTAAGAGCTCTGAAGTTGGTTAATCTCTTGCAAGCAACATATTTAACCCTCCTTCTCTTTGTTAAGCCAACTCAGTCACTCTTTGTTAAAGCCCCAACATCAACCAAATAAAGAAAAAGTTATACACTTTCACAAAACAACCTCCATGGAGCCAAATAATGCCAAAGAGCTGCTAGCTCTGGGCTCACCTTCATCTTATGTCCCTGAAACTGTAATTTTTAAAAATACGCTGTTGTTAAAAGATAAACTGCAATTATTTATATTAATTCACTCCTAATAAGCCATGCTAAGTAGCTAAGATATATGTGAGTATTTTATGATTGGAAAGCAACCTGTGAAATGTGAGGCACTGGTGTACCTTGAAAATTAGATTAAAGTAAACATTTAATTTTCCCCTGTACTTGAAGGTACACTTGTTTTTTTCTCCTTTGTCAAAGAACACTTGAGTAAGAACAAAAAATTGATGGACAATCACCTGCTTCTGTAACCCTGCTAATAGCAGTATGATACAAAGAGACAGAGCAGACACAGTTCAGGAAGGTTATTATGCTTTATTGTATCCCCATGTCCCCACATCTGTTCCTCTCACTTCTTCCTCCTGTCTTACACACACACACACACCCCCACACACACCCACACCCACCACTCCCCTGTGCAGAGCTGGCAGTACTGCATCTCGCACTTGCCTACCTTATGGTTTACAAGCAAAGGAGTGTAATAGTAAAATTCACAATCTTAGAATCCCTGCTTCTTGTTATTCACAGATTTATTTGCAAATCCCTGTGTTCTGCTTTTTTCCTGTTACTACAGTTTATGTCACTGTTGGGCCTATATCCTTGCAGGAATTTTGAATGAAAATCAATATATAACTGGCAAATACAGTAATTTCACCATTATAAGCCGCACCATTTTGACTAAAATTTTGCTCCCACCCCGGAAATGCGGCTTATACTCAGGAGTAGCTAATATGTGAAAAATTTTCTGTAATTTCCAACCCCGGAAGTGCAGCCGAGCTGCCCAGCCCAGCACCTGCCAGTAAAACCCGTCATTACGCAATTCTTGCAAGTTGGTTACTCTGTAGTGTGGCAGATGCAGGCGGACTCTGTGCCAGCAGCACAGGGGGGGAGGGAGGCGGAGGCTCCCTCCTTCAGGCAGCGCAGCCTGGGGGAGAGGCGGGGGCTCCGTGTTGCCATCCCCGCGGCTCGAAGGGGAGGCAGGGGCTCCGTGCCGCCATCCCCGCAGCCCGGGGCAAAGGCGGGGGGCTCCATGCCGGCAGTGCGGGGCAGCGAGGGAGGCGGGGGCTCTGTGCTGCCATCCCCACTGCTCGAGGGGAAGGCGGGGGCTCCGTGCTGCCATCCCCGAGTCCCAGAGGGGAAGCAGGGGCTCCCGCCCCCTGCCGCCACCGCCGCAGGAGCAGGGGGCCTCCTTCCCCTCCTGCCGCCGCAGAAGCGGGAGTGGGGGGGCTCCTTTCCCTCCTGCTGCCGCCACCGCCACGGGAGCAGGCGGGCTCCATCCCCGCCTGCCACCACGGGGCAGTGCTGGTCCGGGACAAGCGAGCCCGGCTGTAGTGGTGGCTGGCCCCAAGCGGCCCTGCCAAGCGACCCTGCCGAGCTGGGCCACCCGGCCCTGTCAGCAGCACCAAGTGGACTGAGCCCGCATGGTCCGAGCTGAACCAGTAAACCCCGCGATCCTGCGATTCTGTTACTAGTTGGCAACTTTGTTGCACGCGGGTCCTCGCTGCAAACGACAGAGCGGCTTATATGCAGGTGCGGCTAATTTATGGACAAAGAACGAAATGTTGCCAACACCTGGAGATGCTGCTTATAGTCAGTGCGGCTTGTAATGGTGAAATTACTGTATTCTGTATTTCCATAATTTTAACTGTTTGAGTTTTTTTTTAAAAGATACTATTTTAAGAGGTTTATGGACTGTCCTGCTTTAGGGCAAATTTGGGAGAAAACCTCCGAATGGGGGCCCTCAACTGGTTTGGGGAAAAATATTTCCTCAGAGAGAAGTGAAAGAAACCTGTTTATTTACCAGACAAAGCACTTCCCAGCACTAAACAGCAAACACTCTCACCACTCAGAAGGAGATGACAAACTCAGAAGAGTCTCTTCCGTGGGTTGCAGCCTGGCTGTTCTCAGTCCCTCTGGCCTGGGAAATGCCACGGCCCAGGCCAGGCCTGGTGGGCCACAAATGTGAGCTTCTAGTACTCCTTTTGGGTTTTCAGTCCAGAACAGGTTCAAATAATTCCAAGAAAAACGGAAAAGAACAGTCCAGGACTCCCTTGCATCAGCTGGTCGGACTAAGTAAAAGCAAACAAAAACTCTCTCCTGCTGTCCACTGCAGACAACACAGTCTGTGTGAAGGATATGGGGGAGCAAGTGAAGTTTCTGATAGCAAATTCTGCACTTCTTCTCTCCCCCTTTCACTCCTGGAACCAGTCTTAAAGTTGCAGAACTCAATGTTCAACACCAACAGAACAGACAATTTGGGGATACAAGCATCATAAAAGTCACCCCAAGACATGGACCTACAGATACATGAAAAACATGTTGATGGCTTTTTGTAGTACTTCAACTACTTGAGGTTCTGTTTATGTGAAATAGCTTGAATAAAATGAATTTATATATACATATATGTGTGTGTATGTAAATGGATTTGAAATTAAAATGTTTATAAATCCTTTCAATTGTGCTGATTAAGCCCCACACTGATCTGGGCAGCGATTAGATTTTTTTTCAAAAGAGTTAAAGCATTGGAGAAAGAGCTACTAATTTTGATTTTTCTTTTGGTAGAGGGTAAGAAAGGACCTGACTAGCTCAAAGGAAGCAATTCCTACTTAGCAAATTTTCACTTCTTTAAGAAAACCTTTCATTAGTACATCTTACAATTGGCAGATGAATATTTCCTTCCTGTGAAGAGAAAAATTTAATGAATGACTTGTTTTGTAAATATTTACAGACATGAGCTTATTCTGCAAGTTCTTGAAAGGTGCAACACTTATCTGAGTGGACCTCTTAATACCAATAAATTACTGATCTGAGTAGTTTCTTCTAACTAAATTTGCTGAATCTGGCTCTAAAATTTAAAAATAGTTCTAATATTAATTCCATTTACTAGTTCTGTGTATTCTTCTACTCCCATTTTTTTCCTTTGACATCCACTTGTGAACAAATAATTGATATTACTTTTTCAGAAGATAATATAAATTATTTTACTGAGCTACAACAATAAAAAAACCCTCGCAACATACATGTACATACATGTAGCGTCTACTTCCCCCCCATTTTCATTTGAAGCAACAAGATTTTCCTCATAAATTCTCCATGAGTAAAATATTATTGCTCTTCATGTGAGCATGCATGCATATTATTAAGTGACAGCAATATCTTTCAATAAGATAGTTTATTTACTGTTAAATGGAGAACAGTTCACGTTAACATTATTCTGTCTGAGACTTGAAGTTTGTCCGTTCTGGGGCTTGAGTTTTTACTTTCTTCTGCAAATAATCATAGTGCTTTTACAAGACATTGCCTCAGCAGTAAAGCAATTTAGAGTGGAGGATATTTTTAGACTGTATTCATTGGAAGAGAGGGAGGGAGGTGGTGAAGTAAGACATACATGTACTGGTAATTCATACTGGTACTCTGCTTCTGTTTTACTCAGAGCTTCTATCATGGCTGAAATTGAGAGGTAGAATCTAGGCAGTACGGCACTGCTATGTAAAATACTCTCACCAAAACACAGAGCAGGGTTCTCTGTCCTCACTTGCTGTTGCCAGCTAGTACCATGCTGACTCTATTTCAAAAAAATAAAAGTAAATAGCTATGGGTCAAGGAGGCATAGCTTGGCAGTCTGTTAAATAACACTATCAATCCTTCTGGTCCAAGCAGAGATCTTTTCATTCTGGTCTTTCAAGAGCCTCAGTCTACACATTCAAGAATATGACAGAAAAATAAACTGAAATGAGCTGGCACTAAACATTTAAATTCTCTACTGCTTGGTCATTATACTTATGTCCATGTTTTAGCTTGTCCCTCTCCCACCATACTTTTTCAGATTTTACCTCATTTGCATGACCTTATTATGCATAAAGCCTATTTTCTGATACAGAGTGCGGCACGCTAACAAAGCAAAAACCTATATACAGAGTAAACATTTTCTCTTCTCTGAAGTTGTTCCAGCTATCCAGTATTAATATCTGATTGATCACTGTCATTCAACATTAAATCAGATCTAAGTTTATGGTGATAAAATACTTAGAGACTAAATATTGCATGAGAAAACAAGAAGACAATGTCCAAATGATCTCCAAAAGTCTTTTACTTTTATAAATTTCTGATTTTTCTGCTGATAACAGTTGAGGCAAACACTCTAGTGGGAGGTAACAGTTAAGAGGTATCTGTTTATTTATGACAAGTGAGATATCTGCTATATGCCTTGCTATATGTAGCTTGATAAAGTAATATTGCAAACTACTGAATTTTACTGTTACGGCTCAACATGGACAGCCAAGTTTCAATTTCCAAGATTTCTGGTCACCTTGCATCTGAAAATAAAGAGAGTGGATCCCCTTATTATGTTATTACTTTCTGGTTGTTCTTATACTATAACTAGTATATTTTGTGTTATGGAAAAATAAGTCTGATTCATCCAGATTTCCACTGATTTCATGGATTTGTCAGTGAGAGGGAAAGTTTCAGAATACAGTTTCTTGGTTTCTGTCCAGAAATAGGTGATAGACACCTCAAAGTCATCCCCTTGAAGGGCAAAAATCTCCCACTGGCTGCTGCAGAACACAGCTAGGCCCACCTTGAGGGAGGCATGCATTCATTTAGAAAAGGAAAAGTCTTTTCCTTCAGTAGAATTCTAAGGTGCAAATAGTAAGGAATAATCTAGATGAAGCTTGAAATTCATCGTGTAATATTGTAATATTAAGAACCTTCTCTACTGAAAGATTACCACAAGGGAGATGAATCTTTTCATTAACTTCTAAAATCTCGTGGAAATGGTGGAATCATTCAAATACAAAAATTCAAATGAAATCAATATCATTAAAATTCTTTACAAACAAAATGTTAGTAGTGCTCAATTGTTATAAAACCACCATTATCACCTACCATAGAAACCAGAAGGCAAAAAGATAATTATTTTTCTCAAAGGAGAGTGTTCTCACACCATTCTTAAAGAACATGATGCTTGCTTAAGATAATTTCCAGCAGAAAACTTGGTTACACCTCATTAACAGCATAAATAAAATAGCTCCATAATACAAGAGAGGAGATATTACCTGTAAGGATTTATCCATGCCTTTCTGGTAGCTGCCAAATTTATTCTGTTCAGGCAGCTACAATTATTTTGTTCCAATTGTTTCTTGGGCTGAGTAGTAGGTCATCTTTCATGCATGGAAATAGCAGTTGTTTATGGTTTTTATCGCACCTTTTTTGAGGGGGCTTTCTACAGAAACTGACAGATACAGTCTGGGAATACTCAGATATGGGCTCAGAGTTGTCAAAGCATCACTCAAACTACCAAACCCTCTGTGAGTTTTGCACACACATCCATACCAATGCCACCACATACCAAACCAAACCTTGTTTATCGTGCAATAGTTTCCCAATAATTATAAATGATATTTTTAAAAAAATTAAAAGGCTGTGTCATGCATGCTATTATGCTAGCTTCTGTCTTGCTGTGTGTGTGGTTGGCACAGAAATCACCACACTGAACAGACAGCCTATGCAATATCCTCCTCCGCTGAAGACAGGAGTTCCTTTGTCTTGGGTTACAATACAGGATGTGATATCTGTTCTATCACCATCTGATGAGACCAGGTAAGACAGTGATCCTTATCTCCATGGGAGATATTCTGCTAATGGGCCATCCATTGAAATCAGGTGGGGCATTATTCTTTATCTTTTCACAACCCATCCTTCCTCTAGGGAGTTATCTTCTGCTAATGGCCCATTGAGTCTCACTGTGTGACGGGTAAGATGGCTTCATCCCATTAGGAGATGCTTCAGCCAGGGGGAAGAGCCAAGCCTTTTTTACCAAAGATAAAAACAGATTTTGGGACACTAAGGTAGCCCTTTCTTTCTGTCTGGACTCCAGAGGAAAACTGGACTTCTACACATCATCACTGGACCTTTGGAGGAAAACTGCACACTTCTACAGGACCAGTGCTTCAACTGAACCACATCTGTCACTGCAAAGGGAGTGTAGCCACCATTTAATGGGACTGCTACCAACACCCTGACTGACAGGATGTCAGGTTGTACTCTGAATTTGTCAGTGTTTGGGGTTTGTGCTTTGTAGTACTGTATTTCTATTTTAATTTTCTTAGTAAAGAACTGTTATTCCTAATTCCCATATCTTTGCCTGAGTGCCCCTTGATTTAGAATTCTAATAATTTGGAGGGAAGAGGTTTACATTTTCCATTCTAAAGAGAGTTTCCTGCCTTTCTTAGCAGACACCTCTCCTCCAAACTAGGGCATGCTTCCAGTTGGCTACCCGCTTTGAACCCTCACCAATAGGTAACTATCAGTATGACCTGCGTCAGTCACCCTGGCTTCTCCCTGAGGAGACATGGGATGAAGGTTATCCTGTAAACCACTGGTTTTACAGAACTTTAATGTGAGGTGCCTCAGAACCTCATCAAGATCTCACTCTAAATACTTTTGCTATGCAGGAGAAATAAGATCAAAGTCCGGTGTTACGGACAGATCTTGCAATAGTAGGTTTAATTGAAAGAGATTCAAAGGTCAACTCACGCTCCATAGTAAAACAATTAACTTGTACAGTCTTTTGCAATGGTGGTGTTTCACACAAATTCACTGTCCAGGATGGCAAATCTGTAAGTATAGGAAATCTAAACTCCTGGGAGCAATGTCAACAGGGTACTTTCCCTTCACTAGATACCTATGAAGCTGACAGAAATCAGCTGTGGAGGATTCCTGAAGGAAATACGGTTATGAGTCATCACATCTCAGTTGACAATTTTGAAAATAAATGAGAGATGAGGAAAAGAGACCCAAAAGTAAGCTCTTCACACCTTGCCTTTCCGTACCCATACCCGGGACGAACTCACAAGGCAAAGAAAGCAATTGCCTTCATAGGCATGAAGTTCTTGTCAGGTGCAGGAGTATGTGGGCTTTCGTTGGTAGCAAGAGGGGAAGGTTGAAAGGAAGGTGTTTTAAGAGCTGTTGTTTTTTTCTCATTATTGTACTCTGACTGGATTGGTAATAAATGCAACTAATTTCCCCAAGTCAAGTCTGTTTTGCTGTGGTGAAGGATTGCACCAAATATCTTTGCAAATTATCTTATATCATCTTCGATATACTTAAATCAAAGACATATTTGATATATTTGGTTATTTAATAAATAACTAATACTTTTAATCTAAAATAATTATTTCTAAATCAATAGCCCTGTTTGGCTATATAAGTAACATAAGATTTTCTCTTGCTGAGTAAAATATATTCTGGAATTTGAGGCTCATGGCTGTGAATGATAATTTCCACATGGTGAGTGCTTAATTGTTTAAGATTTTCTGTTAATAATTGTTTTCTCCAGTAAACTACTTTCTAAAACTATTCATACACAGAAGAGTAGAGACAACTACACTGAATCACTCAAAGATATGAACAAACATTTCTTGATATTGATATTCACCAACCTCTAATGCAGAAGGGAGATAACAGCTATTGGCATTCAATGTCATTTCTGAAGTTTTCAACAGATTTCAAACAGAAAAATAAATCTGTTTAGGGTTGGTTTTGGTTTATTCATCAGGTAAATTATGTGCATGGACTGACTGACCTGTTCTGAGGTGGTTGTTAGTTTTGGGTGGCTCACCACTGCAGTTGCATTCATCCTACTTTATATTGCTGGAGATGGTGAGTGGAAACATTGTTTCAGTTTCAGCTGTCAAAATCTGTTTTTTCTTTATATAGGTACAAACAGTCATCCAGATCCACAGGTTTCCAGATGTTGACATTATAATCAAATGCATGCATTTTCTCTCTTATGGAAATTTGGAAAAAATTCCTACTGTACTTTTAAAAAAATTAATTATGTACATACACACACACACGCACACACACACATATATACACAAACATAAATATATATATATATACTGTTTTCAAACAGGAAGATGATAAGATTTTTCTAAAACTCAGAGTAGATATTTTAAGTCACAAATTGTGTATGTTTCCCTGCTCTTCCCCTATGCTGATGCATAAACTGCAGCCTAATATTAGCCTGGATTCAAACTGGACCTTTAACACTTTTTTATGCAGATCTTTCAGAAGTCCAAATTGATGGTGGCTGAGCTGTAAACAAAAACCTGTGGTGCCATGATACTCAGTGGATTTTAAGGATTTAATAAAAGATTTTACACCAAAGAGTGAGCTAAAACTGAAAAGAGCTGAAAATAAGAACCAACCTTGCAATCTTCACACAGAGCTCTCCAAGAGTATTCTTGTAGCTCTATGCCTTTAAAAAGCACCATGTCCTATCTCCTATTTTTATTTACATGCATCCATTCGTATATATATGTATACATATGTACACATGCATATATATGTATATGTGTGCATATATATATGTTTATAGCACTCCCACTGCTGCAAAAGGATTTATATATAGCATCTAATGGGAAAAAACATCTGAAACACCACAAGACACTGCTGCAAAAGGATTTATATATAGCATCTGTTGGGAAAAAACATCTGAAACACCACAAGATTTAAAAAGTTGATTTATGGAAAGAAAATACACTCAGGTGTGATTTAGGAAACAATGAGACTCTTTTACTTTCTGTTTTGGAGTGATTTTTTTATGTTACTCTGTTCCCTAATCCTTGGCTTTATGCCCCAAAACGTTTGCTATATCTCTAAGGTGTGTCTGGGGGAGTGGGAAGCCTTGGGTTTTTTGGCGTTTGGGTTTTTTTAAGAAGCCTCACCCACAGGTGCCCAGGGTGCTGTGCAATCTGGGTTTTTTTTCTTGGTTACCTTGGCTTTTTTGTTAGCCCGTGCAAGAAACATTTTTATCCGTCCCTGTCCCTAGAGACGCTGCAGCACCAATCCTTTTGTGCCTTTTTGTAAGTGAACTGGATGCTTTGGTTTTGGTTTAAGATGAGAGAGGATTGATTAGTGGCAGGAGAGCAGTTAGTTGGAACTGGCAAGAAAGGCAAGGGGCCGCTCTGTTGTGGCTGCACACCTCAGAAAAAGCCCAGCTTAGAGAGAAAGCACATGAAGCCCACCTGCTTCACCTGCTGCATCACCAGGTTTGCATCTTTCTGCCCAAACCGCTGCTGGAATCTCATATTTGGTTTTTGTTTGGTTTTTTTTTTTTTTCCCCTGAATGCCATGCCATTTTCTACCCACTATGTGGCAAGCTGCTGTTGTGTTTTTCTTTCCCTGGCATTTTTGGGTTTTGGTCTGAGGTGGAGGGGTGACGGGGTTAAGGTGTGACATTTCAATGTGTAGCATTTTAAAACTTTTTTCCTGTGCCATGTGGCACTCTATTTGTCAATAAACAGTTGTTTATTTGTTTTTTCCACTTTCATTCACTAGTATTTATTTCCTATCGGCAGAAAGGAATTGTTGGAATCCTTTCAGAAGAAACATTCGTTCCGGGGTGTTTTCTCCTAAACTTATCTATAAACTGAGACACTTTCCCATTGTGCACAGAATTCTGTTCAGTTTATAGCCTTATTTCTCAATATGATTCTACCTTCGCAGGCAGCCAACAAACACCCACTTTGCAAATAAATTCCATAGGATTATGACTCCTGTGGAACTGCAGGGCTACCAAGCTCCAGATGCAGAGTCCAGCCGTCTACCTACCCTAAATTCCTCTGATGCATAGCTTGGAGGCAAAATATACATGACACAAGCACTGCCCAGGTAACAGAAAGTGTCTGACCTCGGTTATTGGTTACTCTCTTTGCTCAAATGAATGCAGCCTATGCTACAGCTTTGAAGGTCCTACTATCAACCTCTGCAGACTGAATAATTGAAAAAAACACTATGTGACAGTATCATAATGGCTTCAAAGGAAACTTTAATTCTTACACTGCTAAATGTTCAAGAGCTCAACTGCACAATTCTCTTCTAGTGAAATTTCAAGACAGTGCTCCCAAACTGACAGTTTTTCAAGATTCTAATTCAAGAAGGGCTTGTCTTTTTATTTTTGCCATATATACTCTATTGCCTGACACGCTTTTTCTGTAAAATGGTGACAAATAGCCTAATGTGGACTCTGGAAGAACGAAACAGAAAGACTATTTATCACTTTTTGTGCTGCTCAGTTAATTAAAACTAAACAGCATTTATGATATGAAACAGTAGGTAAAGAGGTGCTTGGGTTTGCTGTTTGTGATAAATGTGATTCATGCTTACTAAATTGTAACCATATTAGCAAAATTGTACTCAATTTTTACGAAGCAAAAAGGAAAAGGGAAGTCATGGGACACGGCAGATGGGATCCTCCAGATGTTAGGTGGCGTAGTAGAAGGATGTAGGTTTGATAAGCAGTATCTAGAAATAAAAGTTTTGACCTTGGAATGGGCCAAATTGGGATGATTCCAGAAATTATACCCTTGGATAAGGTTTTATTGTGGGAACATATACTTACTTACATAACCCCAAGATTATTGATCTTGTGCTACCTGCAAGGTTACACAGCGGACACAATGAAGACAAACAGCCTTCATCGGAAATAAGACCCCTGAAAGAATGAGAGACCCCGAACTACTGGTAGATCACGCACAGCACAACATAGTGACGTAGATTTTAGGAATAGAAACTAGGAGGAGCTTTCCAGAAAATTCTGTATTGATATGTATTAGTATACAGTATATAAGTGAGATTATTAGCTTGATTGTTCAGTATGTGAAGAGGGGTGGGCCCCTCCCCGTACCCCTGGTCCCTTGGTTGGTTTTGCTTATGCTTTATATGAACTTCAATTATACTAAATTACTCACAGCCAAATTTTGTATATAGTCAAAATATATGTATCTAACATACTTTGATTGTATTCATTTATATACCATTGTTGCTATCGAAAAATTACTGTTAAATTTAATCTTGTTTGATAAACTGGACAAATAGCAAATCATTCATAACACTGCTGACATGTATTTTTGCCATTAGCTTTCATTCCATTTACTGAAATCTTGTCCTTTCTCAGCAGAAGAGCCCATTTTATCACACACTTTAATAAAAAAACACAAACAAAGAGTCCCCCCCCAAAAAAACAACCTGAAAATCTCACAGAAAATCCAAAACCAAACCAAACCAACAACAAAATAAACCCCAACACCTGACAAAGCCTCAAAGCATAAAATCATCAGGTGATGGGTCATAGTGGTGGATGTGTCAGGAGAGTGGAAGATGTCAGAGCTTTGTTAAGGATGCTTACTTTTCACCAAAAAAAATAGCCTTGAACTTTTTCAACTCTTTAAAAATGTCAAGTTCACCACCAGACTCTGGCCTATCTGGTAGAGCTAGAGAAGATGCCAAAATTAAGGAGTTACATAGATTAAGCTGCCCTGGATTCAGCAAGCCTTAATTCTACGTAAATCCTTCTGCCTGTCCTTATTATTGGCTACCTCTGGTTCTTATCTCTGCAGAGAAAGTCAGAACTATCTTCCTTCACTAGGAATGGGCAGTTTCTAGATGAGGATGCTCAGTATTGCTAAACTTGGAAAGAAATATTCAAGATTCATCAGGCCATAGGGACAAAAAAGTAGAGCAGTTAATGCTGCCACTGTACAAGTTTTATGATTCCTAAAAAGCAAAAATAAGCTGCTTCTATTATAATAAAAAAACCTCTATTTTTTCAGGGTAGGAACAGACACCACATCAACCACATCCACCTTACGGTTCTAAGTCAGCTGAGCTGAACATAAAATTTGTTCTATCCAAACCCTTTTCCAGGGGGAAGGCATCTTGGTGCTATTGGATAACTTTGTGAGTCTTGCTGTATCCTTAACTACCAGGATGAAACTACACTGGAATTTAGATGAAATTTCATTAAAGCTTTCCTGAAGAAACAGTTGCATAGAACTGCAAGGAAATTTGCTTTACTATGTTCACCTTAACACAGGTTCTTAAATTCATTGATTAAGAATACCTGGAGTTAAGACATTTACTGTTTTCCAAGAGGCTTAATTTTTATGGAATATTGCTTTCCAGCTTTTTCCAGATAAACTACCTTTTCCATTGTCTTTAGCTTGTACAAGGGAAGACCAGCACATGAGTTACATATATGTAAAAATAGACGAAGGTGAGCGACAACAACAAAATCAGTCGGAGATCTTATTAATGGTTTCATACATTGGAGTTACCACTAAATATTCTGAAGAGATTAAGCATTTTGTTGAACTTCAAACTAATAAAATATTGATTAAATTAGCTGGTACTTGTATTATAGAACAATGTATATTTTAATAAAGACCTGGAGAGCATAAGCATTTCATTTACAGTAATTTCATGATTGTAAGCCACACCATTCTGACTAAAATTTTGGTCCGAACCCAAAGTGCGGCTTATAATCAGGTGCGGCTTATATATGGACAAAGAACAAAAAATTGCTGTTTTAGTTTGGAGGACAGATGTCTGCTGAGAAAGGTAGGAACTTCTCTTTGAAATGGACAATGTAAATCCCCTCCTGCCAAATTATTATAATTTTGAAATCAAGGGGCTTTCAGGCAAAAAATACGGGAATTGTGAATAACAGTTTTTACTAGGGAAAATAAAATAGAAATACAATACTACAAAGAAACAAACCCCAAACCCTGACAAAGTCAGAGTACAACCTGACACCCCGTCAGGCAGGGTGTTGGTAGCAGTCCCATTAAATGGTGACTGCGTCCTCCTGGAGTGACAGATGTGGCTCAGTTGGACCAGTGCTCCTGTAGAAGGTGCAGTTTCCCTCTAAAGGTCCAGTGGTGATGTGGAGAAATGTGGTTTTCCTCTGGAGTCCAGTGGAGAAAGGGGCTACCTTAGTGTCCCAAAACCTCTGTTTTGTCTTGGTAAGGAATGTTGGGCTCTTCCCCCTGGCTGGAGCAACTTCCAATGGGATGAAGTAATTTTATCAGTCACACAGTGGGACTCGATGGGTCATTAGCAGAAAATGACTCTTGGAGGAAGGATGGAGTTGTGAAAAGATAAAGAACAATGCCTTGCCTGGTTTCAATGGGTGTCCCATTAGCAGAATATCTGCCGCTGAGATAAGGATTACTGTCCCCACCCTCAACAGATGGTGATAGAATAGATACCTTTTATCACACTCTGTATTGTTACGTGCAACTCATAATCAGGTGCGGCATAGGTATGGACAAAGAACAAAAAGTTGCTGGCACCCGGAAGCACGGCTTATACTCAGTGCGGTTTATAATAGTGAAATTACTGTACTTCTAGAATTAGAGACCACTAAAAAATAGAGGGGCATATACATAGATACAGTTATGAATACATACACAATTTGGTGCATAGTTCCTCTTAAAGAGAACTGTATATATGTGTATTGTAACATGTTTTAACATGGCAACAGGTGTGCAGTTGAGACAGTTATAAAGAAGTGCAGCAATTTTTGTCTTTAAGAGATATCTAGATACCTATAAATCTTTCTAGTACATAGGACATTTATTATCTTTGAATCAGCTTCTGTAAACATGAGTTTTGACTGAAAGAAATGACTGACGTTGACAAACTTGTGAAAAACGTTTTTGTTCACACTTTTTCTTAATATCAGTCTGGTCCTTTGTCCTTCTTATTTTTTGAGTGAGGATTTTGTTATTAAGAACCTAGATTTTCCACTCCCTGTGTACAGGCTGCCACTGGAATCAGATAACACCTTTGGAGTAAATGTAGTTTCTGAATGTGTAGCATATTTTTTTGCAATGGGTTTAGCATTTTAATTTGTTTACTGATAGTAATTTGAGTTCCCTGATTTTTTGCGGGGTGCATTTATAGAAGACATTTCAAAAGATCGTTCCATTAGCAAGGAAATTAGTTTTCGTGCATATCACTTGGCAAATTGTACTTGTGTTATTTTATGTGTACGTCCTAGTGTGGCTGATTTTGATCTCATTTTATGTCAGGTCCACCCTGATAGAAAAGAATCATATCCAAAACCTGTTCTGGTGAAGAGTTAAAGAAAGCAGAATTTGCTAACAGAAGGCTTAGTAGTAATATGCTACATGATTTTACAAACCACACTATAATTTTAAATTGTCTGATTCTCTCATAGTTGAATCTCTGAGGTTTTAAAGACTCTACTGACTAATCAAAAATTACACTACTCCTGTATTCACCATTATGCTGAGTATTGTTAGGTAAATAACTGGTTAGTTAATCTTTAAGAGGGTGCTTCATCATGGCAGAAGTCTGGGCTATTGTTGTTAACAAAACATGCTCCTAGAAATTACCTAGAAAAGCTTTTGGCTTCACCAACCAAATATCCCTCCAAAGAGACTGATGTCCTCAGATTTACCCATTCTGAGTCTTTCCTTTTGTCTCAGGCATGGGAAATCTCTTCCGCAGCTGACATTATCAATGTTGGACATACATCACTTCAGATTTCTTGCCTTTCACTTATCTCAGTTTGGTAGAGGAAATCTCATGCTGGTCTAATTCCAGGAATAATTTCAGAGACATTTCAGCCATTCTCCTCAGAAAGATAGGTCACTAGCCATGCTCTGAAACGCATAATTATTAAGAACATTAGAAAAATGTTTGCTATGAAGCTTACTAGTTTTTTAGAATTTAAATCAAACTTGAAATGACAAAACCTGCCTTCTTTGATTCTATATGCAATACGCTGATGCAGATGCGTTTTCCTCTACCAAGAGTTGAATCACTAGTTTTACATGTAGCATGACATACAAATACTTACGCAATAATGTTTCTAATATTTTGCTCTTTGAGATTCTTGTCTTAATAAATTCACTTGTATTAGAGCAAAAGGGCAAATGAAATGGAAATATGCAGTCCCTAAAAAAATTAAAAGCACTTGAAACCCCTAGTTTTAACCCTAGTTCTGATAAAATCTTGTACCTGACAAATAAATAAACTCTATCTCTGTCTATACCTCTACTGATGTGAAAAGAGAATAAAAACATAATTTACTGTTTGCCAAACTGACAGTGAGGATTTTTACCCAGAGCAGGTATATTATTTTAAGGCATTACATGATAAACATTACTGCTAGAGGAAGTTCATGCAAAAAATCTCTTTTAGGAAAAATACCTGCTGGGCAAAAATAACAGCTTAGCGCATGAGCAGTACATGAGATAATTGTGTAGGAGGTAGCAGCATCTGTTAAACTTAGTGTTTTGGTGGGGGTTTTGGGGGGTACTTTTTGTATTTTGGATTTTGGGTTTTTTAGTTAGCTTGGTACCATTTACCAACTGAAGTTCCAAAGTGTTGAATCTAACAAAAAAAACCCAGAATAAACTCTTTTTCAAGTGCAGAAATACAAGCAATCTGGACTTCACTGAAGCTGTCCCATGTTGTCTCAAATCTAACTTGAGCTTGGATTTGACAACTTTCCCTTCTCATTTCCATGGCCCAGGAATAGGTGATAGGTTGCAGACTATTTCAAACCAACATCTGTCTCATTTTCACCTGACAAGAAAGCATCCCATAAAGGCTGATGGCTGATTCTCATTCTATGGAAGCGGGAAGGGAAGTCCGGGAAGGGAAGTTCCGCGAAGGGAAGTTCCGGGAAGGGAAGTTCCGGGAAGGGAAGTTTCGGGAAGGGAAGATTTCGGGAAGGGAAGTTTTGGGAAGGGAAGTTTTGGGAAGTTTTGGGAAGTTTTGGGAAGTTTTGGGAAGGGAAGTTTCGGGAAGGGAAGTTTCGGGAAGGGAAGTTTCGGGAAGGGAAGGGAAGTTTCGGGAAGGGAAGTTTCGGGAAGGGAAGGGAAGTTTCAGGGAAGGGAAGTTTCAGGGAAGGGAAGTTTCAGGGAAGGGAAGGGAAGGGAAGGGAAGGGAAGGGAAGGGAAGGGAAGGGAAGGGAAGGGAAGGGAAGGGAAGGGAAGGGAAGGGAAGGGAAGGGAAGGGAAGGGAAGGGAAGTTTCAGGGAAGGGAAGTTTCAGGGAAGGGAAGGGAAGTTTCAGGGAAGGGAAGGGAAGTTTCAGGGAAGGGAAGTTTCAGGGAAGGGAAGGGAAGGGAAGGGAAGTTTCAGGGAAGTTTCAGGGAAGGGAAGGGAAGGGAAGGGAAGGGAAGGGAAGGGAAGGGAAGGGAAGGGAAGGGAAGGGAAGGGAAGGGAAGGGAAGGGAAGGGAAGGGAAGGGAAGGGAAGGGAAGGGAAGGGAAGGGAAGGGAAGGGAAGGGAAGGGAAGGGAAGGGAAGGGAAGGGAAGTTTCAGGGAAGGGAAGGGAAGGGAAGTTTCAGGGAAGGGAAGGGAAGTTTCAGGGAAGGGAAGGGAAGGGAAGGGAAGTTTCAGGGAAGGGAAGGGAAGGGAAGTTTCAGGGAAGGGAAGGGAAGTTTCAGGGAAGGGAAGGGAAGTTTCAGGGAAGGGAAGGGAAGGGAAGGGAAGGGAAGGGAAGGGAAGGGAAGGGAAGGGAAGGGAAATTTCGGGAAATTTCGGGAAGGGAAGGGAAGTTTCGTGAAGGGAAGGGAAGTTTCGGGAAGGGAAGTTTCGGGAAGGGAAGTTTCGGGAAGGGAAGTTTCGGGAAGGGAAGGGAAGGGAAGTTTCGGGAAGGGAAGGGAAGTTTCGGGAAGTTTCGGGAAGTTTCGGGAAGTTTCGGGAAGGGAAGGGAAGGGAAGGGAAGGGAAGGGAAGGGAAGGGAAGGGAAGGGAAGGGAAGGGAAGGGAAGGGAAGGGAAGGGAAGGGAAGGGAAGGGAAGGGAAGGGAAGGGAAGGGAAGGGAAGGGAAGGTAAAGGACGATGGGGAAGGGGGAGGGGAAGGGAAATTTTTTTTTTATTTCTGGATGCAATGTCCTGTTGCCAGACACCATGACATTTTCTCTGAAACCCTGAAAACAGATGGTGAATTTTGGCTTGCTAGATAATATATAGTATATATGTGTATATCTATAGCACCCACTACTGAAGTCAATCAATCGACAAGACAATTTTTAAAAATTACTTCATACAGCTGTGTAGTAATCCTATTTGTACCTCCAAAACATTTACTTAAAAATAAAATAGCTGCTGAAAAGACAAATCAGTATTTTAAGAAGAGGGTAGACATTTGGTTATTTTCTTTCACATATACATTTATTTCATTTTCAGCATTTAATTCTGTTGTAACGTAACCCCAGTAGCAGCTCAGCCCCACACCACGACCCACTCACTAGCTCTCAGTGTAAGAGGGGAGAGTATCAGAAAGCTAATGAGTTGAAATAAAGACCATTCTAATTATGTAAAGCAAAACCCACACACAGAGGATGAGCACGTCAAGGTGATTCATTCACCCCTTCCCATGGCTGGACAGGTGTTCAGCCATCCCCATCACATGTCGTGGCTACTCAGGAAGATAAAACACCATCACTCCAAATTTTCCCCCACTTTCTTGTTCTTCCTGAATTTTCATATGCTGAGCATGTTGTATGGTCTGAGATATCCTTGTGGTCTGTTAGGTTCACCTGTCCTGGCTAAGTTCCCTCCCAATCCTTGTGCATCCCCAGCCTCCTCACTGGTGGGGTGAAGGGCAGAAATCCCTTGGTTCCGTTCAAGCCCTCCCAAGCAATAACTAAAAAATCCCTGTGTTGTCAACACCGTTTTCAGTGGGTTTCAAAACCCAAACTAGGTCCTGTGAAGAAAATTAATCCTATTCCAGCCAAAACCAGCACAACTTTTCAAAAGATTTTCACAACAAAAGCTCATTTCTTGGCAGAAGACTAGAGCTTGTGTCTTTTCATGCCAGTATGTCCTTCTTAATTTTTTACCAGAACATTTCATTGCATGCTTACTTTGCAGAACCATGTGTGGGTAGATGTCACACTGCGTAACACTACACTCCCACCATTGGCTATCAAGAACCCTGAGTGCCTGGGACTTCTCCACCAGCTGAACAGGAGAAAAGATGTCTGGATTCAGCACTACTGCATTCTGAAGGATGGTTGTTTGTACTTTTATGCCACTCTCCGGTCTATACCTGCCCAAGGTAGGGATGGTTGCTAGGTTTTAATATATTATTAATGTAGAAATGTGTCACTACAGTTTCCAAGTAGAACTTTTAGCATTAATGAGAGTTCCTTATCAGGAAATTCATGCTGTTCCATTAAGGTGAATGTAGGAAAACTAGACTCAGTCTTTATTTATTCACTACACCTCATTCCTGATCCTAGTCTTTTTTGCTTTTCCTCCCACATTTTTATTTTTTCTTTCTGAAATTGAGTTATTCTGCACACATTACCTCAGGAGCAGTTATCAGAAACAAGATCCACCCTTCTAAAGCATTTTATAATGGGTTGAAGCAGTCCCATTGATGGCTGTGTCCTGAAAGCTGTCAAATCCTGCATGTTAGGAAGCATCTGCAGTTATCATGAATTCTGACTGGTTGCTTGAAACTACCAGGTTTTCACATGGCCTTGTTAAAGCTATTCCACCCCTCAATATGCAGAACTTTCCTACTGTTGCTGCCTGGTGGTTCAGGATGTGGCCACAGTCTTTTGTAGCTAAAGCTGCCATCTAGGAACCCTCCCCACAGCAGGAGAGGGTGGCTGCCCACTCTCCAAGCAGCAAAATAATGCTACTGAGGTCAACTGCAAGCAGAGCTCGCTTCACACACAGAGAGAGGAAGAGTGAGGACCTGGAAATGCTTTCTCCCTGTGCTAAGGAAGCTGGCAGTCAGAAGAACCAGAAAGAAAGTACTTAAGAAATGACCAGGGATTTCCTATTTATGCAGAGAAAAGCAATGAATTAACAGAAAGCCAGAAATTAAGTTTTATGCATTTATGACCCTGAAGTCTATGCTCCTACTGCCAAGTATTTTCTTTTGATGTTTAAATATCCAACTACACAAAAATTCTTCTACATGGTAGTGGATTTTTTTCTGTTAGTGCATTTTTTTCCATTTTCATGATATATTCTATCATTCTAAATGCTAGAACATTAACTTGGTGGTTTAGTGCCTAAATGTGAGACTCCCCAAAAATAAAGACCCTCTTCTGCAGATCTTTCTGACTATTCGCCGTGTATGTATAAAGTGAACTTACACCCTAAGATTCACTGGAGCTAAGTCTGGAGGAAAAAAATAAATAAAAATAACAAAACAAAAAAGTTAAAATTAAAATGCCCAGAAGATCAAGTTCTGTTTAATGCCTTTCCTTCACAGTTGGCTAATGCGGCCTGCAATGACATCTCAGTTACTCATGGCAGCAGGAGAAACCAAACCTTATTTCAAGATTTTTTTTTCATGTTGTAATTCATATTGCTTTAGTTTTAAAGGGCAAGAAAAAGAAAATATCAGCGACAAGAACCCCACCCCACCAAAGAATTTTACAGTGGCTTGAGGTAGCCTCATTAATGGCAGTCAAAAGCTAGGAAAAATATTTTGCCTTGTCTTATTTAATGAAAAGCTAAATAAATCTTTATTGCTCATCATTTGATAGATAGGAAGGCTGTTTAACACTGTTTTGAAATCAATTTTCATAACAGAAAAAGAAACTGAACTTTCAGATTTTTAAACGCAAAGTCTGTAATACTCTGTGAATACACCAATCTGAAAATCCAGTTTGCCAGATTTGTTGGTATGCTTCTAATTGGTACTAATTCTATAAATGGTATCTGCAATAGATATAATGCATGCTATTTTATTCTATCCAGGTGGCCTTTACCTGCAGGGCTATATTGCGAGTGAACACTTCCTGGGCTCCAAGAGATCTGTAATTGAACTCAAACCTCCATCTGAAGAATTTAAAACTTTTTACTTATGTGCAGAGAATGAAAATGAAAACAAAAGGTAAGCCAAACATTTCTGTTTGCTTTTTTTTTTTCCTTCCAGTTTATTTACCAGATTTTAGGAGACCAGGAGCTCTGTAGCTTGGGAAGATCTAGTGTCAGCTTTGCAGCATATTTTCACTTTTCCCTCTAGATTTCCCTTTAGCAGCAGCATTAGTCAAACTGCAATAAAACATATCCCGGAATATGTGTGTCATCAGTTCTGTTCTTATCAATGCTGGAACAGGAGCAAGGCTGGCTTGCAGAGGTTTGGAAGTAAACTGATTAAGGTGCCTTTCACAATTATGTGTGGGTAATTACACTGAACACAAAAGCTATGGCACTTCTCATTAGTTAGAATGGAGTGTATATCCTCCTCATTGCCAAGAACCATTGGTTTCTATCAATGGCCATTCAAATTTAATTAATTTAAGCAAATTGGACAATGACAACACATTCTGAAGGTAAATTCCCTTACTGTAATCCAGTCAAATTCCGCATCTGTCAGTGGGAGGCTTTACCTAAAGCCTGTTAATTACACTACCTGGGCTTTAATTTAATGCACAAAAGACAAAGCTTTTCAGTATGTTGGAAAATTGCTGTTAAGCTATATTGTTTTTGTAAAACAAAACCTTCTGCATCTCCCCAGTCCACTGATTATGAATACATATACTAACAGAATTGAACATAGCCCACTTATTAAAGGCGTGTTTCAAAGGACAGAGAAATGTATACATAACACTTGATCAGGGACAATTGTTCTTTCTTCTAGGTGGATTACAGGTTTGAAGGCTTCAATAAATAAATGGTTACCCCTACACCAGGCAATCCAAGATTTCATGAGCAGACCACTGGAGGAGACAAGGATGTGAGAAGAAATCTCAGTTTTCCCTCTTTTTCTGTTTTGCATTTAAAATTCCATGCTATATCTTATAAGTCCTCTAAAGAGATACTCTAGCAGCAACTAATCTTTAGCATTGCTACACATTCAGAACTTTTGTAAGCATTAGTAAATAAATGCAAAGCAATGCTGACTTCCTTGTCTGTATTTTTTGTCTCTACTTCAACTCAGACCAAACATAGAGTCTACTTTACAGCTGTGAACCTGGCATATATTCCGTACATTTTTTACTCCTTGTTGGGGTTTTTTTGTGGATTTGTTGGGTTTTTTGGGTTTTGGGGGATTTTTTACAAGTGCAATCTTTGCAAAGTGTTATGCTTTTTCACCCAGATGATTCATATCTGGGTTTGCTTATAAGTTTCTAGGTGTTGCAGTGCTTAAGGATGAGACAAGCTGGGTTTACATCTTGAAAGGTTGAAGGATTAGCAGCTGCATACTATTACACGGAATAAATCTGTACATTTTGCTGTGATATTATACATTCTAACTAAAGTCTTAATTTTGTGATGTTTTTCATTTGGTCATCTGTCATCCCACCACTGCACATTTGTGAACAGAAATCAATTAAAGAATTAAAGGATGCTGTTTCCTCCCAAGTTAGCAGTAAGAGACAGCAGCATAAAATTGCATCAGGGATAGCAGGATTAGACATCTGTGGTTATTACAGCTGGTCATAAACACAGTATTTCACATAATTGTCTAGCATTTAAGTAACTCCTCCTATTAATAAATCCAGATATTCAGATTGCAAGCATATCAAAACACTAATTCAAGTAAAATTACAAAGATTAGTTCGAACATGCACCCAGTAGAAACAAAAAAAATTTGCCATTCTGTGAAATTTTGATTACAAAAGTTGTGATACTGGCTTTTATTATGTTCTTTAGACCTTAAGACTGATAGAATGCAGAAGAAACTCAGCTATTCATTTGCTGTTACAATTAACCTGGAAAATGTCAATTGCAGTGCAGAAAAAGAGCTGAAAAGCAAGTGGTGCTCTCCCAGTCACCACAAACATGTATTTTTAGGAGACAGATTCATTAACTTTACATGCTTGAAGCAAGAGTACATCAAAGAATGTTGTTTAACTATTTGAATTATTTGCTACAGTGATTTGAGTGATTTATTTCAAAAATAAGAATGGTTAGTTAAACAGTGTAAGCAATTTTTTGAAAACAGGCACCCGACTCCAGATATGTTACCAAGTTTGCTTTGTATAAATCTGTGTTCTGAGGTAAAATGTGTGACTGCATTTGAAATAAAGTCTCACCATAGCCCTGTTCCACATTCTACAGTATTTTAAAATTTTGTATTCAGAAATTAAAATTACAGTAACTTCACGATTATAAGCCACACCATTTTGACTAAAATTTTGCTCCCATCCCAGAAATGCGGCTTACACTCAGGAGTGGCTAATATGTGAAAAATTTTCTGAAATTTCCAACCCCGGAAGTGCAGCCGAGGTGCCAAGCCAAGCACCTGCCAGTAAAACCCAGGATTACGCGATTGTTACAAATTGGTTACTCTGTTGCACAGCGGGTGTAGGCGGGCTTAGTGCCAGCAGCGGGGGGGAGTGGGGGGAGGCAGGGGCTCCCTCCTGCAGGCAGCGCAGCCTGGGGGAGAGGCAGGGGGCTCCGTGTTGCCATCCCCGCGGCTCGGAGGGGAAGCAGGGGGGCTCCCGCCCCTGCCTACCACCACAGGAGCAGGCAGACTCCTTCCCCTCCTGCCACCGCTGCCGCAGGAGCAGGTGGGCTCCATCCCAGCCTGCCACCGCGGGGCAGTGCTGGGCCAGGGCAAGCAAGCCCGGCGGCAGCAGTGGCTGGCCCTGAGCAGCCCCGCTGAGCTGGGCCACCTGGCCCCTTTGGCAGCCCCGAGCGGGCCGAGCCCGCACAGCCCAAGCCGAGCCAGTAAACACTGTGATCCCAAAATTCTGTTACTACTTGGCAACTTTGTTGCACGCAGGTCCTCACCGCAAACGAAAGAGCGGCTTATAATCAGGTGCGGATTATGTATGGACAAAGAATGGAATGTTGCCGACACACGGAGATGCGGTTTACAGTCAGTGCGGCTTGTAATCATGAAATTACTGTACATTTCTACTACAACTCTGAGAATAAATAATGAAATAGCTATTAATTACTTCCTTTTCTTACTCTTTTTCACAATTAAGGAAATAACACTTATGGGTCAAGTACAAACACTGTTCACTTGAGACTGATAACTTTCCCTGGGGAATAGTTATCCAATTCAGAGTGATAGTTCAGAGTTAGGAAGGAGAAAAGTAAACAAAAAAAAATGCAAACAAAATTAGACACAACAAATGTGTTTTCCTTTAGAAACAGTAGGAAGTCTTGCAAAAGGCAATGTAACTGTAGAAGGGTCTGGGATACAAATCCTATAAGGAACAGCTGAGGGAGCTGGGGATGTTTAGCCTGGAGAAAGAAGGCTTGGGGAGCCTTAACGATTCTATGATTTAAAAATTCAGTGTAATGAGTAAACTTAGGATTTCTCAAATTACCATAAACTTTGAAAAATTATTGAAAAGGAAAACCAAAACTATCAAGTGTTGAAACAATCTAGTTTTTAATCCAGGGAATTTGAGGAGGAGCCCAAGGTAAGCTTTCTACATTTCCCTGAGTCAAGGCTTGTTCCTTTCTGTCCTCCTGACAAGAGATCAGAGTAACTGATGGCTGTTGCTATTTTCCTGGGAAGTAGCTACAGACCCAAGGAGGTAGGCTGCCATGCTCTCCTTCTTGTACCACTTCATCTCCTTTTTGTGGTAGAAGGACCAAAGGCATTCTGAAAAGCGTACCGAGATCTTTCTGAACATGTATTTAAAACATGAAAATTATCACCAAGCAAATTTGTAAATTCTTGAGCTTAGTTACCATAGTTGATTCTACTGTGATTTTCACCAGGCATTCACACCGCTCTTTGTACAATATTTCTAGCATGAATTATAGCTCGTTTAGCTTAGTTTATATATGATCTATAGGACAAATATTATCCATGGTCATCAAGACAGCCACATTTTTTGAAAAAAAAACTGAAGTAGGAGGTTAGTTCTACATCCTTTCCATAACACAACCAGATGTTATTTATTTTAATGAAACAATAATGCATGCATCTCTAGTTGCTAGTGTATGGCCCTTCCCAAGAATGTCTTTTTTAAGAGTACCCAGACTGCTCATTTTACCCTTCACTAGCCTGTATATTTAATCCAAATACATTTCATATCAGAGGATATGTTCTTTTTGTGCTCCAAGGGCAAAGAGAAATAATGAAGTTATGGGTAAGTTCAAGAAAGTAAAATAAAAAAACCCCTGGATCTCTTAGGCAGGGAAAGGCTGAGAGATGGGATGAGGTGGTTTGATGGAGAAATTGCAGCTGTTCGATTGCAAGAAAAACCCTTCCACTTTTTTAAGGGCAAATGTACCCATAACCAGAACTAAAGTTACTGGATGGCCTAAGTGGTGGAATGGAGAAGTAATTTCTAATTCTGTTAACCAGTATTTATTTATTTATTTATTACACAAGTAACCTTTAATATGCACTATCGCAGTACTATGAAGCCTATGTTTAGTTATTTGAGAGCTTTATAATGGAAAGGTTTAAGGCCAAATAAATAAACAATGACAAGGTAGGGTACAGTCATAAGCAGAACTGTCACATCCATTCCCTGCCTGGGTAATTTCACCACAGTATAAAGCACACTGCAATTTTGCCAGAAAAAATACTTTTCCTCTAGTTTTTATAATACACGCAGTCTGAGGGTTGAGCTATGAAATCTGCTAAATACTCCAAATCCAATCCTGACAGTCAAATAGATGGTTTTATTCCTCTCTAAGTTTAAAAATGAACATCTGATTATAAGTCAGGAACATGCCTGTGGTGCTTAGCACTTTTAAGTCTCATATCTGCGGCTGCAATTTACATCTTGTTGATTACATATGACTTTATTCCATAAAGCAAGTACAATTAATTAGGAGTTGAAACAAAACGTAAAAATGTTCGCATTTAAAATGGATTAGAAATTATCCTGGATGCAAAGAAATAAAACATCTCTCATTATTTAATCTGTAGTTTATAAAAGGTATTTTAAGTAATTCTTACATTTAGTCATTTTTCAGCATCAAAGTTCTCAATTTTATCATATATATAGCAGTTATCCTGTAATAAATTTTTCATTACCATAAGAACACTGAAATCATAAACAAAAGTGTTTGGTTGTTTAAAAACCAACAAAACAACAACAACAACTACAAAATTAAAAAAACCCACCCAAACTGAAACACTTTCAGTGATACATATAGCACAAACAGAACACATGTGAACTTGTGAACCTAAAGCACATCAGCGTTTTGTTAATAAAAAATGTTTGCACGCTGATCTTGAACTGCAATATCACAATTTGCTATTTATGCATTCTATCTCCAGTTGCAGCAATAAATGTCAAACTCTGTTGAACTGTTTTTACCCCCAGGTGTTTGTTACCATCCTCACCTAAGGGAGAGATAGACATTAAAATGCTACATTATATGAGCCATAAGATTTCTGAAATAATTCCTCATTTTCTCTAATGAAAATTCAGCTGACAGAGTTTAAATGACTACTGAAAATATGAAAAAATGTTGGAGAAAAACCTAATCACAGCAAAAACCCTGTCTCTATCCTGGGAAAAGGAAGTCTATTTTGGCTGTACCACTGAACTGAGAAAGAAAAACACTCCTTGTCTGAAAGAACATGAAGAAAAACACTAGCTTTTCCAGTCTTGAAGTTAGTTCAGTAATGTCAACAGATTACCATTGTCTTAATACTTAGAATGCTTTGAATGGAAACTCAAGAAGGTAGATTGGAAATATTTCTTAAGGACCAGGAAAAGAAAGCCCCCAGAAATTAGACACTTCTTAAATAATACAATTGAAGAAACAAAACAACAACAAAAAAAAACCACACAAAAAAATTCGAACCAATCAACCAGAAAAGGGGAAAAACCATAGTAAAACCCCTCCAGTGGTATATCTTTTTCTATGAGACAGAACAAAATTTTCAGTTTGTCACCAAAGAAATAATGGTCAATCCAAATCCAGATTTCTCCAAAGGCTTAGGAAGTTTAGATTTAAAGTTCCCCTTTGGAATCTAAGTTTTAGTTCCCTTCTAACCTTTTGTTGCAATTCCTTGAAAAGAAATGAAACTGGGATGAGTTACTTCACTGCTCTCTCGGGGGTCAGCAAAGCTGCGCAATCATATTGCAGTATCCCACTTATGGCTCATTTGTTTGCAAAGAAGACTTTAAAATTATTGCTAGGTATATCTGCTTTCAAGGTTTTCTTTGCACTGTCAGGAAAAAGATAACTGTGTTGAAACCAGAATGCTTCCACTAACAGAGTATGATATTGTACTGAGAAGAAATGGGGTTATGTTCCTGTTCAGGTGGTTTTCTGCCCTCCAAATTGAGCTTTTTTTCTGCCCTGTTCAGCAGGAAATATGTACAAGGTTCTGCAGCAGGAAAACCACAGAGGGTCACCAAGGCATTCTTCAAAGGGATGAATTGTTTAGCTGGAAAGAGTTTGAGGCCACAAAAATAATTTTGGGAAGCGTGTAACTCCCTTTTGTAGCACGTTTTTGAAGGATAAGAGCAATGGAGTTAGTTTTTTTACCTTCTTTCTCCCAGACCCTGGAATCTGAACCACTAGAAGCCGAAAGTTGTTTTAGTGTGAATTTTTTTTTAATTTTTCACTGTTCATCCACTTATCAAATGCAGCAATGATGAGATACACATTAGCAAAAGCTGAAACACTGCAGCACTCTGGGACAGAAATCTGACTACAGTAAATTCACGAATACAAGCTGCAATGAGTATAAGCTGCATCTCTGGGTGTTGGCAAATATTTCGTTTTTTGTCCATAAATAAGCCGCACCCGAGTATAAGCTGCTCTGTCGTTTGCAGCGAGGACCCGCGTACAACAAAGTTGCCAATTAGTAACAGAACGGCGGCAGGGCGGGGTTTACTGGGTCAGCTCGGGCTGTGCAGGTTCGGTCCGCTAGGGGCTGCCGACGGGGCCAGGTAGCCCAGCCCAGCGCTGCTGCTCGTCGGGACCACTGGGGGGCCAGCCGCTGCTGCCACTGGGCTTTGTCACCACGGCCCGGCACTGCCCTGTGATGATTCATGAGCACATGGCCATTCCCTCTGTCAGCACCACAACCACTCACAAGATGGCGCGCTAATTTTATCTAAATGAAGGGGAAGGATTTCAGCAATATGTAGAACGTGACAAATTTTATTCAAGATGATCTTCTCAAGGGCAATTGATGCCAATCAAGCCAGACATTTACTAAATGCATGCTGACAGAGGTAGGCAAGGCATTCATTTTTCCAAGGAAAAGATGCTGCTTTTATCTAAAGGCTTCATCATTTAGGAGAAAGTGTCCCGTTAACAATAAAATACACAAGAAAAAAAGACCTCAAGTTATTTCTTAATACTGTAGGACAACTAAAATTTTGAAGATTACAGTAATTTCACAATTATAAGCTGCACCTGATTGCAACCGCATGCCCAGGTGTTGGCAACATTTAGGTCTTCGTCCATATATAAGCTGCACCGGATTATAAGATGCACTTTTGTTCGCAGTGAGGACCTGTGTGCAACAAAGTAACGAATTAGTAATGGAAACGCAGGATCACGGGGTTTACTGGCTCGGCTCGGGGCCACTCGGGGCCAGCTGGATGGCGTTGCTGTGGCTGCTGCTGCTTGGCACAGAGGCGGTTGGTGCTGCCATGGCTGCTCCGCACAGAGGCAACTGGTGCTGCCATGGCTGCTCCGCACAGAGGCAACTGGTGCTGCCATGGCTGGAGCCGCTTGGCAGAGCCGCCCAGCACTGCCACGACTACCGGGCTCACTTGCCCTGGTCCGGCGCTGCCCCACAGTGCCGGCAGGAGTCCGCTCCCCTTGCCACGTAACAGAGTAACCAATTTGTAAGAATCGTGCGATCATGGCTTTTACTGGCAGGTGCTCAATTCCCGAGCTCAGCTCAGCCCACGGCTCGCACTTCCCAACTTTGTTCATGTATTGGCAGCTCTGAAATATAAGCTGCACTTTCAGGTTGGGACCAAAATTTTAGTCAAAAGGGTGCGGCTTATATTTGTGAAATTACTGTATATTTCATGTGGTGTCATTTTCCATGTTAGATTAGATTACATGTAGTAATATATAACATCATATCTATATGTATAACTTGTAACAGTATTTTCCTAATTTTATATTGCTGAGAACATCTGTTATCTATCAACCTCTGAAAAGTATTGTTTTCATTACAACAAGCTGCAGTTACTGTGATTAGGAAAAATATTGAGAAAAATGAAATAAGTTATTGTATATCTAAATAAAAATAAATTGTAAGAGGTTTTTACATTTAAAAATAATAAAATATTTAAATATAAATTAATTTTTACATTTCTAAATTAAAACACTTGGAACGAAGGAAGACACTCTGCCTGGGCCTGGGCCTGGGCTTTTCTGTAAACAACATCATTATTACACATCCTGAAATAAGATGACATGCAATGTTATTTAGGAACACTATGAAATCTTTAGTTAAATATTTTTCCTTTAAAATTATTTCTTTGAATTTTTTTCATGTGAGGAAATTTGGCATCATGCATGTGTTGGTCAAATCACTCAGAGTGAAAAGATCATTTGCTGGTGGCCCAGTGCAGGTTGTTTGAGTGCTTGAAGCAAGATCCAGCATGCCCTTGTGTAGCACCACAGGAAAGAGCCAGTACACCAGCTTGTACTCTGTGTTCCCCAGTGAGACAGAGAGACCACAAGTTACGATTCACAAACAAGTGTGAAAAACAAACTACATTTTTACCAATGAAACAGACTTCCTTCTACATAACTAGCAAAGTAATCTGATGAAAGAAAGGATTAAAGCAGTGATACCCACCAGAAAGCAAATTTTCAAATTTTCAGTCTGCAAGAACTCAAGAAGCCCTAGACAACAATACACTCATTATGATCCTCTGTAAAGGAGACAGCATGAAAGCTAAAACAGTGTTAGTAAGAGCTATAGTACAGAGGTAGAAGAATGAAAATTAACATAAGTAGTCACCAGTAACTAAATGAAGAGCAGCAATATACACAGTGACTGAAAATCCCACAGGAAAAAAGGGTTCTCAGAGTGAATCACAGTAGATACAGTAGGAGCAGGGAAATCTAATCCTAAATTTGAATCTTATGAAGCACAGTACAAGTTTGTACTAATTGGAAATAAGAAGAAATACACATAATCCCTGTGAACGTGAGTTTGAACCTGCTATGACTTCACAATGGTAAATACCTGTGCTAGCAAAACAAAAGTTTACATATGTCTGCAACACACTGTGCCATGCATTTGGGATATGTTAATTGCTGCAAAGACTGCTCATCTGCAGTTACTCTGTTCTGTCAGTAGGTCATTGCCAATTTCATGATTGCAAGACAACTACAGCATAATCTCAGTGTTTTCAACAAATTGTAACAACAGAGAAGAGAATATGGCTAGATGCTTTTAAAAATGATTCCAAAGACAATCTGTGGGAAGAAATTTAGGCTATAAATAGGACAAGACTGATGCTTTGAGCTGATTGCAAGTGTGGATTTGAAGGAGTTCCACTCACACCATGGCAGTGTAAACAGGGTAATCCCACAGGATATATTCAATGCTAAAAAAAAAAAGAGTAAGAACAGTCATCTCTTTCCATAAAGCAGGAAGAGATCCTCAAGGATTTCAATTTGAATCAGGGATTCTCAACAAGTGAACAGAGGGGGATCAGAAAGACCCTCTCCTCACAGACACACAAACAAAAATGCAGGACGGATGGAAGAGATCATGTGTGAAGAACCCTTACAGAGAGCTCTAACTGGTGATTTGCTAGATGACAATTGGTTGCTAGAATTAATGAGAAGAAAAGACTACTCTTGAAGACTTTTAAAAGCATATTCTCACATTCAGATAAGAGCAGTGTACAAATGAATAGCAGCTCTATATCCTTTGTTACAAGGTGCTATGCAGATTTCATAGGGAACTTACTTTGACATCAGGTTTGGAGATGAAATTTCAATACTTGTTAACAGCTATTGAGATCTGTTAGGAGCATAGTTCCAGCTTCAGAGACTTCAGATCAGAGGTAAGGGATAAAAAATAGAATTTAAAATGTCATGTTTCCCTGTCATTAGCTTTTCTCCTAATTTCTTGGGTTTTAATTGGTAGAATGAAGCATATATTATCTTGAAAGGTTTCTTTATAGAACAGTGTTATTTTCAGGTCCATGTAGCAATGACATAAAATAATTATTTATTTTTATCTTCCACAGTCTTGAGCTCTGAAATTTTTAAAATACATTATTATATGTATCATACTAGTAACCATAAATTGCAAGTTCTTTCCCAGCAGTATAATAGCCTGTAACTACTACTCAGAGTTGCCTCCAAAGAGATAAACTGCCTGTGATCCATTAAATATAGCTTAGTAACAGCTCCGAAGAAGCAGTGATTTCTTGACTCTAGTGGAAAAAGTAAATACAGTAAATTCACGAATACAAGCTGCACTGAGTATAAGCCACATCTCTGGGTATTGGCAAATATTTCATTCTTTGTCCATAAATAAGCTGCACCTGAATATAAGCCGCTCTGTTGTTCGCAGCGAGGACCCGCGTGCAACAAAGTTGCCAAATACTAACAGAACCGCGGCATGGCGGGGGGGTTTACTGGCTCAACTAAGGCTGTGCAGGCTCAGTCCGCTAGGGGCTGCTGATGGGGCCAGGTGGGCCAGCCCGGCGCTGCCACTCGGGGCTGGCCGCCACCTCTGGGTTCGCTCGCCCTGGCCCCGCTCGCGGCGCGGCGCCGGCCGGGCACGGAGCACCCCCTGCTCCCACCACAGTGGCGGAGGGCGGGGGCAGAGTACCCCCCTCCTCCCCGAGCCACGGCAATGGCGGCGCGGGGCTCCCGTCGGCTCCTTGAGCCGCGGCAATGGCAGCGCGGGTTCCCCCACCCCCCCCCGGGCCGCGGCAATGGCGGCGCGGGGTCCCCCCATCTCTCCCCTGCGCTGTGGCAGAGGAGGGAATAGAGCTCTCCCGTCTCTCTCCCCGCCCCCCGTGCTGCCTGCAGGGAGCCAGGGCAACACAGTAACACTGTAACAATCGCGGAATGCCGGCTTTTACTGGCAGGTGCTTGGCTCAGCGCCCTGGCTGGCACGTCTGGGGTTGTAAATGTCAGAAAATTATTCACATATTAGCCGCCCCCGAGTATTAGCCGCACTTCCGGGTTTCCACCAAAATTTTTGTCAAATTGCTGCGCCTTGTATTCGTGAAATTACTGTATGCAAAAACTGCTAAATATGCAAATGAGCCTATGGGTACGCACTGCACAGCATGCTGCCATGCTGACCCCCAGGTTGCTCAAGATAAGCTGGGTCATATCCCCAGGGCAGTGTGGCTGAGTGTGTGCAATGCTGTGGTTGGCGTGGAAGGTGAAAAGCTCATTCAGGTAGGTCACAATTTTGGTGTGTTGTACATGCAGGTTTTGCACCAAGTTGGCTGAGGCTTAATGCTCTGGAACATCTAAGCCCCTGTTAATATAAAATGAAAGATTGCAAACTTCCCTGTGCAGTGCATTATAGCCACTATGTATACAAGATATACTTCCTGTTACAGAAAAAACAGTGGTTTCCGTTAAAAGTTTGAGTTGCTCCATCTAGAAATGTAAAACATGGGAAAAAAGAAAACTCTATCAGAAGAAAAATTGAACACAGCACAGTTAGGAAACCTACTAGCTACTGGAGAATTGCAGTGCCAGCAGAGAGTAAAAACAAAACTTGTTAGCAAAAACAATTTCTTCAGCAGTCAAGATACACTAAGGTAAGTAGGAGAGTTACTTGAGCTGTAGATGTTATTGTAGTATAATTGTACTGATCCTCACAAGGAAGAAGAGTTGAAGAGCAGTACGAAGTATAAATAAATTTAGAATTTATTTCCAGGTATACAAAGTTATCTTGTCACTGTGACAACATTATGGAGCATCTAAAGAAAAAGAGAGAATAGGTGAAATGAGTAAATTATTTAAATCTTGGAAGGACTGATAAAGACATAGTCTGACATATTTATTTATCCCATAAGTTGTTTTGCTTGAGGTTGCACCAAGGTTAAACAAAACATTTGTAATCAACATTATACATGCACATGTACATAGGCACTCTGGAAGTACTGTACTGCTTGTCACTGCCTTTATTTTAACTTTATCCAGATCATCCTAGACCCTGTGGGACTGAACAGTCGTTTACTGTCCAGAAGCTCAGAAACATATTTATCTGTAGACAATTTCCTGGAAACAGCTTTTTGACCTAGTGGAAACTCTCTACCAATAAACCCTTAAGGGAATAGTTTAAAGATCTCTATATTGCGGAGGATAAACAATTTTAGTACAAAGCCAGGTCTTTACTAATTAAAATCATGAAATTTTTTTGGTTTCAGGTTTTTCTCCCTTCATTTATTTGCTTAGAGTGCCAAAGTGGCATTCTCACAAAAGCATTGAACCCTAGAAATTTTGGTTCAGAGAGTGGTAACTTGGTAGGCGGAAGCACTTAAGGGAAGTTTTATTTCTCGTATCCCTTTGCATCTTGAGCCTAGTTACTGTATCAGTGGAAGAACAAAGACTCAGCAAAAAATATCTATCTATATCCACAGTGTGCAGCTGCTTGACCTTAAAATCTGCTAGTGGCACTGCGATGAAAAAGAAAGTTTTGTATAGCAAGACATAAAATAAGGGTAACACTGGGGTTGGTCACTGAAAGAGTATTCAATGCTGACAAGTGATACACTGCAATTAATCAAGATCACATAAGAAAAATTTTAAAGAATTTCACATTAAAAATGATCTGTTGGATGTGTTGCAGCATTTTCATATAGGCCTCTGCTCACCTCAACAAAGTACAAAAGGTGTCCTAATACATTAAAGGGCCTCTCAACCACATTACAGGCTAACAGTAGGGGCAATTCCTTTCTCCCACTGATTTATTGATGCTACACATAACCAAAAGAATTTCGATAATTCAATTATTTATTTAAGATTTTAGTGCTCGCAAAAGTCTCTCACACTAAGGAAGTGTAGAGTGGGAGAACACAGTGTGATTTTACTTTCCAGCTGTGAAACACTTTCATATCTCCAGGGGGTTTTTTTCTCAGATTCACTATTCTCAATATAGTCATACAGTTTCTGATCCCATGATACTCACTAAAATCACACATTTTTTCTGCACTGCCCTCTGGGATAGTTCTTTTTTGTTGTTGTTTTAATTGTGCAAAGAGACGCACTACTTTTGCTGATTCTTTTCCCTCCACATAACCTTTCTTCCTGTAACTTTTTCTCCTGAAAGGGAAAACTAGAAAGCATTAAGCACTAAATCACACTATAAAATCATTTATCCCTAGACAAGTAAAGCACCTCTACTGGACTTTTTTTCAGAAATTCTAACCAGCTGCCTCTTACATTCTTCTCTTAAGTATTCAGAAAAAGGATTCACCTCAGAGATGAAAAAGCTCTCAGTCAGTTATGGTCAATTATTACACTCTATGACAGAGAGCAAGCCTAGAAAATGTTTATCTGTTACATATGTAAACGCAGACTGCAAGACAGAACAAATACCTTCATGAAGCAAAGCAGTTAAACTCAGCTACACACTGAAGCTAAAATTCCTGATGGTATACATGAAGTGAACAGTTTTCTAGAACTAGTGTCATAAGGATTATACACTGCCTGAACACATACTGTGTACATAGAACCCCACACTCAGCTTTGAGAGTGAAACTGTAACACAGGCCTTATAACCATTAAAGCAAACCACTGTCTGTCAGTGTCAAAGAGCACAAAGGATACATTAGGGGTTATGCAAAGAAGCAAAGATACACTTCAGATGCAGTTGTCTTTCAGAAGTCAGCTTCAAGTTTCCAGTCTTCTGACCCCAGTAGAATCTCCACCACCTTTGCCCAGAGTGTCTCAGTAAGGAATCAACAAACTGCTCTGGCCCTGTGAGCAGGAAGAGTGAGCAAGAAGGTGTGACAAGGAAGCAATTATTTTTGGACTTCATGTATCAACTTTGTTAGAGCAAAGCTTAAACCAATACATTCCTCCCTGATCTCTTTTTAATCAAACAGCCACTGGTGACATTGAAAGGAGTGCTGCAAATATATGTTTCACAGCTGCTTTGCTGTCCAGCTGATAGAACTGCCAGAAGGGAAAGCATGAAATAAGAACTGTAGTTTTAACAGCTTTGTATCGTTGGTGGACCAAGACTAGAAAAGGCATTGTGACACTGCTACAGCCTTCAGTAATGCACAACAGATTGACAAACCCAGATTAATGCCTTTTCTTTGCCTCCTGTTGCCCCTTCACATAAGATTCAATAGTAAAGGGAGAGGAAGGAAACCCAAACAAACTGAGAACAGAAACTACAGGCAAAGCAAATAAACCAGAATAGTTCCTTGAAGAAAATTAGTTTTAAGGGTTTCAGTGATGATTAGGATTTGACAGATACAGGCAGCCATCCAGGCCAAAGGATAAAAGGAAAAGCACCAGTCAGAGACTGTAGGGAGACAAAGAGAGGAGATAAAAAGGAAGGAGTATGATGAGCAAAAACAGACCAGGGAAGAGAAGTAAAAAAGTAGTAAATGGGGAATTTTTGGAGTACAGCAAGACAGTAAAGTGTGATGCCAGTGAAGACGCACAAGAAAGTGGAGAAGTAGACTAGACTAGAGTGTCTAAAGTCCCTCAGCAAAGTTGCAACTTCATGTAGACTGAGGAAGTGAGACTGGCAGAAATGCAAAGTAAGCAAATAATATTATAATTCATGAGAACTGTATGCACAGCACAGACATCTTCAAAAGCTTTGGCAGCAATGGGGCAGAGAACATTGCATTTTGACAGATTCTCCTTGCTTGAGGCAAACTGTCATGTTTGTCGAATAGTGGATGCCACTAAAATCTGTAAAATTGGTAACCTAGAAAGGCTCTTCAAACATTTCTTTGTACAGCAAGTCTCGAAAAATAGCATTAATACTGTAACCTATTTAACCTAAATAAGTTAGTTTGCTTCAACAGTGCTTCAGTCAACAAATATTTGAATTCTTCTTTCATCTTCCACATGACCTTGGAGTGTCATTGTGAATATATGAAGATGACAGCAGCAATGTTACAGAACAAGCCATTAGCTGCAGAAAGCTGTTGTCCACAAGCCTGGTAAAAGCATCTGACTTGCTCTGCAGAGAAGCATTATTCCCAGTCATTCATATATTTAAATCATGCCTGTGTACACTCATCATTTGCCCATAGCAACCAACAAACTCAGCTGTGATACCTCAGATCTATAGATTATCTGTAGTTGTACATCAATGTCCTGAGGTCTCTCTCACAACAAAGAGTTTGTATTGTGTGTTTTGAGGTGTCTGTCTCTTTCTTTGAGACAAGTTTAATCCCCTTTAAAGAAATAAACAGAAAGAGAAGTAAAAAGGGTTTCTACAACTCTCATGTGACCAGAAAGCTTTTCTTGCCTTCTCTAAATTTTTATACCAAATACATTTCACCAAAAAGCCAATGCACTTGCTGTACCTATTCAACTATGTATACACCTTTATAGGTATTTGTGTAGGTAGATAACTTTCCTTAAAAGTGGCAGATAAGAGTAGATATGAATTCCACCTTGAAGACAAAACCATGTTAGTGAACTTGAAGAAAGCCATGCTATGCACTCTGGTGATAGGTTCCTTTCCATCTTGCAACTGGAAAAACTAAACTGCAATCAGAGAACACTCCTTACTCAGCCTGCTGCAAAATAAATCAGTTCTAAAAAATAAACCAGCTGCTGGTGTCCTGCAGGAGAAATGTTAGAGTCACAACCAGGTGAAAGTGAAACTAGGCCAAAAGCACCTATCTTTTGTGTGCAGTTCAAAATGCACACAGCATTCCCTAGCTACCGAATGTTTCTTAAGATTCCTGATCCATGCATCTGACCTTATTCTGCGGGGTTATGATGTTCCTGTGCACTTTCCTGAGGAAAATTTGAAAGCAGACTTCACTTACCATGCTGGCAACCACATAAGTAATTATGGGAAACATGAAAAAATCTCTGTAATCATAACCTAAACATGCAAGGTAATGACCCTCTTCCGCAGTGTATGGAACTTAGGCCTCAGTTACATGTCCTTTTCAAATGTCACCCTCTTTATCTACAAACGTAATGAGTTCTGCCTAGCTTAGCCAGTGTCTCACCTTAGATTTGAATTTGTAGCCATTTCTATAGATATAAGACACTGGAGGTTCCCCCCTGTAAATACTGTGATTGCAAATCTAAAATTTCCTTTCCACTGAAGCAAGGGGTAACATAACCTAGTTGTTCAAGGCAGTGTATCTTGTATACATGGCCCAGAAATATATAATAGTTTTTTTTGGTCTTCAAATCATCACAATACATACTTAAATATACATACTTTTAATACATTCTGATTTAAAGTTTCAGACAATATTTCCTTTACAACTTTGCTTTACCAGCAATTACACATAATTCAAATAAGTTTGTCTTAATTTTTTTATTTTTTTAAATGTGTGAGGCGAGCAGCATATATGAAAACAAAATTGAAACTGGGAAACATTAAACATCTCCTGTTTCAAAAGAGATTTTCAATTCACATATCCCCTTATCACACCAGAACATATTTGTGTAACAGCATCATCAGCAATAATAGCAGAGGTTTGGACGGAAGAATGTTTGTTTATTAACAGCTCTTGCAGAATCATAGGAGGACAATACCTAACAGATGGTCTGTTTCTGGAATATATGGAGCAGATTACCAGTACTTTTCTCGTATTTATGTTCTTGCCAAATAAGCAATGACTATTTTAAAGATATCTGTGGCAAACACTTAAGAGACAGGTTTACGGGAGTACTGAATATCCACCCCAGAAAGAATCAACAGGAGTTGCAGACATTTGGCCTCTCTAACAAGTAGACCTATAATCTTCAGTAATTTTCTCATAGTACTACTATAACAAGCTAAAATAGGTCACAATTTCTACCTACATTGTAAGCAATCTTATATTATTGTGTCTTATTTTCTGTTTTGGCATAGTACTTTTGTTTTCCAAGAAGCTGAATTTGCTGCAGTTAATATAAGAATATAAATGCATAGAGTAAGTTTATATATATTTTTAATACAGACACAAAATAATGAAAAAGGATCACAAATATTAGCAATTCTTCTGGAGTATAAATGCGCCCTATGAAAAGCTTACTAATCATATACCCAAAGCTTTGTTTATTCTCAGGAAATATAGGAAACTAAAATAAATTAAACATAGATGCTGACCAAATCTAAACTAGCAGAATTCAGAATACAGTGCTTAGCCCTGTAGGTATGAATTCTGAATAGTGACTTGAGATTTGCTACTGTTAGTCAGTACAGCCTGTTTGACAGACCTCTCTCAATTGTGAAATGTTGCTCTATGTGGAGAAACAGCAGTAAAAATGTCATGAACAAATATATTTATGCCTGAAGGATTACAGATATTAAAATGCAGTGTGAGTTGGGTATCAGCTACTTGTGCAGACAACAAGAAACAGCATTGAAGCCAAGCCTCTGAAGGAGGAACAAGAAGTTTAATCCATTATTTAATATTTCTTCTGTTTTTGACCAAAAGAGAAAATATTTCAGTTATGAATACCATAATTACACACCTTGTAGCCCTGACATTTATGTACTATTGAGGTACTATGAAAGTTATGTACTGCAGGTCTCATAAAGCTTTCCAGTCCTCTCTGCAGAAATGTTATATCATCTTTCTTTTTCTGTTTATTGTTATGACCAAAGGATACATACAAGACCATATGTGTGTATGAAATCTATCTTATTAATTGCTTGAATAGCTGTAGACAGAATTGATTAGCACAAACAGAGCAGATAGGAATTAAATCCAGGGGTGAAGGGATTTTGTTCTGAGAAAATCAATATTTCATATGGATATATCCTTGGGTTTTGTAGCTATTATTTTGGGGATGCATATAAAATAGATCCTTCACAATGTAATCACATTTAATTCTCAAATACTTGGTGAAAACATTCCACTCAGGAGTCTGGACACGTTGTAATTGTCCTTCCCAGACAGGCTACTGTCACGTATTACACCCAGATAGAGAGTGATCTTTGCCAAATCCTTCTCTGCTGCTATCTCTTCTGAGATCCAAATGATGTCAGTTTCAAGCAATAAAAAGATTGTACAAATATCTGTGGGCTCCACACTCTTCAAGTTTCACACATATTTATCCCAGTAATTTCAACTGTTTAAAGGGGTTTAAGTATGTACCTGTATCAACAGGAAAAGAAAAATTATGTAAGTCCAAAACAAACATATTTATTTGAATATTTCTGCTTTTCATTATTTTTTATCTATTTTTAATGTATATAACAGAAAGAATACAGAAAATAGTAATAATGTGAGCACAGAAAGGTATATGACCCCAGATCAGTTTATTACACAGATTAGTGAGGAGAATCCTAGTATATAGGAGTTTTTGCAGCTTACCTGCAGAAAGATTTTTCAGCCAAACTTCTCAATTCCAAAATTTGTGAATTTAACTTTAAAAGAACTTCAAAAATTCATCGGCATTTCAGTTGTTTTTGAAAGTGAAATAGAAAAATATACCTTAGATTTCTATTTTTCAGTTTGAAAGTTCAGTATTTAATTTATAAAATATTTAAAACATTTAAGCAAAATTATCCAAGGTTAACATTTAATTCAAGCAAGACTTTCTTTTTGTCTGGGCTATGAAAGGTAAATGAAGATCATCCCTCTATCTGGATGCTACAGGAAGATATTTCTATCCAGAGTACACAGTACTCAGTGAATCTCACACTCAACTTTCTGTTTAAAATCTGAGAATATGTCCATAAGATTATATTTCAACTCTTTGTCTCATTAGCTGCTCCACTGGACTTTGATTTAAATCAGATAGGAAAACCTCTGTTCTTAGAATCCTAATGGAAGAAGACAATCCTGATTTACAAGCATTAAGGAGTGCCTATTAAAAATATTTGCATTGGTTTAATGCCTTACCCCAAATCATCGTAAATGTTCAAGATTTTTGAATAAAAACACATGAAATTTCTGAAGATACAATTTTAAGCAGCTCCTGGCTTTTCACCTAAAGCCACTGCATGTCTAAATCTAGCTATTTAGATGGTTTTCATTATAATTTATCTTACTGTGTATCTGCCTGCAGCCCGCACCCAAGTCTCACAGCAGTGTCCAGCAATGATGCAAACCAGGGTCCTGTGTGCTCTGGGCCCATCTCAAACTCAGGTTCACAAAGTATCTCCAGAAGGCCTCTGTTTTTCCCTTTCTTTCCTGTCCAATAATTTCTATAAATTCTTTAAACACTTCCTTCTGTTTTTAGAAATCCTCTGCCATCCCCAAATGGCGACCCCCCTGCCAGGGCTCAAAGTTGGGACTCAGCTTACTCTGCTGTCCTCACATGCCATGAACTCTGTATGCTCCTCTTTTTTGGCATTACTCACTTCTGCCCTCCTCGCCTTCCTAACAGTCTCTAATGTTGTTCACACATATGTTCTAGATGTGCTTGCATTATATACTTGCTTCCGTCCCAAAAGTGCCATTTTCTCCTATACCTCCTGTCTTGGTTTATGGCAAATTTGGGTGGAAACCTTTGAATGGGGTTTTTCGAGGAAACAGATTTAAGCAGTCCCTCCTTTAACTTGGGGAGAAGTGTTTCCTTGGAGAGAAGTGGAAAAAAACCTGTTTATTTAACAGCAAAGAACTCCTCAGCACAAAAATGAACTAAACAGTAAAACTTTTCACCGCTCCAAAGAGATGACAAATTCAGACAAGTTTCTTTCATGGGTCACAGCCCAGCTCACTCAGTCTTTTCTCAGTTTTTCTAGTGCTGGGAAATGCCACGGCCCAGGCCAGGCCTGGTGGGCCACAGGTGTGAACTCCCAGTGCTCCTTCTGGGTTTTCAGCCCACAGCAGGTTCAAACAATTCCAAGAAAAAGGGAAAACCACAGTCCAGGGAACTTTTTTGCCTCACCTAGCCAGAAAAACTAACCAAAAGCAAAGGAGAGCTCTTTCCTGCTGTCCACTGCAGACAACACAGTCTGTGTGAAGGATGCAGGGGAAGTCTCTGATAACAAACTCTACACCTTTTCTCTCCTTTTTTACACCTGAAACCAGTCTTAAAGCTGCAGAATTTAATATTTAATGCCAACAGAGCAGACGATTTGTAGATACAAGCACCATAAAGTTACCCCAAGATATTCCAACCCTTATCCCCATATCACTACCCTACTACCATATTTAATATATATTCTAATTTTATAAACACATACATCAAATACAGTAATTTCACGACCATAAGGCGCACCGGACTACAAGGCACACCCCGCCGGAGTCGGCAAAATTCGCAACTCTGTAGATCAGATAAGGCGCACCTGACTATAAGGCGCGCTTTTTTTTTTGCAGAGAGGCTCCTCCCCCAGCTCACCCCGCATGGTTTCTGGCTGAGGCCCCGCCTCAACCCGACAGCCATTGGCCCCCGGGCCCACCTGCACCCAGCAGGGGCGGTGCAGCAAGCCAACGGGCCCCCCTGGACCAGGCAGCCATGGGCTCCCAGGACTGCCTAGACCCGGGAAGGCAGGTGCTGCGGGCCCCATAGCCCGCATTCACCCGGCAGCCATGGGCTCCCAGGACTGCCTGGACCCGGGAAGGCGGGTGCTGCAGGCCCCCTAGCCCGCATTCACCCGGCAGCCATGGGCTCCCGGGACTGCCTGGACCCGGGAAGGCAGGTGCCGCGGGCCCCCTAGCCCGCATTCACCCGGCAGCCATGGGCTCCTGGGACTGCCTGGACCCAAGAGGGGTGGTGCCGTGGGCCTCTGGGCCTGCCCCCAGCCAGCTGCTGTGGCACTGCTGGCTCCCCCCACAGCTCACACTTCCAGTTTGGCAAATTTTGCAACTTTGTACATCAGATAAGGCGCACCGGACTATAAGGCGCACTTCTGGGTTCGAGGGAAAATTTTAGTCAAAAGGGTGCGCCTTGCAGTCGTAAAATTTCTGTATTTTTATATATACAGGATACAGACAATAACAGTGACATTTAATAGCAATATTTACATATGGTTCTTACCTAATAATTAAATTTCTCTGAGGTACACATCTTGTTGTTCCATTTTTCTGCACTACTTGCCATGTGCAACCTGGTATTTGAGCAAAGACAATCCCCTGAATGGGTTTGTCTGTATTTGAGGCAGAATTGTTTTAAACCGTCTTTTTAAACAAACTTCTAACATGCTCTACTGGGACTTTACTTTCATCTACTTTATGCAAGGACTCAGGCTGGGCAGGACCTGCTTGGTTGGTGGAATCTTGGGTGTTAACTAACCAGGTGGATTTTGCTAGATGCTACTCCCAATTCTTGAAAGATTTCTTTTTTAATGCTTTCAAGGTGGTTTGTAACAGTCCATTGCACTTCTTTACTTTGCCTGCAGCTGGTGCATGGTAGGGGATATAGTACACTTACTTCATGCTGTTTTCCCTAGCCCAGGTGTTGATAAGGCTATTCTTGAACTTAGTCTTGTTGTCTGATTTCATTTTATTAGGGGTATCATGTTTTCCAAGCGCTTGCGTTTCCAGGGTCAGGATGGTATTCCGGGCAGTGGCATGAGGCACAGGATAGATCTCCAACTATGCAGTAGTGGCTTCCACCATGGTTAGCATGTAGTGCTTGCTTTGGTGCATCTGGGGCAGTGTGATGTAGTCAATTTGTCAGGCTTCCTCATACTTATATTTGGACACCACCCACCATACCAGAGGGACTTCATCCATTTGGATTGCTTGATGGCAGCACACATCTTACAATTATAGATAACTTGAGAAATACTGTTTATGGTTAGATCTATTCTTCAGTTTCGTGCCTACTTATAGGTGGCATTTTTGCCCTGATGACCTGAGGCATCATGGACCTATTGAGCTAGGAATAACTCTTTCTTGTGTTGCCAATCTAAGACTATTTTTGACACTTCTATTTGTGCAGCTTGATTTACTTGCTTGTTTTTTTGGTGCTCCTCATTAACTTTACTTTTGGGGACATGGGTATCTACATGATGAACTTTTATGAGTAGCCTCTCTATCTGAGTGGCAATGTCTTTCTATTCATTAGCAGCTCAGATTGGTTTTCCCCTACATTGCCAGCTAGCCTTTTTTTACTTTATCAGCTAACTCCATTAGAGCTTTGGCTACTGCCCATGAATTGGTGTAAAGGTAGAGCTTTGGCCACTTCTCTTTTTCATCAATGTCCAAGGCCAGCCGAACAGTTTTGAGTTTAGCAAGCTGACTTGATCTATCTTTTTTTTCAGTAGTTTGTGCAATCTGTCGTGTAAGGCTCCATATGGCTGCTTTCTACTTCAGATTTATCCCTACAATATGACAGAAGCCATCAGTAAAAAGTGCAAAGTGTGTTCATCTGCTTGGTAGTTGGTTGTATGATGGGGCTTCTTCAGCATGTGCTACTTGTTCCTGTTCCTCTTCATTAGTGAGACCAAAGTTTTCATCTTTGCGCAAATTTGCAATTATTTCCAAAATCCTAGGGTGATTTAATTTTTCAATTAAATTTCACTGGGTGATGAGGGCAATCCATTTGCTTCATGTGGCGTCAGTAGCATGGTGGGTAGAGGGAGCCTTTGCTTTAAACATCTACTCCAGCCAAGAGGAGTTGTGCATCCATGCTAATTACTTCTGAGGCAGCTTGAACTCTTTTATAGGCAGTTAAGATTTCCTTTTCTGTGGGAATGTAGCTGGCTTCGGACTCTCAGTAACTTTAAATCCAAAACTTTATGGCAAACTTTGAGTCTTACCAGGTACCTTCTGCCAAAGGCTCCAGGACAGACGATGGCTCCCAGAGGTACAGTAGAGCACATTCTTCACATCTGGTCTGGTCCTGACTGGGTCAAGGGGCTACTGCATGAGCGATCTCTAACTTGACCTAGATGAAGGCTTGCTGCTACTCATGGCTTCTGTGGAAATCATTTTTCTTGCAGGTTATCAGATAAAGAGGGCTTACAATCTGGCTGTACTCAGGAAAGTGCATTCTCTAAAAACTTATGGCATTTAAGAAACCATATGTTTCCTTATTGCTGGTCGGTGGAGACATTGTGGTGATCTTATTGATTACTTCAGAGAGGATCTGACGCTGTCCGTCTTGCCACATTACTTCCAGGAGCTGGATCTCTCAAGCAGGTCCTTTGACTTTGATTTTCTTGATGGCAAAACCAGCTTTCAGGAGAATCTGGATGATTTTCTCTCCTTTCACAGATACTTCTGTTGCCATGTTCCCCCACAGAATGATATCATTGCTATACTGTAAATGTTCTGGAGCCTTTTTTCCACTGTGGCCTGGATTAGTCCATGGCAGGTGGTGGGGCTGTGTTTCCACTTTCTCGAGCCCCACACTGGGCGCTAATAAGTAGGGCAAATTTGGGAGGAAACCTTTGAATGGGGTTCTTCAGGGAAACATATTTAAGAAGTCCCTCCTTTAACTGGTTCGGGGAAAATTATTTCCTTGGAGAGAAGTGGAAGAAACCCTGTTTATTTAACAGGCAAAGCACTCCTCAGCACAAAAATAAACAATACTAAACAGCAAAATTTTTCACCGCACAGAAGAGATGACAAATTCAGAAGAGTTTCTTCCATGGGTCACAGCCCAGCTCACTCAGTCTGTTCTCAGTTTTTCCAGTGCTGGGAAATGCCGCTATTTTACCAAAATATGAGTGTTAGTCTAATACCGATACTCAACTATGCCAGACAAATGACTCTAAGAATTTAAAGTTAGAAAGTGCATGTTTATTCAGCACTGGGCAGCAGCATGGGGTAGCCCCCTAATATGCATTGCAAAATTACAGGTGATCACAAAGACCATTTATTGACAAAATGTTCAAACAAATACATATTCAAAATAACAGCCGTTCCCATTCCCTGCTTCCTATGGTAATTAGCTTGAATAGTTATTAAGCAGGCGTGGTTGGTTTCTTGAATTAAGTCTAGGGTCATTTTTGGGGGGAGGGGTCTAAAAAGGAGGAAGTAAGGCAAGTATTCCTCGCCCTGAACTCTCGACCTTTTCTGTCAATGACAATACAAATGGCTTTTGGGACAACTCCAATTTAAGAGTGAGTTTCTGGTTGCAATTGTTTGTGTTCTTTGGACCTACTTACTAGTTCCATCCTTTCCCATTGCAAGCACAGCTAAGCAAACATAAATTGACAAGCAATCAATTATTTAAGTTTCAGCTAACTATCTCAAGCCCAGTTTCTTCTAACTTTTAACTAAAATCCTAATTTCCCTAAGATTAGTGTTTCAGCCCAGGCCAGGCCTGGTGGGCCACAGGTGTGAACTCCCAGTGCTCCTCCTGGGTTTTCAGCCCACAGCAGGTTCAAACAATTCCAAGAAAAAGGGAAAACCACAGTCCAGGGAACTTTTTTGCCTCACCTAGCCAGAAAAACTAACCAAAAGCAAAGGAGAGCTCTTTCCTGCTGTCCACTGCAGACAACACAGTCTATGTGAAGGATGCAGGGGAAGTAAGTGCAGTCTCTGATAACAAACTCTGCACCTTTTCTCTCCTTTTTTACACCTGAAACCAGTCTTAAAGCTGCAGAACTTAATATTTAATATTTAATATTTTAATATAAATCATATCCCCAAGCATCATAAAGTCACCCCAAGACACCTGCCTTCTCACTGTTGCCATTGTTTTGGCTCCTGCCTGAATGAAGACTCCCTAGTCCCAGGAAAATACATCTCCTTCCCTCTGGGAGATTTCCATACTCCTGTCCTTACACTTCATTTTCCTACCTGGATAAATCAACCACCCGTGGCAGTTCCAGCTTTTCAGCACAGTATCAACACTCCCTTGCCCCACAGAGAACAACGGGAATGGAGTAGGTAGGCTAATCAGGCACAGTGCAACACCCATTCTGTTTTCTGATTCCTGCTGAAATCTGCAGGCTCATCCAGTCTCCTGCCATTTGGCACGCTCAAAAACAGCCAGAAGACATCAGACGGTTTGTGCTGTAAGTCCTCAGAATGTGGCAGCTGGTATTTTATCCATTAGCAGATAGTAGAGGGATTAATTCAAACATCATCATTGACTAATAATTATGACACGGGTCTGCAGCAAACCAATTTTTCTATATGACCTTTTTCCTGGTTATCAGGAACAATTACATCCTGATTTTTAAAAATCCTCAACTTTCAGACTCAATCCTAAGGTATTTATTATTCAGGAAAGTTGTAATTATTAGTTATATTGCAGGAAATGCAAGTTATGATTATAATGAGACGTCTAGCTTTGAAGACATAATTGACCTAAATATAATGGTAATATTTAGGCTGGAATAAAGGCTAAATTGAACCAACCAAATTTGCAGTGGTCTTGCAGATGACTGGTTGAGAAAGAAAGAGTACAGTAATTTCATGATTATAAGCTGCACCATTTTGACTAAAATTTTGGTTCGAACCCAGAAGTGCGGCTTATAATCAGGTGCGACTTATATATGGACAAAGAACAAAAAGTTGCTGTTTTAGTTTGGAGGACAGGTGTCTGCTGAGAAAGGCAGGAACTTCTCTTTGAAATTGAGAATGTAAACCCCCTCCCTCCAAATTATTAGAATTTTGAAATCAAGGGGTTTTCAGGCAAAGATATGGGATTTAGGAACAACAGTTCTCTACTAGGGAAATCAAAATAGAAATACAGTACTACAAAGAAACAAACCCCAAACCCTGAAAAAGTCAGAGTACAACCTGACACCTTGTCAGGCAGGGTGTTGGTAGCAGTTCAATTAAATGGTGGTTGCAGTCCTCTTGCAGTGACAGATGTGATTCAGTTGAAGCAGTGGTCCTGTAGAAGGTACAGTTTCCCTCTAAAGGTCCAGTGGTGATGTGGAGAAATCCAGTTTTCCTCTGGAGTCCAGTGAAGAAAGGGGTTCCCTTAGTGTCCCAAAACCTCTGTTTTTTTCTTGGTAAGAAATGTTGGGCCCTTCCCCCCGTCTGGAGCAACATCCAATGGGATGAAGTTATTTTATCAGTCACACAGTGGGACTCAATGGGCCATTAGCAGAAACTGACTCGCTAGAGGAAGGATGAGTTGTGAAAAGATAAAGAACAATACCCTGCCTGGTTTCAATGGATGGCCCATTAGCAGAATATCTCTCGTGGAGATAAGGATTACTGCTTCCACCCTCACCAGACGGTGATAGAATAGATACCTTTTATCACGCTCTGTATTGTAACGTGCGGCTTATAATCAGGTGCATCTTATATATGGACAAAGAGCGAAAAGTTGCCGACACCAGGAAGTGCGGCTTATAATCACGTGCAGTTTATAATCGTGAAATTACTGTAAGTTTGGATATGCCGTTTTATGCAATGTGCCCATAAAGGCACCATAATGCAGTGAGTAGATAATTACACAACAGTTAAATATTATATCAAGGAAATAATCTAAAACCTCAATGTGATATTGGAGAGTGGTATGTATCATAAAATGAAATAATTCCTTATGGCAATTTTAATTTTAACTCAATTCTTACCATGAGGATTTTAATTGTGTTTGTGCATATAAATTTTTCTTGTCAAAAAAAAAAAAAGAGATACTACAACCATGATGAGAAGCCATTATTGTTTAAAAAGAAAATAAATTCTCATTCTCATATGCAGGCCAAAATAATTTAGACACCAGTACAGAAACAACTTTTTTTCACATCCTATCAATGAAAATATAATTCATCTTTCTTGTATGTTTCTTGATTGGTCCTGTTTTCTTGATTGAACAGGTGAAAGAGATAGTTGAGTGTTCACTTCTGATAGTGAGACATCACAATAATTGACTTCAAACTGCCCAGCCAGGCCATGGCACTTGGTTCTCCATCCATCCCTCCACTGTTTTCAGAAAATAAAAACATTTGTATCAGGAACTGTTAAGCCTTTACTACACCGTATTCAGTTCCCAGGAAAAACATTTCAGTTCATGTCTAACAACTCCTTCACATTTCATTGCTCCCAAGTGGTGACCGAATTTCCCCTGTATTTTAGATATTCTAAAGCAATGTGATTTTGAACAGCCTCATCTTAACTGATGCAGCATTTAAAGAAAAGAGAGGAATAACTACTTTCTGTCATGAGATTCCTGGGGTAACACAGGCAGAAACCACTACATAAAACCAACTTCGTATGCCTTGGGCTGGGTTTCAAAGCAGCTACAAATGCTAGGGGCATGGAGATGTTCAGCTGTGTACACATACACAAAGAGAAACCATGCGCCTGAAACAACACCAGCATGGTTTCACACTGTGCAATAACTCCAGAGGGTGTGTTTAGATTCTGAAAATGAAGATAGAAAGCATGAGACTGGAATGTTTGAACTCATTTCCTGAGAGAGCCTGAAAACTGCTACTCTGTAAAAACCTATTTCAGTTTCTGGTCTCAAACATAGTCAAGAAAACCTCCCAACAATGACATAAAATGCTTTTACTGTCCTTGTTTATTCCAGTTTTTAAAACGGTCCTTAGAAATCTTGCTATTAATTAGCTATACATGTTAAAACACAGCCAGTCACAGAAAACTCACGCTTAGTTATTAAAAATTAATACATATCATTAATATATATCAGTGCATTCCTTTGCTTCTTTCTAGTCATTTCAATTTTCTCCTCTTACTAATCAATCCACAATACTTAGCATATGCTTCATGCTAACACATAGTTCATATTATATAAACAATCTACCTTTCAGACTCATTTCCAAATAGCATCCTTTTAAAATCATGGTGTTTATCTTGATGAGACAAATGACAACTTGTATCAGTTTATTTCATTCTATTTAAGTGATGAAAAAAACCAGTTATTCTATTATATTGGTTTTAGTTGGCCTTGTAATCTCTCTTTTTCCTAAGTCACAAGCTCCTGTATCACTCCACTACATGCTATTCTTCAATATTTGCCACAACCTGGTACCAGCTATTTAATATAGAGTACTGTTTTATTACCACTTGGAGGCCATACAAATGTATCAGGAGTATGCATTTTCAGTCATTTTTAAACTAAGCTAAACATACCTTGGCCCTATAATCTTTCTTCACAGGGTAATAGTTCAACAATTCAACACTTATTTTCTTTTAGCATTCTGTTGTGGTTTAGTCCAGCAGGTAGCTAAACACAAAAGAGCAGCTCACTCACTCATTCCCAAACCTCCACTGGGATGAGGGAGAGAATTAGGGGAAAAAAAGTAAAATTCATAGGTTCAGTTACAGACTGTTTAACAGAACAGTAATGGATCAGAAAATTGCAACAACCACAAAACTAGAATTAGAATATACAAAAAAAGAGATGTAAAATGCAATTGCTCACTGCTGTTGTCTGAAGCTTACCCTGCTCCCTGTTAGCTCTGCAGCAGGGAAAGCCTAAGATTTCAGCATGAACAAGGGTAAAAGATACAAAAGAGGCTCTTTCCTTCCTGGGGGCTCTGGTGTTTATTTCTTCATGGTTTCCAGGAGGCAAAGAGGATGAGCGCAAAGGACAGGAGGGTCTTCTAGGGTCAGGGAAAGGGGCGGGGGGAATTGGCATCCTGCCAATAAGACAAAGGCAGAGGGGACAGGGTCAAACCACAGTGTATTATAGGGGTCACAGGAGTCAAGGGACATAACGTTCTTAACACATCTTGGATAGTGGATTACAACAGCTCACTGCTTACCGACAGCCAGCACCCTGCTTGTCCCTGACCAGTGGCTTCCTAGTCAGCTTTCCCCCAGAGTGTAGAATATCCCATGGGTGCATTGGGATCAGTTGTCCAGGCTGTGCACCCTTCCACCTTTCTGTGTCCCCCAAGCCTCTCACTGGTGGGGTAGCACAAGAAGCAGAAAAGGCCTTGATGCTAAGCAAGTCCTGCTTAGCAGTAACGAAAACGTCCCTGCATTATCAGTATTACTCTCACATTAAATTCAAACACAGCACTGTGCCAGCTACTTGGAAGAAAATTAGCTCTGTCCCCACCTAAACCAGGCCAAATTCTAGTCATTCTTTTTTGTCTATACATGACATTCGGATGCTTGCTACCTCCAAGTAAGAAAATGGTTTTGTTTCAGGATTATACCACACTGTTTCTGTTAATAGTCATTCAGTTGAATATATGATTTGGAGATACAGCTCATTTTCTTTTGAAGCATGAATCCTATGAGTCATAAAACAAAAAGAGCTGATATGAACTATTAATAAAGCTAAATATTACTACAAGAGACATTTCTGAGGGAAGGTTTTAGGGTCTTTTTAACAAATTCCCACCCTTGCATTTTATTCTGCCATTTAGATACTGATTTTTTTAGAGCACAAAATCAGACACCAAACCTCATTTTATTTAAATACAGATGTGGAATCATATACCTTACCATACTTAATTCCACTTCACTGCTTTCTTAAAGTCCACAATTTAAAATTCCTACTACTGAAAAACCAGCAAGAGCTTACTTAAAAAAATAAAGTTCACTTTCTACAGGAAAAGACAATTCTTATAAACTTCTCTAAATCCTAGCATTAAACCAGTAAAATTTCAAAGTTTTCCCATTCCTCTCAACTGATATAACTTACTTCAAGTTAATTTCACTATTGTACACCTCCTGTCTGTAGTTATTCTGCATTTCATCTTCAATGAATGACCTATTTTTGGGTTCAAGAATTAAAAATAATCTTTCCATTTTAGTACTAATAATTTATAGAAAGGATGCCATCAAGATGGAAGACGAGATGCACTTGGAAAAACCTAGAACCAGCACAAGTTGAGAATGGATCCTATGATCTATGACCTAATTATGGCCTTCCATTACCTGAAGCGAGCCCACAAGAAAGATGGAAAGGGACTAGTTATAGGGGCATATAGTGATGACAGAACTAAGGGGAATGGCTTCTAACTGAGAGTGTAAGTTATATTAGGAAAAAACTTTACTCTGAGGGTAGTGAGCTGAGGTAACCCTGGTACAGGTTGCCCAGAGAAGTTGTGGATGCCCCAAACCTGGAAGTGTTCAAGGCCAGTCTGGATGGGGCTCTGAGCAACTTGATCTAATGAAAGGTGTCCCAGCAGGTTGGAACTAGATGATCTTTAAGCTCCCTTCCAACACACACCATTCTATGGTTCTATCTTTCTATGATTCTAAATACTGTTATTATAATCTTTACGGGTCACAATATCTAGAGGCCTGCAACAAAAGAGATGTTGTACAAAGATGTCCAAAGAGATAAACTCTTGAACCAAAACAGAAGTTACGACTTAAATGAAAAAGAACAAAAAGTAAAGGAGTAAGAAAGACAGGGATTGTGCTGGCAAGTGACAAGAGAAGTGAATTCACTCTGCCCAGTTTTGCATGGACTAAATTTGCAAGAAATACTTAACTATGTGGGATCTCACTCACACCCAGAGCAATAGTCTAGCTGTATTAAGAAGCTGCTTTAGGAGAACATGTTATTTCAAGCCCCGAGCTGCAATAGTGAAATTAGGTTGTCCCCCACACTTCCTGTAGCAAGCTCTCTGCCAAGCTTCTATTTCACTACTCTTCTGCAAAGTTTTATAATTTCTGCAAGGCTATACAGGTGACAAGGTCATAGATACAAAAAATTGACGCTTTCCAGTATGCTTCCTAAAATCATTACTAGTTATTACTAGAAATCCAAACAGTCCATTCATGCTCAGATCACATTTTTAAATTTAAGTTGTTGAATTGCCTCTCTTCCTTTTGCTATTAGTAGGCAAAACTGTGTATTCTTGCCATAACTGCTAATGTAAATAAAAAAAAATATATCCATGAAATGTTTATGTTTTTTGTCATGGTTTGACGTTGACTAAAAGCCAGGCACCCATGATAAAAACAAACAAACAAACAAACAAGCAAACATTCACTCATTCTTCTCTGATACAGCTGAGCAGAGGAGGGGGAAAGAAAAATTGAAGGGCTCGTGAGTTAAGGATTAGGAGAAAATACTAAAGGCAAAGCAGGATCAAACTTAAAAGTATAAAGAAAAAGTATAATTAACAGAATTAAAAGAGGACAATGAAAGTTAAAATAAACCTTTAGAAAACCATTTTTCCCCTCCAGCCCCTCCCTCCTTTCCACCAACAGCGCAAGGACACAGGGCATGGGAGTTTTGGTCAGTTTTTTACTTTTTTGGTCGGTTTGAGAGGAATTTCGTCTGCTATACCATGGGGTTCTTCCCACGAGAGACAGTCCTCTGTGAACTTCTCCGACATGGTTCTAATTTTCAGGAGTAGCAGTCCTGCCCAACCTGCTGTAATATGAATTCCTCCTACAGGTAAAATAGTCCTCTGAAATTACATAGTGTGGGTCATTTTAGTTCATGGGATCCTCTATTTTTAGTTCTCATTTTAGTTCAAGCAAGGATCCTCTTTATCTGTGGAAGCAAGGGTCTTCTTTCTCTCTTCAAGCTTTCCACTAGATTACAGCTTTTCAGCATCCACACACTCCAGCATGAACACCTTTTCTCACAGGCTACGAGTGGACCTCTGCATCCCCCCATGCACTTCATTAATTACAGGGAAAAGTTTGTTGTGTTATAGTCCTCACCATGGCTTGTAGAAGACTCTCAGCTTCGACACCCAGAGCACCTCCTGCCCTCCCTCCTTTCACCGATCTTAGTGTTGCCGTGTTGTTCTCCTCACATATCTTCACCTTTTCATTTTCTCTGACTTGGGAGAGAATTATGTCCATAGGTTTATTTGTTCTCAGGTTCTGCCAATTGAAAAGTCTTCATAGGGTTTAGCTGCACTGAAATGTTGATCCTGTCCAGGTTTCACACTGGGGAATTGCTCATCGTGCCGCCCGCTGTCGGCCATGCAGTCCCTGCCAGCACCGCAGGCTCCATCCAGCACATCTCTTTATGTGGGGTGCCAAAAAGTAGAAGCTGCCCTTCTACCCTCAGCACGGCTGGCTAAAAGCAGCCAGGTAGGTAAAGTCCACTGCTGGCCATGCTGAGATGGTGGTGGCCACGTGGCCACTGGTGATGGTATGGCCTCTGCACCCCTTGGAAGGAGGATTGTGGACAATTTTTTTTCTTTCTTAAATATGTCATCACAGAGGAGTGACCAACTTCCCTAACTGGATCAGCAGCATGTCCAACTTCAGAGCCATCAGTGATTGGCTCTGCTGAACACAGTAGAAGCTTCAAGCAGGTTCTCTCAGAAGCCACTCTTTGTGGCTTTCCCCAGCTCCACCAAAAACTAGGCTGTATTAAACCAACAGAGTTTTATTCTCTTTTTGCAAATACTGTTCTGTCTTTGCTTTGGATTCCTATGAATTCAGACTGAATTACAATACGAAGCAAGATGACAGCACTCAACATTTCCCAACTAATTTTATTCTGTTTGTTTGTGCTGTCAGTAGCAACAAAATTTATTGCCACAGAAAAGTTTGGAAAAATGCACTCTTCTAAAATTCTACATATTTTCCAGATATAAATGAGGCCCTATCTGTGAAAGCCTCTCTCTTTCTACTAGTTAAAGTAGGGTCAAACACCCATCATGTTCTGCTGTTAAAAATGTGTGGAAATGAAATGCCACTTCCCATCCCTTTTTTAGGCAAGAGTAAGAGAATTTAAAAAAAGGAGGAAAGAAGGAAAAAGCCCACTCACAAAGAAAAGTTCTTAAAATAAGCAGTCACAAATAATGCTTGTTACCCTAGCAACTGCCACATCCCATGAAATTCAGTTTACCCCCAGGCTCCGCAGCATACTACAGAAATTTAAAAGGGTTTGGTCTTAAGAAATAGTTCACGTTCACATAATACAGACACACATACGCCCCAGAGGATTGATACACAAGCAAGGAATGTATTTATGTTTCTGAGTAATGCTTTATATACTTTTTTAATTTTACTATTTAGTTCTGAAACCCTGTTTGAGAGTTGATTTTTCTAACACTGAATTTGACATTAAGTTAGCTTTGTGATGCAGCCAAAAAATAGCACTAATTGGGACCACTGGGGTAAGGGAGAAACAAGAATTCAAAATAAACAATGTGGATAATACACAATGGGTTATTGCAGAGCACAGGTATATGATTGTACTACTCGTTCCAGAAGAATTTATCTATTTTGTATCATTCTAGCAAGATAAAGAAGCTAATAGATGGTGGCGCAGTGTGAGTGCTAACACAAAGTGAGGAGTGGGACATAATGGCAAGGGGAGTGAATTAAAATCTTAATTCATGAGACATACTAAAGCAAAATAAATAGCAAAAGTGTCCATTTTCATAGTTTTGGCAGCATAGAAGACCACAACTTTTGTGTTCTACAATTTTTTTTTCTCGGAAGATGTATGTTAGCAAAAAAAGCACCTTTTTGAATCACTACAGTCAACATATGAGATGTTGGCTTTCATCTACAGTTATTCATTCTGAATTTAGATTAGCACAGAATAGCCTAGGAAACAATTTCACAAAAGCAATGTTCATTAAAATATAGCTGCTTCTCAACAATAGGGAAATGTGAGCCTGGAAGTAATTATTATATGAGAATTGCTCAGAACTTTGTATTTAACTATGCTGTGACAGTAGTTTTCACAGAGTAAGAACAGGGAGTTTTTGAACATGAGTGATACAGAAGCCTGCATCTACCTTTTTAATATTGTAGACTGTACTACCATGTAGTAAACACTTGGCTACATCCTGCTTTTGTACAGGAAAATATAAACACAAGCACAATAACTCAGAGAAAACTTTTTAAGTAAAGCAGACCATGGGCAGCCCTGTTCAGTCTATGGCCGCATCTTGGGACTTGAAAAAGACTGGAAGCCTTTAACACAGTCAATGATTTGTTCAGGGAAGCCTAACTCTCTGCACTGCTGTCTAGGGAAGCTCTGGCAACTGTGAACTTTAGATTTTTCTATTATAAAAAGCAATTAAACTTGGAATTTAAAATAATTTTAAAATATCTGTTTTAACATGCCTAATGACAGTGAAGTGAAATAGAAGGCGTAAGGGCATAATGGCTAAAGGTGCAGTTCAGCTGAACGTGCAGCTGAAATCCGAAATTACTGATGTCATGTGGATGTCATATTACAATCAGGCTAAACGCTATAATGGCCCCTCCCAGTCTTAACTCTTCCAGCCTCAGGGAAGGATAGAAGAAAAGAAAATAATACAGAAATTCAATCTGCAGTAAGAGAGTTTCAACAATCCAAGGTTCAGGCCAATAGGAAATATATTTCAACCCACAAACATCTCTTGCAAAACAAGGGAGCAAGAGGAGACAGCTTGCTTTAATGGAAACAGATAAAAATGTTGAACCCCATGGAAATGCAGAGCAGATAAGCTGCCTTAGCTTGCCTTGTTAGCAAGAGGATGTTGGATGACTTAGTCAAGTGAGTCAGAATATGGAGCACAGCACACACATATCCTACAAGGACAGTGACTGCACATGGGTATTTCTGCACTATCCAGATGTGCTTTAACAGCTGTTGCTCCATCTGTAGAATTCTTAAACATAATCCTAAACAAGAGGTCAAAAGGGACACTGCAAGACAACCAAGCCTGGCATCACCTCAGTTTTAAGGGCAGCCTGATGTACCCCTGCTCCGAGGACAGGAATGCATGCATGGTTGGAACACGTTTTTTCAGAAGGGACTTTGACCCTGTCAGAAAATATGGCAACTCCCTTAGTAATCTGGTTTTGAGACCAAGTGATTCATTCAAAGTTTAAGGAAAAAAAAATTAAAATTAATCCAATATTCTTGGGCTGAGATTTCATGCAGTTTTTCTTCCCTCACATTTTTAAATTAAAGAACCCTTTTGAGTCCTCATTACTTTCAATTAATTATAAATAAATAATTTCTCATTATTCTGATAACCTGTTGCCTGATCTCACTTGTATGAATAATTTATTGTGTGCATGAGACCTTCCCCAACAATTTCAGCAACAAAAATGAAACAAGGAATTCACCGTCTGTCAGTCTCATCACCCAAGCACCTTGACATTTTTTTCCTCCCGTCATCTCCTCACTTGTTCCCCAAATGAGTTCCTGCTTTTGATGCATTTAGAGAACTTTGCACTACCATCTTTTATTTCCACAGAGAAGTAAGTTTCCTAACTATCTCATAACCCTGTTTCCAACTAAGCAGTCCATCATACACTGTCTGACTTGTCCTGTGCATTTAAGTAGGTTTTTAAATTCTCAAATCAGCCTTTCCCCTGTGATAGCAACCCAAAATCTTCTAAGGAGTCAGATATGATTTAATGCTTGGAGGTTTCTTACTTTTTGGACTGCCTGGTTTTTACATAATTAAAACACGTGTAATTCATCCAGAGGTAAGAGTTCAGTGTCATCTGGAGCAAAGCACAAAAAAACTTCTTCCAATAAACTATCCAATAAAAATTCTTTGAGAAAGCAGCTGTCTGCTAAATAAACAAAAAGTAAAAAACAAAACAAAAAAAAAAACCAAAACAACACCACCAAAAAAACCCCAAAACCAAACCAAACCAAACAAAAAAAAAAACCCCAAAACAAAACAAACAAATAAAACAACAAACCCCAAAACACTCACTATATATATGATACATATTCTAATAAAGACCTTTTTATTCAGTTATAGCATGTAGTTATGGTTCATATTGACAAATGTTGATCAAATAATTTAAAAAAGGCTTCCTTTTCCATCTTAAGAATTAGGTTTGCATTTTGGTAGTGAGCATTTAATCCTTCAGCCAGTTTATAGCATCCTGATGATGTCATCTTAACTGGGTGGATAAAGACAGATTTAGTCTTCCAATCACAGAAAATATTTAGTCTAAAAGGGAGCTTTAATCAGAATGATTACTTGCTGTGTAGAAATTGCCCCAGCAAGCAGCATTATTGACCCTCCCACTGCAAGAAATTTAAACTTCTGCCTGTTGATCAGTCAGGATTACTACCTTTTCACACCACATGAGGATTAAATGCACTTCCCAGATCAAAGATATGAGAAAACTTTTCACTTGTGTGAGTAGAATACTGCAGATACCTATTGTTGTAGGTTTGTTTTGCTAAGTTGTCTTTAAAGGACACCTTGGGGGACTCCAATTTCAGTAATTTCACGACTATAAGGCGCATCCTTTTGACTAAAATTTTCCCTGGAACCCGGAAGCGCGCCTTATAGTCCGGTGCGCCTTATCTGACGGACAAAGTTCAAAAAATTTGCCTACCCGGAAGTGAGAGCTGCGAGCCACAAGGGGAGCCGGCAGGGCCATGGCTGACAGATGGAGGCAGGGCGGAGCAGCGGTGGGCACACCCTGGCCCCGTAGAGGCAGAGCCGCCCCTCCAGAGGCATGCCCCGGCCCCGTGCAGGCGGCACGGCCCCTACACAGGCATCCCCCGGCCCTGTGGAGGTGGAGCCGCCCCTCCAGAGGCACCCCCTGGCCCCGTGGAGGCGGAGCCGCCCATTGACAGGCACGCCCCCGGCCCCGTGCAGGCGGAGCCGCCCCTCCAGAGGCACGCCCTGGCCTCGTGCAGTCGGAGCCGCCCCTCCAGAGGCATGCCCTGGCCCCATGGAGGTGGCATGGCCCCTCCAGAGGCTCACCCCTGTCATGTCTCCTCTGGTTAACACACATACTTTTGCTTTTTTTTTTTTTTCTAGCAGTATTTATATAACTTAGTATTTAGCTTTAGCTACTCTCATAAGGTTTCTGCCTTTTTCCTTCAACTCACCATCAAATAAATACAAAAAACAGTGCCCCCAAAATTATTTCTCCTGACATAAGCAAGTCACAACTGATAAAATTTTTTAAACCAATAAAACAAGTTAAGACTTTTTCCCTGGAAAATTGGCCACTTGAGGCAATCTTTTAATTCCAAAAATGGTTGCCTTCTGGCTGATGTTCTAAATTAAACAACAAGAACTCCAATCAGCAGGCAGCTGATGGGAAGTTTTACTGCAAAATAGTGTCACAGCTTTATTTTCCTGAAGTCCAGATCCTCTAACATTAAAACCAATGGCATTCTTCCCATTAACTGGAAACCTAAATCATGTAAGGAGGGAAAATGCCAACATTTATATGCATTTAAAAATATGTCTCTTTTTGAGGCCACATAGAAAAGTTATCAATTACTGCAGTAGTGATTTCAATACTGATTAAAATCTTGGATGACTCTGCAGTTAATCAGATAAAGCATCTATCATATGACAAGAGCATGTAAAAATGAGAAGGATTTTTTTCTTTACGTTTCTTAGAACCTAGTTCTAAGGAGACAGAAGAAGTTATTTGAAATGCATAACCAGCGTCTTGAAAATGGAAGGCAGATAAAAACATTCAAATATTCAAAACCAGCTGCAACTCAAATCCAGTGCTCAAGTTTTGGGCCTCTCACAAAAAGAAAGACATTGAGGTGCTGGAGTGAGTCCAGAGAAGTGAATGGAGTTGATGAGGAGCAGCTGAGGGAGCTGGGAGGGCTCAAGGTGGACCTTGTTGCTCTCTACAATAACCAGAGTGGAGGGAGTAGCCAGGTGGGCGTGGGGGTCAGGCTCTTCTCCTAAAGCGACAGGACAATAGGAAACAGTCTCAAGTTGCACCATGTGCGGTTTAGGTTCAATATTAGGGGAAATTTTTTCATGTTAAAGGTTGTCAAGCACTGTGAAGACTGCCCAGGGCTATGGCGGCATAATCATCCCTGGAGCTATTTAAAGACCTGTAGATGTGGCACTCAAGGACATGGTTTAGTGTGGACTTGGGAGCAGGTTGATGGTTGGACTCAATGATCTTGGAGGTATTTTCAAACTTTAATGACTCTGTGTTTGTAGAAGAACTAGGTACTCCCGCCTTCTAAAAGCCTCTCTGAAAAGTTAAAACTAATATCCGCAAAGCACTTCATCATCTCAAAAACATGCCTGTGTCTCACTACATGTACAGATTGGAGCAGTCTTTATAGATCATTGTGTCCCACCTCTGCTCCTGGGATTCTTTTTTCCCCCCAGGCTTGCAGTTCTACTTCAAAGCGATTATTAAATCAATAGGAAGGTCGCTATTTACATAAAGGTTTATCTACCATTTTTACTGAGACCCCATCAGTATTTCTTACTTCAATTTTTTTTTCCAACTATCTCTTTACCAAGCCTAATTCAGAAAGAAAACTAGCTAAATATTGAAAAGCCCATTTTAAAAAAAGTATTTAAATTCTATGGAAAGCATTATTATAGATGGATATGTAAAAACCTTACATACAGTCATTTGTTTGGAGCCGTAGCTATTCTCGATATCCTCCAATTTTTCTTCATAAAAATTGGAAGATGTCTGCCACAATTAACATTAAAAACTTAACATCACCGAGAAAAGGCAGAAACAAATTAATTTGCATTTAATACATTCTTTTTTCTGCTCTCATTCACTCAGCTTAAAATGTTGGTTTTCCACTGCTCAATATTCCAGTACACAACGATATTCTCTCTCCCCTTCTGCTTTTATCCATTTGCAGACTTTAGTTCACACCATGCTGCAAAATTCCTGACCTGAAATAGACTTCTAAAAGCATCCCAGTACCCCATACTTTTTTGGAACATTTTCTGACTTTCTGAAAAATCAACTAATGTAAAGCACTACAGCAAATCATGGCTTGCTCCATTTTCTCATAGAGTTCAGGCTGTCAGTACAGCTCTCAATGTTCTTGCATATTTTAGCACTTCCATCTCATCACAGAAATAACAGCTCTGGGAAGGGTCTAGCAAAATGCCAAAATGGAACACAACAATAATCCCACCAGATATCATAGTTGGTATTAACACCATAGTAGATACTGAAGGTTGAAAGTTTCTTAATGTTTTAAAAACTGAAATTAATAATAAATTAACTTAATAGACAAAAGTTTAGCTTTTTCATACAGCTTCTCAGAATACAAAATTGCACCACCTACCTATTCACTCTGTGTAGGGCTGCTCATTATCATAAAACACCACAAAATTTGAATTCAGGCCACACTCAATTGGAACAAAATGATTGTTTTATTCCTTCAGCACTCTCATCTGAATTTCATCTAAGCTTATGAGTATGAAAGTGTTACATACACAGCCTCAAGCTCCTGCTTCCCACCTTCATTGCAGTCTAGACTGATCACAGCATTTTGCAAAGATATTGCATCAGCCTCCTTAACTGGGCAAAAATACTCAATTTCTTCCTAGAGAGGCCAGCTCACCACCTTCTTCCATGTCTTTGTTTTTTCTGACACTGGAACCATACTCCTGCTATTCTTGTTGTGCTGCTTCTCTGAGGTTCCCTATTTATTTCTCCAGCCTTTCCCCAATATATTACAGTAAATTCTTCCTATCCTTTCACTCTCCACAGAAATTAATGCAATGTGCAAGGTTCCCCTCCTCTTAAAAAGAGGCTCCCCCTCTTTTTACTCCAGGCCAGTTTCTTGATAGGTATGCCTTGATAGGATGCCTTGATACCAGGGATAGGCAAGGTGAGAGAACTTGTCTCCTAAAACTGAATGGAATGCGGTCAGTTAATTTCCTTACCTTCTGTTTTGTTTTCAACACAAGCCAACTGATTCCAGGTTTTTCCCCCAAAAGTGATAGTCTTCTTTCCTCAGCTCTTCTAATGTGGCCTCTGCAGGTTTGCATCAATGTCATTCTCTACCACCACACTACTTAAGAGTAAGTTTAGAAGGGTGTAAAACAGAGTGGGTATTGAAATATTACGGTTATGTTCCCTTGCTCTTTCAAGAAGGAAAGGATACTTTCCACATCCTGTAGACCTGAAAGTACTTTCATCTTCCCTGGGTGCTTTTGTGATGGAATAAAGAGGAAAAAAAAAATTACCCTGGCAAAATCAGTGGGGGACAAAACCCATATAATCTGTCAGAAGGAGTTCAAGACTTGGAAAGTTGGCATTACCTTCTAGCTAAAAAAATGTACAGTGAGACACAGGAAAAAAAAAATCAGTACAGTAATTTCACAATTACAAGCCGCACCTAATTATAAGCCGCATGTCCAGGTGTCGGCAACATCTCGTTCTTTGTCCATAAATAAGCCGCACCGGATTATTAGCCACACTTTCGTTCGAAGCAGCAAGGATCCGGGTGCAACTTTCACAAAGTTGCCAATTAGTAACAGAATCAGGGGGTTGCGCAGTTTACTGGCTCGGGGCCAGGCAGGCCCGGCTCACGGCCACCCCTCCAGGGCCAGGGTATGCCTGCCGCCGCTCGGCGGGCTTGTATTTCCAGGTTGGGAAATTTCTGAACTTTGCTCATATATTGGCCACATCGGATTATAAGCCGCACTTCCGGGTTGGGACCAAAATTTTAGTCAAAATGGTGCTGCTTATATTCGTGAAATTACTGTAATTCAAACATTATTGTATTCTTCTAAGGATCTATCTGACATATGTTTGTGCTACTCTTACAGTGCACAGTGTAATCACCCATCATGGAAAGTGATGTCCCAACTAAGCAATTACAGCAAACCATTAATGCAAAAAAGTCATCCTCAGAATCATGAATAAATCCTCACTTGCCATCTCCAACAACATACAAAGAGATGTGGTTGCCAAGCTTGACATTGTCTTTAAAGCTACTAGCATTGTAATGAATACACATTTTTCAGTTTTAATCAACATTTTTCCTGGAACAGCTTAACAACTTACAATAATTTCATGACCATAAGGCGCACCGGACTATATGGCACACTTTTTTTTTTGCAGCAAAGATCTGTGCCACACAAAGTAATGAATTAGTAACAGAAACCCGCAATCATGGAGTTTATTGGCAGGTGCTCAACTTGCAAACATTTTTCACAGATTGGTGCAGCCTTTAAACACAGCCCCAAGAGCCCTCCCTGTGCGCGGGGCCCAGCACTCCCGCCCGCCCCCAGCTGGCGATGCAGGGCTCGGGGCGGCCGTGGCTCAGGACCATCCACAGCTCGGGGCGGTGGGGCACTGCCCGCTCCCTCTCTCTCTGTGTGGCTCCTGCTGGCCGGGGGCTGCCCACTCCCTCTCTCCCCGCACGGCTCCTGCTGGCCGGGAGCTGCCCGCTCCCTCTCTCCCCGTGCGGCTGCTGCAGGTCGGGGGCTGGCAGCTCCTGCCCCACCTCGCAGCTCGGCTCACGGCTCGCACTTTATTTTTGCAGCGAGGAGCTGTGCCGCGTGCAACAAAGTAATGAAATACTGGCAGGTGCTCAATTTGCAAACATTTTTCACAGATTGGCGTAGCCTTTAAATGCAGCCCCAGGTGCCCTCCCCGTGCCGCAGACCCTGGCACTCCCACCCGCCCCCGGCACCCCCGCTCGCCCCCGGCACCGGCTGTCGCGGTTCGCAGCTCCTGGCTACCACCGCGCAGCTGCAGGTCCCGGCTTCCCCTGCCCAGCAGCTGCAGCTGCCGCGGGCCCAGGCACTCCCGCCCAGCGCTGGCTGGCGCAGCTTGGCTTCTTGCTCCCCCACGCCAGCACCAGCTCCTCCCTCCCCGCATGGTGGCCAAGGCCGGGGTCAGCACTGGCTCCCTCCCTCCCCACGCGGCGGCTGAAGCCGGGGCCGGCGGCAGCTCCCTCCCTTCCCGCACAGCTCCTGCCAGCTGCGGCTGACCGCTCCCGCCCCTTCTCGCAACTCGGTGCTCCCGCGGCACCGCCCCCGCATTGTGGCTCACACTTCCAGGTTGGCAAATTTCACAACTTTGTCCATTATATAAAGTGCACCGGACTATAAGGTGCACTTCTGGGTTCGGGGGAAAATTTTAGTCAAAAGGGTGCGCCGTATAGTCGTGAAATTACTGTATTTATACTTCTGTACTGTAGCTTCACTATAAAATTAAGTCTTATTTAAAGCATTTTTTCTAGTTTTTGCTGTCTATATTATCAATAAAGATTATCTCTTCCAATTGTTTCCCTTTAGCACATAATGCTTTAATAATGCAACTTAATAACTGACTTCAACCAGACCACACTACAGAGCTTTTAAAAACTGATCATGTTGGAAAATTTGTTTTTGATTCTATGGTACCACTGATTCCATGGTACCACTGAAACATAGAAAAAACTAAGTTATCTATTATTAACAATTCCTTGCTTAGTCTGTATTACAGGTAGTGTAAATAGTATTTCCCATGTTATGACGGCTGCAAGTGTGTGTGAGTTAAGCAATCACTATGACCGTGTCTGAGCACTTTGACAAACAAAAGAAAGATAAAATACCAACACATTTTTTATGTCTGAACTCAGCTAAATAGCCATCAACCAGTCTCTTAGTGTATCAGTATACCATTACAGCATTGGACATCAAAAACATTCACATAAGGTAAATGTATTGCCCTTTTCCCAAAATAAAGAAACAGAACTACGCAATTTATTTCACAGAAATCCAGGAGTCCAACTTTCAAGTTGTTTTTAAATGCTCCCCAGTCTAAAGTTGTATTTTTTAAAACATCCTCTTTTTCTCCTACACAGTGAATTAATCCACAACAACAGCTGTTTATAATACCCTTTTAATTTTTCAGCCAGAAATATAATTTAATTTGATATTTCAATTAACAGTGGTGTTTATTCCATAAACAAATCCCCTATCTCTTTAGCATCTGACCATATTCTTCTGTTTTTCAAACTAAAGACTATATAGGAAGACTTTACTTTCAAGACATTAAATTTACATTAGAGTAGTTAACTTTGAAAAATACACTTTTTAAAAAAAAAAAATTATTTTCCAATAAACCTTAAAAAAATAACCAAAGCACAAAATGTTTAGTAGTGGGCTGCCTTCATTTAAACTGTGGAGTGACAGAGTAAGAACTCATTGTCCAGAGCACATGTACTACCTAATGTTTTCTTGTAATTCTGAGTGATAAACAAACAAAAAAAAAATCTTAACTCTATCAGAAACAACTGATCAAGTAACTTATGTTTCAAAGCAATATGAAATTATTTTTAACTTCTGCAGAGGTCATCAGGCAAAATCAAGTTTTGTACTGCTTTGGTAAAAGACTGCACCTAAAAAAAAAAAAAGACAGTATGAAAACCATTTTAATTTTTAAACTAAAGTTACTAAAATGTTTTAAACACATGTAGAAATACAGCATCAAAACTGCATTTGATGCCATGTTTGGATAAAAATTCATTAAGTAACAAAAGTAAGCCAGTGCATTATACTGCTGAAAAATCCAAAATCATCTCTTCAATGCTGACAAGAAATATTTCACTGCATTGTTGTGAAGAAAAAATCTGCCCTCCAGAGCTCATGTTCAGTGCTTCAATTCTACAGAACTTCCAAAGCTATACTGAAGTTGACACCTTCTGCTACTATAGATGAAATGAAAATCACAAATTAAAATCAAAAACATTACCAACATACTAGTACAGACATTCCAATTTCTTCTCAAGACAATATAAAAACAAAATCCAATAAAAAAAAATACAATATAAAATACAACACACAACCAAAAATCTTCATCTCCTGGAAGACTTGCTTTAAATAACTTAAATATTTATTCTGAATATGTTTTACGGAATAAAAACGACAAAGCAATTACTTCCATGCAGAAACTTAAAAAAATAATTTAATAGGATTCGAGTAGCAAACGTTTCTTTTACAAATGAATCTCATCCACATAACCAGTACAAGCACATTCTCAAAATGTATGAATTGGATTGTTTAAACAGCAAGTGATTCATCCAGTCAAGTTTACTTTCCAATCTACATTGTATGAAAAACCCACACATCTTACTATAGAAACAAAAAGTAAACCCAAAAAACCTCCTTGAGCACTTATCCAAGAGCAGTTTCTAACATCAAGTCAAAATTAGCAACTACCAAGCAGACATCATCAATTTGTCAGTGTTGAATTATGGTAAATAGCAGATGTAGCAGTACAGAAAAAACATTCCAAAATCAAAAGTGTTTTTTTGTTAAAATGTATTTGAAGAAATACCTACTAATTGCAGTCAAATCAGAAGCTGCTTGATCAGGAAAGATTTCTCTCTCCTAGTATTTGTAGAAAACTGCATTGCCAAGACTGTATACAAATAAATTACAGTAATTTCACGACTATAAGGTGCACCCTTTTGACTACAATTTTGATCAAAACCTGGAAGTGCTTCTTATAATCCTGTGCACCTTATATATGGACAAAGTTGGGAAATTTGCCACGCCGCAAGTCGTGGTTGACACAGGGGCCAAGCCGCGAGGCGCAGCGGACGTGGGGGCCGAGCTGCGAGGCGTGGCAGCGGCAAGAGCCGAGCCACAAGGTGCACTGTGAGCTGAGCCACATCAGCCGGTGCCGGGTGGGAGTGCTGGGGCCCACGGCACGGGGAAGGTACCTGGGGCTGTGTTTAAAGGCTACACCAATCTGTGAAAAACGTTTGCAAATTGAGCACCTGCCAGTAAACCCTGCGATCGCATGATTCTGTTACTAATTCATTACTTTGTTATGCGTGGATCCTCGTTGCAAAAAAAAAGTGCACCTTATAGTCCAGTGCGCCTTCTTTATAGACAAAGTTCGGAAATTTGCCAACACCTGGAACTGTGCCTTATAATCCAGTGCACCTTATAGTTGTGACATTACTGTACTTTCCTCATAACATGAGCTGATAAAACCACCTACAATGTGGACAGACTCATACACAATAAAACAGTGGATTTTTGCAGCAACAGAGAAAAGTTCTGAAACCATTTCTGAATTTGAGATGATAACTCACATGCTATTCCTTGCAAACATACGATCCCCTCTAAGAGTAAGGTGTTGGAGTTGGTATTGTAGCACTTCTGTGTCAGCAGATTCCTTAATGCTCATTTTGTCTAAATTGAGGTAGTCCAGGGATTTTGAATGAGACCTTTTACCTTTCAAAAGGCAGACAGGTAGGGGACCATAAAGTGCCTTACAAGGTTCATATGGTAAAGCTTTATTGTATTTATCCCCTGAGCTGGGCATCCGTCTCCTCCTCCTTCCATTTACTGCTGGGATCTCATATGGCTGATAGTACCTACTTCTAGTTTTGTACAAACGCGAAGAACGTGGCAGTCCTGAATCAAGATGTTTGGAGCCCAAACTAGGACCAGATTCTCCTTTGTTCTCCTCACTTCCCGTACACTTATGAGCTAATTTTAGCAGCTCCTCACCAGTTTTGAAGCCAACCAGGTAGTTAGAATCCATGTGAAGGATCTGATATCCTGCAACTGTTCGCCGCAATGGTGAGCACGGGGTGCTGGAACAGCGTGGCTTTTCTGCTTCAATCCTGGCTGCAGAACTCACCTCTGCAAGATGCACAGGCAGGGCAGAGTAGGCAGTTCTGGACACTCCATTCACATCAACTTCCATTTTAAATACAAAGCTTTGATCCTAAAAATAAAACAGAGCTTGATCAGAAAAGGCAACACAAGGTGCTGACAGAAGACCACAGAAATGGAATTTTGTATTTGTATAACCAGTACTTCCCTATTCAGCCTAATCTTAGCTCTGCACGGTGTCATGTAACAGAATTATCACCCACATCTGTCTTTCAAAATTATCTTGGGTGGGTTTTTTTAAAAAAGATACCATAAAGATACTGATAATTCTGAATAGCTAAAAGCATACTTGAGTACTATCATACACAAAAATGGAGCATCTCTCTGGATCTTTTTTGCAGCCTTTTGCTGCATTTGATTCCTTGTAGTCCCTCATCTCTTGGAGCATCTACATCCACTAGCAGATCCATAGCACTTTCCTCCATCTTTACTGTGTAATTTGTCTAGTGACAGTATTCTTACTGAACAGTTTTCAAAAACCATGCCTAGAAGGTACCCCCTCATTCAGATATGACCATGGACCAGACCTGATCTGAGTTATTGCAATACTTCCATCTTCCAGATGTGCAGCTTGCTTTAAATTCAGAGAATAGCATTCTAACTGTTCCACACCTGTCTGATTAGGTCATCAGCAATCCTCACCCACTCCCCAAGAAAATTCACGTATCGTCTTATTCACAATTAATCAAACATAGACTCTTTCATTCTAACAGGATTGTAATGTATTTCTAACAGAGTATGCCGTTTATAGAATATAGCATTAGATTCTTATAAGCAGTATTTATTTGGTTTATTTTCTATTTCTCTTGTAAACAGACTGCTTAGTCCCGAGTCAAACCTGTTGCTCCCTATACTAATAAACTAGGATTAAAAAAAATGCCCATGGTTCTGCAAAAGAGGATTTTATTTGCCATTATCAGACTTTTATTATGGAGAGATTACTTCTGATATTCCTTATGGTCTCATATTTTCACAGTCACGGTGTACGGAGGATTCCTCATTACCAGTTTTCTGTACTGTAACTCTTGCAGATAATACTTCATTGAGTGCGTTTTTAAGCATTTTGGGATTTGACTAGATGGTCTGGGGTTGGACTAAATGATCTCCATAAATCACTTCCAATCCTAACAATTCTGTGAATCAAATAATACAAATAAAACAGTTAAATAAATAATTTAAATACTGAAGCAAAACAGAGACCAAAAGATTTTACTGCCGGAAGTCCACATAACTCAATAATGCTTCCCATTATATTTAACTGACTTCAATATACATACACAATTACCAATTTTAGAACAGCAGCAGCAGTTGTTTCCTATTTTAACACCGTATCCAGCAGCGAAACAGTAAATTTGATCAAGCTTCAGGTGCTGAGACAAAAATATTAATGACAATTTCATAAATTGAAATTATGTACTACCAGGAACCATGATTACTGGAGGCATAGCACACAGAAATGCTGCATTACAACTTTCAGCTACCCTGTGACTTTAGGTAAGAAATTTAAGTATCTGTTCATGTTCTTAATTCCCAAGTTTTACCCTGCAGTTTGGAAATCTCCTGGAACCTTCCAAAAAGACTCAATTTGTTCTGTTAAAAGAAACTGAAATGATGCTAGAAAATGTATAAATACAAAGGATATACTGCAAGGTTGGAAATCAATCATATTATCTAGTCATATATAAACAGCAAAATCAACAAAACAATCAAACAAACAAAACCCAAAAATACCCACAAAAAACAAACAAAAAACAAAAAAACCCAAATCAAATAAAATCAAAAGTCAAACAAGCCCAAAACAAACAAATCACTTGCCAGTGCAATGTGTGCCCTAAAGAGGAAGGAGGAAGAGATATCTTCGTGCACTTTAGGAGTTTAAAATCTGAAAGTGACACAAAGGCTCTTCTCAGTATACAACTTTTAAAATTAATTTACTTTACTTTTGCTTGAAACATGGCTGTGTGCTCTGGTAACCGAGAGCAATCAACTTGGAAAAGTAACCATGCAGAAGGGAAAGAGTCAGCAGTTCACCACACAGTAATTACCCTCACTGTAAACCAGTACAAAGAAAAATCAGAGCCAAAAGTCTTCAAGCCAGCAAGGTCTAGCCTAGTCCTTTAGGTTCTTAAACTGCAGAGTCCCATTCTGTGCTACAGTGTGAAGAACAGTATTAAAACCAAGAAATCTTTCAGACATTTGAAAGCAACAGCAACATCAGAAGCTGGTGTCACAAACATCAAAAACTCAAGGGAAACAGCACTGCTATCTGGTCACAGGAATGACTGGACACTCCATAAGCAAAGGACCAAAACTCAGCACGTATGTGTTCAGCTCTTCCTTCCCAAGAATTTTAATGCCAGTTATTCAAGTTGCCATATGGTTCAAAATTATTTGTATCCTTATCTGGGAAAAAAACAATACTTCCATTTAACAAGATTACTTCTTCAGATCACAGTTGGCTTGTCTTCTTGCCTCTCAAACAGAATGCCAACAAAGTGATGCCAATTCAAGGTAACTTATAATTAAAGAGTATTATTGAATCTAAGCAAGGAGATTAACAAGATGGCACATCCTTTGTTGCTGAACCACATATCAAAAAAAAAATGCAAAGTAACTGAAAATAGCAGTTACCAAGAGAGTTCATCTGATCAGTACCTACTAGAATGGCATTCAAAAGAGAATTAAACGAGATTTTACAAGATTTTATCAATTTTATTTGTATATTTAAAGCAGGTTCTGCATATAAATAACCAGACCCAATCCAGATAAATACTGAGAAAATTGTCTAAAACAGAGCAGAGAAATAATGAAGATAAATGCTAGATTAACTACTAAAAAACACTGTATGACCTCAAAGAATCCATTAACACTCTTGAGACAGTTCTTTTAGTGTAAAGCCATCAAAATTGCCACATTTTGCAAATAGAAAGGCTTTCTGGTTATTGAATCTTTCACAAAGTTTTATCAAAACTTCCACAAAGTTTTATCAAAAGTCAGATACCATTCGTATCTTTCTCATAACATGGGACAAATAAAAAACAGACATGCAGGACACACTAGGGCCTGATATTACAAGATATGCACTGTAAATTATTTATTGTTGAAATGACTTCTTGCAGTATGCCTCACTGGACTCAATCTTTTGGGTTTTTTTCCTGTTCCATGCATTACTTCCTGTCTTCCTGCGAAAAGAAATGTGACTGACTAAAAACAAACTTCAATTACAGTAAATTCACGAATACAAGCCGCACTGAGTATAAGCCGCATCTCTGGGTGTTGGTAAATATTTCGGTTTTTGTCCATAAATAAGCCGCACCCGAATATAAGCCGCTCTGTCGTTCACAGCGAGGACCCGCGTGCAATTAGTAACAGAACCGTGGCATGGCGGGGGGTTTACTGGCTGAGCTAAGGCTGTGCAGGCTCGGCCCGCTAGGGGCCGCTGAAGGGGCCAGGTGGCCCAGCCCGGTGCTGCCGCTCAGGGTCACCCGCCGCCGCTGCCACTGGGCTCGGTCACTCCGGGTCGGCGCTGCCCCGCGGTGGCAGGCAGGGATGGAGCTTCCCCCGCTCCTACGGCAGCGGCGGTGGGCGGGGACGGAGCTTTCCCGCGCCCGTGGCGCCGGCGGCGGGCGCGGACAAAGCACCCCGCCTCCTCCCCGGGCCACAGCAATGGCTGCGTGGGGCTCCCATCGGCTCCCCGAGCCGCAGCAATGGCGGCGCGTACTTCCCACCCCCTGCCCGGGCCGCGGCAATGGCTGCACAGGGCCCCCGCCGGCTCCCCGAGCCGTAGCAATGGTGGCGCCCCCCGCCTCCGTCCTCCCCGGGCCACGGCAATGACGGCGCCCCCCCCCGTCCTCCCTGAGCCGCGGCAATGGTTGCGCGCCCCCCCGTCCTCCCCGGGCCGTGGCAATGATGGCGCGGCCCCCCCCCCTCCTCCCCGAGCCGCGGCAATGGCGGCGTGGCCCCTCCCCTCCTCCCCGGGCCGCGGCAATGGCGGCGCAGGGCCCCCGTCGGCTCCCCAAACCGCGGCAATGGAGGCGCGGCCCCCCCCCCTCCCTCCCCTGGGCTGCAGCAGAGGAGGGAAGAAGAGAGCTCTCCCGCCTCTCTCCCCGCCCCCCGTGCTGCCTGCAGGGAGCCAGGGCAACACGGTAACACTGTAACAATTGCGAAATGCCAGCTTTTACTGGCAGGTGCTTGGCTCGGCACCCTGGCTGGCATGTCTGGGGTTGTAAATGTCAGAAAATTATTCACGTGTTAACTGCCCCCAACTATTAGCCGCACTTCCAGGTTTCCACCAAAATTTTTGTCAAATTGCTGCGCCTTGTATTCGTGAAATTACTGTACTCAGTATTTAATGAAAAAGAAAGATGAAGAGTCATTTTCCTTGATACTCATTATGTCAAAATATCCATCTCAGTAAGATTTTTCAGTTTCCGTTTTTACACTTCTTTCCCGTGGTCTGCTAAAGGTTTTTTTAATTGTCCATATGCATCCCGTTCCAAGGTGGAAAGTCTTTGTCCCATCTTGGAACCAGAAAAACTGGGGGATTCAGGTAGGGGAACCCAACCAGTTAAAGGGAGGAGCAACAGTCTTTCCTCTTCCCTCTGCTCACCTGCTTTTCCCACAGGGGTTCCAAGATGACTGGCTCTGAAGATCACTCAATGCGTTGGGCCCGATGATTTCCACAGCAGAGAGCTCCTATTTCGGTTTGCAATAACCCAGCTAAACTGAAAACCCTCCAAGTCCCTCTCAATATGAGAAGTCCCTATTCAGGAGCACCACGTGTTGCATCTGCAGAGGGTTTTCCCCTTGCGACAATCTCACCAGCTTAACCAGGTTACAGCATGGATAATAAAATACATGGGACAGGTGTGCCAGAGATATCCTTTAAACCATGTGAGAAGGCAGCATCCAAAAGCAATGTTGCTCAAGAGCAGTCAGCAACCAAAGATGTGAGGGAGGGATTGGGTTCACAACATATAGGGCAAAGAACACATACCTGAGGGCAAAGAACACAGGACAGGGACCTGACCTTATATGTCAAAAGTCTTGCACCAACAGAGAATCCGGGCTAGGAATAAGATTTGCTTTGGAATGAGCTAATTAGCAACTTCCAGTGCTCAGCCTCCCAGGGTCTCAGGTTTATGTCCTCTATCTCAGTTGTTTCAATTCCCACACTTTTATGCTTTGTAGAAAGTCCACATTATATTGGAACCACTGTAAGTTAGTCGTAACAAAATGGCATTTCTAATGCTACTTATCTCCTCAGCTAGAATCTGAACTGATTTGACAACACTCCCTTTTCTTCTTGATAAGCATTAAATTTCTATCCATTCAGTAAAAGCTTTCTTCTTAAGAACTGATTCTTCCTCCTAGATGCCAAGTATGCAGGCAATACAATTACTTCAGAATCACTAATATATGTCATATTGATAAAATTAAGAAAAACAGGATGGAGATGGCCGTGGTGATACCAACTGTAAAGAGTCAAAAATACTGAATAGAGATATTAAGCGAGTTTTGTTACTTTCTCATCTTAGTGCTGCCATTACTTGACATACTGTTGGGGGAGTTTTTTACTCTTTCCCTCAGTGGAGGAAATTTTTCCCATTAGCATGTCAAAGGAACCTGGCCTGGGAAACTCTCCGGTTTCCAATTACTCAAGACAAAAGAGGGGGTGGGAATGAACAGCTGTAAGTTGCTTTGTCCTGGGGCCACTCGCTCTCGCGGCCTGAACACGGAGGAGAGAACTTCTTTTTTCTCCATGGTGCGGCCAGATCCTGCACTCCAACACTGCTACAGTTTCCTGCTTCTGAGAACAGCACTGAGAACCAGGACGCAAACAGTGAGCGGAGGTTTCTTTTCCTTTACCCTTCTCCCACCTGGGATCCCCTGCCACTGCCGCCTGCCTGCTCCTGCAGTTCCCGTGACTGAGAGAAGAGAGAAGGCCACTCCACCCCCGCTCCACCGGGACCGTGTGGAGGAGGAGGGCATCTGACTAGACAAAAGACTAAGACCGAGTTTCGTTCTATTTTGTCACTGATCTTTTCATAGCTGATGTTCTTATTTTGTCTTGCAGACGTATCAGTAAAGAACTGTTATTCCTAAACCCATACCTTTTGCCTGAGAGTTCCTTAATTTCCAAATTATAGTAAACTGGGAGGGAGGGAATTTTCACTCTCCATTTTGGGAAAAAACTCTTGCCTTTTTTCTTTTCTGGCAATACTGTCCCCTAAACCAGGACACATACACAATGCACTTAAAAGACAAAACGTTTTCTCTGTGAAACATCAGGAGTAAGTGAAATCACCCAGCACATGTGAAGCCAGGACACTTTTAATTATTTTAATTGCATCTTTGTGAGGAGTAAAACATAAGGTCTACATCATTCTCCTTGCAGTCTGAAGGAATGAAAAATGTTTGCTCTTCCTTACAAGAAATTCAACACTCCTCTAAGGTAAAGAGAAGGGGGGAATATGAAATTGTTGCACCACATAAGAAAACATTCAGATGGAGTAGCAACTAAGGGTAGCACAGGTTCACTTCCTCAAAATTACATGCAAGAAAACAAAATTTTGTGTAAGACGTGTATATGTATAATCCTGCAGACCTTAAGGAAACATGAATTGATATTACTGAATTAATAAAGCCAGTGCAGTAATTGCAGAACGTAATGTAAAACAGCTTACAAAACAACTAATAAAGTGTGTGTCTATATTGGGGGGGAGGGGAGATGTTCTTGTCAACAGGCAAAATACTAAGTCATTCAGCTACCCAATATACCAGGCAATAAATACCACATGGCTTACATAAAACTAGAATTTACAAAATGTTCTTTTTAAAAAGATGATTACAGTAGTTTCACGAATACAAGCCGCACGGATTATAAGCCGCACCCCCGGTGCCTCGACAATGTTGCTGTCTTTGTCAATAGATAAGCCGCACCCCGAATATTAGCCGCACTTTCGTTCGTCGCGAGAATCCGTGCGCAGCTTTCACAAATTGGCCAATTAGTAAGAGGATCGCGGCATAGCGGGCTTTACTGGCTCGGGGCGGGGCCAGGCAGGCTCGGCCCGCTCATGGTTGCCGACGGGGCCGGGTGGCCCAGCTCAGCGCCACGGCTCGGCGGGGCTGGCCGGGTGGTGCTGCCGCCGCCGCCGGGCTCGCTGGCCCCCCTCTCCCGTCAGCACCGCCCCGCTGCCGCGTTCGCTCGCCCGGCTGGCAGGGCTGCCGCCGCCGGGCTCGCCGTCCGCCCCGCTGCCGCTTTCGCTCGCCCTGCGCCGCGCCTCGCGAGCGCCGCGCCCGCCCCGCGGCGCTTTCGCGGCTCGCGGCGGCGCTTTCGCGGCTCGCGGTTCGCGGCTCGCGGTTCGCGGCTCGCGGCTCGCGGCGGCGCTTTCGCGGCTCGCGGTTCGCGGCTCGCGGCGGCGCTTTCGCGGCTCGCGGTTCACGGCTCGCGGTTCGCGGCTCGCGGCGGCGCTTTCGCGGCTCGCGGCGGCGCTTTCGCGGCTCGCGGTTCGCGGCTCGCGGCGGCGCTTTCGCGGTTCGCGGTTCGCGGCTCGCGGCGGCGCTTTCGCGGCTCGCGGTTCGCGGCTCGCGGTGGCGCTTTCGCGGCTCGCGGTTCGCGGCTCGCGGCGGTGCTTTCGCGGCTCGCGGTTCGCGGCTCGCAGCGGCGCTTTCGCGGCTCGCGGTTCGCGGCGAGCGGCGGCGCTTTCGCGGCGAGCGGCGGCGCTTTCGCGAGCGGCGGCGCTTTCGCTCGCCGGGCGGCGCTTTCGCGGGCGCCGCTTTCGCGAGCGCCGCTTTCGCTCGCCCCGCCGGCAGGGCTGCCGCCGCCGCCACCACGCTCGCCGGCTGCCCCCTCCCGTCTGCACCGCCGCCGCGTTTCCTCGCCCTGGCCGGCACTGCAGGCCCCCGCACCGCCGGGCTCCCCCACGCTGCTGGCCCCGATTATGCTGGGCTTCCCCCGCTGCCAGGCAGCCCCACCCGCCGGCCTTCCTGCTTCTGCCATGCTCCCCTGCACTGCTAGCCCCAGTTCTCCCGGGCTCCCCCACCCTGCTGGCTCAGGCTCTGCCGCCCGCCCCCGACACTGCTGGCCCCGCCTCTGCCAGGCTTTCCCACCTCTGCCAGGGCCGGCCGGGCTCCAGCTTGGCTTGGGGCTGCCGCGGGCTCTCACTTCCGTGTTGGCAGCTTTTAGAATTTTGTTAATAGATTAGCCGCCCCGGAATATTAGCCGCACTTCCGGGTTTCCACCAAAATTTTGGTCAAATTGGTGCGGCTTGTATTCGTGAAATTACTGTACATTAACTTCTATCAATATGCACCTAATCCAAGTAGCAGTAAACAGAGTTCTTTAATTCTTGTCATTTACACAGTTTTGAATAGAAAACTCTTATGATCCAGAAACCTATCTTTTAAAATCGAAGACGGTCTTAGTGTACTACTAAGAAACTACAAGCAACACAAGTTACTAGCTCAGACCAGACCCACATGACAGAACATACCACGTACACAGAAGAGAGACAGATGGAATGTCAAGAGTCTGACCAGACTAACGAATTTTGTATAAGCAGACTTAGCAAGCAGAAGAAGTGAAAGAAAACGGTGGGAAAGAAGGCAATTTAATATTTGTCTGCCAAGTAATACTAGACAGAAGTGTTTAACAGACAATAACTTTTCTGAAATATTTAGAGTCTTCCACATAGTCAATGCAACTTCATTGCTGGACTGAATCACAAACAAGCACTCCCCTTCACTTGGTCAGTAAAACTATGCTCCTGACCAGCATAAGGTGGTTGTTTACTATGCTGACTCATCAAAAGTTGAAACCATTAGATACACACATACATACATGCAAAGAAGATGATATATATTGTAACAAAAATAATTTTTATTCTTTATTTAGTGAGTAAAACAATGTTTCCCTCATCCTTTCATTTTTACTTCTCTGTATTTTTGATCTTCCATCTTTTCATCAACTAAAATCTCAGTTTCATTTTCAAAGGTCTTATTTTCAGGTTAGCCTACTAGAGAACACACCAAACAACCTGGATTGTCAACAAAAAACTAAACTGCCTTTTAAAAATAAGAGACAGGAAAAAACAAAAGGAGAGCACTTAAAGTATTCCAGTTTTCACAAAAAATATACTGATTTATTTTCTTTAAAAACCAAAGTTCTAGCAGGACTATAGGTCTCCACTGTGCGTTAAAAAATAAATTCAGGTTGGGTAGTATCCTACATTTCCAAGTCAGTGCAGTTCTGGTGACATTACTTTGAAATGATCAGCCTAAACCAAGCAATATTCAGCCTCTGACCAGGAACAGCTATTCAAAGAAACTTTAAAAATAGACCTACTCACACATATTATGAAAAATATGTTTAATCAATGCAATTTCATTTTTTCACTTTTTTAAATGGAAGCTCTTTAAGTAACTAGTTCTTTGTCCTAACTTTCTACAATCTGCAGCAGATATTTAGCTATTTGGTAGAAAGGTTTTGATGCCTTGAGAGACTATCTAGAACAGAGGCTAGACAGTGTTAAAGGAATAAAGTAAGTATTTCTTAAAAGGCCTTCAAAGGACACATCTTGGACAGTACAAGATTCTGACTACGGCTATACCCAAGATGGACACCCGGTCACAAGTTTCCAGACTCTTATAAGTTTTGGTCCATCTACATATTAATTGCCCAATTACAGCTGCAGGTTATGAAGTCTCATTCTCCTAGACTGCTCTCCTCAATTCATTGTTGCTTATACTTTTTAGGCCTGAAGCTGCAACGGTGTCCTTGGTTCTCAGGCTGGAAAAGGATTGCTTTATCTAACAAACCATGAAGAGCACTTTCTAACACTTTTATACAAAGTTCAGAGTTGCACACTAATCCAGCACAGAATCTGGAAAATCGAAAGCTAAAATTAAATGCATCAGTTTCACATTCACTTATATTGATAAAGGTCACTTTCTCAAGCTCACTAGAGTAATGTACATAACATCTTCAAAGTTTTGTTGTTTACCTGCTTCTCAAATTCTCCTTCCCTTACCTACATGCTGCTTAAAAACAAGTGCAATGCAAGTATGGAGTAACAATTAATAAAAGCCCAACAGTACATGCAGTTACAGTAAATTTCTATTAAACTTACAACTAATGTGAACAGAAATCTTCCTCCCAGAATGCTCAGTTCTGACCTATCTGACTTTGCCATACCATACAATATTTGCATATGATTACACATGCCTGGTGGCCAAGCCAACAGCATAAGGCTGATCAAAGAAGAGACTGTACAGAAAGCCAAACTATAATGTCAGTACTCTTGAGCAAGAGCTTAATTTCAGTGATTGCACTGCCACTACCTCATTTCCCTCTGCTTCAAAGCCAGCATGAGAACAACCCTCCTCTATCTTCATTATCCTAACAAATGCTCTTCCTCAAGGGCGAAAAAAAAAACCAACTGAAGCAAGCACACCTGGCACTGCCCTGCTGGAATATGGTTCAAAATATACCAACAGCAAGAGGGTAGTGGGAGGAGCAGCTTTCTGACATCCATTCATTTCTTCACGCAGCTATGCAAGTGCACATGTGTGACATCCCGGCCTACTTTAGAGAACACAGTAACAAAGAACGTTCATAAGAAACATTTGCTGGTGTTCATAATTCTCTATTTTCTTTGTAATGCTAGACAAAATCCCTATATAAAACAGCATATAAGTAATATATACAGAGAACTACAATCTGAGATTATTATCCTACATTCTGCAGACCACTCAAAACAGCACCACAGCTGCTCAAAGATACTCTTCCAGTAAATGTGCAGAGACAGAACTGGAAGAAGATGCCTGTTAATGAACCTAAGCAGCTTAGCAAGTTTCATACTCTAAAGAAACACTTTAATGCACTTTAGTGCACGCGGGAAGTCAGGGAACGTCACAGGCCATAAATATTAAGACAAAACCCTTAAGTCGATGTGTACTCTTCACTAAGCAAAATTTACTACAAAGAAATATAAAGTTACCAACAGAAGGCTGTGCACTTCTGTTGCTGTCAGAATCAATAGTAAGGTCATATTCAAATTTATCTTGCCTCAGAGTATGGGGCTGCCAGAGGCTTTAAACTGCAATTGAGACGACAGTTATACATACTAAATACATATATACACTAATACCAGATACAGCTGCAAAAAGCTATATTCTGGGCTCTTCCGCCGCTTACACTGTCACCCATCGGGTGGCACGGAGAGCGCCCAGGAGCACCCTCAGCGCAGGCTGAAGAACCCTCATGGCAACTCCCCCGGCTTCCCTGTACATAGGGGGATCGCCACCAGCATGCTCCTCTCCAGCCCGGGCAGCTCCGGCCTTGCTCCTCCCGGCTGTCTCAGCCCCGCCGCACTCGGGACCGCAAGGTGGGCTCCGGACCCTCCAAGAGCGCACAGCCGCCGCTCGCACCTCGCGACCTGGCGCTCCAGTGCACAGCCCACCCGGCCCCTCAGTCCACAGGCCCCACCGCCGCAGGCATCGGATCTACCGCCCTCGGGAGGCCCGGTCCACACCGTGCGGCTCCTTGGGCCTCCTCCACCGCCCAAACCGCACTGCTGCCGCCCTACGATCCGTTCCTGGGCCCACCCAGCTCCAGGAGCCAAGGGCAGGGCCAGAGGCCATGGAACCGAAGCTCAATTGCTGCCCGCTCCTACCTGCGGCCCAGCGCGTCGGGGCCCGCACAGCAGCGGCTGCCACAGGGGCGGCGTGCGGAGCACTCCGGTACCGTGGACCCGCCCGGCGCTGGGCTGAGGGCGGAGCACGGCGGCGGCTCCGTGCAGTGCATCCAGGCTGTCCCGAACTCCGCCTCTCTGCCCGGCCTGAGCCTCGGTGTGTTCCGCCTGGTTTAATAAGCATTAGTCTGATCTGCCATTTTCCGTCGTATGGAGCTGTAAGAATGGATCGAGTAACCATCTCTTGATGGCTTTCTCTTCACGGGAAACCGCTCACTTCTGTAGTATTTCCACGCGGTCTGCAGAGTTTGAACGCTGACTAGATAACAAACCTTTAGTCATGGGTTTTTCCAACAACCAATCAGATCATGTCCCTATTGCATTTTGCTGCGTAAGCAAAGATGCTGTAACTGCAGCAAATCTTACAAGCAATTGCTTAACTTGGCTTTTGCAAGTAAAAACGGAAGAGGAAGGGAAAAGTGTGCTGTCACAGTCCTATGTTTCCCCTTTAGTAATAGGTACAAGTTCTACCCCACAGCTCTTAAATCTGTGGGGGTAGGCTTAAGCTATGTTTTGTTTCTGAAACGTGGTCTTTGAAGACGCATTCTTAAACACACAGCTGAAGTATATTAATCTGATTGGGAAGGCCGTGTACATGTCCCCCATACAAAGGCCATGTTCTGTTCTCTCTCTAGTCCCCATGGTCCTCCTAAGAAAGTTGCAGGTGCTTTGGTCTTGAGTTGCACTGAAGGGTGTAGGCATTCCATATGCACCCAGACTAACCATTGTGCACCCAAATGCTCCTGGAATTTGTGTTTCTTGGAAATTCTTAGCTAAAGCAAACAACAGAGAAATGAAACCCACGGTTTTTATAAGGAATTTTAATTATAGGCTCTGCAAGTCCCTAAGAATTATAGGTTTGCAAGATCACAACAGTCTCTAAGAAATAAGTAAATTTCAGAACAGAACATGGGGAATGTATCTGGTCAAGCAGCAGAAAAGGAACCTGTTCAGGGTCATTATGATGCCCCATCCATGTTGCTTACAGTACACAAACTCCTTTGGTTCATGTTGATACCTGCAATACTGGCCTGAATGGGAAATCCCATCATCCTATGTTGTCCTGAGGTATCAATGAGGTAAGATCTTGTGAGTTAGTATATCACAACTTTCGCCCATCAAATTTCCTCCCAACAACTTCCTGCTCTTGCTGTCAGCTGAGTTTTCAGACTCTGAAATGGAGTTCCAAGAAGGAGAGGGCAGGCAGCAGTAGTGATTGACTAGGAGACACCAGGTGCTTGGGAGTGATTTTAATGTGTTTTGACTTCGTAGCTGTTTAAAAGAAAACATATTTTACAGATTAGCAGTACTGTCTTATTATCTGTTCCCCCTCTCTCTCCAGATATTTTAGTATTTCATTAGCTGTAAAATTTGTTAACGTTTATCATACTGACAGAATTAACATGGTGCAAAACTTTTAAATTCCTAGGCACCAAAAGAAAGGCACATCCTGAAGACTTCTTCTAAAGCTAGTGTTCAAATTCCAAACCGAATACTTAAAAATTAATCTACAGTTTCCTAAATCCCCATAATTTTAAAAATTTTGTATTTTCAATGCAAACATGCTGTTAATATTTTCCCAAGATAAACTACTGTATTTCATTGGTTTTTTGCAATGTTTATCAAGGCATCCAAGAGACATGGAAAATGAAGATATTTTAGATAACTTGGGCTTTGTTTTCCCACATAAGATCTGATTAACACCTTTTAGTCCTACTGCAAGACAGAGGGAAAGAGACCATCATCTCTCTGCATCATCCTGGCAAGAACATGAAATGCTAACATCTTAGAGTGTCTGTGCTCGTCAGTAGTTTACCACATCAATAACAGTCAATTAGAATGATGATACATGACACTTTGTGAGTAAACGCTATATTAAATGTGAAATACACAGAAAACAGCTCAATTTCTATTCTTATCTTCAAGCTCTTCCTGATTTATTATCCCTAGAGTGCTTTTATCAAAAGGTTTAGTATTCCATGTTTGTACATTGGAAACTGCTATGATGAAAGCTGAGCAATTTATAGAGTATTAACTCATTGTGTTTCTTTGGCTCTCTGTACATGGATTTAATTCCAAGGCCTAATGAGACAAGCATTTTTATGAAATACTCACTTTCCTTTCCCTTTTAAAGGACTTTCACCATTATTTTGAAAATCTGGTTTTTGCTGGAAATCCAGAACCACATTCACAATAAAAAATAAAGTGCTAATTTGAGAGGGGGAAGGGAAGCAAAAAGTAGCTGTGAGAAGGGTAGGTTGATGTGGCAGAATAATGTTATACTGAGGAGCAGGGAGGGAAAAGGAATATTTTTGTTTTAAAAGACTAAGAAAGAAATATTATGTATTGCCATATAACTTGCAACTTTTGTAATCCAAATTCAAAAGTTTGGTAATTTCTTAAAGGACTTCTTGGCTAAATAAAAAATTTAGCAGACCAGTGAATACAGTGAGAATTTATTTAAAACCTAAACAAAATTTCTTAAACACATGATTTATTAAAATACCATCTTAATTTTTTATATAAGAATTTTTCAAAAAGAGTTTAGTAAGTGTGAAAAGCATCCTTTGATTTATTTATTGGGACAACTTGATGTTTTTTCCTAATCTGATTTCAGCCGGAAGAGCAGCCTATTTAAGCAAGGTGAATTTCGTCCAATGGACACAAGCACAGGAAAGAATATGAAAAAGAAGTGGTGGGTTTAGAGCTTTTTTCATACTGCAGATTTTCAGGTAGTACCAGCTCTGATTCAGAATATCTGGAAGCAATAAACAGAACTATTCAACTTGAAAAGACGCATTGTCCTACAGCATGAGATCTAAAAGTTACTGGGAAAGGGAAGTGAAGTTTTGGACCAGTCATTAACAAAATCTGAAATTGTGTGCACATGTATAGGAAGAGGCAACAGAAAATACTTGCCAATGTTGCTGTAGGTCTTTTAACTGAATGTAAGTAAGTTTATCATAATCAAGCTGCAAATTGTTAAGAAGCAAGAGAAGTGATGAAGACATGTCTGTGAGTGGACCTGGCTGCTCACAGAGTTGGTGCAGTCTCCATCCTTCAAGGCTGTCAAACACAAACTGGATTAAGTGACATGGTTTGGTCCCACAGATCACCCTGATTTGAGCCACCCTGACATTGAACCACAGTCCTCCTGAGGCCGTTTCCATCCTAGTTACTCTGTGTTCCTGTTTAACCTTAGTGCTTTTGGATTGAATACTTAGCCTATCGTGAGGTTAAAATGTATGGGAATTAATAATGAGCAGGACAGAATGGTATAGTATAGTATAGTATAGTATAGTATAGTATAGTATAGTATAGTATAGTATAGTACAGTATACTATAGTATAGTACAGTCGGAAGGGACCTACAATAATCATTACACTTCAGAGCTGACCAAACTTTAAGCCCGTTATGAAGGACTTTGTCCAGATACCTGTTTTAAAGGCACGGACAGGCTCAGGGTATCAACCACCTCTCTAGAAAGTCTGTGCCAGGGTTGACCACCCTCTCAGGTAAAAAAAAAGCTTCCAGTCAGAATCTCCCCTGATGCAGCTTTGAGCCATTCCTACACACCCTGTTGCTGAATTGCAGGGAGAAGAGCTCAGCACCTCCTTCTCCACTTCCCCTCCTCTAGGAGCTGAAAACAATAGTGATGCTGCCCCTCAGCCTCCTACTTTCCAAATCCCATCACTCCTTGCAGGACAGACCTTCCAGGCCTTCTACCTGCTTGGCTGTCTTCTGGATGTATTCTGATGTCTTAGCATTGTTTTTAATTTTTGTGGCCCAGAACTGCACATAGTTCTAGTCCATGTTTATTTACTCGTAACTAATATTAAAGCTAGAAAAGGCGGGAACCTCCAGGTTTTTGCTTTTTCCATTCCATTCTATTTCAAATACAATGTCATTTCAGTCTTTTGAATTCTCTTGGCTGGATTTTCTCCTTTATTTTCTTTTCTACTTTTCGGTGTCTGTAACTCTACATGTTCTGTGTGAGTGCTCTTTAAAAATGTTTACAGACCTAGTTTAAATACATTAATAGTTCAAAATACTTTTCAGAGTAGCCTTTTAAAATAATTTGCAGTAATTTCACGACTATAAGGTACACCGGCTTATGAGGCGCACTTTTTTTTTGCAATGTCGATCCATGTGCAACTTTCGCAAACAAATTACTAACGGAATTGCGTGATCACGGAGTTTCATTTTCAAGGTGCTCAATTTTCAAACATTTTTCATGGATCAGCGTAGCCTTTAAACACAGCCTAAAAAGAATCAAAACACTAAAAAAATACAAACAAGAACAACATCAGCTATGGAAAATCAGTGACAAAACAGAACAAAACTCTGTCTCAGTCTCTTTTCCAGTCACAGACACTCTTCTCCTCTGCACAGTCCCGCTGGAGAGCGGGGCAGGGCGGCCCCCTCCCACTGGCAGCAGCAGGCAGGAGCAAGGAGGAGAGGCGGCAGTGGCAGGGCTGTCTGTGTGTCAATTCTCAGCGCTGTTCTCAGAAGCAGGAGGCTGTAGCAGTTTCGGGTTGTAGGGCAGATCTCACCACAGAGAGACCTCTCTCCTCTGTGTTCAGACCAGCAAGTGTCTCCCTCAGAAGGACAAAGAACCAACGACCATCCACCCTGACCCCTCAAACCCTTCCCCTAGTGATTGAGCCACAGCACCCCCACCCATCCCTTTTGTCCTGAGCAATTAAAAACTAAGGGAGCCACCCAACCAGCTTTCTTAGCAGGATAATGGGAAAAATTCTCTACCTCCACCAAGGGAAAGAGTAAAACCACCCCCAACACCACTTCAACCCATTTTTGCTTGGGAAAGGTGCGGCACAGTATCAGTTAACGGTAAATTTCCAAACTTTTTCCATATATAAGGCGCACTGGATTGTAAGGCACACTTCCAGGTTTTGATCAAATTTTAGGATTTTAAGTGTGCCTTATAGTCATGAAATTGCTGTATGTAAGTTTTACATATAATATTTTAAGTCTAAATATATTCCAAGCCATCACCAAAAGAGAAATTAAAAAGCTGTCAAGAGTCTGAAGACAAATAAGACAGGAGGTCTGAACTGACTTAGATATTAAAAGATTCACATTGTTTTAATACTTGTATTAGTATACAACACATAATAAATTTATTAAATAAAGAAGCAGTTATTCCTTCTTCTGGAGAGATGAAATAGGAGATGTAGTAAGACAGGTGCACTCAGACCAAACAAACTTGGTTGGAAACAAAGATACTGTCATTGTATTACAAGTATTCTGGATCCACTGCAAAGTGCATGTCAGCCAGTTACAGTAATTTCACGAATACAAGCCACACCAATTTGACCAAAATTTTGGTGGAAACCCGGAAGTGCGGCTAATATTCCGGGGCGGCTAATCTATTAACAAAATTCTAAAAGCTGCCAACACGGAAGTGAGAGCCCGCGGCAGCCCCAAGCCAAGCTGGAGCCCGGCCGGCCCCGGCAGAGGTGGGAAAGCCTGGCAGAGGCGGGGCCAGCAGTGTGGGGGCGGGCGGCAGAGCCTGAGCCAGCAGGGCGGGGCAGGGAGGGCGGCAGAGCCTGAGCCAGCATGGCGGGGGAGCCGGGGAGAACTGGGGCTAGCAGTGCAGGGGAGCATGGCAGAAGCAGGAAGGCCGGCGGGTGGGGCTGCCTGGCAGCGGGGGAAGCCCAGCATAATCAGGGCCAGCAGCGTGGGGGAGCCCGGCGGTGCGGGGGCCTGCAGTGCCGGCCAGGGCGAGGAAACGCGGCGGCGGTGCAGACGGGAGGGGGCGGCCGGCGAGCCTGGTGGCGGCGGCGGCAGCCCTGCCGGTGGGGCGAGCGAAAGCGGCGCTCGCGAAGCGCCGCCACCGCTCGCGAAGCGCCGCTGCCGCTCGCGGAAGCGCCGCCGCCGCGAGCGAAGCGCCGCCGCCGCTCGCGAAGCGCCGCCACCGCTCGCGAAGCGCCGCCGCCGCTCGCGAAGCGCCGCCGCCGCTCGCGGAAGCGCCGCCGCTCGCGAAGCGCCGCCGCCGCGAGCGAAGCGCCGCCGCCGCTCGCGAAGCGCCGCCACCGCTCGCGAAGCGCCGCCGCCGCTCGCGAAGCGCCGCCGCCGCTCGCGGAAGCGCCGCCGCTCGCGAAGCGCCGCTGCCGCTCGCGAAGCGCCGCCGCCGCTCGCGGAAGCGCTGCCGCCGCTCGCGAAGCGCCGCCACCGCTCGCGGAAGCGCCGCCGCTCGCGAAGCGCCGCCGCCGCTCGCGGAAGCGCCGCCACCGCGAGCGAAGCGCCGCCGCCGCGAGCGAAAGCGCCGCGGGGCGGGCGCGGCGCTCGCGAGGCGCGGCGCTCGCGAGGCGCGGTGCAGGGCGAGCGAAAGCGGCAGCGGGGCGGGCGGCGAGCCCGGCGGCGGCAGCCCTGCCAGCCGGGCGAGCGAACGCGGCAGCGGGGCGGTGCTGACGGGAGAGGGGGGCCAGCGAGCCCGGCGGCGGCGGCAGCACCACCCGGCCAGCCCCGCCGAGCCGTGGCGCTGAGCTGGGCCACCCGGCCCCGTCAGCAACCATGAGCGGGCCGAGCCTTCCTGGCCCCGCCCCGAGCCAGTAAAGCCCGCTATGCTGCGATCCTGTTACTAATTGGCCAATTTGTGAAAGCTGCGCACGGATTCTCGCGACGAACGAAAGTGCGGCTAATATTCGGGGTGCGGCTTATCTATTGACAAAGACAGCAACATTGTCGAGGCACCGGGGGTGCGGCTTATAATCCGTGCGGCTTGTATTCGTGAAACTACTGTACTTTGTTTTCCTTGTCAGTTACTTATCTCTGACCGAACAGGATGAAGATCTGTAAATTCTAATTTTCAGGACTCTGGATTTTCGATACTATAGAAATAGTATCTATTTTTATACGCTATATTCATACACTGTGCGGCACAGAGACAACTTGTCGTGGTTAGGACAAATTTGGTAGGAAATCTCTGAATGGGGTCCCTCTAGGAAATAGATTCAAGTGGTCGCTCCCCCAGCTGGTTTGGGAAAATATTTCCTTGGAGAGAAGTGGATAAAAATTGTTTATTTAACAGGCAAAGCACTCCTCAGCACAAAAATGAACAATACTAAGCAACAAAACCTCAAAACCTCTTGTGACTCTGAAGAGATGACAAATTGCATAAGTTGCAGCCCAGCTCCCTCAGTCTGCTCTCAGACCCCTGGCACTGGTGTAATATATGTTGTTATAATTCATGTTTATATAAAAAGGTTGTATGAAATAAAATAGAATAAAAAGAACCTCTTAAACACCAAGCACCCGGGGCCATAGACAATGACCGTAATTAGCATATCAACAGACCCAGCCAGGTGATCTCCACAACGGACAGGAAGAGATCATCGAAAAAATTCCTGCCTAAGTACCAATCATCTCCGATGGTTCCCATAAGTGAGAAGACACCACTTCATTACACATCAATATGGAGCAGACACAGCCTTCATCAGCATGCAGGAAGGTTCTTTGTACAGAGCAGCACCAGAAAAAGGATTTAATCTAAATATGAGAATCTGCAGCAGAAACAAAGGAAACTCTCGCCTCAGGCCAGAAAAAACTGTATAAAGTTGGAGTCTCTGAGATGGCAGGGTATGAACACAGGGAGATCTGATGCGATAGAGGTCAGATCAGTGTGTGTGTCTACCCAGTGCCAACCCCGGGCTCGGCGCTGTCGTGTTTTTGCTTGTGGTTTCCCAGGACCATATTTTTGGTCACAAAAGTAAAAATTGCTGTTTTGCTATTTAATTCGACTTGATTCGGTTATTATCTATAACAATCTGGTGACCCCCGACGTGATCCTGATTTGGGGTTCAGGTGGGACCCGCTTTCCGTCCAGGAGGCACCTCACTGACTTCAGCGACCTGGCAGGATTGGGAAACTCCCCAGTACCATTCAGGAACCCGAACTAAAACCAGAAGCCACAATCAAAAAGGGGGAAACGGGCCCAGAGCTCTCGGATAACTGTGGCAACTTTTCACTCATAAAACTTGACGTGCACAAAGAATCCCTGCAGGAAAAGGAACCGTAAGTATTGCGTGGTTGAGTGAGGTGTGACTGAGCGTGTGAGTGAGACGTGATTTGATCACGAAGCGAGTCCGCTTCCCGCGAGGGACGTGGTTCCACCATTCCCACGAGGGAAGCGAACGTTACGTGTAAGAACTCTTTCTCACGTGTCAAGCCTAAAACTAAGGGTGTTTTGGGTGTCGGTCACAGGGTGGGGATCAGGAGGGAAGTACATTTCCTAGGATTTGGTAAACTGGTAAACCTCTCGGTCCAGGGGCTAGTTCAAGCCCAGGAAAAGAGAGCTCGTCTCCTTTCGAAAAGCTCCACGGAACGGTTCTCTGTGTGAGGTGAGTAGATTGGAAAAATTGAAATAAATAAAGTTTAAAACTGCAGTTCAATATGTCTCAGATTCGGAAGGTCCCGGCGTGAAACACGGTAAAAAGGTATACTAAGATAGCTTGAGATTTTTTATTTTTGTTTGTAAAAGAAATCAAAAGAAAAAGAGCAAACCCCTGGATAAACTAAAAAAGATAAAAAAAGGTAAGTTGCCCGAGATCCCACGAGACAGCCCGCTGGGTTGGAGGATAGAACATTGGGAAAGGAGGCCCGATTGGAGAAGTAAATCTAAGGAAAAGTTGATTCACTATTGCATGGAGGTTGGGGGGGGCATGGAAATCAGGGAGCATGTAATTTGGCCCGTTTTTGGTACGTTGAAGAGATGGGTTTGCCTGGTCTTAATCAGCCATGTGAGCGAAAAATACCCTCAGGTAAGAGAAGAGAAAGATTATGCCAAATTATGGAAGCACACCAGTACTGGGTTATATCCGGTCAAAACTTGCAAGGATGTTGCATCTCCAGGTGAGGTATGGGAACCCCTTGATAGTCTACCACCTCCATACCTAAATCCTCACCCCAACCTCTCCCTGCCTCAACACCCCAACCTCTCCCTGCCTCAGCACCCCAACCTCTCCCGGCTCCGGCACCTTTTCCCGCACCCACGGATTTCTCGTGAGGAAGAAGACAGACGTAAAATCCTCCCTTTGAGGGAGGTACCTACCGCCCCGGGAATTATTGGGTTTGTGCATGTACCAATAAATACTGGGGATGTGAGAGCCTTTAAGAGGGAAATGGATAATTTGATGGATGACCCAATAGGGGTCGCTGACCGTTTGGACGAATATTTAGGGACCAGCATATACACATATGATGATGTTAATGCCATATTAAGGTCGTTGTTTAGTATCGAGGAACGAGAAATGATTAGGCAAGCCGCAATTCGGGCTTAGGAGCGCAGAAACCCACTGGGAGGGTGAGGGGACCAGAGGTAGCCCAGCATGAGACCGTCGTGGGACACTCAGACGGAAGAAGGCAGGCTAAGAATGACGGAGCTAAGAAGCATGGTGATACAAGGCGTGTGGGAGGCGGTGCCAAAAGGGCAGAACTTGAGTAAAGCGCTGGGGGAATGTCAGAAGAGGGAGGAGTCCCCAGCTGAGTGGCTGGAGAGATTGAGAAAAAGTATCTGAATGTATTCAGGGACGGACCCTGACTCCCCTATAGGAGAAATCCTCCTGAAAACTCGGTTTGTTGCAAAATCGTGGGAGGATATACGGAGGAAGCTTGAGAAGATAGAGGGTTGGCAGGAGTTGCAGGAGTTATTAAAGGAGGCCCAGAGGGTTTACATGAAAAGGGAAATAGAGCAACAGAAGACAAACGTGAAAGTATTCATGGCCACCGTGAGAGAAGCCCAGAAAGAGGAGCAGACCCAAGGCAACCCGAGACTGGTGCCGAATCAGCAGTCCCAGAAGAAACAAAGCCCCACCCAGAAGAAACAGGCAGCTGGTCAGGGAGAAGTGCCCGAGTGCTTTTACTGCAAAAGAAAAGGGGGCATTTCAAAAGGGACTGTACAAAGCGAATAAAGGATGAGAATATGTTTCAGGAGGATTGGAGGTGTCGAGCTCTTTCACTTAGGGTCCAGAACATCCCGGGAGCCCCTGGTAAAGCTAAGAATAGGACCCCAGAAAATAATTTTGGTATTTTTAGTAGACTCTGGTGCAGAGTGCAGCACTGTTCAGCAGTTACCTTCAGGATGTGTAAAAAGTAAAGAAACTGTGAAGGTTATTGGAGCAAAGGGGGAACCTTTTGAAGTGTCTGTCATTAAAGATGTTGAAATAGAATCAGAAAATAGGTTTTGTTTAGGCAATCTGCTATTAGTAAAAGAAGCTGATTATAATTTATTGGGAAGGGATTTGATGGTATCATTAGAGATAAGCTTGATTGTGGAAGGTTCCAGGCTTATGGTGCGTTTATTTAAATTAACAATAGAAGATGAAAAAAGAATTGATTCAAAGGTTTGGCACAAGCAAGGGGAGGCAGGGAAATTAGAAATGGAACCAATACACATAGAAATTGATAAACCAGAAGAGCCTGTTAGAATCAAACAGTATCGCATCCCTATGGAAGGAAGAAAGGGGTTGAAACCTGTCATAGAGGACCTCCTAGACAAAGGAACTTTGGAACCTTGTGTGTCCAGGCATAACACTCCTATCCTAGCAGTCTGAAAAGCTGATGGCAGCTACAGGTCAGTCCAAGATCTTAGAGCAGTAAACATGAGAACTAAGATCTTGTTTCCCACAGTCCCAAACCCATATACTCTGTTAAATAAAGTTTCTCCAGAAGACACCTGGTATAGTGTAATAGATTTAAAGGATGCATTTTGGTCTTGTTCCCTGGCTGAGGACAGTGGGGACTATTTTGCCTTTCAATGGGAGGACCCAGACACCAATCGTAAGCAACAATACAGATGGACCTCCTTACCTCAGGGATTTGTGGACTCACCCAACCTGTTTGGTCAGGCCCTGGAACAGCTACTAAGCCAGTTTGTGCCGGGGGAAGGGGCTAAATTGCTGCAATATGTAGATGATTTACTAGTAGCCGGTCAAAAGGAAGAGGATGTCAGGATAACCTTCATACAGTTGCTAAATTTTTAAGGAGAAAAAGGATTAAAGGTCTCTAAATCAAAGCTGCAGTTTGTTGAACCAGAGGTTAAATATTTAGGGCATTGGTTAGTAAAGGGAAGGAAGAAACTGGACCCAGAAAGGATAGCAGGGATTATATCTTTACCCTCCCCACGGACAAAAAGGGAGGTAAGGCAATTATTGGAACTCCTGGGCTATTGCAGGCAGTGGATTGAGGGATACAGTGAAAAAGTAAAGTTCTTATATGAGAAATTGACTACAGATTAGGTAAAGTGGACAGAACAAGATGAGGAGGAGTTCAAAGAGGTGAAAAAACTCTCCTAACTGCTCCCGTCTTAAACCTCCCAGATGTTAAAAGGCCATTTCAGTTGTTTGTGGATGTTGATAACCATACTGCCTACGGGGTTTTAACACGGGAGTGGGCAGGAGCTAGGAAGCCGGTGGGGTATGTGTCAAAGCTTCTGGACCCGGTAAGGAGGAGTTGGCCCTCTTGCCTACAAGCAATTGCAGTCGTAGCATTGTTAGTGGAAGAAGTGAAGAAAGTAACATTTGGGGCCTCACTGGTGGTGTATACGCCACATGATGTAAGGAGTATATTGCGACAAAAAGCGGATAAATGGTTCATGGATGCTAGGTTGTTAAAATATGAGGCTATACTAATAAATTCACATGATTTAGAACTACGAACAGTCACTGCAGTAAATCCAGCACAATTTTTATATGGTGAAGTATCAGAGGGACCAACCCATAAGTATGCTGAAATAGTAGAATTACCGACAAAAATCCGAACGGACTTAGAGGAAGAAGAACTTGAAGGGGGGGGAAAATGGTTTGTGGATGGTTCAGCAAGAGTGGTAGAGGGAGAAAGAAAATCAGGATATGTAATAATTGATGGGAAAACAGGAGAAGTAATTGAATCAGGACCCTTAAATGTGAGTTGGTCAGATCAGGCATGTGAATTGTATGCAGTTTTATGAGCATTAAAAGGATTAAAAGGAAAGAGAGGAACAATATTTACAGATTCAAAATATATCTTTGGGGTGGTACATACTTTTGGGAAAATTTGGGAAGAAAGAGGACTAATAAATACTTGGGGACGGGGACTGGTCCATGGAGAAATAATAAAACAAATCCTAGAGGCTGTCCGAGAGCCAGAAGCAATTGCAGTCGTGCATGTGAAAGGACATCAAACAGGAATACAATTTCGGATCAGAGGAAACAATTTAGCAGATAAGGAAGCAAAAAGTGCAGCACTACTAATGGTAAGTACCCCAGAATTCGGGGAAAGTGGGACTCAGGGATATCCCCCTTGTCCCTCCCAAAAAGAGATTGAAGAATACAAAAAGATAGGAGGTATATTAGAAGAAGGTAAGTAGAAATTACCAGATGGGACAGAATTAATATCTAAGGATTATACCAGAAAAATTCTAAAGAGACTACATTTGCAAACACATTGGGGATCACAGGCTCTGGCAGAACAATTTCTGAGATTCTTTTGGTGTACCGGGATTTATGAATTAGCTAAACAGGAAGTGCAGGGGTGCCTGATATGCAAAAAGGTTAACAAAGCCAGGACACGATAGGTAATTTGGGGTAGTCGCCCTATAGCCTATTGTCCATTTGAAAGAATCCAAGTGGATTTCACTGAATTACCAAAGGTTGGGAGGTATAAATTCTTGTTAGTACTAGTAGACAAATTAACTCATTGGGTAGAAGCTTACCTAAGCTCAAGGGCTACAGCCCAGACAGTATCTAAATTTCTTCTGGAAGAAATCATCCCCCGGTATGGTATAATCAACTATATAGACTCAGACCAAGGAACACATTTCACCTCAAAGGTTATTAAACAACTGGCTGAAGCCCTAGGGATTCGGTGGGAATATCATACACCATGACATCCCCAGAGTTCTGGACAAGTTGAGAGAATGAATCAGACTTTAAAGGCGCAACTATCAAAATTAGTAATAGAAACAAAAATGTCCTGGCCAAAATGCCTCCCCTTAGCATTATTAAATATTAGGACAATGCCTCACTCTGAGACAGGGCTATCTCCTTTTGAAATGTTATATGGGATGCCATATGATCATGGGATGCCAGTAGGACATCCAAAAATAGAAGATGGACAAATACAACCCTACCTGATAACAATAAATAAAAATTTACAGGAATTGCAAAAACAGGGAATCGTCACACAAAATGCTCCTTTGGGGTTCACCATACACAAAATACAACCAGGAGATCGAGTCCTCATTAAAATCTGGAAAGAAGTTTCTGTCTCTCCTCACTGGGAAGGTCCTTTTCTTGTCCTTTTAACCACAGACACAGCAGTCCGGACAGCAGAAAAAGGCTGGACACACGCCTCCAGAGTAAAGAGGATAGAGATAACTGAGGAAACACCCAAGTGGAAAGTGGCTTCCACCCCTAGAGACCTCAAGATAAAATTGCGCCGAACAAGCCGATAAGCAACCTAGATCAAATACGGTGTATAGCTTCCAGGTGCAGGTATTTCCTTTTATTCATTTCAGGTGCCAGATCTGTCGTGGGGTTTGGGTTACACATTGTGTATGGGGGATCCAACCTGGAGGGCTCTGTACTAAGTGTTTTGAGAAAGAGCTATCTCTGACTGACCGAATTCTAGTACTTGCCACTGAATTGAATATCATTGAACTAGATTCTGTAGAGCAGTTTCTTTTATACCAACACGGGCTTAGTGAAAAACTAAATTGCAGAACTGAAATTTTAAGAGTGCCGGAGAACAAACAAGATACCTTGTTGGATGGACACGATAAAATTATCAAGGTGGGATGTCTTTAAGAGGCAACATGCAGCTCGGACTTTGCGTTGATCCCTGAAGAATAACTCTGCTGCCAAGAAGATGGTTTTCCTTGCCGCTAGCAGCAAACTAGCGTAGGCAGAGGCAGAGAGGTACGCCTGTGGGGAATCCTGGTGAGCCTGAGCCTAGCCATGTTCCCACCGATTAATGCATACCCAAGGAACTCTGCAAACCCTGCGGCACAAAGCCGTAACAATGAGTGTGGGGGATGCCCACTAATTAGCACCCTGACTAGCTCTGTCCTGGCCAACTGCACCCATAAAGGAAAGGAGGAGTACTGTACCTTTAATGGCACTCAGTATGTGAAGTGTAAATGGGGAAAGAAAATGATATGGTATGATCTCAAGGCAAGACATGGGAAAGGGCAGTCAGAGACATTCGCTCACAATATCCAGAAGAGAAATGTCAATCAAACACCTCTTCCCACTTGTGGACAATGCAATCACTCGGTGTGGGTAGGGGGAAAACAGAAGTCGGTATTTGTGGCTTATTTTCAGGTGAATGAGTTATGCTATGACAATACCCGATTAGGTATGTGTGTCATGGAAGGGAAAACATATTGGGTGGGCAAAAATCTTAAGTTTGAGAATGGGTTGATCTCGGACGGTAAACCAATCATCATCGACCTACTTGAAGAAAGTGATGAACGGGTTTGTGCCCAATTCGATAACACTCTTTGTTTCTCCAGAAATAAGGAAGGCATGGATCCTGAAAGTAAAATAGAGCAAATAACAGTAAACTCAAACAACAAAAGCAAAACTTGGCAACCAGACACCCTTGTTGGATACTGGAGCCTAGAAAGAGAGAATAACTGTGAATGGAGTGACAAAATTGGACTTTGTTGGAACAAAGGCTCTGGAGCTAACCCTTACCAATCACTAGGGGAGTTAAGTACTTATTGGACCAAACCAGAAAGCACAGAAATCACCTGGAAAGCTCCAGATGGGATATACTGGGTGCGTGGAAGGAAAGCATACGGTGAATTACCACAAAGGTGGAAGGGGTCATATACTTTGGGGATAATTCAGCCTGTTTTCTTTACCTTGCCAAGATCTGACAGTGGAATGTTGGGGGGACCCCTCTACGAGACACTGAAACGGGAAAAAAGAGAATTGAAAGAGATACTCCCTGATGTGGGTGGTAGCCAAACTTGGGGAGGGAAGGAGTGGCCAGCTGAGAGAATAATAGAGTATTATGGTCCTGCAGCCTGGGTGCAGGATGGGAGTTGGGGTTATCGGACTCCAATGTACCTTCTAAATAGGCTAATAAGGCTGCAGGCAGTGGTGGAAATTGTGTCCAATGACACTTCAGATGCTCTCAAATTATTAGCTAAACAGCACTCCCAGATTTGAGTTTTTGTATATCAAAATAGAATAGCCCTGGACTACTTGTTAGCTGAGGAAGGAGGGGTTTGTGGGAAGTTTAATGAATCCGAATGTTGTGTGGAAATTGATGACTATGGAGAAACTATAAGGGATCTTGCTACAGAGATAAAAAGGGTGACACATGTCCCTGTCCAAAAGTGGAATTCCATTCTCCAGGCATCTTAGTGGGAACAGTTATTCTTGGGAGCATGGTGGAAAAAGATTGTGTTCTTTATCCTGTGCTCAGTAGCTGGAGTCATCTTCCTACCATGTTTGATACCTTGTTTCATCAGATTAATATACTCAGTAGTGCAGGGCATGCAAATAGCCGCTATGCTCATGGACCCAGAAATTGCATCTGGGAGAGCGAATGGCAAGGCATCCAAATTGCTAAAATTGGGAGAACAGGAGGTAGATACTAGTGCAGTAGAGGCACTTGCAAAATTTGAAGAGCAAATGGGGAAAAATAAACGCCCTTACATAGATTATCAAGAATAGCCAATGGAAGAATGGGATAGCAGTGATGAGTCTGAAGAAAACTGAGAGGGGAACACAAATTAATTTGGTTATATAGAAGGGGAGGGATTGTAATATATGTTGTTATAATTCATGTTTATATAAAAAGGTTGTATGAAATAAAATAGAATAAAAAGAACCTCTTAAACACCAAGCACCTGGGGCCATAGACAATGGCCGTAATTAGCATATCAACAGACCTAGCCAGGTGATCTCCACAATGGACAGGAAGAGATCATGGATAAAATACCTGCCAAAGTACCAATCACCTCCTATAGTCCCCACAAGCGAGAAGACAGCACTTCATTACACATCAATATGGAGCAGACACAGCCTTCATCAGCATGCAGGAACGTTCTTTGTACAGAGCAGCACCAGAAAAAGGATTTAATCTAAATATGAGAATCTGCAGCAGAAACAAAGGAAACTCTCGCCTCAGGCCAGAAAAAACTGTATAAAGCTGGACTCTCCATGATGGCAGTGTGTGAACACAGCGGGGGTCTGATGCGGTAGAGGTTAGATCAGCGTGTGTGTCCACCCAGTGCCGACCCCAGGCTCGGCACTGTCGTGTTTTCACTTGTGGCTTCCCAGGACCCTATTTTCAGTCGCAAAAATAAAAATTGCTGTTTTGCTATTTAATTCGACTTGATTCGGTTATTATCTATAACACTGGGAAATGATGATGGGCCACAGGTGTGAGCTCCCAGTGCTCTTCTGGGTTTTCAGTCCAGAGCTGGTTCAAAAAATTCCAAGAAAAAGGGAAAAAACCCACAGTCCACAGAACTTCTCTGACTCAGCTAGCCAAAAACTAAGAGCAAAGGAGAGCTCTCCCCTGCTATCCACTGCAGACAGCACAGTCTTTGTGAAGGATACGGGAGAGCAAGTGCAGTCTCTGATAACAAATTCTGCACCTCTACTCTGCCCCTTCACTCCTGGAACCAGTCTTAAAAACCAGCCTTAAAGCTGCAGAACTCAACATCCAACACAAATAGAACAGATGATTTGGGATACAAGCATTATAAAGTCACTGCAGGACATTGCACCTCTTATCCCCGTATCATCAGATTACTACCATATCTAATATATGTTCTAACTTTACAAATACATACATTATATATATATATATATATATACACACATACACAGTATACAACCAAATACAGACAATGGCAGTGACATTAAGCAGTGATATTTACATATGATTCTCACCCAACAATCAGATCTCCCTGAGGTACACATTGTGTTGTCCCATCTTTCTGCATTATCCACCATGTGCAACTTGGTCCCTGAGCAAAGACCATCCTACGAATGGGTTTGTCTGTACTTGAGGCAGAATTGATCCAAACTGTCTTCCCTAACAAAACTCTGACATACATCAGTGGGACTTTGTCTCCATCTACTATATGGAGAGGCTTATATTGGGCAGGGCTTGCTTGGTTGGTGGAGCCTCAAGTGTTCACTAACCATGTGGTCTTTGCTAGATGCTGCTCTCGGTTCTTGAAAGATCCCCCACTCAATGCTTTCAGGGTGGTTTTTAACAGTGCATTGTACTTCTCCACTTAACCTGCAGCTGGTGCATGGTAGGGGATATAGTACACCCACTCAATGCCATGTTCCCTAGCCCAATTGTCAATAAGACTGTTCTTGAAATATGCCCCACTGTCTGACTCAATCCTCTCAAGGGTACCATGCCTCCGAAGGACTTGCGTTTCAAGGGCTAGGATGGCGTTACACGCCATAGCGTGAGGCATAGGATAGGTTTCCAGCCATCCACCTCTCAGTCCACCTCTAAGTCTCGTGCCCACTTATAGGTGGCATCTCTGCCCTGATAAATGAGGTATCATGGGCCCATCGAGCTAGGAACAACTCTCCCTTGTGTTACCAATCTAAGTCTATCTTTGACACCTCTATCTTTGCAGCCTGATCTGCCTGATCATTGTTTCGGCGCTACTTATTAGTCCAGCTCTTGGGGACATGGGCATCTACCTGATGGACTTTCACGGGTAGCTTCTCTACCCGAGTGGCAATGTCTTTCCACTTGTCAGCAGTCCAGATTGGTTTTCTCTGACACTGCCAGTTTGCCTTTTTCCACCTTTCCAGCCAACCCCACAGAGCACTGGCTACCATCCAGGAATCAGTATAGAGGTAGGGCTTTGACCACTTCTCTCTTTCAGCAATGTCCAGGGCCAGCTGAACAGCTTTGAGTTCAGTAAGCTGACCTAATCCACCTTCTCCTTTAGAAGCTTCTGCGACCTTTTTGTGGGGCTCCATACGGCTGTTTTCCACTTTCGTTTCATTCTATAATGTGGCGAGAAAAATCAGTAAAAAGAGCGTAGTGTGTTTCATCTGCTGGCAGTTGGTTGTATGGTGGAGCTTCTTCAGCCTGTGTCATTTGTTCTTCATTTTCATCAGTGAGACCAAATTTTCACCTTCTGGCCAATTTATAATTATCACCAAAATCACCAAGCAATTCAATTTTCCAATACAGGTATGCTATATGATGACAGCAGTCTGCTTGCTCCATGTGGCATTGGTGGCATGGGAGGTAGAGGGCACCTTTGCTTTGAACATCCACCCCAGCACTGGTAGTCGGGGTGCCAGGAGGAGTTGTGCTTCTGTGCTGATTACCTCTGAGGCGGCTTGGATTCCTTCATAGGTTGCTAAAAGTTCCTTCTCTGCTGGAGTGTAGCTGGCTTCAGACCCTCTGTAACTTCAACTCCAAAATCCCAGTGGCCATCCTTGAATCTTACCAGACACCTTCTGCCAAAAGCTCCATGGCTCCCAGCTTCAGGGTAAAGCACATTCTTCACATCTGGTCCTGTCCTGACTGGGCCAAGGGCTACAGCATGAGCAGCTGCTTGATCTGGGCAAAGGCTTGTTGCTGTTCAGGGCCCCACTGGAAAGTGTTCTTGCAGGTAAGTAGGTAGAGAGGGCTCACAGTCTGGCTGTACTCAGGAATGTGCATTCTACAAAAGCCTATGGCACCTAAGAAAGCTTGTGTTTCCTTCTTACTGGTTGGTGGAGACATTGATCTTATTGATGACTTAGTGGGAATCTGATGCCATCCATCTTGCCAGTTTACTCTTAGGAACTGGATATCTTGAGCAGGTCGTTTAACTTTGCTTTTCTTGCTGTTTCTTGATTGCAAAACCAGTTTTCAAGAGAATCTGGATGATTTTCTATCCTTTTTCAAACACTTCTGCTGTCATGTTCCCCTACACAATGATGTCATCAATGTACTGCAGATGTTCTGGAGCTTCACCCTTTTCCAGTACAGTCTGGATTAGTCCATGGCAGATGGTGGGGCTGTGTTTCCACCCCTGGGACAGTGGGTTCCAGGTGTACTGCACGCCCCTCCAGGTGAAAGCAAACTGAGGCCTAAATTCTGCTGCCTAGGAAATGGAGAAAAATGCATTGGTAATGTCAAGGGTAGTGTACTACTTTGCTGCCTTGGACTCCAGCTCGTACTGGACTTCCAGCATGTCCAGCATGGCAGCGCTCAGCGGTGGAGTCACTTTGTTCAGCGCACGATAGTCCACAGTCAATCTCCATTCTCCATCAGACTTGCACACTGGCCAAATGGGGCTGTTGAAGGGTGAGTTTTGCTAACCACCCCTTGACTCACCAGTTCATGGATCATTTTGTGGATGTGGATCACAGCTTCTCAAGTTGTTCTGTACTGGCAATGCACTGCAGAGGTGGCAGTTGGTTCTTGTTGCTCTTCCACCTTCAGGAGCTTTACTGCAGATGGGTTCTCTGATAGTCCAGGTGAGGTGTTCCTCTGTCTCTACAGCTGCTATTCCAAAAGCCCACCTGAGTCCCTTTGGGTCTTTGAAATACCCATTTCAGAGGAAGTCTATGCCCAAAATGCACGGGGCTTTTGGGCTAGCCACAGTAAGGTGTCTCTTCCACTCATTTCCAGTCAGGCTCACATCAGCTTCCACCAAAGTAAAATCCTGTGATCCCCCTGTCATGCCAGCAATAGAAACAGATTCTGTCCCTACATGTCTCAATGGGATTAGTGTGCACTGTGCACCAGTCGACCAAGGCCTCATATTTTCATGGTTCTGATGTGCCAGGCTAAAAAATCCACACAGTCCAAAAACCACAGTTTTCCCTAGCCTCTACCTGGCTAGAGAGAGGGCCCCTCTAAGCCTGGTTATTCTTCTTTCCCTGAGCATATGTCTTGGAGGTTCCTTCAAGGGGATTGGACATATTATCATCATACCTGGCAGTTTGGCTATAGGCTACTGGAGCTGCTCCTTTTTGATGGAACTTCCTCCCTGCGCCTTGCTGTCCTGCAATTCAAGTACCTGTTTTGCCAGAACAGCAGTAGATTTCCATCTTATCTTTCATGTTTTCTCCACAATCACATGGGAAAAAGCACAGCTCAGCTCGTGGGGTGTACCTTCTCTCCTCATCTGGGGAATGTCTATGTTAGGTACCGGAACCTCTGATCTGTACTACTGAGATTTGGAGAAATTTGTCTTTCATCTCCTAAGTTTCTTGTGATTCTCCTCTATCTTTCCTTCTAATTTCTGCAGACATGTTTCCACAGCTGCGATTCTTAACTGTTGGGCCATGCACCGTATCTGCATATGCTTGGAGATTCTTCACCATATCAAGCAAGGTGTCTTCCCTGTCATCCTGCTTCATTATTGCTAAAGCAGAAGCATATTCTTGTGGTTCAAGTGGTACAAGTTTTCGCCACATCGCAGATATACATGGCACCAAGTCTGGCTTCTTAGTTGTTAGGTCATCTGAGAAGACAATCTCTGCCACTGCCATTTCTCTTAAGCGTTGTTCTATAGTCTTCCACTGGGTTTACTGCATACAGAGATCATCTGCACATGGATATCTTTGTGCACGTGTGTATATTTCCTATTTCCCAGGACCTGTGCCCAGAGACTGTGAGGGTAAACCCCCATCATCATTCCTTGGTCGATAACCGGATCATGTGATAGGGATTCCAAATGCCTTGCTTCAGTACCTACAGCATCCCAAAGATGGACTAGCCAATTTATTATTGATTCATCAGGTCACGGAGTGTAATCCTTTCTTAGACCATGAAGGTCTTTCAGAGAAAAGGACTCAATAGAGACTTCTGATCTTCTGTCAGTTGCTATGACTTCTGATTTTGTATCAGGAGCTTGCTTTGAGATTCCTTCCCCATCATCGTCCAATGGCTAATCAGTTTTGCTTGTGTGCTCCTTTCCTACAGTGACTGCCAGTGGCTTAGGCTCGCTGTCTGGCTTAGCTACACCTGAGTAACTGGGGTGTTGGCTGATTTATCTCCCTGCCCCCTGTCTGCTGCCCTGCAGTATCTAGCAGTATGCGATACACATATGCTAGGGCCCAGCTTATTGCAAGGAGCTTTTTCTCATTAGAATCATCATGGCAGTTCTCTTCCAGATATTTTCCCACCTCATCTGGGTTCTGAATTTGTTCACTTGAAAATTCCCAGGCTGGGGGATTGTCACGGTGGGCATTGGTAGGAGTGCCACGACCTTCCCTGATAAGCATCCTTAGAAGGACATCCTGGGGGCACAGACACGTCTGCACTCTCAGTGGGTGACCAGCTCTGTTGTGAATCTGGGCAAGGCAGAAGAAGGAGGTGGGGTCCTTGTGTGGAGTTCCAAGGAGAGCCTTTATTGCTTCAGCCTCGAAGGCATCCAGGGACGAAAGACCAGATAGGGGAAACAGGTGTATATAGGAATAGTGAAGGGCAGGGCAGAAGACTGGGACCAATGGGATGAGGGCACAGGGGTGTAGCAAAGGGGAAGGACCAATCGGGTGCAAGGAATCAACATAAAGCAGCAAAGGATGCCAGAGGCAATCTTTTTGCACTCCATAACCAATGGTTATGGCATAGGAGTTGGTCTGCCAGGGGAGTGCAGTAGGCTTTCTCTTGGCCAGTTCTGTGGTCCCCACATGGGATCAGAAACTTCCTTGAGGGTTCAGCCAATTCTTGACACCACTCAGAATTTTCCACGCCTGGGCCTACTCCTGGGTCAGGGGTCTCATCAGCTCCTCTGGACATCTCAGCCCTCATTCTACAGAGGCTGCATATACAGGAAGCTTACCAGGTGAAGTACCAGGAAGGTGATATCCTTGGTATTCAGGGGAAACTGAACATTCTCAAAAAGATTCAAAGGAAAAGAGGTAAAGGCTGAAAAGTCTCATCCCCTGCTCCTCCTGTAACAAACTGGCTGCAACTACTAACAAACCCCCAAAACATGCTACTGGAACTGGGATGCAGTGTAAGATGGATAAACCATAAACCATACATACCTGGAATAAACTCTAGTTCCTTTATAAACTTTCTATAAATCATTACCACTAAGCCCAGCACAATAGCTGTTCTAATCTGTGGACCTCTGCTGTAAATAGGGACACTACTGGAGCTATCTCTGGATAAGAAAAAAGCCTAGGGACCAGATAGGCACGAAGGCCTCCACTCTGAGAGACATTATGAATTCAAGCAACATGGCTACTGACTGCTTTATCCCAATACAGCGTAGGTTCAACCAAAATGCAATCAGGACAGGTTTTTTTCCACTTTCTCAAGCATTGGGTCCCAATTAATGCATTTGTCCTTGTTAGGGCAAGTTTGGGAGGAAACCTCCAAATGAGATCCCTCCAGGAAACAGATTCAAGTGGTCCCTCCCCCAGCTGGTTTGGGAAAATATTTCCTCAGAGACAAGTGGGAAAAAAATGTTTATTTAACAGGCAAAGCACTCCTCAGCACGAAAATGAACAATACTAAGCAACAAAAACTCTCGCTGCTCTGAAGAGATGACAAATACAGAAGAGTCCCTTTCATGGGTTACAGCCCAGCTGTTGTGGGTTGGCGAGGTTTAGAAATTTTTCCCATTATTGTGTTAAGCTAGCCGGGATGGCTCTCCTATTAGCCGTTAAGAGCTGGAGATAAAGGACTGCTGAAGCAATGATGGCCCATTAGGGAAAGGTGGAGTCCTGCTTTTGTGTTCCGCAAGTAAGAGGACACTGGGGGTAGGAGAACTACACAGCTCGCCGGCCGAACTGGAGGAGAGAGGTTCCGTTTCTCCTGTTGGGATCAGGCTTCTTGGATTTGGACTGCTAAAGCTTTCTGCTTCCTCGGAACAACTGGGAACTGGGACGCCCACGGTGAGCAGAGTTTCCTTCCTCTCACCCTTTCTTCCACCTGGGGTGGTGAGGCCACCTGGCCCCCTCCCCTGCCCCTGTGCAGCAGCCGCGACTAAGAAGCCGCCCGCCCTGGTCCATCGGAGAGCCATCGGTGACTGAAAAAAAAAGGACTGGGACTGAATTCCGTTCTGTTCTGTCACTGTTTTTTTTTTCTTTCGTATAGCTGATGCTGTTTTTGTTTGTCTTATAAATATTTCAGTAAAGAACTGTTATTCCCAACCTATACCTTTTTTGTGCCTGCGAGTTCCTGAATTCCCTTTTCCTGGTAATACTGTCCCTTTAAACCGCGACAGATCTTGGCGCCCGAACGTGTGGCACGAGGTTAAGGAATAACAGTTCTTCGGTTGCCTGAGACTGTTTTTTTTTGTGTGTGCTAGCAACATGTGGTCCAGTTTAATCTGGTTTGGGCTGCACGTGTTCATACATGTATATCTCCCATTTGCAAACCCTTACATAAGCATGGGCCCTGTAACTAAGGCTACTGTAACTGTTATCGAACTTGCTTTATGGGTTGATAAGGTGAGGAATTCATGGATTTTTAACTTCCTTTGGACGGCGGGTACATGGATTCAGGGATACCACACACTAAATGCATGTTTTTGGGATTACTTTAATAATGGCACCTACTGTGAGGGAATAACACCAGGGGAAATTTTCTCCCAACCCCTCACCCAAATTTTTGGGTCTACCCCACCAGTTTTTGAAGGGTTCAGATTTCCTCTGAATGCTAATGATATCGTACAGTGGCTGGTGTTACTGATAGGCTTGTCCTATTTAACATTAAGAGATAACGGGAGATTGAGCTGGATAACAACTCTGATACCTACTCCAGGAAATAGGGATGGTGCTGCAGACATTGACCCTGCCCCAGAGACTAGGGATGCGGCCACAGAGACTGACCCTGCCCCAGAGACTAGGGATGCTGCCACAGAGCCTGACCCTGCCCCAGAGACTAGGGATGCTGCCACAGAACCTGACCCTGCCCCAGAGACTAGGGATGCTGCCACAGAACCTGACCCTGCCCCAAAGACTAGGGATGCTGCCCCAGAGCCTGACCCTGCCCCACAGCCCATCTCAGAAAGAAACCAGCCGGAGTGGGTGGGGCTTCTAGTGAAGGAGATACGTGAGATGGGCCAGATGATGAAGGAGTACCTCTCCCCAGCTGGTGACAAGCCCTGCCATAAAGGGGGAGAATCCAGTGATGCTGTAGTGGAACCCATAGGTGTTACATCTGCCCAGGGTCCAGCTGAATTGCAAGGGCATTCACAGCCAGCAGCAGTCGCCCCTGTAGAAACTAGGAAGTCTAAAATGAAAGCAAGGCACCTAGACAAAGAGGACCAGAGAGGAGGGCCCTCACAACCAGCAGGGGAGCCAGAGGTTGAAATCATCACTGAGTCCCTGTCTTATGAAAATCTCCGCAATCTGCGGAAAGATATTGCACGACGGGGCCGGGAGGCTTTGACAACTTGGTTACTTCGGGTCTGGGACCTTATGGGTACAGGTGTGCACTTGGATGGTACAGAGGCAAGGAATTTGGGATCCTTGTCCCAGGACTCAGGTGTGGACCAAATATTCGTAAGGGAGCCAGGCCCACTTCCCCTCTGGGAGCGGCTTTTAATGAGTGTAAGAGAGAGGTTTGTCAACAAAGAAAGAATGCAGGAGTACCATAATAGAATGCATTGGAAAACCGTTGAGGAAGGGATTCAACAGCTGAGAGAGGTGGCGGTACTGGAGGTACTCTTTGGGAGGGATGGACAGCATGACAATGACCCTGACAAGGTCAGGTGCACAGGTCACATGCTGTGGAACCTGGCAAACCGAGGGCCATCTCAATACACCACCTTCATTGCAATGATTAATGCTGATGAGCACCGAGAAACAGTGAGCTCTGTTGCTAACAAGCTTAGGGATTTTCACAGTATGATGAATGGCGTAGTGCAGGCCCAGGTTTCTTCCGTGGTCCAAGAGATGAGGGGGATGAGGGAGGAGATCAGGGAGGTGAGGGGGATGAGAGGTGACATAAGTGAGATGAGGGAGGAGATCAGGAAGATCAAGGCAGCACCAGTGCGAGCCTCATACCCCAAGGTTACAGCCCCACGCCCCCCAGCTAGTGGAAGAGGGTACACCCCACGAGCTGACCTATGGTTTTTCCTGCGTGACCATGGGGAAGATATGGGAAAATGGGATGGGAAACCCACTTCTGTCTTGGCAGCACGGGTGCGTCAACTCAGGGAGGGAAATGCTAACCGAGGGAGCTACACTAAAGTGAAGGTAGCCTCAACCTCCCATGACCAAGGTGCTGGGCATTACAGAAGGGAGGATGATCTGTCAGACCCACTTGAAGGAACCTCCACTATGTATGTTCAGGAAAGGAGTAATAGCCAGGGCTAGAGGGGCCCTGCCTCTAGCCAGGGAGAGGCACGGGATAACAGAGTCTATTGGATGGTGTGGGTCCGATGGCCTGGCACATCAGAACCACAAGAATACAGGGTATTAGTTGATACTGGTTCACAATGCACTCTAATACCATCAGAACATGTGGGGGAAGAGCGTGTTTCCATTGTTGGGGTGACGGGGGGATCACAGGAATTGTCTTTGCTGGAAGCTGAGGTGAGCCTGACAGGAGAGGGGTGGCAGAAACATCCGATTGTAACTGGCCCAGAGGCACCGCCCATTCTAGGCATAGACTTTCTCAGGAGTGGCTACTACAAAGACCCAAAGGGATACAGATGGGCTTTTGGAATAGCTGCTGTAGTGGCAGAGGGCATTAAGCAGTTGAACACCTTGCCTGGACTGTCAGAAAACCCATCTGCAGTGGGACTCCTGAAGGTGGAAGAGCAGCGAGTGCCAATTGCCACCTCAACAGTGCACCGCCGGCAGTACCGGACGAATCGAGATGCTGTGATCCCCATCCACAAGATGATCCGTGAGCTGGAGAGCCAAGGGGTGGTCAGCAAAACCCACTCACCCTTCAACAGCCCCATCTGGCCCGTGCGCAAGTCTGATGGAGAATGGAGATTGACTGTGGACTATCGTGCGTTGAACGAAGTGACTCCACCGCTGAGCGCTGCCGTGCCGGACATGCTGGAACTCCAGTACGAGCTGGAGTCCAAGGCAGCAAGGTGGTATGCCACCATTGACATTGCCAACGCATTTTTCTCCATTCCCCTGGCAGCAGAGTGCAGGCCTCAGTTTGCCTTTACATGGAGGGGCGTGCAGTACACCTGGAATCGTCTGCCCCAGGGGTGGAAACACAGCCCCACCATCTGTCATGGACTGATCCAGGCTGCACTGGAAAAGGGTGAGGCTCCAGAACACCTGCAATACATTGATGACATCATTGTGTGGGGGAACACGGCAGTGGAGGTATTTGAGAAAGGAGAAAAGATCATCCAGATTCTGCTGAGAGCCGGCTTTGCCATTAAAAAGAGCAAAGTCAAAGGACCTGCCCGAGAGATCCAGTTCCTGGGAGTAAAGTGGCAAGATGGACGGCGCCAGATCCCCACTGAGGTCATCAATAAGATCACCGCAATGTCTCCACCAACCAGCAAGAAGGAAACACAAGCTTTCCTAGGTGCCATAGGCTTTTGGAGAATGCACATTCCTGAGTACAGCCAGATTGTGAGCCCTCTCTACCTGGTCACCCGTAAGAAGAACGATTTCCACTGGGGTGCTGAGCAGCAGCAAGCCTTTGCCCAGATCAAGCAGGAGATCGCTCATGCAGTGGCCCTTGGCCCAGTCAGGACGGGACCAGAGGTAAAGAATGTGCTTTATTCTGCAGCCGGGAACCATGGCTTGTCCTGGAGCCTTTGGCAGAAGGTGCCTGGGGAGACTCGAGGCCGACCTCTGGGATTCTGGAGCCGGAGCTACAGAGGGTCTGAAGCCAACTACACTCCCACAGAGAAGGAGATCTTGGCTGCCTATGAAGGAGTCCAAGCTGCCTCAGAGGTGATTGGGACGGAAGCACAACTCCTCCTGGCACCCCGACTACCAGTGCTGGGGTGGATGTTCAAAGGAAAGGTTCCCTCTACCCACCACGCCACCGACGCCACATGGAGCAAGTGGATTGCCCTCATCACACAACGCGCCCGCATCGGAAACCCAAATCGCCCTGGGATTTTGGAGATAATTACGAACTGGCCAGAAGGTGAAAATTTTGGTCTCGCCGATGATGAGGAGCAAGAACAAGTGAGCCGCGCTGAGGAAGCCCCACCGTATAACCAACTGCCAGCAGATGAAACACGCTACGCTCTTTTCACCGACGGCTCCTGCCGCGTCGTGGGAATGAACCGGAAGTGGAAAGCAGCCGTATGGAGCCCCACACGACAGGTTGCACAAGCTACTGAAGGAGAAGGTGGATCAAGTCAATTTGCTGAACTCAAAGCTGTTCAGCTGGCCCTGGACATTGCTGAAAGAGAGAAGTGGCCAAAGCTCTACCTTTATACTGACTCGTGGATGGTAGCCAATGCTCTGTGGGGTTGGCTGGAAAGGTGGAAAAAGGCAAACTGGCAACGTAGGGGAAAACCAATCTGGGCTGCCGACGAGTGGAAAGACATTGCCACCCGGGTAGAGAAGCTACCTGTGAAAGTTCGTCACGTGGATGCCCATGTCCCCAAGAGTCGGGCTAATGAGGAACACCAACACAACGAGCAGGTTGATCAGGCCTCAAAGATAGAGGTGTCACAAATAGACCTGGATTGGCAACACAAGGGAGAATTGTTCCTGGCTCGATGGGCCCATGACGCCTCAGGTCATCAGGGCAGAGATGCCACGTATAAGTGGGCACGAGACCGAGGGGTGGATCTAACCATGGACAGTATCTCTCAAGTCATCCATGACTGTGATACGTGCGCTGCCATCAAACAGGCCAAGCGAGTGAAGCCCCTCTGGTATGGTGGGCGTTGGTCCAAATATAAGTATGGGGAGGCCTGGCAGATTGACTACATCACACTGCCTCAGACCCGCCAAGGCAAGCGCTACGTGCTGACCATGGTGGAAGCCACCACCGGATGGTTGGAGACCTACCCTGTGCCCCACGCCACTGCTCGGAACACCATCCTGGGCCTTGAGAAACAGGTCCTTTGGAGGCATGGCACCCCTGAGAGAATTGAGTCAGACAATGGGACTCATTTCAAGAACAGCCTCATAAACAGCTGGGCTAGGGAACACGGCATTGAGTGGGTGTACCATATTCCCTACCATGCACCTGCAGCTGGGAAGGTCGAACGGTGCAATGGCCTGCTTAAAACCACCTTGAAGGCACTGGGTGGGGGGACTTTCAAGAACTGGGAAAGTAATCTACCAAAGGCCACATGGTTAGTGAATACCCGAGGTTCCACTAACCGAGCAGGCCCTGCCCAATCTGAGCTCTTGGGAACACCAGATGGGGATAAGGTTCCAGTGGTACACATGAGAGGTATGCTAGGGAAAACTGTTTGGGTGAACTCTGCCTCCAGCAAAGACAATCCTGTCCGTGGGGTGGTTTTTGCTCAAGGACCAGGTTGTACCTGGTGGGTGATGCAAAAGGATGGAGAAACCCGATGCATACCCCAAGGAGACCTTGTTCTGGGGTGAACTACCTATGATACTGTGTCTGTAACTGCATGTATGTATGTAATTTAAAGGTTCTAATTTAATGTAGTATGTTAGCATGGAAAAAATTTGGGGTGGATAATGTTGTGGGTTGGCGAGGTTTAGAAATTTTTCCCATTATTGTGTTAAGCTAGCCGGGATGGCTCTCCTATTAGCCGTTAAGAGCTGGAGATAAAGGACTGCTGAAGCAATGATGGCCCATTAGGGAAAGGTGGAGTCCTGCTTTTGTGTTCCGCAAGTAAGAGGACACTGGGGGTAGGAGAACTACACAGCTCGCCGGCCGAACTGGAAGAGAGAGGTTCCGTTTCTCCTGTTGGGATCAGGCTTCTTGGATTTGGACTGCTAAAGCTTTCTGCTTCCTCGGAACAACTGGGAACTGGGACGCCCACGGTGAGCAGAGTTTCCTTCCTCTCACCCTTTCTTCCACCTGGGGTGGTGAGGCCACCTGGCCCCCTCCCCTGCCCCTGTGCAGCAGCCGCGACTAAGAAGCCGCCCGCCCTGGTCCATCGGAGAGCCATCGGTGACTGAAAAAAAAAGGACTGGGACTGAATTCCGTTCTGTTCTGTCACTGTTTTTTTTTTTCTTTCGTATAGCTGATGCTGTTTTTGTTTGTCTTATAAATATTTCAGTAAAGAACTGTTATTCCCAACCTATACCTTTTTTGTGCCTGCGAGTTCCTGAATTCCCTTTTCCTGGTAATACTGTCCCTTTAAACCGCGACACCAGCCTACTCAGTCTGTTCTCAATCCCTCTGGCACTGGGAAATGATGCAGCCCAGGCCAGGCCCCAGTGGGCCACAGGTGTGAGCTCCAAGTGCTCTTCTGGGTTTTCAGTCCAGAGCTGGTTCAAAAAATTCCAAGAAAAAGGGAAAAAACCCACAGTCCACAGAACTTCTCTGACTCAGCTAGCCAAAAACTAAGAGCAAAGGAGAGCTCTCCCCTGCTATCCACTGCAGACAACAGTATGTGTGAAGGATGTGGGGGAAGCAAGTGCAGTCTCTGATAACAAACTCTGCACCTCTTCTCTCCCCCTTCACTCCTGGAACCAGTCTTAAAGCTACAGAACTCAACATCCAACACAAATAGAACAGATGATTTGGGATACAAGCATCATGAAGTCATCCCAGGACACAACTTTTTAATCCAGTCTATTTTTGTTTTTTTTTTTAAATGAGGTCCACTTTAGAACTGGCTTGTATCAATGCAGAATTTAAGCTTCATGTAAGGTCTTTTCTACACTAGCTTCTACCTGTTATGATATGTATGTTCTCTGTATTTAGTGCTTTCTCCTCATCCTAGGTTGACATTTGATGCCATTCACACACTCACAACATTCTTTTTTATAGATAAAAAATTTGGCCTGTTGTTTTATTCAAGATATTTTTCACAGTAGCACAGGCTGGACTGCTTTGGTGTTACACCAGTTTCTGTATTTTGCAGCACAAGATGGTTGTTTTTAAGGCTAAGTTACAGAATCAAATACAGTAATTTCACGACCATAAGGCGCACCGGACTACAAGGTGCAGCCCCGGGGAGTTGGCAAAATTCGCAACTATGTAGATCATATAAGGACTATAAGGCACACTTTTTTTTGCAGCGAGGCTCCGGCCCCAGCTCCCCCTGCGTGGTTGCTGGCCGAGGCCCCTCCTCCACCTGGCAGCCATTGGCACCCGGGCCCGCCTGTACCTGGCAGGGGCGGTGCTGTGGGCCCCCAGGCCCGTCTACACCCGGCGGGGCTGGGGCATGCCTGCCACTGCTCCGTGCTGCCTCTGCGGGGCCGGGGCATGCCCGTCGCCCCTCAGTGCCGCCTCTCTGGGGCCAGGCTATGGCCACCGTCCCTCCGTGCCACCTCCACGGGGCCGGGGGATGCCTCTGGAGGGGCCACCCCGCCTGCACGGGGCTGGGGCGTGCCTCTGGAGGGGCTGTCCCACCTGCACGGGGCCAGGGCGTGCCTGTGGGGGGGCTGTCCCACCTGCACAGGGCCGGGGCGTGCCTGTGGAGGGGCCATCCCGCCTGCACGGGGCGGGGGCGTGCCTGCCGCCACTCTGCCCCGTGTCCACCAGGCAGCCGCAGCCCTGCCAGCTCTCCCGACGGCTCGCAGCTCTCACTTCCGGGTAGGCAAATTTCTGAACTTTGTCCATCAGATAAGGTGCACCCTACTATGAGGCGCACTTCCGGGTTCAGGGAAAAATTTTAGTCAAAAGGGTGCACCTTATAGTCATGAAATTACTGTAATTAGCATTTAAAAATACTCAATTAAATTTGTCCTTCTTACAAAAGCAAGCAAAATGCAAGCCATTATTTAAAAAGTAAAATAAATATTAATTACTACTAGAAAGTACACTTCTTTGCTTATACTGCTTCTTGCAGAATTGACTTGTTGGAAAAGTTTTTCCTATTTTTTCTTTAGCAAGTTACTTATGGCATTGTCAAAAATATAGTTGCTGTAAATTAAGGAAAAATTCAGGAAAAATAAAAGAATATTTTGCTTTTGTCTGTGTTAGAGGACAAAGTACTCTTAAACCCCTATGTTAGGCCACTTGTCTACTACACTCAAATGACTTCTAAAAATCTTTGTTACACCTGTTCTGCCATTATCCTTTGAACTGTTTTTGATGCTTGTTCAATGTATGATCATTATTTTTGATATATAATAATAATATGTATAATTACTTATTGTATGCATACCTGCCTAGGCTTTTTCATATGGATGTCTACAAAACTGAACTTTGGAAGCACATCTGCTTTCCCTTAACAGCTTCTTTGTTCTTAGATAATTACATAACTGAAATTTATCTAATATAATAAAGAAACATAAAACAGGATTGGAATTAATTTTAGGAGTTTTCACATGCATTTTTGTGGTTTGGACTATTTCGTAATGATGCTTTGTTTTTGAAGAAATGCTAAACTAAATAATTATAGTAATTTCACGATTATAAGCTGCACCGATTATAAGCCGCATTTCCAGTGTGTCAGCAACGTTGAAACAAGCCGCACCCAATTATTTGCCGCACTTTCGTTTGCGGCGAACTTTCACAAAGTTGTCTTTTAGTAACAGAATCGCGGGATTGCTGGGGCTTACTGGCAGGTGCCAAAACATTATTTCCAAGTGAAAAAAGACACAGACCATAGCTGCGGCAGCGTACTCTGCAAGTTTTATTTGCAAGCCGAAAAAGACACGAACAATAGTGTCGTGCTTTGCGAGCATTCCCAACGGATCCGCGTTGCCTTTAAACAGCTGCACAGCCGCTCAGCTGCACGGGTGGGCAGTGGAGCTCCGAGTGGAGCTGCTCCTCTGCATCAGCACAGCCACCCCACTCATCCACTCGAGCACGGCCTGGCCCCTCCCCTCATCCGCGACGGTACAGCCACCCTGCTCATCCAAGTGAGCACAACCTGGCTCGGCCCGGCCCTTCCCTTCATTCCGCGCCAGCCCAGCCCCCCCCCCACAATCTGCGCCAGCCCAGCCGCCCCGCTCATCTGCACGAGCACAGCCAGCCGCGCAGCCACACAAGACTGAAAACATTTAAAAAAGTACAGAGAAATATTACACACTTTTATCAAACTGCTGAGGTAACTTGCCGAGGTAACTCACCCCGATAACACCCCCCACCTCTCAGTAACGTCGCCATCCACAGGCAGGCAATAAGCTGTTCTCTGATGGATTCATCGTCGGAACAACAGGAAACCATGGATTTCAAACCATTTTTGCTCGGGACAGGACCGGCACGGTACCAGGTAAGGGTAGATATCACATTTTTGTTAATATATTAGCCGCCCCGGATTACTAGCCGCACTTCCGGGTTTCCACCAAAACTTTGGTCAAAATGGTGCGGCTTGTAATCGTGAAATTACTGTACTTAAACTACATTGCAGGGTGGTAATATTTTGGGAGTCACAGTCCACAGTGACCACTGATTTTCTTTGACCTCTGTCAAATCTGGTTGGAAGAAGATGCATAGTTCAAAAACTTTAATGTGAGAGAGACTGCTATTAAATAAAGAAACTGAATTAAATAGTTTCTAATCTGTGCAGTCCACATTGTGTTCCTACTATCAGTCTCAACAGCAAGTACAAGAGCATTCAGTGGTCTTGTATTTGATGTTACCATTCTGGAACACGACAAAGCATTGCAGAATGTGTGACTGCTACTTACCTTTTTGAGGAGTGATTTCAGTATAAAATGATACTGTCATTTCTTTTATGCCACATCCTTACCCTCTAAGAGTAATTTTGGCTTATTTGTAAATTAATGGTTGATAAGTATATTGTTTTCCACTTTGTCAGCTAGTCACTTCACAGTGCTTTTAAAAGAAAACACCATAGACAGAAGTTGCCAGTGACCTTGATTTTATTTAAGAGCACATAAAAAAAGTTATGCCACAGCTTTGGTTGACTGGAATGATATGTATACTTAAATTTGTAGATTTTTTTTTTAAACAGTAAAGTAGCGTACATTCAGTTGTATGCAAGACCAACATTGTCAGTAACACAATTACACTACAGAAAAAGAAATGCCTGAAGTATATAGCTGTGAAATACTTTCATATATTTGGTGTTTAACCAGCATTGTTAGAAATAGTCTGCTGAAGCCATTTCATTCGTATATAGCAAACACTGAAAAAAGACCCTGTGGCAAACTGAATGTAACTATAGTTGCACTGGCTCTGGAGACAAGTAAGAGCCCTACTTACACATTTTATTCATAAGGTATGTCTTCTGCAGCTTAAACATGAAAGGAAACACCTATCTTGTAGTTATGAAGTCTATTCTTACTACTCAGTTGCTTGAAATTAAAGAAGTGGTCTATATTTTCATAATCAGGGATACTCATAACCCAGTAATTCTTCATGCCACAGAAAAAAATTACAATTGCTTAAGACTGGATAATTATTCCAAATAACACCATAACTCCATGTTCCACCAATTTAGAAATGCTTCTTTCATCTCTTATAAAATGTTCAGATTTTTTCCTTTTTTGTTTGTTCTGTGGGTTTTTTTTCTGGGGTTTCTGGGTGTTTTTGTTGGTTTTTTTGTTTGTTTGTTTAGTTGATTGGTTGGTTGGTTTTTCGGTTTGTTTGTGTAGGATATTTTTGTTTGTTTTTTGGTTTGTTTTGTTGTGTTTTTTGGGGTTGTTTTTTTTTTGAGAGCTGCTGTCAACTACCTAGATTAGAAGGCGAAGAATATGAAAATACCCAGGTCATGATGAATCCTGAGTATTTTGGAACTGTATGCACTGAGTTCTGGTACTTTTGCAGTCTTTCTCTATGCTGAAAGGATGATGATAAAACATAGATGGAGTATTTACAATATTTAGAGTAAACCTTGTAGCAGACCAGCTGTAACCATTCCTTCTTCTACAAAACCTGCTTTTTAGTATCCCCATTTTCTAGAAACACATGACAAAGAAAATAAAACTGTCTTTTTTAGTAAGCAATAGAAGGTTTTGATAAAAATATTTAAAAGACAGTTTTATCTGCTGGATGATATACAGATACCTGTATACCAGAAGGTATATTTGAATGTTACAGGTCTGATGTAAACACAGGGAAAAAAAGTCATTAAAAGTGCTGATACATGAAATTGCTCCATCATGCCTAATTATTGCAGCATATATGATTAAAATAATTGAAATGCAGAAAACAACTGCTTATATTCAAACCAAGGAAAATAGATCTCTTTGGAAATCTAGTTAAATTTTAAAAAGTCAAGGTGTGTGTTACATTTCAGCACACAGAAGAAATTCAGAGGGAGATTATAAACTCCTGAAAACAGACGTTTATGATGACAACAGAATGTTTTCATTACATCAACAGATGTAATGAAATATGACATCAACAGAGCCGCTGTAACACATACCATTTTATTTTTGTACAGGCTTAGAGCAGATATTTGAAGACACAGAAAAGGTTCATGTGCAGCTTGTCCATTAAAAGGTGTGCGGTTCATCAAACTCTTAAGTGTATTTCCTGACGTTTTAGAGATTACCTAAATACTGTGCACACTAATTAACCATGTGTAAAGATTCTTAAGTGCACTATGAATTGCAGATGCAGACACGAATGGCTTTTGACAGCTCAGTAATTTTCCTGAATGCAAACTAAAGAACCATTTGAGGAGCTGTTTCCAGTTTTGTCTCATCATTTCTTCTCAGAAACAGTTTCACAACAAAGTTCTGCATCTAGTGAGGCCTCTTCAAGAGATGGTTTAGTATTAGATACATTAACAGAACATCCAAGGGTAGCTGTACAGAGAGAAAAGAAGCATTAGGTTTTACACTTTGATGCTAAAAAGCATCAAAGGCAAGAAAAATGCATGTTATCTAGCATAGAAACAAATAAGCTACACTATCTAATGAAATTAGAAATCCAAGTGAAATTTGGTCTCTAAACAGCACAACCATCCAAAACGAGACAGTGTATCTGGCCAGCAGTTCAGATTGAACATACTAATGATTGAATGCATCATCATGTTATTGGCAGTTTTAGTCAGAACAGAGTCACAGAGCTCTACATCAGGTGTTTAGAAAACATGTTAGAAATTCAGCCATTTAAATAAATAAATTTACTTTGTCTTACTTGGAGATAGCTGTCATACTTCAAAGCAAAAGCTTGTGAACTTCAGGCCATAGAAAATGAAACAATTCAGAGGATAAGAGAAAGTAACTATTAACACTGTTTTACTGTTAAAGCTATTTGTGCAATGCTATTGAGTTCACACTGACCCACAAAATTATTCTACTTCTGCAGCTGTTTCTGTTAAGAAACAGAATAAGTCATGTAACATGTAAGGAAGAATTAGACTATCGGAAATAATTGTTAGCCATTCTGCTTTTGACAGAATTTACTTACATAAGGTTAGTTTCTCTACCGCTAGCCTTTCAGGTAAAGTTTCAAGTGGAGTTGGTTGAATTTTTGCAGGGGTAAATGTATTTAAAGAATTTTTTCTTCCTGAAAGGGGTATCATCTGAGCAGGAGAAGCTAAAATGGTAGGGAAAAGAAGAATCATTAATAATAGAAGTATTCTCACCTAAACCAGATGTCAAGACTGTAGTCACAGGACTTTGTATCCATTCAGCAAAACAGATACCGCATTTATACAACCAGCTGCTCAGCTACCAATTTTTGACTTTACTGTCAAAACTTCCTAACATGAAAGACAAGTCTTAAAATCTCTTTTTTACCACAGAAAGCAACACAGTAAGTTCATGCTGTTAGGGTAGCATTTCAGTAACAGGCGCCTTGCCACAAGACTGGCAAAAGCATTACTGCTGTTTCTTACAGGTTATGAAGATTGTATCTGAATAGGTTTTAAGTCCAACACGTCTATGAAAAGTGCACACAATGCATTAATCTCTAGACAATCTCCAAACAGTAGAGGAAAGCAGGAGAATCAAACATCTTTGACTTCAATTGTATCAGGTCCATTTTCCAACCAAACCTTGGTGACAACTATACACTAGAAGTATGACATGTTTTGCTTTTCAATACTTCTTCATCTTGTATACTCTCAATTCTGAACTGATTTTGAAGACTGGCCAACTTTCTAACCTGTGTTAGGAAAAAACTAGCTAATCATAAAAAGACATTTTAAATAAATGAGAATTTTCATATACTTGTAAGCCTCTCTGAGGTCTTTTTCAGTTATATCAATTTTCTTAAATTGCAAATATAGGAAGCCTCCCATATCAAATAAGCTGCTGATTAAAATCTAAAGTGTATAAAATAATGGGGGGAAAAAGGAAAAATCATGTAGCAGAAAAAAGGGAAAAGTCTTAATAGGCAGGATACTGTTGTATCAGTACTTGAAAGTACAAGTTTCCTGATCAAAGCGTAAGTCTTTAGACACTTCCTTAAGAAGAATAATGACACATTATTTATAAGCATCCTTAATATGTGGTAAATCTGACCTAACTGAAACCACTTCAGTAAAGTAACAGAACAGTAAAGTCACAATGGAAAAATCGTTTCCCCAGACACATGCACATCCATAGAACTCAGCTGTATTTCCTTTCAAGATCACCTAAATTTTAAACATGCAGCACAAACTGCTAAAAAGCTAAATAACTGGAAAGCACTTTATGGGTGAAACCCCAAGTAATACTGAAGGAAACAGGAAATAATGAAGTTTGAAGTGTAAATGCAACATTATTCTGCTGAGGTACTGCAGTATAGTATAAAGCTGGGAATACTGCATGCTACCTGAAAAGCATTACAGTAATTTCACGATTATAAGCCGCACCTGATTACAAGGCGCACTTCTGGGTGTCAGCAACTTTTCGTTCTTTGTCCATATATAAGCTGTACCTGATTATAAGCTGCACATTACAATACAGAGTGTGATAAAAGGTATCTATTCTATCACCATCTAGTGAGGCTAGGGGCAGTGATCCTTATCTCTGCGAGAGATATTCTGCAAATGGGCCATCCATTGAAACCAGGTGGGGCATTGTTCTTTATTTTTTCACAACCCATCCTTCCTCCAGCGAGTCATTTTCTGCTAATGGCCCATTGAGTTCCACTCTGTGACTGATAAAATTACTTCATCCCATTGGAAGTTGCTCCAGCCAGAGGGAAGAGCCCAACATTTCTTACCAAAATATAAACAGAGGTTTTGGGACACTAAGGTAGCCCCTTTCTCCACTGGGCTTCAGAGGAAAACTGGATTTCTCCACATCACCAACCACTGCACCTCCGGAGAGAAACCGCACCTTCTACAGGACCACTGCTTCAACTGAATCACATCTATCACTGCAGGAGGATTTAATGGGACTGCTACCAACACCCTGCCAGACGAGGTGTCAGGTTGTACTCTGACTTTGTTAGGGTTTGGAGTTTGTTTCTTTGTAGTACTGTATTTCTATTTTAATTTCCCTAAAAAAGAACTGTTAATCCTAATTCCCATATCTTTGCCTGAAAGCCCCTTGATTTCAAAATTCTAATAATTTGGAGGGAGGGGGTTTACATTCTCCATTTCAAACAGAAGCTCCTGCATTTCTCAGCAGATACCTGTCCTCCAAACTAAAACAGCAATTTTTTGTTCTTTGTCCATATATAAGCCGCACCTGATTATAAACCGCACTTCGGATTCGGACCAAAATTTTAGTCAAAATGGTGCAGCTTATAATCGTGAAATTACTGTAATTCAGCTGCATGTGGACAGTACAGAGAAGTCAATGCAATAATAAAAGAAATAAACTATGATTTCATTAAATCCTTAATTTACTACCTCTGCCAACAGAGAAATTACTTCAATGAATTATGTGTCCATACCCAAAAGATAGTGCAAAAAGTAAAATTATGGTTTATGTATGTTTCCCATTTTCTTCAAAAACAGTATCCTTAGTTTACCTGTTAACTGCAAAACACTGCAAAGATGAACCAGACATTACTTAGGAATTTAAAATTAACATAATTACAAACTATAACCAGTACATGTCTCCTGTAGATTTTCCCTCGATGGAGCAGCAACAGAAGCAAGAAACTCATCCACCTGCTTCAGAGACAAGGAATTGTGTAGCGTTTCCAAAGGGCAAATAGAAGGCACCATGGAATACAGTTCAAAACCTAAAAGAAAAATAATAAACAAAGAGATTTCCAAACATAAGACAGGATTTAAGCTACTGCATTAACACATGATAAAAAGTGCTTAGTTTACATTAGCTTGTGCAGGCATAAGTCTCTTGAAATCATGGAAATTTAATATTACAAGAGTTGGAACAAGATGAGCCAAATTCCAGCTAAAGATACTGTGTAACATACCATGGGATACACCTCCTGTGTACAGATGAAGTATATGTGTCCACAAATCATTCAAACATGAGAACTGTGCTCTACTCCCAAATCAGTTCATTAAAGATAATTTCCCTTTAAGACAAACTTAACAGATCATTAAAAAAAAAGTCAGGAAAAGGTAGTATTTCTCCTACTCATTCTTATACCTGGCACAAGACTAAATAGGTAACTCATTCATGCAAGAAAGTAGGATAGCTATTTTATTAGCAGACAAAATGCTGTATCTTCCAAGAAATAAATTTGCAGAATTCATGTTCTATCATCTTCAGTATTCTGTGAAAACAAACTGTTGTCTTTAATGTCAAAGGAAAACCACTGTTAGCATTTTTTACCTTGAGGTCACATGGTTTTACTTTCTGAGACAGATATACATCTACCTTTATGCATTTAAAAACAGTATTGAAAGGCTAGAAGTTTCATGTATTAGAACAGGTAAGTAAAGTAACCCAAAAATCGAAAAAATTATTTGACTTTGCTTTTCTATGTTAGTATAGATCATACACTAACCATGCATCCATATGCATTTAAACATCTTGGCTAAAAAAAAAAATTGCAGTCCTCTAAAGTGATTCAAGTTTGGTAACTCAATAACCAGCATTTCATCCAGTTGCATTTCAAAGAGGATAATATGTCCATTAGTGTTTTCAACATACAGCTGTAACATTACAACTTTGCAATTCAATAGTGTAAATTTCTTCTAAGACAATTAAATGAAGAAGCAATAGTGAATGAAATAATGTTTAGAATTTCAGTTCAAGGTACATTTATTAGAGATAGCATTATGACTGTGAACTGTTCTTTCCCATAAAATAATAAATAAGCAACAATATTCCTGGGATATCCAATGTTGCCCATTCGCTCACCATCAGTACTTTGCATAAAGAAGAAATTCAACAAGATTTCAACCCCCAAATGTGTATACTTATATTTAGATGCACCCTGGCTATATTAAAATTTCAGAGACCATTGCTACAAATATTCAACCGAGGTGTACTTATGTCAGCTTCACTTAAATTACAAACAAAGTGTTGCATTTCATGAAAAGTTGGATTTTGCGTACAAAAGAACCACCACCACACTATTAATTTGTATTCTCCTATCAAGTCAGTAGATAACCTTCAGTGTAAGCACTAAAATGCTTGCCATACATATTAATATCCTAAATAATTATATGCATGCATGTAAAGCACAAACCCTTTCATTGCCTTACAGTAAAATGTAAGGTTTCTCTTTATCCTGACAGAAAAGTGACTATCACTCAAATGAGAATTTATATTACTAATTTTGCAATTAATAAAGTGGGACAATGTCAGGTTAATTTTTTAGTAACTATTATTATTATAGTGCATGTTACAGAGAACCAGAAAGTAATTCCAAAATGCACTCATACCCTTTAAAAGAGGGAAAAAAAAAAATTCTTATTTTATTAATTTCCCCTCCAAATTTTTTCATTGAGTTTTGATAATTCTGCTGTCAGCTAGTCATATCCCAGCAGATCGTTGTAGTATCTTTATGGCTGAGGGATATGGCTTAAAACATAATCTGGAAATCTATGTGTAGTGTTTTGTTTGAAACCTTTCTGATAATTATTTTATGATGTTACAAGAAATAAACTTGTAATTTTATGATGAAGAAGCCTGACAGTATCCCTTTAAGAAGGCAATTTCCTGTACACTAGCAGCCTTTGATTTTTGGCTGTATGCATTCTTAAAGCATCAAAAGGCAAGACAATGAAAGGGTTAATGCAGCATCTCAAAAAGCCACCCTGCTGTCTTAAGATTCAAAAGCTGTAGAGACATACCACTGGAGCCTAGAAATTCCACAGAGGACATGGACCAGCACCTAAAGAGGTGTGGGTGTTCTGCAGAGGCCCAGAAAAAAAGGTATAGCACTTTCAGAAGATACTTGTTTCACCATGTTCCTTGAACTAAAGGGGGGGGAGTCTGAAATGAGTTAAGAGGGTGTGATAACAACATAAAAGTAAGAAAAAAACACAGTGAAAGGACAAGGATAATTAAAATGATAATTCAGAGGACAGATGAAACAACATCAATATGGTGTTATGTTAGTAGAGAACCCCTGGAAACCTGCAATATACTTGGGGCTCACAGGAGCTCATACTGCATGCATTAGTCTTGTCAAAGATGTGTGGTAAAACTGCTGCGTTAAATGAATCAGAATCAGTGATCATTAAAAGCTATTTAGATCCTTTTTTAAAAGAACAGAGTCACAAAAAGTGACTAAATGGAACAGAAAGTAATCCACAGATTAGCCACATATTCTTGAATGCATTTCTTTCTGACCTTGTAATGTTTTGGCAATATTGTTTGGTTTGTGTTATAACATAAAAATGGACTCCTAACTTTTCTATTTGAGAAGAAACATTAGATTTGGCCTTTTAGATCAAACACAGTCTTAATGGTATAAATTTTGCCTTATAATTTTCCTTCATGAAGCACTGCAGTGCAAAAAAGTCACTATGGATTTAAAATTAATGTAACAAAATACAAGCAAAGCTAAACCAAAATTCAAGTTTTGTTTTTTTTTTTATACTTTCTTTCTAAGCAAATATATTTTAAATCTAACAAGAAAATACTGATGATTTCCACAGCAACTTCAATTTCACTATCACTGAACTCAGCCAGTAGTCATGCACGTTTTTAAACTGCAGTTAAGAAATCTGGAAAAGCTACATTCAGGTCCAGTGGATCCTGAAGACTGAGTCTACTTTACATGAACAGGATATATCTGGGGCCTATTCAATCATGTCGAAAGGGAGGCACAAAATATTTTGCTGAGGAAGAAAAAGACATACCTCTGTCCTGTGTGCTAAATGAGAATTTTTGCAAACTGAAGACAGTTAACTCTCACTCTAGAAGCTCAAGAGGTCAATGCTGCTCAAGAAGTCACAGCCTTCTTGCTGTGATTTTTAGTGCAATATTTAAGTAATTTGCACATCTGATGAACAGAGAAGTATGAGAAGGTAAAATAAATTTTTGTCCCATAAAAAACACAATTTAGCAGGAATGGAACCAAAGCTTCTGTTTTAGCATTTGTAATTTAGCATCACTTCAAGAAGATAGGCATAAACTCCAGCTGTCAATTCAGAGATTTATTTTAGAATGGGCAGGCTGAGAGAATCAGATCAGCAGAAGACAAAGAAGAAGCAGCAGCTATCAAGAAGTCTATATCTAGTAAGACCAGATTTTACTGTCTGTATCTTGTACCATACCGGTCTGATTAAACAAGAACTTCTGAAGAATAATTTATTAGAGAGATCATGATTAACAGTAGCACTTCATTTTTTTGTGGATTATTCAAAGTAATGAATTTTGATGTTGTATTTATACTAATGAATGGTAAAGAAAGGATTGAGGATATCTAATGATCACAAATATATTTGGAATTGGACTTGAAGTTAGAAACGACAGACGGCTGGATGATACTGTACACCCCGTGTTTGAAATAAAAATAAAAGGGATGAAGCAAGAAACCTTTTGTTTTTGAATTTGGTTTTAAAATAAAAGCAAAACGTACCATTGGTTGGGTGTCGAGCAAATGAGATAGAAAACCTTTTAACAGCAGAACCGCGTGTGGTGTCTGAGAAAGAGAAAAACAGGTACCTGAAATTTGTAACAGCTACCAAAAGAGGGAGATTTTAAAATAGAAAAGGAAGAAGAAAGGTAAAAAGAAAAGATGAGAAGGTATTAGAAGTAAGTGGCATGCAAAAGGGACCAAGGAAAAGGACTAAAATCTAAATAGATGTTAAAAAGAAGAAAATTTTGATTGTTGGTAACTACAAGATGTGTAATGAAGTGTATGAAAACAAGCAGAATGAGCTGGTGATTCTGGCATACAAGGTTATTCAGGTTAGACTTGAATACTGAGAAGTGAAGTGGGGGAAAACAGCATGAATACTGTTTCACCTCAGAGTTATAAAGGTGTGCTTTGGTATCTCTACATTCTGAAATCTAGTGAGAAAGTTTCTTCTCTATGCCAGATTATCCAAAACTGAGAATCTCCTGCTCCTTTGTAATACAAATCCCACCAAAAAAAAAAAAAAAAAAGTTAGGAATCCTAAAATTTTCACCATCAGTATTTAACTTATCACTTTATAATTTCGTTCCTTGTATATGCTCCAAATAATTTATTTAATTTCAAGATAAATTAGCAGTGATAAAAAAACAATTTAAAATCATTAAAGAATTTAAAAACAAAACTTTCAGTTTATTTTAAAAATGCACTTGCTGGCATCTCCTGGCGCACATTACGAGTCTGTAATCTAGTACAATTCAAGACAAACAATAATTAACTATGCTATTAAGTTAAACATAGGCAAGCTATGGGCAATAAAGAAGCAATAGAAACTCATAAAATTAATACTAAGGCCAAAGATTCTAGGATTCCATTAAAATCTTTAGAAGTTCAATGTGGCACATGGGTTGTGCGTGCATGTGCGAGTGTGTGCACATACCATCTATGAAGCCAGAAGAAGTCAGCTTTTTACGATGCGTACGAGCATAATCCTGTAGGTTAGGTGCACTTGAAGAACCCCCGAGCACTGAGGTGCTAAACAGGCCCGCACAGTGAGACCCTGATGGGAGTTAGAGAAAATACATACAACAACCAGGTGTTCGTCCATTCACATTGGGGATGCATGCAGCATGCAAGCACATGGCTCTTACCACACAAAAGGCAGCTTTTGGCAGTGCCTTGGACAGGTTCACAATATGCTTGTAATGTCAGAATGGGACTTGTAGGCTGAAACTATCATAATTTATTGTTTTTCTACTCATGAAACTGCACACTCTGCTATATGTGCAAAGAGAGGACTGACTTTAACAAAGTGAGTTCTGGTCCTGCTTTCACTTTTGGTAAAAAGAAAGTTACCAGTTAGCATCAAAGTAAATATAAACAAAACAACAAAACAAAATGAGGATGATGATGACAATAATGATTGATGATGATGATGTGAAAGTTGTGTCTTTGAAAACCCGTATTCCTGAAACAAATATAAACTGGAAAAATACTGCTCACTGCTTTCATCCAAATCAGCCTTTGACATGATAGGCTGCTATGAAGTACTCACGCAGTTCCACAGACTTAGTATGTGGAAATACTTCTAACCCCAACAAAATCTTAACCTAAGTGGAGATACTCTATTCAGACTTCAGCTCCCATTACTGACAATATTACAAACTGAAAATACCTGAAAATTTCAAGTTTAACATGACTTCCTTTCCTGAGAAGACCTTTGCATATCTCCATGGATTTGACAGTACTTTTGTTACAACTCATGCATTCCTGCCACTAGAATGGGAGTTAAAACAAATCACTGAAAGCCACAGACAAAAATATAAAAACAACTTTTGCAATCGCCAATCGATTACATAATGAAACTTACATACGACAATGAACAGAATGGGAAAAAAGTTTTTTTTTCTTTACATTTTATGACTAGTTGAAAGGAGAAACAATTTTTCACTCAGAACTTAACTTTTACATTTCAGATAAGCAGTAGCAGATTTTTTTTTGAAAACCAGCAATACTTCTTTTCATTACTTATAACAGTCCAGTGGGGAGAAACATTACTAGCACATGTGACCAATCATAGCCAAAATAAATTGGCGCCTGGTCTGTGGCAAAAGCCTTTTGCACCAAATATAATACCTTAATCTACACAAAAATACATCAACTTCCATAAGCCATATTGTGTCACACAAAAGAATATTCATTTAACTTTAGCAAGCACATTATAAAAACCAGGATTTCAGTAAACAAGAGCACCTGATGTATGCATTTTACTATGGGATAAATATAATGGGAAGAAAAGTATCACAGAAAGATTACACATACCAAAAACATGTACCTTTGCGAATAAAGGAAAAGCTACTTCTAGTTTATGCATATAGGTGATGCATATTTTATACATAATGTTTCCAGTGAAAAGACACACAGATGAAAAAAGCAATATTGATTTACAGTAGTGCATGATTTCATTTTTTTGCATGTGAGTCATATGTAAGCCTGTTTTAATAAAGCAATAGAAGAGCACTACTTAAATTAAGAGAATTTGAAAGAAGCCTTTGAATTATAGCATGAGTAATTCTAATGTTGGAAAGAAGAAATTAATTTTCAAAGACGAATATGTGCAAAATCCCTGATACTATCAAGAAACTTTATGTTTGCTCCCCATCCCCCTTCCCTTAGAAAAACATCTTCACTTTCATCAATTACCCACAGTAGGAAACAGAAATTTTCAAGAAAAGTGTTTCCATAGCAGGCCATTTTAGTCCAAAATATTCTTGCAAAATCCAAAAGCTCATTCAGAAATGACCTTCTCTTATCTTAAAATCCTGCTTTATGTCAAAAACAATCCTGTGTACCTGTGGTAAGCAGTACAAAATCAGTAGTATGGAGGGTCTCAAACAATTTGCTCTTTTCAGTTATAAGTTATTTTAAAATTTGCTGCAAAAAATTGTCCAGTTCATCAGCAGATACTCAGCATATGTTGTTGATAACAAGTACTATTGGGTCCTGTTAACAAAAAAGCTATTCAAAGAATATACAAGAGAGAACAGCAGGCAGATGAAAAGCTGATAACATCAAACAAAATTTCTAGGCACATACCTAGACCACTCTGCTTTTGTTCCAGAATAGTTCTTGGTGTTCGTAAGTTACTACTGCTTTCTGATAGGACCTGGATATAAGAAACAGAAAAATAAGGGAAAATAGAACAGCAGCATGAAACATCCATTTAACTTGATACAGCAGCCTGTTTCAGACAGACAGGTGTTAATAAGCTGTATGATAAGTGTTAGTAAAAATATGTAAAGGAAACATGAGAGATCATGCAATATCCCCTTCTGAAGGGAGTCCATTTCACATATGAGTTCCTTGCAATGAGGTGGTGCAAAGCAAGCATTCTGAATGAGAAAGGACACAGACCAAGATTGATATGAGAACAAACATTTGAGACATTTTATTTCATTTTACCAAATGCACTTTCCTAAACTGCGCCTGTATTGAAAAAAGGAGGGGAGGGAAGGAAAGACAGACAAACTATTGAGGACACCATATGATCACTGACCATGCACAGGCTCAATCAGTATAATCTTCAGATGTTCACAGCCTTTGCTGATATAAACTTTTCCAACATAAATAATTTTAGAATTTTCTACAATAAATTATGAAAATTTTCAAAGAAAAAGGATATGGTTACAGAACACCATCCATTGTGCTACATGTAAACAATATTTTGACATTCTGAATAGCTTCAGATCTTCACTGTTGCTTCTAAAACATTTACTGTTTCTTTTTTCCCTGCTTTCCCCTCACCCCCCATTACATAGAACAATCTTCAAAATATTGTACAAGTCAATGGATGATGTACTGTGTTGGGAGTTTCAGATATCTCCAGATTTAGATGACAAGAATTATTAGTGCTAGAGTTTTTTCCTTGCAATAGTTAATACCAGGCCACTGAAAATATGATATATATGCAAAACAAGTTTTGAATAGCCACATGAAGTACCAAATAAATTATTTTAAATGGTATTGGTTGCAATTGTTTTTTTCATTTACCTACCACCAAATTAAGCAATGCTGGTTTTAAAGTCTTAAAGGACAACTAAACCAAAGCATAATTCTCTTTCAGTAGGCAGTACACTAAGTCTTTTTTACTGTGGTAACATTGGCAATTCCTATAAAGAAATCAAACGTTTATGAAAGCGTGTAACACATTCAGTGGAAAAACATGCACTTGCTCTTTTTCCCCCCAAACATTCTTGGCAAGTAATTTTAAGAAGTGGAAGATATTGTTTGAAACATAATCCGTAACAAGGGATTAGATGTCCTTAAAGACAGTTGTTGCTTGGAATGCATAAAATGTTTAATGAAGTAAAGTTTAAAAACCTGTTGCCATGAGCCAAAAATACTGGATGTGAAAGCCAGTGATTTAGGGGAGACAGGGGAAGAAGTGATTTGTTCCCCTGATCTGCGTCTTCGACGCCCAGTACCCACACCACTGGTGTAATGCAGCCAGGTACCAATACACTCTGGGCTAGACACACTCAGGGGGCTCTCTTCCTGGAAGTGAGAAAGGGGGCAAAAAACAGCAAAGCATGCAAAGTTAGATTCAACAGAGCCAAATGAACAGAAAAGAAAAAAAACCAATCTGCTTGCACCCTTTTACATACTACCTTTAAAACTATTAAACAGTGGAGAAGAGTAACAATACAATACTAGAAAGTTATCGGTTTCACTTTTATCTCTTCATCCAACTATATCTTCTACTACAACTCAATCAAATTTCTAGTAGACTAATATTAGACATGAAAGAAAACATTTGCTATCAATAATTGATTCATAAATTTAGGAATTTTTCACATGTTGTAAACAGAACTTCTGTTACCCTTGACATGAAGTATTATAGCTTTTTTCCCCTCCTAAGTATATTAAACTTTCCTATTTATTACTTAATAGGTTCCATTTCTAGTCTATAAGCCTATCTGAAAGCTTCTTTTTATATTTTAAAATTGCCTTTGAGACTTTACAGCTGACTCACTAGTAGTAGCACCAAATTGACTGGTAGTAGTTTCCCAAACTTATAGATGTCCTAAAAATTATCTGATGCTAGACACCTTACCAGGACTGCAAAGGAGAATAGTGTCAGGCTAAGCAACCCCCCATGTCTACATCAGTATGTGTCATTAGCAATTAACATTCTTTGTAATACAGAGTTTGCTTCCCAATGTCAATGAGCTTTACATTCTTGTTTTACTGCTACAACTCCGCTTTTTTTTTCTTTTCATGACTCAGTCACAGTTGCATTGCTTTTGCAAATATTGCTGACTATAACCGAGATAAAAACTTCCACATAATCTCACACCTGACAGTGTCCTTTCAAATTAATGGACTTAGGTAAAAACAGAATTGCCTTACAGGAGGGGGAAAAAAAGGGGGTGGGGGGGAGGGGCAGTGAAAAAAAAGGGGGGGGAAGAGGAAAAAAAGGAAAAAAAAGAAAAAAAAAGGGAAAAAAAATGTTCAACGCAGTTGCAGTTTAAGTTGCAGCGACTTCTTTAAATTGCTCCAAAATACTGTTTAGTTTAAATATTCCAAATACTAGTTTTGCAGATTTCAGTAGGCCACGTGAAACTACCTATTCTATTAGCAGAAAAAGATGTTTTATAGTGTACATTTTCTTTAAATTGGCTATTTCCTTCCAGAAAATAAGCAAGCTCTGAATGCTGAAACAAATTCAATTTTAACATGTATTATCTGCACAGTCAAAATCTGGCAATTTGTACTTCTGATATCCTGTAAAAGTTAACTTCCATATAATTTATGAAAATGATTGGAAGTCTGAAGTAATAGACTGTTAAGCTGTGCATAAGTGAACTCATAGTTAGGAGGGGAGTTTGCATGACCATCGCAAAAACAGCTTTTAAAATCAAAAATATTGATGATGTGAGCATTTGTTTACAAAAAAACTTGGAAATAGAAAATGTAAGACGTTAACATTTATTATGTCTGTTAATTTATGGAAGTAATGTGAAGTTATATAGATATCCTTACAGAAGGGAATCATGCATCTTTTTCTCTCCATACTGCCAATAACCAAGTGATTTCCAAATCTCTAATACTTTTACTGCATACAGACAACTCATTCCCAACACAAACATGACAGAAAAAGCTTCTGGCATGAATCTTCATTTCTGATGGTTTTAAGCAACTGAAAATGAGGCAATAAGAAGTTGTTAGTCTGCTTCTAGCATTAATATCACAGAAGTGCGACTTTGCAACATCTGAGTTTCCACTTAACCATCCCAATGGTATCAGTGATACAGCTGTGCATCCGCCCACTTCTGTGACATTAAGCCATATCTGTGAAGCACAGCTAGATGTCATGGCTTTCAAGACAGCAAACTAGGTTGTTCAAGACGTTACCTACAGAATTCATGAAATAGAAACCCCAGCCACTTAAAAAAAGGGCTTCCACTTTATCTTCTTACCTTCAAAAGCTTGACAAGTGGAGTCACTTTCACTTCATGTAAAAGCAAACACAGTAGATGCCTCACCTTCTGCAGCTCCCCTACCACCCTAAACCCTCTGTTCCCTTTCAGTACAATCACCCTGAAAGTTTGCTCAATTCTCAGTAGTAGCTATCTTATAAGAATGAATAGAAATGCAATGTATGTTAATCTGTAGAGGTAGGTTTAGACTGAAAGTCTTCAATTTCAAATATCAACTCTTCTAAAATGGCTTTAAAAAAAGGAACTAAGTCCTTTAAAAAGGACTTAAAATAGAAACATCTCTTTAGAGAAATTATTGCCATGGAGGATTTCCCACTGAGTAAGGGCAAACCTTCCGTGAGATGTATCATGCTGCTCCTGTATAATCAAAAGCAGAATTACACTTTGTTTTGTTCTCTTAAAAGCAAGCAAAAGTTAATGTCTTTGACAGAAATTATCTGGAACACAAACACTTACTTCAACAGAACCAATCTTCCTGGATCTTGGAAGGGGTGACTTCCTATGTATGTGGATTGGGTCTGATACCATTGGCTTGAACATCACTACTGATCGATCCATTTCATCTCTTTTATGAGTGTGCACCTCCTCATCACTATCATTTCTATGAGAGGTTTTCTTCGAGCCTTCATTCTACAGAAAATACATAATTCAACTTAAATTTATCTGCACACCTTCAAACATGTAGACAGAGTGGCTCTTAAACAAATATTCTGCATAAAGATAAAAGAAGTTCATTTTTAAAATACAAGATGCAAACCATGTATTACTGAAAAAGCTGCTCTAGACTTCAATAATCTACATAATAATCTGTTTCTTCTTTCTTCTTCTATTTAGAAGTATTTCAGCCAAGCTTTGCTCTCATTCCTTTCTCAAAAAGCAGTTGTAACTGCACTTACCTGACCATGTATCTTGGAAAATATCAATCCTTCCTCAACAATCTGTATTCATAAACATGTCAAACTACTTTGTTAAATATGTCTTCCAATTCCCAGAATATTATTCATGTGACACTCTAATGCTGATATCACTCTTCTTAGAGTATTTTGTATTTCTAGTAAAAATTATGGCAAAGCCTTAGAACATCCAAATTGTCTGTGTCCGTTACCTCAGTGCCCATTCAAAATGGAAAACATTGGGCTGCTTGTCTTTAACTGCACATTTTTCTACAAAAAAAACCCCACATTTGTATTTTTTTACATAAAAATAAACTGCTTATTTTAGGTACATCCATATCCAAAAAACCTAAGTTATGCTTTATAGAAAGGCATAATTATTACCTCTCTGGAAGCAGGTCTGTATCCATATCCAGATGGCAAATTTTTATCTTCTTCACAGCCTTTAGCTCCTGGACTGAAATGCAGCTCTACATGAAAACGTTCTTCCGAAGAAAGTTCCTGAAGTAAAATAATTAAGTTTATACTTTAATCCATAGCTCAGCGCTACTTATTTCTGAAGATATTTATCCCTTTTAAATACCTTGTTTGGATCCTCATAAAGCATGATGACAATCTGTGTCATGTAATTAAGTTCATTGACTACATTTAAGTAATCCATAGCTCGTTTCCATTGTTCATCTTTTGATTCCTTATAGAGAAAAAAAAAAGTATCAATAAATAAAACTCCGCTATTTTCTTTAAAAGACTGATGATTTACATATATTTTCACAGCATCATAGCTAAGGAAAATGCAGAGGTACAAGAAAAAAACAATTACGAACCTCTGTGAGTGACTTAAAATTGTTCATCAAATGACTGAAAAGTGAAGAGCAGAGCTCTTTGTATGTTATTTCAGTGTGTCTTTCATGTTTCTTCACCAATGATATGTAGACAGAGGCACTGATGAGACCTGCTAATTATGTGCTAAATTCATTTCAGCTAGTGTATTGTGAAAAAAGTTTTCAGATAGCAAACTAACAGAGGTATCAGTCAAACAGAGTAAATGAAGCTTTCTAGTATGTAGAGGAGGTACAACCGTGACATCCCAAACGACTTAAATGAATAGCGTTCATGCTGTAGGAAAGAAACCATTTAGTAATCCACCTTCAAGAAAAATCAAAAGTTTATCAGACTTAAACTTGGAGTGCACCTGTTGTAGCATGTCACAGAGTTTTATAAAAGCTTTTGCTATCACTGAGTTTAGTCATCCATCACCTGAAGCAAGTATGGCAATACAACAATTTGAAAACTAGTATGTAAGTCAAACTGTATCTCACAAACAGATAGGTTTTTGGTGCTGCATGTATCTTCTCCAACAGCTCAATAATATCTGAATCTGGAGACCCTGTCTTTTTCAGTGTCAAAGACTATCAGATGGAGAATAATGCACCACCTTTGTAGTGCTCTATAACAGTATAGGAGAGTAAGAAAGAGTATGCTATGAGCATTGAAATTCAGTAGGGACATCCTGACAGTATGTCAATGGTCAAAAATAGCAAGCCAGTGCAAAAGTAAATTCAAAAGAACCCTGAATCATAACATGAGAATATAAGTTGGAAGAATTATTGGTGACAACAGAAGACAACAAAAAAGTATCTGGCCTTTCCATATCTATTTGAGATTCTAACACATACAGCCATTGGAACACAGCATTACTTTGGTGGAAACGAGCAGGCCAATTAATGTGAACTTGCAGTATGTTTCTCCACAAGTAACAGAAAATCAAATGTTTGAAAAAAATGTCATAAATTTCAAAGACAGTTAAGGTTTCAATTGATACAGTCAGAGAAAGATTCAGGTTTTTCCCGAAATATCAGGGCTTCAACAGAGAAACTTACATCACATAAGGCACCATAACGAAGGGTGGATAACAGAGAGTGGACATGACTCTCACTAGTGAAATATAGCCGGGTACGAACATGGCGTTCTGGGGACATAACACCCCTAGAGTAGCTTTAAAAAAAAGTAAAATGTTATTAGATCAAGATAAGATGTGTCCCTATTTTTTAAATAGCTGTTAATAAATATATAAATTATATTTTTTAATTTCTATGAGCAAAAAAGATACTTCAAATATGAAAGCTATAGAATATCTGTATTTTTAATGGGAATTAATGTAACTGGCTTACAGAGGGTGAAGCTTATTAACAGTGTCATCATCTTGAGTTCTCTGAAGGTCAGAACGTATTTTTCTGACTAGAGGAGTGCAGTAACCTTTGGCAATCTCCAATTTCTCAGCTTTAGAAATACCATATTCCTGTGTAAAAACAGACTTTTAAAATTCAGTTAAAGATTAAAAAGCTTTCTAATTCAAAGCTTCTACATCAAAGCAAATTAGTCATTTATTAGTTTGCTCTTGCTACAAAGTATTTTTTTTGTTTGTTTAACATTTTTACTGCATATGATTACTGATGTAGCTTCAACGAACAAGCAGTTTGCATTTTTGCTGTTTGATTTGATACAGAGAAAAAGTTTTTCCTTCACTAGTTAAACCAAAGGAGTGGATTTGGAATGATAAAGCTCTTTTTCTTAACCAAACCATCTATGGAGTCATTCCTCTTTTTTGTCACCATCTCCATCTCCTATCCTGTCCCCACAATGTTCTGTTGGTTTAGATTTTTTTTAACCTTTCTTTTAACAGTTATGAAAGAGACATATTTGGAATGTCTGCCTTAGTTTGGGGTAAACCCACCCAGAGAAGATCTATTTATGTCAAATAATAACAAATGGTATCATGCATAATTGGGAAATTACTAGTCATATTAAATGTTGTAATATCATCACTATTTAGAAGTATACTTTTCCAGGAGCTTCATACTCCACACTGCACATGGTATTAAAGGGCTCTCACAGTTAGAATGAATCTTCTTGTTACCCTAGAGAGCAACATGAGCACTCTTACTTGCATTATGTAGGTAATCCAGTTTTCATTTTTTTCCTTCCATGTGTGTCCTTATTTTTACCTGCTCTTCTCTACTTTTCTGTTAAAAATTTCAGCTTAAGAGAACCACAATGCATTCTTAAGAATCACTACTATTTTTGTCCCCCATGTCAAGGAGTTTGAGAGATGGGGAGAGGAAGAACTTCCTTCACATGCTGCACACAATATATTGGGTAAACACCTCAGTTACGACACTGCTCTGTAACTGCAGGGACACTCAGGGAAAGCTTTTAGTCAGTTCTGTCCTGTTATCACAAATCAATTTCACGTCCTGCCACTTACAAGCTTTTAGAGCTAACCCAAGTTTAACAGTTTGCAAAGTACGTAAGTTAAACTTGTCCACTTCTGGTCTGAAATGCTATGAAATCTACATTCACATCACGGAATGTTAGCATTTTCAAAAACCAGTAAGGTTTTTTAAATTAAAATTGTTTAAAATGAGTTAAATTACATAGATTAAGATTAACAGTATCATTTGCAAAGAGCCCAAAAATGAAATTTCAATCAACAGGAAAAATGAAATGAAAAGCAATTTCAGAAAACAGACTTATTCACAAAGGCAACCATTAAATTTATGATGCATGGTGCATATGAACCATTGTACTTTAATACCCTGCTGTAAAGGAAGGAGGCATGTTCACACCCTAAATTAATTATGAATCAAATTTTTCGTAAAAAATCCCAGTCAGTTTGCTACTGAAAAATAAGAGATAATGTTAAGGACTTCTATTATTGCAAAATGTGGAAGCTTCGGAAAAAAATACCAAGTAGATATTTTCACAAAAATACTTTAAAAGCATTTATTCCACACTTTCTTGTATTTGATAACTGAAAATGCTTACCTGAGGAATCACAATGTCAGCTAAAGCCTTTGAAAGCCTATATAATTCCATCATGTTTTCTAATTTTAGCGATCCATTGTGTTGTACATCATATTTTATACAGTCATAAATATCAGGAATCTTGCTAATATCATATCTGCCATTTTTTGTTTTGAAGTCTTTTTCCAACTTGGCCCACCTGCGCAACATCAGTTCTAGAGTTTCACTGTGGTACAGCTGAATATCTGCATAGACACGTATCTCTTATTAAAATTACTTAATTAAGGCCATTCAAGTAACAAAAGGACATTTTAATTATACAGCAGTGGCAAATAAATTACAGAGGGATCAAAAAAAGTTACAGTAATTTCACAACTATAAGGGGCACCGGATTATAAGGCGCACTTCTGGGTGTCAGCAAATTTCTGAACTTTGTCCACATATAAGGTGCACCGGATTATAAAAGGTGCACCTTTTTTTTTTGCAGCGAGGATCCGTGTGCAACAAAGTAACAAATTAGTAGCGGAATTGCCCCATCGCAGGGTTTACCGGTAGGCGCTCAGTTTGCAAACATTTTTCACAGATTGGTGTAGCCTTTAAATGCAGCTCCAGGCACCCTCCCCGTGCACGGGCCCCGGCACTCCCGCCTGCCCCTGGTGCTGGCTGGTGTGGTTGGCGCAGCTAGGCTCCCGTAGCACTGCCACAGCTCAGGGCTGCTGCGGCTCGAGGCTTGGGGCTCCCACGGTACGGTCATGGCTCGCGGTGCCGCAGCGCAGCCACGGCTCGCACTTCCAGGGTGGCTCAGGGCAGCTGCACCTCGCAGTTTGGGGCTGCCGCGGCGTGGCCGTGGCTCGCACTTCCAGGTTGGCAGATTTCCCAACTTTGTCCATATATAAGGCGCACCACATTATAAGGCACACTTCCAGGTTTCCATGAAAATTTTAGTCAAAAGGGTGCGCCTTATAGTCATGAAATTACTGTAATTGCATTACTACTAAGAAGGCAGCACAGCTGGGCATAACACTAATTTTAGTGCTGATAGCATCACAATTACATAGTTCCACTATGATACTAAAACACATTGCTGCAGAAATGCACTCCTGAGCCTTAAATATAAGATGTATTCACGTAACTTAGCATTAGTACCATCAACTATTTCTATTACTTTTGTGGAATGCTGAGTTTCAAATAACTAAGACAAAAATTTTTGCAGTACAACCACACATTCCTCATGCCTTTTTATTTCAAAACTGTGCACATGAAATCAGACTGTGAAAATATTTAATCCATTATTGGGTGATTAATGTTCTGCTAAAAAAGAGTTTAGTAAGAAAAGTTATGTTGCAATTCTCTTTCATGTAAGTTAACTAGAGAAACTTAATACAAGTACAACTAAATACAAGTACAAAAAAAATGTTTCAGTACCTGCAGACTTTGGGTCTTCCATTCTCTGCCTGATCTGAGAAGTCAAACTCTGGATCAAGTAATAGACCTTGTCACATGTCTTTACAGGATTTTTAATAACCTGCATTGATTTTATCAGCGAGATGCTTCCAGATGGAGTGAGCTACAATTTGAGATAAATACAAAATTACCTGATCAGACTAGATTTGAAAGACCTAGTGAGATAAGATGAAATATATCAAAGGTAACAAATATTGGAGAAAAAGCATTCAAGCAGGTTGGTATGAATATTTTTAATAATTTACCGATTGTCTTTTATCTTTGAGGCATTAAGAAAACATAATAAAATGTAGCACCATTTATTAGAGATTCAAAGGTAATAAGAAATTCATAGAGCAACTAATTCTATACAGTAAATGTAAGTAACTATGAGAATTCATAAAACCATTAATTTTATTCCAAGACAACCTGGGAAAATATTTAAAACTTTGTATATACTTAGCAAGCCTCCATATCTTCATTTCAAGTAACTTCTGTATTCGAAAGCTTACAAAAGTAAATTCTGTTAGAAATGTTGTCATTAAGCTACAGACCTCACAAAATATTTTTTGCTCTATAGGAACCAGATTCGCCAGATACCTTACTGATACCTTAAAAATTTTGCCTGTTCCTGTCCTAGGTTTTTGTTTCTACAGGACTGCAGGACACAAACACAAAAAGAAAGCCTTTAAATGCACATATAGGAACAACATATTAGATGTTCTTCAGAACTGCATTAATTATAGAAGTGGTAAAAGCTACAACCTATCACTATCAAGGTGAGTGTCACTAAAACAATAGTCAATATATGTGTGAGGTTTAACCTCATTTTTTTCAGAAAAGTCTGCAGAATGCAAAGTGACCAATGATATGAAACAGTGATTTAAACATAAAACACACACTTATTTGCACTTTCCTCGGCTTCCTGAAAAGGACAGAGTAATTTGGATGTGGAAAATATCTGCTCTCTACCTAAAAGTAAGCCATTCCTATCTCCCTATTATGATTTAAATCAAGAAACTGATTATTTATACATAATAGGGAGGCAGGCACAGGAATAAACCCCATACACTTTTCCCAAATCACAAGTAAATTTAAAAACCTCCATAAATAAATGAACCCCCCAAAAGTTTTTATTGCTTTATAATCCCAAAAGTTAGTAACTTTCAGTGACTGAAGAGTACTCTATTAATTGCAGCTACATTTCAAGCCTGATTATATCTATATAACAAACATCAATAAATCCTTTCGTTTTCCAATTACTGTTGAATCCACTAGGAGTGAATGATACTTTATATATTTAAATGAATCCACACAGAGTATATACATGCAGGGTCTTTTATTCTTAATTAATTTGCTCCCAATACTTTTTCAAAAATACCAGTTTAAGATTAAACTTCATTTGAGGACTTGTATTTGATTGTTATATGAGACAGAAAGAAAGCAATTGAAAGAGAAAGAAGTTTCATAGCTGTAACAAACAATATATTTAAAACCAGAAATAGTGACATGTTCTGCATTAAGTCAACATAAACTGTATTACTATGTGCTAATTTAGCATCTTAATGAGTGGAAGTATTCTACTGCTTCTCAGTATCTTAGTATTCTAAGTCAAAAAAAAAGACATTGCAGCAGATTAACGATTGAAACAACTGCAGTAGGTAGGAAAACATTTTGTTACACCACACACTGTCAAAGTAAAGATTACTAAGAATGCAAACATTATAATGTAACTTCTTGAAGAATTAAAATATTTTAATGGAACAGGGAAAACAACAGGTTTACAAACAAGATTCCTGTCTACTCCTTCTTCAAAGTTTGTAGCTATTTTGATTATCCAAATCACAGGATAAAATATCTACAGCCACAGCTAGTACAGCCATCTTTACAGTTCAAACTATTTGCAAGCACTCAATCTTGCAAAACAGATACATAAAATCACTGCTCAGTACTTTTGCAAAGGAATTTTCATAATTATTTATTTTATTTCATAGGAAACTAATCATATGCTAACCTTATCATAGTCATCAGCAGTAAATTCTCTGTCTCTCTGGAGAATTTCATGGAGTCTTGCTTTAACACGATGTTGACAGCTGCTTAAAGAGTCACTGTCACTGTCCAACAGACCATTCATATTAGCACTTTTTACCATCTGGACAAGAATAGGAGTCAGCTCTCCCTCTAAGGCCAGTAGTCCCTGAGGCAAACAATAACAATATTCAGGCAAATAGATGAAAAAATTAGTGTATTTTAAAAAATGCCCAAAACACTACTTTAAATTCAAGATGGTATTACTTGGCTATGGGTTAGATAAACAGGGGTACAATGCACATACTTACAGAGAAATGGTTCCCTAAACATTGCTAGTGTGCAGTACTGATACAGATGGTGCTACAGTGATGGTGACACGTCACAGAGAATGTTCCCCAACACCAGCTGTTCAGGTCCTGGATTGTGGGGAGTGCAGGTGCCTTCTCCCTGAGGCTGGAAGCAACAGCTGCCTGACTTATGGGTGGCATGCTTTGCTCAAGGACTTGTGTTACCAGACAGGAGCTATGAGAAGAATTTGCAAATCAAATAGCATCTGGCAGGATAAACAGCAGATAGGTAGGGTCTTACAGAGATTCCACAGAGGCAAAAAGCCAAGCCATTTGAGTCACAGGACAATCAAAGGCTTTGAACAAGAGATGAATGGAGAATTCCAAAATGAAGAAAGCTGGAAACTTTTGTGACTTTTCTGGCAATGGAAGGGCTCTGGAATAAAGCAGGAAATGGTGTGGTGTCTCTTCAAGCCTGCTGACCAAGGGAAAGCAGGTCAGATGACTTAAATATTTCTGTACAAACACATGCAGCAGAGAAACAAATAGGAGAAACAGAAGTCTGAAGACTTGCAGAGCTTTAAGTTAATTCAAATTACAGAGATATAGTAGAATAGTTCACACAAACTTTGCTGTAACTAGATATAGGACCTTCTGGAAGCCAGGTAGACAGCACAGTATCATGGTAGGCCTCTACTACAGACCACCAAGTGAAAAGAGGAAATTGATAAAACCTTCTTAACACCAGTGTAGAAAGCCACCTAACTGCAGGCCTTGTTTCCATGGGTACTCTTGGCCCTGGACACCTGGATACCCTCCATGGCAATATTGCAGGGGACAAGGAACCAAGATTTCTGGAAAACACCCAGGACAAATATTTGACAGAGGTTACTGATGAACTACTGAGCACAGGCATTGCCCTCGATCTCTTACAAGTGTCAGGAAAGTAAAGGTAGATGGCAGTCTTGGTAATTGAAATCTGATGTTATAACAGTTCCATGGAGAAGTCAACAAGACAAATATTTGCATGAGAGCCTAGGACTTCAAGTGAGCAAACTTTAGCTTGTTCCCATAATCTTATGGAGGAGAGCCTTGCAGGACAAAAGTGCCTCACACTGTTTAATTAAAAACTGTCTTCATCTGCTCAAAGAATTTCAAATGTTTGGAACGTTATTTGGATACTTTTTCACACTGACCTACTCTTTGAAAATAGCTTTTTCTAATACACTGTCAATCTCTCCCAGACTTCAAAATAAAAAACAAACCTGAGAATATCAGAATTTTAGAACTGAAAATACCATTTCACAATGTACCTTTGCAAAAGCTGCTGCAGTCATCTGAACTCGTCCCTCATCAGAAGCATAGATCTTGAGATCATGTCGGTAAGTGCTATGTAATCTAAGTAAACCACATCCAGGAAATCCAGCATAATCTCCTACCAAACAAACATTTTGCTCAAACTCTCATCTTGCACTTGATTATCTTCAAAAGTGACTTATGACACTCAGTTGATTTTTTTTGAAAATTATTATTATAATTTTCCTTTTACCTTGTCCGCCTGGATACATACACCTGAAAGCTCTTCCAAGCTCCTCTGCTTGAACCCTGCCTGCAGGGGTCAACTCTCCTCCCCATTTTAGAACCAGAAGTAGGGATGGCTCATTTCTTCTATTATCTAATGGTACACAGGGAGAGGAGATTAGTAGTGAAGTATACTGCTAATGTTTTTTTCTAAATGAACAAAAAATATTTGGTCTATGAAAAGCTTTGTCAAAGGATCTTTTCAACATTATGACTCTTTATTAGCATTCTAACATTAAGGAAATATTGACTTGGTGAACTAAATGGGCACTTTAAACAGAGAAAAACTGAAAAAAATAAAACTATGAAGAGAATATACGTGAAAAATATTTAATATGAATCTGAAGCAAAAAGTAAATCCAGATAGAAAAATTAAAACAGATTGGATGCTAAACACTCTCCAGTTTGCAAATATTTTAAAGATAATAATTGCTGAGTGGGATTTTCTTATACTGGCTCAAAACACTGCTTTGATGAATCACTGAAGTTTCTTGTCATTCTACTCTTCTGTTGCAAAAGAGCAGGGTTAGAAGACAAATTTATTACAGAGTTTTAGGTGTACAGTTCAGCATATTAAAATACTGTTGATATCTGCTAACTACAAACATTATTTCAAAACAAAATATTCCCTTTTTTTGACATCACGACATCTTGTACCAGAAGTCCATGACTATTATATACACATAATATTAAGTGATTAAGTACTGAAGTAATACAATACCTTCCTCTTCACTTGAGGTCTTAGGGCAGCCATGAGGAAGATATGTTAACTGAACTTTGCGATTTATGCCTGAAAAATGCCCATACCTTAAGCAAGAACAGGGAAAAATTATAGAGAAAGAGGGAGAGAAATATTTTAAATATTTTCCTCCAAAACTGCTAAAATCCTGCAATAGAATATAAGAAACCTCTGTTGGTCAGTGATTTGTGCATTTGACCAACATTTATTGATGCACTCCTTAGAATAAACATTAATTCAACAAGCACAGAATTAGCACAAATAACTACTATGCTAAAATGAAACATCTTAAAATACTCACTTAATTCTATTTTTTACAACACTGAACATTAAACTGGAACCCCACCCCCCACAAGAGCATGAAGTATTGGACATGCAACAAGTAATTTATCTATACAGATCAAAATTACAGCAGCTATCAGTATCCAGAAAGGGGTCTTAGAGTGAAGATGGCTACTGATTTTATAGCCATTTAAGTTCTCAAGCAAAACTCAGTATATAAAACAATTAATATAAATTTCAGTAATAATTGCCTGTTTCCTGATATATTTTTAATTAAAAACTCCTATTATCATTTCACATTAAGACCTTTAACCAACTTTAAAGCCTTATTCGTTTCTGTTGTTTTCTTTGGGCGGTTGAGTTTTTACAGTTCTTTTTAAATTACAGCAATTTCAAGACTATAAGGCGCACCCTTTTGACTAAAATTTTGGTCTGAACCTGGAAGCGCGCAGAAATTTGCCAACCTGGAAGTGGGAGCCGCATCCGCCCCGAGATGCAGCAGCCCCGTGGTGCCGGGATTGCTGTGGCATGGGGCGGCCACAGCTCCCGCTTCCGGGTTGGCTCGGAGTGGCCACGGTTCCTGCGGCATGGGGCTCCTGTGGTGCTGGGGGTGCGGCAGAACAGGGCTCCCGCGGCGCTGGGGGCGCCGCAGCACGGAGCGGCCGTGGCTCCCACTTCCAGTTTGGCTCAGGGTGGCCGCAGCTCCCACTTCCGGGTTGGCTCGGGGTGGCCACGGCTCCCACTTTCGGGTTGGCTGGGGGTGGCCGCGGCTCCTGCAGCACTGGGCTCCTGTGGTGCTGGGGGTCCCGCATCATGGGGCTGCCGTGGTTCGAGGCGGCATGGGGCTCCCACAGCGCTGGGGCGGCACACGGGGATCCCGAAGTGCCAGGGCGGCCGCGGCTCCCACCTCCAGGTTGGCTCAGGGCGGTCACGGGTCCTGTGACAGGGGCTCCCACAGTGCCGGGGTGGCATGCGGCTCCTGAAGTGCCAGGGCAGCATGAGGTTCCCAGAGTGGCACGGGGCTCCCAAAGCACCGGGGCGGCACGGAGCTCCACAGCACCAGGGTGGTGCAGGGAGGGAGGGAGCGGGCAGCTGGAGAAGCCTAAGTCGCAAGCCGCAGCCACCCCAGAAGTGCGAGCTGCCCTGAGCCACGGGCAGCCCTGAGTGGCCCCGTGCCGCAGGCGGCCCTGAGCTGCCCTGAACCATGGCAGCCCCAAGCTGCGAGTTGCAGCCGCCCTGAGCCACGCCTCACCAGCCAGCACCGGGGCAGGCAGGAGTGCTGGGGCCTGCGCACAGGGAGGGTGCTTGGGGTTGCGTTTAAAGGCTACACCAATCTGTGAAAAATGTTTGCAAATTGAGCACCTGCCAGTAAACCCAGCAATCGAGCGATTCCGTTACTAATTTGTTACTTTGTTGCACACGGATCCTCGCAAAAAAAAGGTGCATCTTATAGTCCGGTGCACCTTATATGCGGACAAAGTTCAGAAACTTGCCGACACCCAGAAGTGCGTCTTATAATCCCGTGCACCTTATAGTTGTGAAATTACTGTATTAAATATTTCAGGGTTAGTACAGAACAACTCATTTGTCTTCAATGCTCAAAGTTTGCTGTAAATAGACAAGTAAGCATGGTGAAAGCTCTTACTGGCTCTATCAGACATCATTATGCCGCACTGCAAGAAGCAGACCCTGCTTACAAGTATTTTCATTTTAAAAACATGCAAGAAAACCACATTTGACATCAACAAAAGTAACCTTCTCTTGTTGAGCATATACTGAGACACTAGATACAGCAATAATTTAAAAGTCAAGAAGAAAAAAACCAGTGATGGCCTATATCAAACATGACATCCTTTCTCTTCAAAAACTTTGTGCTTGAATTATTATATTATTATGTAGTTGATAACATTGCAATCCATACAGTAACTGGTGAAACAAGTCAATACAGCCAATTTTCGTTCCTTTCTATGAAGCCTGAAAATTACACACTTACATTTCTAACACAGTCTTTAGCTGTTCAAGTTTTGCTTTACTTTCTTCAATTTCAGAATCATTGTTTTGCCCAAGTTCTACAAGGAGTTGCCTTGCTATATCAAGCACTTCCTAAAGGAAGGAAACATGGCATTTAATTAAATAAACAAATTTCTACTTAAAAAATCTTATAGTAAAAAAATAAAGACAAACTTGCCTGCAACTGTTTTGGTTTTTTCAGTTTCAGTTTTCCAGATTTATATCCATCACATTTTTCAAAAAGATCAAAAAATCTTTAAGATAAAGAAAAGTAATTTTAAAACTTCATTAATAAATTAAATTACTACTACTTGAACAGGAAGTTCTTAAAGTGATCTAAAATTAGTAAATTTACAGTATTTGAAAGGTTAAGACCTGCAGTACAGAGGTCAAAACAAGTTTTATACAAATGCCATCTCCTCAGAAAGCCTTCAATGCACTAGGGAAATAAGAGCGCTGAAAATGTTCTCTTACTGACTTGCTAAGTATTAAAAAAATCCCAAACACCATATTCTACATATTTGCATGATACACTATTTGAATATGTAGCTATATAAATTCTTAATCTTCAGTAATAATCCTGATCAGAAGTAGGAAGCAAAAACACCAAGTGAGCAGTGCTACACTTCCTCAGCATGTTCTGAATGCAATAATGAAGTCTCAAAATAAATAATTCCTTTTCACTGAAACTGCACCTAGTTCCAGGTCAATTATATACATCATCTTATGAATGTCAACATAACAATGATATCTATCAGAAATTCAGAGTCTAGTATTAAACTTTGAGAAAAACAACTAGGAAAATATGACATTGCATACAATAATAATTACAATAAAAAGCAGAAGGCAGAAGTCATGGTCTAATGGAGAACCAGAAATACTCTCTGCTGCATTATTTTTAATAAAGACATTTATAGACACAAAGCATTTTCCATAAAATCAAACAGGACTGTTCACAATGCAGAGCATGTATTAAAGGAATTCTGCATAAGCAAGTTGACAGTCCTGTTAGAAAGAGAGGCACACACTTGTAATTATTTGCAATATCTAAAACTGTTAGGTTTAGAGGAAAACAAAACAAAAAGCAACTTGCAGTTGTGTAATTCCTGGTTAATTCACTGCTTGCTTAGACCCAAAATCCTATACTCTAAAATATGGAAAATTATTTTTACCAAGATTCTATTTACCTCTGATGTTTAACTTCCATTTTCATTTTTTGCTTTGGTGTTCGATCCCCATGGCGTATTACAGCTATAACACATCTAAGCTCCATCCTGAAATTTCAAGAGTTGTATTTCACAAGTTTGTACACAAGGGTCTTTAATATTAAACCAACCACAATCAAGACAGTTGACAAAGTTGTAGTCATCTGACATAGCTACAGAAGTGATGGAAGCATATGCAAGAATATAAAGGTTAACTGAAAATGATGCAAGGTATATAATATAAATACTGATTTTAAGACTTAGGTAACTATAGAATATCTATTTGAAGTAGTTTTTAAAACAACAAATTTGAGGATCATTAAATGAGAGAGCATGTTTATTAGAAGCGCTTATTAAGTTGGTGCTGGAACAATGATTAGCAGTGGAAGCTATGCACAACAGACGCTACACTAGAAAATCTGCTGTTCTATACTCAGCTTGACTAAGGGTGAGAAACTCTGACAGCTGGTATAGCAATTGTGATTTCTTCCTTGTTTTCAGCACACAAAACAAGCATTCATAGGCCAATCTGGGCACACCTTGTAAAAAGAAAAAAAGATTCACCCAAAAGTTACACTGGGAGTTTGCACAATTCATATAAAGCTACTATTTCCTTACATCGTTCCAGAGGTAGTTGGCACAATAGGAATGTCTTCAGCTTCCAAAGGAATTGACCATGGTATTTGAAACTGGGGAGCAAGTTCTCTCATTATGATATTTCTAAAATAAGAGTTTAAAATAGAAAAACACATCAAGTAAGTTTAAAACACAGCTTATACAACATATGCCAACCTCCAAATCAAACAGATTATATACATATGCATTTTTATTAATGCAGTTTTAGAGTACTAGCACACATGAATGTATAGATACATGTTTTTCTTTTAATTGCATAATAAATACCATTTAATAATTTAGAACTACAGTGACATTAGACTACTGGCCCTGTCTTTATAATGAACTTCAGCTTTTCAACTCCAGTTCCTAAAGAATTCCTTGGATAGGAATTTGCTTGTTCATTTGTATATGCAGACAACTGGCTTCACTGCCGAACTAAAAGTGCCTAATAATCAATAAGCCATTCTTATCAAAGAGTTAACTGCTATCTTTTACCAATAGTTTCTCAAAAATTTCTGTGATAAAACTGGACAAATAAGTACAGTCTCTCATCTTAACTATAAAATGACAATGCAGTCTCTACCTCAAGAAGGTTGGCACATCTAACATTCTCTTTCATAAATATTTCATCAAAATCCACAGAATTTCAGATTAATATCTACGCAAGAAGCAGTAACAGAGGGGAAAAAAGTCTATCCTAAAGTACAATAAGCCAAAATATAATTCCTAAAAATCTTGAAGAAACTTTCAAAATCCTTAAAAAAGTAAGATTCCAGACAATTAGATAATGCAAAAAGTAATGCTGTAGCTCATTAGTGCAATCTTACTGTAAAGACATTCACAACAAGCTTAGTCTACTTTGAGAACATTTCCTTGGCATATAGTTCTGTACCCAATTCCATATGATCTTACATAATACCTTTTTTGCCTCCAGTGGTAGAGACAAGATGCCAAGATAGAAGACACCTTGATTCTATTTCAATTTGGTTTTACAAGTGTGAAATCCTCAAATGCACAACTATACACCAGCTTCAGATCAAGGAACAATGTACAGCAATTTAGACACATAAACAGGAGCAATCACAACCATCCAGGGGTGCTTCACTACTTGAAAAGATCTCATCTATCTTTAAAAACTTAATCTTGCTTTCAAAATACTTACGCAGTTAGCTTAAAGCATTTTTCAACATTCAGATGTTTGGCATAATTTTAGGAATAAGGAATTTAGTTAGTACTTATTTATTGATGTAGGATTCTCTTTAATCATACCTTTAAATTATTTATGTTATTTACTTTTAATGTGACATTTTATTTCTAATAAATAATTAATAGTAATAAGAAATAATATTAATAGTATTAAGTAAATAATAGCAATAAGAAATCTGGTAGTACATAAACTACAGTAATATGCAAGGGAGTTAATAAGTAAACCTGAAATAAATCAGAAAAGGCTTACCCCAGTATCTTAGCACAATCATCATAATATTTCATGGAGTTTTTCACAAAACTGAAGCCATTCACATCACAAACATAGGACTGTCCATTAGCACGTAGCAAATCAAAGCCACAAACTGTTTGCTGTTTTAAAGAATAAAAGTTCAAGTGACTTAGGATTGCTTATTCTAAACAAACTTTATATTTCAACAGGGTATTAATCTGAAAACATGACACACTTCATGCATAGTATCTTTTGTCAGTTTCACGACACCTTCAAGGAACCCACATCATCCAAACATCTTCCTCTCATTCACTTTCTATCCCCAATTTGATTTTATACTTCCTGCATATCCCTAGCAGTATTAGTATTGAATGTCAGGTTCACATGAGCACAAACTTCAAGACTTGCAGCAGCCATGGGCCTAAAAATCCCCCCTCTCACAGTGATTTCCCACTACATATAGTTTTTAAGGACGGCAGGCAAGAAATCACAAAAAAAGTGAAAAACAATTTTTGTCAAAATTTGACAAGATAGTTTTGACATTAACATACAGTAATTTCACAACCATAAGGTGCACCAGACTATAAGGCGCACCCCCCGGGAGTCGGCAACTTTCGCAACTTTGTAGATTATATAAGGCGCACCGGACTATAAGGCGCACTATTTTTTTGCAGCGAGGAGCCGCACGGTGAGCAACAAAGTAACAACTTACTGGCAGGTGCTCGATTTGCAAACATTTTTCAAAGATTGGTGTAGCCTTTAAATGCAGCCCCAGACACCCTCCCTGTGCAGCGGGCTCCGGCACTCCCCCGCCGGTGCCGGCTGGCACAGCTCATGGCTCATGGATCCCACTGCGCGCGTCCTGGCTTCCCCTCGGCCGGCGGCAGCGCCGCTTTTTCGCCGCTTTTCAGTGCTTTCCAGAAGCACTTTTTCGCTGCTTTTCAGCGCTTTCCAGCAGCACTTTCTCACTGCTTTTCCACAGCATTTTTCCGCCACTTCTCAGTGCTTTTCCACGGCGCTTTTTTGCCACTTTTCCGCGCTTTCCCATGGCGCTTTTACGCTGCTTTTCGGGGGCGCTTTTCTGCTGCTTTTCAGCACTTTCCCGGGGCGCTTTTTCCCCGCTTTTCGGTGCTTTCTGGGGGTACTTTTTCACCGCTTTTCTCTGCTTTCCTGCGGCACTTTTTTGCTGCTTTTCGCTGCTTTCCTGGGGCGCTTTTTCGCGGTGCTTTCCCGCGGCGCTTTTTTGCGGTGCTTTTTCGCTGCTTTTCAGGGGCGCTTTTTCGCCACTTATTCGGTGCTTTCCTGGGGCGCTTTTTCACCGCTTTTCAGCGCTTTCCCATGGCGCTTTTTCGCTGCTTTTTGGTGGTTTCCAGGGGTACTTTTTCGCTGCTTTTCGTGCTTTCCTGCGGCGCTTTTTTGCTGCTTTTCGCTGCTTTCCTGGGGCGCTTTTTCGCCACTTATTCGGTGTTTTCCTGGGGCGCTTTTTCACCGCTTTTCAGCGCTTTCCCATGGCGCTTTTTCGCTGCTTTTCGGTGGTTTCTGGGGGTACTTTTTCGCTGCTTTTCATGCTTTCCCGTGGTGCTTTTTTGCTGCTTTCTGCCGCTTTCCTGGGGCGCTTTTTCGCGGCGCTTTCCTGCGGCGCTTTTTTGCCGCTTTTTCGCTGCTTTTTCACCACTTTTTGGAGCTTTCCTGGGGTGCTTTTTCGCTGCTTTTTGGCTCTTTCCCGGGGCGCTTTTTCGCCGCTTTTCCGCAGCGCTTTTTCTCCGCTTTTCGGTGCTTTCCCACGGTGCTTGCCCGGGGCGCTTTTTCGCCGCCTCTTGGCGCTGTCCCGGGGCGCTTTCCCGTGGCCGTGCCACTTCCCCCCGCTTCTCCCCGGCTGGCGGTCGCACTGGTTCCTGGTTTCCCCCACCTGGCGGCCGCGGCTCTCATAGTTCCCAACTCCCCCCGCACGGCCGCAGCTCCCGCAGGTCCCGGCTCAGCTCGCAGATTGCACTTCCAGGTTTGCAAACTTCTGAACTTTGCACATCAGATAAGGCGCACCGGACTATAAGGCGCGCTTCTGGGTTCGGGGGAAAATTTTAGTCAAAAGGGTGCGCCTTATAGTCGTGAAATTACTGTACTATTGACAATATTAGCAGAGGATACTAAAAGCTATTTCAACTGATTATTTTTTTAAGATTTCAAAATTCATTTTTCTGATAGTGCTCACACCCTATAGGCTCCAGATTGCCATCACAGTCACACACAAGTTAAAGAGATAGACTGAAAGCCTTTTTATAAAACAGGTGAAAGGAGGGTGAGAGACTGAAGGAACTTTTGTACAGAAGAATCCTTACAACTATACAGCAATCTTGAAATTATACAGAAATGGAAACTATCAAATTACTATCAATTTAGTCAAATAAGTACTTAATCATGTTACTACCAAATTAACAATAATTTGTATCTGACATAAATACTAGGTAACAGAAGTTACAAAAACTTTATTGAAACTGTGTTTTGCCACCTTAGACACTATTATCAAAATGTGTGAAAATATATATAAAATAGATACACTGTGGGCTAGCAAAACACAATAGCAACATGTAAATTCAGGGAACTAATGCAGTACAAGCAACTTACTGAGAACTTCTCAATACACTGAGGAAAGAGTCCTTCTTGATTAAAAAAAAAAAATGTAGAAATAGAAATTTAACTTTTCACCTTCCTAGGAGTGCTGCAGCAATTACCACTGCTGTCTCACGCACTAAAACTCTACAAAGTTTCATGTAACAAACAATTAACACTAAATGTTTGATCAGACAGGAAAGCAATCAGCTTACCTTAAAGGCAAGGCATACTTTCCAAGCAATTAACTTTTCTCTTGCATTCAGGATGACTGGATATCTCACTTCTTTTCCTTCACTGTCTCTTTCTACTTTGCCATCCAGAGCTGGAGACTTCCGGGCCTCAGCATGAGCATAGTCTGGACCTACTGTGTACACCTGTATTGATAAATCAGGAGCTCTTGATCCAGTCTATTTAAATTATGTTGCATAAATTTGCAGAATGTACGCATATAACTAAAGTATCTAAAACTAAAGCATCTTCCTCAGTGGTATTCTGTCCCTTCAGAGAATACTCATCAGTTACTGACAGCCTACGATAAAATGAGAAAAAGAGTCATTATAAAAACTCAATTAATAAAAAATAATTTCTCAGTTATGATGATACAGAGATGTAAATGTTTTCTTCTCCAAAACATCTGCAGAACCTGGAGAACTGGTTACTTTGAGAATTATTTCAGTTTACTTATGGAAATCTGGCTGCAGGTCTAAGTGATTCTCTTGATTTAAAAAGTATTGGTAAAATATGGGTTTCACATGTTTTGAAATGAGCTTAAAATAGCCAAAATGAACACAAAGGGAAAGGAAGTAATCTTCACACATGGCTGGTTTAATACTTACTTCGTTATTGCTCTGTTTTAGCATTTTCTTATGGTACCTAATCTTTACATCTGTTAAGAACTTAAATGAATGAAAAACAAAAAATTATTACAGGTCCACAATGGTTATCTTCTTTGACTCCATAAAATTTTGGCAAGTAACTTTTGTTTATTAATTAGCACATCAAGATCTACTTCAGTTAGATTCTTTGTAATCTTTAAACTTCAGATAAAATATCTAAGCAGAGTCCGTTACCAAGGCAAAGAAGATGCTGTTCTGGTACTAATACAAGAAAGAGGAAGACAATATGTTGGGTAGCCAGCCTTTGGCACTTACAATGCACACACATCTGCTCTACATGACAAGTACAGTAATTTCACGATTACAAGCTGCACCGATTATAAGTCGCACTTCTGGGGTATTGGCAACGTTTCGTTTTTCCTCCATATACAAGCTGCACCGGATTGTACGCCGCAGTTTTGTTCGCAGCGAGGATCTGTGTACAACTTTCACAAAGTTGCCAATCAGTAACAGAATCGCGGGAACACAGGGTTTACTGGCTTGGGGCCATGTGGGCTCGGCTCGGCCTCCCCACCACCACGCGGAGCTGCCCCAGCCCAGCATGGCCCCCCTGCCACCGCCGCGGAGCTGCCCCTGCCCAGCTCGGCTCCCGTCTCCCCTGCCTGACAGCTGCACCGGCCTGGCATGGCTCCCGCCTCCCCCGCTGGAGAGCTGCACCAGCCCGGCTCGGCTCCCCCTTCCCCCGTCACGGAGCTGCCCTGGCCCGGCATGGTGCCCCACTCCCTCGCTGCGGAGCTGCCCCGGCCTGGCTTGGCCCCGTCACCATGGAGCTGCCCCGGTCTGGCTCGGCCCCACCGCCACAGAGTTGCCCCGGTCCAGCAACCCCCTCCCCCGCCGGCCCCGGCCCCGCTCCCCCGCGTCCGCCGAGGTGGCCCTGACCCTGCTCAGGGCCACACAGGCTTGGCTCGGCTCGGGGTTGCTGCATGCTCGCATTTCCGGTTGGCAAATTTCTGAACTTTTTTTTCATATATTAGCTGCTCTGGAATACAAGCTGCACTTCCGGGTACGGAGCAAAACTTTAGTCAAACTGGTGCGGCTTATAATCGTGAAATTACTATAGCTAGAATCAGAATTACATTCTTTACTTATGAACTGTATTAAAACTCAATTAAAATTAATCCTTGACCAAGATACACTATTAACTTTAGAAATTACAAGCTCTTCATAAATAAGAATGTACAGTTGCTATACCTTCACATCAGTTCCATCCGTAGGCATGAATTCCTCATAAATATAGGAGCCTGTTTTCCTCACACTGCTTTCAGGAGAATAAACACTGCTTCTGCTGCCAATCTAAAAGATATATTTTTCCATTAAGAAAACTCATAGACTACAGCTTGAGAAACTTTAAAACTACCTAAAACAACACACTTGTACTGCAAAAACGCTTACTAAATGAAGCAAACTTTTGACCACTGCTAAAACATTTTTGCAAGACTCTAGAACTACATTCATGGTGTGTGCTAGGAATCTGCAGTACCTAACTGTCTACTGCAAGAAACATAGGCCTTCATTCAACCTACATGTTCTCCTGAAACTTCTCTGATCTGCCACTATTCCTAAGCAAGCAGGATATGGCAGAATTACTCTGCAATCCTGTTAGAAATCTAAAGCATTTCAATAGCTTTAGCACTATAACCTCACCTTTCGAAAGAGCCTCTGGCTTCCACCTCCAGCAGATGTTGGATAATAAATATAAACATTGTGGTCCTCAGCACTAACTGGCTTTTCTACAAAGGGCTTCTGGAAAACTTCTCCATTCACTTCTACATGATCTTCTCCTTCAATCAAGTTGCATTCTGAAGAACAGTGCAAATAACATAGCTGTAATGGTATACTAATAGCATACAATTATTAAGAGATCTGCATTAATTTGCAGGTTGAAATAATATTCTATGACATCTTTGTTTCTCTTATTTGTTACTGACTACACAATGACGGATGATCACATATAGTACATGTTTGCTGTACCATGTCTATATTATGCTATTTAAATACTATGTTTCTGAATTTCTGTTGATTCCCTCAGTGTCAGATAGGAAATTGTCTCCAGGTGCATAAGTTGCATAAGGTGGTGTATTTTTGAAAGGTTTTGAATACGGGGAAGTGCTATTGTTTTTTTTTTTTTTTCAGTGCCTTTCTCTGAAATAGCAGGGAGCTGGCAAGTGAACAGTACACACAGTGTAGTGTGTACACAGTGGTGTGAACAGTACACACATCGGCACCTTCCGTAGGGTTAGAACTCATATCGTGTGATAGATGCACCCTGTGTATAAGATTAGGTCCCCCAGTATCAGCAATCAGGAATCTGGTATTCAATAGTGGTTAACTATAAGCAGTAGCTTTTATTTCACTTTTGAAGCATAAATGTGCCCTTTTTTCCATAGATCACACAGACACTTCAATGAGAAACTCCCTTGACCTGTCATTGCAATCTCTTACGTTGCTTAAAGTTTTTATTTTAGTAGAAAAGCGTCAGTATGTTTGCAGGTACACAAAAAATTAATTCCCAATTGTATTCATAGTACAGTACCTGCAGCATGTCTAAAACAGAGTTCAAATATATGGTTGCTTATAATCAGAAGGGGAAGTATTCAATAGCCTGACTTGTTTCTGTCAATAGTACAGTAATTTCACGACTATAAGGGGCATCGGATTATAAGGCGCACCTCCGGGAGTCGGCAGATTTTGCAACTTTAGACATTATATAAGGCGCACTGGACTATAAGGTGCACTTTGTTTTTGCAGCGAGGAGTTGCGCTGCACGCAACAAAGGAATGAATTGCTGGCAGGTCCTCAATTTGCAAACATTTTTCACAGATCAGTGTAACCTTTAAATTCAGCCCCAGGTACCCTCCCCGTGCCGCGGGCCCTGGCATTCCCGCCCGCCCCCGGCACCGGCTGGCACGGCTCGCTGTTCCTGGCTACCACCGTGCAGCCGTGTTGCGTCCTGGCGTCCCCCTGGCCGGCAGCCGCGGTGGGTCCCGGCTTCTCCCCGGCCAGCGGCGGCACTGCTTCCCCTCAGCCGGCGGCCGCACCGTGTCCCCCTGGCCAGCGGCTGCGCCACCTCCCGGCGTCCCCCCGCCTGGCAGCCGTGGTGTGTCCTGGCATCCCCCTAGCTGGTAGCCATGCCGGGTCCCGGCTTCCCCTGCCCAGTGGCTGCGGCTCCCACAGGTTCCAGCTTAGCTCGCAGCTTGCACTTCCGGGTTGTCAAACTTCCGAACTTTGTCCATATATAAGGCGCATCCGGATTATAGGGCGCACTTCCGGATTCCGACCAAAATTTTAGTCCAATTCACGACTATATGGCGCACCCATTTGACTAAAATTTTGGTCGGAACCCGGAAGTGCGCCCCATAATCCGGATGCGCCTTATATATGGACAAAGTTCGGAAGTTTGACAACCCGGAAGTGCAAGCTGCGAGCCGAACCACAAGGGGAGGTGGTGGTGCAGGCAGGAGCCGTGCAGGGAGGGAAGGAGCGGGCAACCCTGGCCGGCAGGAGCCGCACAGGGTGGACGGGACTGGGCGGCCATGGGTAGCCCCAGCCAGCAGGAGCCGCACGGGGCGGGTGACAGCCCCGGCCGGCAGGAGCCGTGTGGGGAGAGAGGGAGCCTCGAGCTGCAGCAGCCCCGAGGTGCGGCAGCCCTGAGCCTCCCCAAACAGCAGCAGCCCCAAGCCGTGCCTTGCCAGCCATTGCCAGGTGCGGGCAGGAGTGCTGGGGCCCATGCATGGGGAGGGTGCTTGGGGCTGCGTTAAAAGGCTACACCAATCAGTGAAAAATGTTTGCAAATTGAGCACCTGCCAGTAAATCCTGCAATCGTGCGAGTCCGTTACCAATTCGTTACTTTGTTGCACGCAGCATGGATCCTCGCTGCAAAAAAAAAAAAAAAAAGGTGCGCCTTATAGTCTGGTGCACCTTATGTATGGAGAAAGTTTGGAATTTTGCCGACTCCCGGAGGTGCGCCTTATAATCCAGTGTGCCTTGTAGTCGTGAAATTACTGTAATGATTGTAGTTAATAGAATATCCTGGATGCTGCTGTCTTTGGAGACATATTAGAAGCTCAGTTTGAGTAAGGAGGCCCTTATATTCTAGTTGTTCTATGATGTCTGTAAGATGTATGGTGTCAGAATCATACTTCTCAGGTGCACACTTGTACTGCCTTTGGCTGAGATGGGGTTAATTTTTCTTCACAGCAGTTGGTATGGTGCTATGTTTTGAACTTGTGACAAGAAAGTCTTGATATTTTTGGTAATGCTGAACAGTGCTTACACAGCCTCAACCTCTTTTCTCTTTCACATACTGTACCCCACAGCCAGTAGGGATCAACCCACAACAACACTTCAAATGCTGGCAAAGAAATCAAACTGCAAAAATTAGTTGTCTAGGCTGTGAAATTTAGCTTTCCACTATGATTCTACTGTTCTCCAGTGGAAACAAAGAGATGTTAATGGTTGATATTTCTTCTCTGTTCTTTTTACCTTGGGGATTGTTTGGATCACGGTTCAGAACTGCATAGCGGGGAAGTAAAATGCCTTCAGCTTTAAGAATACCATAGACTTCTCTTCTAGAAGAAAAGAAGTATTGCACAATGAGCCAAGAAATTGTGCTAATATTTGCATCTTACAATCCATGAGTAAAGGAGGAGAAAAACAAACAATTTTTTTCTTCAAATCACACAAGGTAAGGTTACATATATAATACTCTATTTTACTAATATAATGCTATAAAGGTCACTGACACAGCCATACCTTTGCAGTGATCTCTTCAACATCAATAAAAATGCACTTTGCAATGCCAGTACTTTCCTCCCTGGCTGTGCAATAGACATTTGCACAAAACAACTGTCTTGTTTAATGAGATTTTTCAACCTTTCATTTTAAGCTTATACAGAACAGTAACTGGACGTATCCAAAGTAGGAGGTCTGCTCACTGTTCAGAAGGTTCCAGTGTTTATATCTTTTCCTCACCATTGTTTTATTAATGTTTGCTAGGCATGACCTCAGCTCAAAAAAAAATTCACTTTCAATAACCACATGACCTTTGAGTACTCACATCTTCTGTTAAGTATCATCTTTACAGAAAAATACTCTGCAAATCACATGAATTCTACAATTATCTGAGCCTGTACAGCTTCTATACATCCCTATCCTATAGGTAGTTTAAGAGTTTAAACATTCTTATTTGCTAAGCTTTAGAAAAATGCATCACCAAATTTTTAACTTGCTAAATCTTCATATGTATCAATGTAAAAACAGCAAAAGAAGAACACACACCTTAAGACACATCCCAGAAAACTGTGCATACATTAATAAAGTGTAGCATTCACTGCAATTTTATTTAAACTACTGTACAATCATGGAATCACAGAATGGTTTGAATTAGAAGAGATGTTAAAAATCATCTAGTCCCAAACCCTCCATCATGGGCAGGGACAATACACTGGAACTGTTGCTTATGCAGTAACAACAAATTTATATAGTCTCTGACAGAAATGGCTTGCTTTAAAGGGTGATTAGTGTTATTTACCTGTCCTGTATGTGATACTGCATATTCAAGTCATTGATTATGAACGGATTCCTGAGTTTTGCATAGGCTACTGCTTTGTCCAGTGGAAACCCTAAAATATTTATTAAGAAAACAAATCAACATTACAAGACACATTACCAGTAAATAGTTTGGGACCTTTGCATGAACCTTTGCACTACTTCCACTGGCTTAAAACATATTTACTACTGGGACAGCTCTTCTTATATTTTGTCAGACAAGACTTTCTCAAGCCATGTAAACAGCATCATTTTAAAAACTTTCACTTCAAAAATCAGTTACATTATATTAAAAAAGACAAAAGAATCACTTCCTAGTAAAACCCAATAAAACTGCAAGACAAAAAACCTAAAAGGACTTTCAAAGGACTTAAATAATTCAGCTGTCACAAGTATTTATGGTATTATTATTACAAGATTTACCTTTAGAGTGAAAAGAAATGAGACAGTCACATAAAGGCCAGTTTTCTACTGGCTCATTCAAAATAACATCTTCTTCAAATATCACCACAGTTATATACTTAAACATGGAGAGACGTTCAAGAATTTCTTTCATTGGTTTGGACTTTGATTTCTTAGCCATGGAACAAATCCCAACTGCGATTTGTCTTTCTGGTGGCTGGAAAGAAGGTGGGGGAAGGGAAAAGTAATTATTACATGTTCTCAAAACACAACAGGGTTTTAGCAACACAATACTAGAGCAGGTATTTTCTCTTAAAGTTCATGTTCTGCCTTTAATTTAGTTTTTAATCAGGTAAATTGCTATCAGATAACAAAATGCAACGTAAGAGCATAAAACACTGCATCCACACAAAAAATGCCTCAAGAGTGAAACTGTGGCATACAGTTCATCTACTTTAGACTAAAATTAACTAGCAATTGATTTTTCAATTATGTCATTTTTTCCTGTCTAATTAACAATCACAAGGCCTATCATCACCTATTATTACAAGTGAATTATGAAAAGGAAAATTAAAAACCAAGAACTACTCTTCTAGATTTCTGAACTATTAAGTGCATAAATAATTTCACTTTTTTTGCATATTCTATATTTACTTTCATGTTAAACTTTCAATAACTCTTTTCTGTCAGTGGTATTTCTAAAGGCAAAAGCCAACTTACTCTGCTCTATAAAGGAAACAAAAAGCCCACAGAGCAATTCTTTAATTTATTGCTTTTTGAAAACCCAGCCAGTTACCTTCCCTTGCCAAAACTGACTCACTTAACTGAACTACCTGCTAATTTTGCACTGCTACTCTGCATTTCCAAGTTACTTTTAATCATGGAAAGTGCTTTAGCAATGCTGTATTGCATTTAAACTTTTTAGACTTATTTACAATTAGTGAAAATGCATTCTATTCCATAAAGGGCAATATTGCAAGAAGAACAAACAACAAACAGTCAAAAAGCTGACATGATGACTCATGCGTAATAAAATTAAAGAGTTTGTCTTAAGCAAGCTAAAAATCAGTGAGCACAGTGCTGAAATACAATTCAGAACACTTAATAAAGATAATATACTAAGGTTAACTTAGTATGCACTTTCAATATACCAAGACAAAGAATAAAAAAAATAACAATCAAGTCAACTCTGAAGCAGTTAACAGCGCACATAAGAAAAATTCGCAGTAATTGTTTTTGTTTCCAACTATCCAAATAAATAAAACAGAGGCTTATGCCATCATCAAATTCATTCTCAGAATCCAAATCAAGTCTGCAAACCATGCACATCAACCTCAGTTGCCCTGAAACTCTCTAAAATCAAGCACATCTACTTCACAGTTCAAGGTATACTTAATTTTCCAGCATCCTTCTTTTCCAAGCATTACTGAGAAATCATATCTGAACATGAACAATTGCTCAGTTTGGAACACCATTTCAGTACTAGACTTATGTGAGTTAATGCCATTTTTGAAAAACAATTAAATACTGAGAAATTTTGAAAAAATATTTTTAGAAACCAATTTCAAAAAATTTGGAAATCAAACATAATGCTTGAGAATAAAGAATAGTAAACAAGTGTCCCTACAATACATACAGAGTCATACTCTTCCTCCTCTTCTTCCCCATGGTCATAGAAGTGTTCATAATCTGTAGATCTGGCTGAATCCAACAATCCTTCTCCATCTTCACCCACAAAAAATCTGGGAGGATCATTCTCTGTCGCATTAACAGACATGGTTACAGGACCTATAGAAATCTATGCAAAAATTGCAGGCACTCTGGCAGGTGAGATCCTGGGCATGTTTCCTACTGACTTGGGAACACCAAAGTCCCCTGCTTTTTGACGTTGCTTGTGCAGGGTTGCCACTGTGATTGCGTTGTTTACCAGGTACTGTTTAACTCATTATCATCTGGTCATTTCACATTAGAGCTGCGGCTCCAAGAAACTCACAATGTGCTGCTGCTTCCCTGAGACGGTATGACTTTTTAACCTAAAATAAATTGACAAAAAAACACCCCCACTTGATAAAGGGGATAAAGGGAGATAAAATAAACTCATCTTATTTAGAAAAAGTGTTTGGATAATTATGTACCTCTGAGCAAAGCGTAAGAAATAAAACAATGTGCACCACACGCAGTCTACACTTTCACACGTATGTTTAGAGCATGCATGCGAAATCATTGCAAAATTATTATCAAACTACGATACATAAATTTTAGAAACAGACAATATAACTCACGGAGGTAAAAGCCGGCAAATGCATTTTTTCCTAACTTAAGAAGGCTTAAGTGAAGAGTACATATTGTACATGAAAAATACAATAAAAATATTCTCAAATATTTACAATATTTAACTTACTATCCATATCATTAGCTGTTTTTTCCACAGAAGTTCTGCAATCAAATGGCAATGGCAAACAGTAGTGTTAATGAAAAAAAAATCCACAATTAAGCCTACTAAAAAAACCCTGGTCTTGAAACTCGAGTGAACTATTGCAACAGCTTGCAACACAGTGTTGCCTTATTTTCACTCTGAAAAATCAAAAATTACAGAGATGGACATGAGCACTGCCTTCCTAGAAAAGGACTTCTAACTACTAATATTGTATCCTTTTAACCTGTCATGTGAAAATAGAGTAACAACTTGTATACAGAAACAGACCCACAGATCAGGCATCTGTTTCAAGTAGGTAACTGATGCTGTGAGATGTATAAGGCTTCATAGTATTAATTATTATGCATCACTACTACTTAGCAAATTTACGAGCAGTTACTTGTTTAGAAGCTCATCTGACCCAAAGGGTTAGGTTGTTTATTTGTAGGTCATTACGCAAGTGCCATTCAACAATGATGTCTCAGCAAAATTGAATTTGTTTTCAAATATCAGTAAAAATTACTTTGGCTATCCTATGAACTAAGTGAAGCAATAGTAAATTCCTAGAGGTGGTTGGTCAACCATTCAGCTTCCTGTAAAGGGGGATGGTAAGCAAAGCAAAAAGCTGCCCAGAAAGAATCTGTCCTAATTCAGAGGCTGCGTGTGGGTCAACAATACTGTCCCAGTTTTGGAGTCAAATTGCAGGAGAAAATGCCCTAGAATGAGCATTTCCTCTTAAAAGAAAAAGTCCTTTAATAACTGCCTTTTTGTCTGCCAATGAGAGAAATTCATACCAGCAGGTGAAAGAGTAGGAAAAATACCAAACAAAAATCCCCTTGCTTATTAACAACAAAAAGCAAAACAAACAAACAAACAAACAAACAAACAAACAAGTGGAGGGTACCCGTAAGGCACAGAAAATGATTGAATAAATGCTAGATATCAATTCTCAGAAACCTAACCTCCACACATCCGGACACCCACCAGAAAAAAACAACAACATCAACAAAAACAACAAATCAGAAAAATGCCTGGGCAAAAAAAATACACAGGCTGATTGCGTGGCACGGAAAACAAAATGGAAGCAGGTCACTTTTGTCTCTGGGAAGGCGAAGCCTAGATCACATAGCAGCCCGGAGCAGAGCACATGGGAAAGCTGAATTTCTGGCGTGGGTCTCCTGGGTCTCTTCCTCACCGCACCAAAGTTCGTGGATTTTAATGTCCTTTCTCATGTTGGTTCAGCTCCTCTGAGATCTAGAGTTCAAGGTGGTCCTGACGGCTCCCCGGACAGGCCGAAAATAAAAACAAGCCAAGTCGAAAACAGTTCAAGGGAACAAAAAAACAGTAAGTCGCTGAGAGGATTCCCAATACAGCCTCCAAGCTAGGAGATGGGAAGGCAAGGGAAAAACAATCCTTCTTGCTTCAAGCTAGCAAAAACCCAAACCAACTAAAAGAAGATTACAACATCTGAAGCACCCGGAGAGAGAGAGATTGAACAGAGCCCGCGCCTCGCGTTCCCAGGCTCTGGCCCTGCCCCCTGAATCGTCTTAAAGAAACTGCAGACATTTCTGGGCATAAAGCAGATGATTAGGGAATGAAGTATCACGATAAAATCACCCCAAGACAAATACAAGAGCTTCAGATCCAGAAGTTGAAACTGAGCTCTGAACATAAAGATCCTGGGCTCACAGAAGACGATTTAAAAGATTTATTTCTTAAACTAATTTGCTATGTATCTGTTGTCTTTCAATTTCGCTAACAAAAATTACTTTCACTTAGAATGTGAAACTGCAGCTGTTTGCCTTTCAAGCAGTAAAAACAAGATGAAATTTCAAATACCTAATTCATCGGACTCTCACGAGAGTTAGAAATTGGGTGTTGAGGTAAATTAATCCTGTTTATGACATGGTAAAGAAAGAGTACTTTCCAAATATTATTTCTAGCAAGCTTCAGAAAAGTAGAGGTTATTGCCAACATCTACTGGTAACTAAAACAGAGTTTTATAAACGTATTAAAACCAAAAAAGACACCTCTCCCCAACCTCTAATAAAGCCAAAAAATGAAGTTCCTCTTGTATTACCTTCGATCCCACTACCCAAAATCTGTACATTAGCAACCAGTTTCTTAACAGCTTACTGAAACTTAGATTTTCTCATAAAGAAGGAAGAACGTCGACTTGAAACAAGTAAGTTGAGGTCTTAGAACAATTTTTAGGCCTTCCTTCCCCTACATATTCCTGTAGTACATTTTGTGAGAGAAGGAGAAATTAGGAAGTTTGTGTACAACTGGTGACTGGTTAGTTCATGGGGATACCTGGCACTAACCAGTCACTGTAGCCAAAAAGGATTACTTCTCAAAGCATGTAAAATCCACACAAATAAATTGAAGGGAAAGAGCAAGATATTGTCTACAAATGACAGAAAGATATAACCTGACACATTTACTTCCCCAACAGACCTATCTGAAAACTCATTATTCTGCTACCTTCCTCTTTCAAGAATCTGGAGACTGATGTTATGAGTGGCAAGTACATTACAGTACGGTTTCATGTGCAGAAAATAGACTTTGAGCAGTCACACAGTTCACTTGGAATTAACAGATTATTTTCTCCACGATTAACATTTTTCACCCATTTGAAGACAAACGAATAACTAAATTGTTACTCCATACTACCGTCACTAGGCCCTAGAGTTTTCATACCATTTGTAAAAGTAAAACTGAAGGATACAGATCAGACAAGGATAAGGATGTTTTTCAGGCTTATAAATTTCTGCATAAACTCACTTTTTTTTTTTTTTGCATAAAAACCGCCATTTTGATGGTTGCCAGTTTATGTCCCCGATAGCAGATACTACAAGCTACTGTCATTAACACAAATTTGTATCAGGATATATTTAATAAATTACAGTAATTTCAAGAGTATAAGGCACACTGGGGTTAAAGGCGCACTTCCCGGTGTCGGCAAATTTCCGAACTTTGTCCATATATAAGACGCTCCGGGGTATAAGGCACACTTTCGTTCGCAGTGAGGATCTGCGCACAAGAAAGTAATCAATTTGTAACAATCATGCGATCACGGGTTTTACTGGTAGGCGCTCAATTTGCGAGCTGTGCTCCCCCCACTGTGCCGGCGGGAGCCCCGACTCTCCCCTGTGCCACAGTGCCAGCGGGAGGGAGCCCCTGCTCTCCCCTACCCCATGGTGCCGGCAGGAGGGAGCCCTTGCTTCCCCCTGTGCCGCCAGCAGGAGCCCGCTCCGCCCACTGCGCAACAGAGTAACCAATTTGTAACAATTGCGCAACTGTGGGTTTTACTGGTAGGTGCTCAATTCGTGAGCTTGGCTCAGCCCACGGCTCACACTTCCAGGTCGGCAAATTTCTGAACTTAGTCCATATATAAGGCACTCCAGAGTATAAGGCACTCTTCCAGGTTGGGACCAAAATTTTAGTCAAAAGAGTGTGCCTTATACGTGTGAAATTACTGTATCTAATTTTTAGAATTAATGCTTTCAGAGATGGGAATTAAAATTCTTTCCTCTCAAATACTACAATAAAAATTGAGATTCCCTTCTTTTTTGTGGTATGTGGAATAAAAATAAACCAAGAAAAAGGACAAGCAAAGAGAAATAGTGACTGCAACTGCAATGAGCAACTTAAACAAGTCTCCCAAACACCATCTACAGTTATCTGATATCAAAAATGCAGTAAGACCACACTTGAGTAAACACATGGTTCTCTAGCTATATGCCAGGAAATAATAAATGGCAGAGCAAGAAGATGGAGTTGTCTTCCGGCTTCAGAAATACTATTAGTGCTGACTGAAGAAGCTTCCACAACATGGTGCCCTATGCAGAATTCCATCTTGCTGCCCCTTTGCTGGGCATTGGTTTTGCCTTTCCTTGAGACCTTGAGATGCAGAGAGGGAGAGCCCCCCTGCTTTTTTGGGATTTCTCTAAGAGGGTAGAGGAAAAGAGGGGTTAGAAGATTAGAAGCAAGTGAAGGAGGGTGGGAGGCAGTTGCTAGCCCACTCGCTTTTGGCTTCGGAGGAGCAAGGTTATTGCTGCTAGCCTGGAGCTGCCTCTTCTGTTGCTAGACCCAGCAATGTCCTGCGTCACCTTGCTATTTTCTGAGCGTTTCCACCTCTTCTCCATCTCTTCCCATCTGGGACACAGCCACCATCACCCCCAGCACTCCTACAGCTGTGGGGTGCGCATCTGCTCCACCGGGAATCTGCCAGCACTCACTGCCAGCTGTGACTGTAACTGTGACGGCAACTGCACCAAAGGGAAAGTGCCTGCAGCTGAGAAGGACTGGAACTGGGTTACTGTTCTGTTTGCTGTTAATTTCATAATTGTTGTTTTGTTTCTCTTGTTAGATATACTAATAAAGAACTGTTATTCCTATCCCTGTGTCTTTGCCTGACAGCTCCTTAATTTCAAAATTATACTAATTCAGAGGGAGGAATTTATTAACTCCATTTCAAGAGAAGGCCCTGCTCTTCCCTAGCACACACATCTTTTCAAACCAGGACACCCTTGAGCATATAAGTCTTCTCAGGGTCATTTTTCTGCATTAAGTGAGCAGCAGCAGCAATATAAGGCAGAGATACTTTATGTTAGATCTTGCACTTGGTGCATGAGCCTAAGCCTCATTAGACAGTGAATGTTAGACAATTATGTACTCATTCCAGCCATGAAAGACTGCATGGTAAGCAAGACAAAACCTGAAGCTTTGTGTTGGAACATACACTGACCTATTTCCAAAGAGATAGCATGAATAAAATCCAGACAACAATCTCCCACTGTGCTATGACCTCTTCAAGTAAAATTAACTAGACTGTGTTCTGTTTAAACCTCACCTGTTACATTACACTTCTCTTTCATAGCTTATAGATTTAAAAATCTTCACTCTTTTTGAAAAATGTACAGGTGCTCTTAAAAAGACTTTCAACCAAATGTGTGGCCTGTCTGCAACATGATGTCTTAGCCAAAAGCACAAAAAAAAAAAAAAAAAAAAACAAACAACAACAACAAAAAAAAACCAAACAAAAAAACCCCCAACAACATTCTAAATATATAAAATCAGAGATTTTGATAGCCTGTGCCCTGCATTCCAAGTTCCATGTTTACTCCAGTGGTAATCTACAGATTTTTCTTCGAACAGAACATTTCTCAATTTCCACAAGAATATTCTAAAGAAATTTCAAAGCATATTCTGAAAGAATAAGCCAAAACATAGTCCTCACTGTGTTAACAGATATATCCATGGTTTTCCTGTCCCTATTCCACATGTCCCATTCCAGCAACTCAGTAATCCAGCCCCAGTGTTTCTAATATTTACTTAGACCATAATAAAGATTGATATTCCAGTAACTGTCAGCAACAAATCAGCTCAACACAGTAGCAGTTGTCTGAGCAGTCATGAAAAAGAGGCTCAAACTCACATTTTGAATACTAATAAGAACATATACAACTCCTGTACAAACACAAGCATTTCACCAGATTTCCTTTTTTGTCTCTGCAGCCATCAGAAGTAAAAATAAACACTTTCTTCACTGCACACTAATGGAAAGCAATGGAACAAAACTATAGAAAAAGTGCTTCTTATCTGTTATTGCAAGAAAAAAAGATAACACATCATACATTAAATAGCACAAAATATTTTTAAATTACCCACCACTCAGGAAAACAACTTTTAAAAATGCCATTATATCAAAATGGTGACATTTATATTGTGGAATTTATCAAATGACAAAGAATCATAAGCAGTGCTCATCTGTTACACGATTCTGCACATATATATGCATAATAGCAACAAAACAGACTACTGCCCTGTGCTCTACCTGCATATTGCTTCTTTTAAAGTTTTACTTTTTACTGCTGTAGGCATATTCCAAGTGTACCCCTTATCAACAATTTAAATTACATTATTAAAACACAATACTGCTAATAGCAATTCTTCAGATACTCTCAAGTCGAAAAAAGATTTTTAGTATCTTCCTGCTAAAACCACTATAGCTAATATTTTAATTATCAGTACATTTAACAGCAAAAATGTTTGCCTGAATCCTGTTTGAGGCATTTACCTGTTTTAAAACAATTCTGCAATATGATTTATGGTGTAAGAAACCAAAGACAGAGAGTTTGTTGGGTTGCTGGTGATGCAAGAAAGAAAGCATGAGGAGGAAACAAAGTGGAAACACAAGACAGGAAGACAGGATCAGTGGAGTCAGATAGCTGAGAGCACCATGTGCTGCAATCCCAAGAGTTCTCTGTGCATGTGTGACACCTTTCTATAGATGATTCAAAAAAAGTTAAACTTAAATGTGAGACTTTAGAACTACTAGCAAGAACCCATACTCAAAAATAGCATTTTTTCAGGTCTGACAAATACAGTAATTTCACGAATACAAGCCGCACCAATTTGACCAAAATTTTGGTGGAAACCCGCAAGTGCGGCCAATATTCCGGGGCGGCTAATACATTAACAAAATTCTAAAAGCTGCCAACACGGAAGTGAGAGCCCGCGGCAGCCCCAAGCCAAGCTGGAGCCCGGCCGGCCCCGGCAGAGGTGGGAAAGCCTGGCAGAGGCGGGGCCAGCAGTGTGGGGGGCGGGCGGCAGAGCCTGAGCCAGCAGGGCGGGGCAGGGGGGGCGGGGGAGCCCGGGAGAACTGGGGCTAGCAGTGCAGGGGAGCATGACAGAAGCAGGAAGGCTGGCGGGTGGGGCTGCCTGGCAGCGGGGGAAGCCCAGCAGAATCGGGGCCAGCAGCGTGGGGGAGCCCGGCGGTGCGGGGGCCTGCAGTGCCGGTCAGGGCGAGGAAACGCGGTGGCGGTGCAGACGGGAGGGGGCGGCCGGCGAGCCTGGTGGCGGCGGCGGCAGCCCTGCCGGCGGGGCGAGCGAAAGTGGCGCTCGCGAAAGCGGCGCTCGCGAAAGCGGCGCTCGGCGAGCGAAAGCGGCGCTCGCGAAAGCGGCGCTCGCGAAAGCGGCGCGGCGCGGGCGTGGGGCGGGCGCGGCGCGAGCGAAAGCGGCACGAGCGAAAGCGGCGCGAGCGAAAGCGGCGCGGGGCGGGCGCGGCGCAGGGCGGGCGCGGCGCGAGCGAGGCGCGGCGCGAGCAAGGCGCGGCGCAGGGCGAGCGAACGCGGCGCGAGTGAACGCGGCGCGGCGCGGGGCGAACGCGGCGCGGGGTGAGCGGCGAGCCCGGCGGCGGCGGCGGCAGCCCTGCCAGCCGGGCGAGCGAACGCGGCAGCGGGGCGGTGCTGACGGGAGAGGGGGGCCAGCGAGCCCGGCGGTGGCGGCAGCACCACCCGGCCAGCCCCGCCGAGCCGTGGCACTGAGCTGGGCCACCCGGCCCCGTCGGCAACCATAAGCGGGCCGAGCCTGCCTGGCCCCGCCCCGAGCCAGTAAAGCCCGCTATGCCGCGATCCTGTTACTAATTGGCCAATTTGTGAAAGCTGCGCACGGATTCTCGCGACGAACGAAAGTGCGGCTAATATTCGGGGTGCGGCTTATCTATTGACAAAGACAGCAACATTGTCGAGGCACCGGGGGTGCGGCTTATAATCCGTGCGGCTTGTATTCGTGAAACTACTGTAACAAGGAATAGAGAAAGGATAGTCAAAAGGCAGAAAAAGAGGAAAAGGATGCCAAACACAAGCTGCTGAAGACAGTAAACCATAGGCGACTTGTTTACTGCTGCACCTTACACAGCAAGAGATACATATTCTCTTCAACTTAAAACTGGACAGAATTTAAACACAAAATTTCTCCTGTGACATGTAATCAATAATAAAAAAATTAACATTTACATACAGATGTGGTTCTGTTCCACCACGCATCATGTGAGATGCTGAGCAGTAGCTGTCAGCACTTTACTGAGATGGACTAAATCTAAAAAAAATTATTGAACAGCTTTATCCCAATATTTCTTAACACAAATAATGTTATAGTCAATGCCTGCTAATATTTCTCCACAATAGCAAAACCTCAAGATCCCCTTTTTCCTTCAGGGCAAAGGATCTCCCGAACACTTCAACCCCTCACGACTTTTTCCACGGTTTATAGGAATTTTTAGTGTAGCGTAGTCCACCCTTACAGCTTATAATAAGATTTTTCAGCCACCCCTCACAACGTCTCCTCATTTTCCTTCCATCTAAAACTCTGCTTCTGCTTTACTGCCTTTAGCGTATCCTTTCTGGCTTTTTTCTTCTTACTCAAGAAAGGATTGAAGGTCTGTAAGTCTTATCTGAGCACTGGAAATTAAAATCTCACACAGAAGATGTAGGGAGCTGCATCTGGCTATGCTGGAACGGTGCCAGGATCTCAGGACACTCAGGCCACACTGGAGAGCTGGGAGAGGGCTGACGGCTGGCACCCGTCTTTACCTTGCCCACGAAGCAAGGCCTGGAGGGGCTTCACCTAAACGTGGCTCAGCTGTCTCCTCTCCCACAGGCTGCACGGGCGGCTGGGCGGGTTCCGCCACCCCACGACTGCTCCGAGCCGGCGGCAGAACAGGGCCCCGCCGAGCAGCGGCCATGCCGGGGCGGGGGGAAGGCTACGATTTTAGCCATGGCCCTCTCCTCCCCCTCACCATCGCAGCCCCTGGTTAAAAAACGGGGCCCAGCAGCCTCCCGAGCCTACTCCTGCCCAGCCCGGTCCACATGGGAAGAAGCCCGGGTTGGCTGCTGTTACCTTGTGAAACGTTGGAAATGAAAGACGGTTTTTCCTGGGGTTTACTTGCTTTAAAAATGTGGATTCATGGAGCGAACTAACTTCTCTAATTGGTTTCTCAGGCTGTGAACAACTAAACCATCCTCCAGCTGGTCTCATCAATACACAGAGGAAGTTCTCATGGAAAAATTCTTTTAAGTACGCCTTGCCCCCAGGTGCCTTCAATGCATAACCAGCACACTCCACCAGAAAAATTACAGCAGTCCCCATTCAAAAAGAGACTATCCATCTTCCAGTTTCACTGTACAGAAATCTCAGAAAACCTTGAGAATAAAAGGGTCTTCCTTGCCAGGTAAGTGTCGCAGCCGGGAGCGGTGGTGGAGTGCTGTGACCTTCTGAGGAAGCATCCTGAGAAGGACGTCCTGTAGACACAGGCACGTCCTTGCTTCCAGGCGGAATGATCAGCCCTTTTGTGAAACCCCCACTTTGGCCAATGCCGGAGAAAAACACGGCAGCCACGCACAGTGATACAACGCGAAGTTTATTAACCCCCTTCACCAGGGACAACCAGGGACAAACTAACCCAAAGTACCTGAGGGATTAGGGTTTATATAGGAAAGCTAGGGGGTGGGGTAGAGCAACATACGAATCAACATACGAGGGCACAGGGGTGGTACAAAGGAGGAAGGACCAATGGGGTACAAACACTCTACATGGAACAGGGAGGCATGCTGGGAGTAACTTTTCTTAACCATGCTGCAAGGGCATTCCTGCCAGGGGAGGGAGGCAGACTCTTTCTCAGTTGGACCATCAGCCTCCACAGGAAAGTGTCTGCATTGGGTTTCCCTCGTAAGGTTCTGACAGTGAGCGGGCTGCAGCAGGGGGATCAGAAACTGTCCCCGTATCTGACAGAGCCAGTTCCAGTCAGCTCCAAGATGCACCTGCTGCTGCCCAAAGCTGAGCCCCTCAGCCATGCTGGTGATGCCTCTGCTAATAAGGCATTTAGGAAAGGGTAAAGAACACTGCAGAGCAGCTGAGAAAGGTGAGAACAACTGAGAGAACTCTGCAGAACCCCAATTCATGAGAAAGGGCATGCAAGAAATGCTCCAGACAGTTAGAGATTGCCCAACAGCCAACTGTAAAGCAGCCTATGCCCGTGTAGGCCCATGGAGGTCCACAGCATAGCAGTGATCTACCTGCAGCCCACAGCGAACCCTATGCTGGAGTAGTGCCTAGAAAAGCTGATCTGGAACAGAGACTAGAAAGAGTTAAAAGGAATAAAATAGGTATTTACTGAAAGGCCTAAAAGGATACACCTTGGGCAGTAGAAGAGCCTGGTCAGGGCTGCACACAGCTTGAATCCAAGATGGCTCCCGTCCATGTGTTTTTACACTTTTATAAGTTTTGGTTCACCTACATACTGGGGTCAATTGTCCAACCACAGCTCCAGGTCATCAAGTCTCAATCCCCTGGCTCCCTTCCCTTCCCTTCCCTTCCCTTCCCTTCCCTTCCCTTCCCTTCCCTTCCCTTCCCTTCCCTTCCCTTCCCTTCCCTTCCCTTCCCTTCCCTTCCCTTCCCGGAACTTCCCTTCCCGGAACTTCCCTTCCCTTCCCTTCCCGGAACTTCCCTTCCCGGAACTTCCCTTCCCTTCCCGGAACTTCCCTTCCCTTCCCGGAACTTCCCTTCCCGGAACTTCCCTTCCCTTCCCAGAACTTCCCTTCCCTTCCCGGAACTTCCCTTCCCTATTGCTTATGCTTTTTGGGTAACGGTTGTCCTTGATTCTCTAGCTAGGAAGGGATTGTTTCGTCTAACTACCCTGTGAAGAGAACAAATTAACACCTAATATGAAGTTTCAGAGTTACACACCAAGCAGCAGATAATCTGAAAAATACCAACGCTAAAACCCAAGGCATCATTTGCACCACAGTTCTGCTTAGTAAGAACCTGCTGGCCAGTTAATGTGTTTTCTGGGGAAAAATATCTAACTGCTCTGTTACTTACACTCCATCTTCGGCAGTAATGTATGGATGCAGATGCTTTTACCCACACACTTTTCAGCTTGGTGGTTAGGACACACTTCTGATTAACAGAAAACGGAGTTGAAACCTCTGATACAGGAGAGAACAGTGATAGTATTTGTCCTGTTCTATTCAACTTCTAACCACTAGGCTATCATAACCCAACTTCACTTTCTCCATCTACCACTGCAGAGAGTTAGGGACATGCGTGCGGAAGATACCGGGCTGTACGGTCAGTTAGGACACACCCCCCTCTGCAGCCAGACCCCTGCCCTGTACCTGGATGTACCTTGCTGACGTAAGCAGGAGGAAGTGACACTAACTACCCAAGCTATAAGAACCCTTGTGACCCCTCAATAAACGCCATTTGTTTTTCCACCACATTGGTGTCAGGAGCATTTGGACCGAGTGGCCCTGTGGTTGGGTCACCGTGCCGGGCCAGAATCAGGTCGCCACGCCTTGAGAAGGTGACATCCACTAAGTGGGTTTTTGTCAAGTTTTTTTGGTTGTTTTGCTGTTGTTTTTTTGGTTTGTTTTTTTTTCAAGTCAGCCTCTGGATTGCTTTTCACAGTCGAGGGCTTGCTGATTGGCATTCCAAGCAGAAGAAAGGTCCTTAGTCCGCCAAATCTTACCAATGAGACACTTCCAAGCACCTACTCTCAAGCATCAGGAATCTAGAAATACCCACCCTACTGGCATTTTCTACTGGAAACAACTCTCCTCATGAGTACCTAACATTTCTTGAAATTCTATATAGCTAGGCTAGCTAACAAGCTTCATTTGCCTAAATCTTTTTCTATGGACCCTTATTATTTTCCAAGAATGATGGATGTCTGTACCAAAAGTAACATTCAACCTTGATCCTCTGTATTACAGTATCTTAGGGGACAGAAAACTGGGAAGAGTTGTGCCATGCCATGTAAGCCAGGAGGAATCTGTTAAGAGGCCAGCTTTGTAGTAAGGAAATACATGCCTTCTAGGTTGTTGAAAAATAAGACGTCTCATCTTAAAGCACAACAGCTCCAGTTTTCAAACAATAATTACTTGGCTGATTTCCCTATGTCTCCCAGTAATTATATAGTTAGTAAGGCAAAGTATTTTCAGCAATTTAGAATTACCAAACCTAAAGTGAAATAACTTTTCAATGGATCTTTTCCTGACCTAAACTTATTATTCCCTAACATTTCACCAACAAAACACTGACTTTTCAGCACATATAAAACTGAGTTTTATCTCCAAATATTGCAGTGTCACAGGTATATTTCAAATCTCCAGCTGACACCGCAAAATAAACCATTACTATCCTTCAATAGAAGTGTTAAAACAGCCTTAGAAGTCTAGAAAAACCCATCTGATAAATATCATTCTCTTACCTTCCAGAGAGAAAAGCAGCGTTATTTTAAACTGGCAAACTACACAAACTGACATCTGGCATATGTTTTAAGTGTCATCTGCACAGCCACAAAATAGATAACCTTCATATTCATTAACCTCTAAGCTCCTTTCTAAATCAAACTCTGTCAAACACAAAATCACATAAAGTCATTTATACTTGAGACAAGTTTGAATATTACAGGAACACTGGTTTCCAAAATTTTAAGAGATCCCACTCACAGATATCAAAAGAGCTTCTTCACATTCTTACAAAGAACTTTACTTCAGCTTTGCTGAGACAAGAGGTTTTGCAAAAAAAAAACCTGTACCCAAGTTCATTTGGCTCAGCCTCTGGATGCCTGATTTGTTCTAATCACAGATGCCAGAAGAGTGAAAGTGTCTTCCATAGAAAGAATCAGACAACCATGCCAATCAGTATAAAAATTCGAATTTCTCACAAACTGAACCATAAGAGGCATATTATATCACCATATATCACAAAAAAAAGTTTTACATAACAAGAATAACAAGTTTTGTTACTGATTGTTCACCAAGATAAAGATGGATTCCTTAAGAATTTTGATACTTCAGGGGAAAAAAAAGAACCTCGGCTTGTTACTTAAGAGTATGAAGATGATACAGAAGGGATGCAGAAAAGATGGAAAGATACAGGCTAAACAGATAGAGGAAAACAGCGCTTAAAAAGACCCATACAACAATGCAGAAACACTGTTACAAAAAGCTGTGAAGGGTACACCAGTAGTAGAAGTAGTTTGTACGTGAAAGAAAACAACTTATTTCCTTGCGGTTATGATACTGATATACACCAGTCTTACTGCTTGTGACCAGCTACCGGGAAACAATAGAAGTGACAAACCCCCAGCATTTTCAGAGCCAACCAATACCCTATAAAGTTGCCACGTTCTGGAAAACACAACGAAAACAAAGATAAATGTCACGCAGGACATGCAGTCTTTACATCTCTCTCATCTCTGTTCCTGACATGTAATCAATTCTCAACATTGGGGGTGCTGCTGCTCCCCTCCCCACCGCCTACCCCCTATTTTGATTACAGACAGATTATCTCCCTTGCTCCAACTTATTTGATACTGAATTTATCATCAATTTTTGGGATGTTAACGGAGTGTTCCAACGCAGAGCTACAAGAGATGCTCTATCGCTTCCCTCCTCATCCCCGTTTAGGCACAAACTAACTTTCACCCCGCATTCACCTGTACCAAAACGCTTCACCTTGCACTGACAGCACCGCACGCTGAAACCCCACATACCCTGTGTGCGGCACCGCCGCTGCTTCAGCGAAACCCTGTCCGAGAGTAGAACGACCCAGATACAAAGCGCGGGCCGTGCAGCCTTGGGCGTGCCCGAAGAACCGGCAGGGGAGCACGCGGGACTCTGCCCAGCCCGCGCTCCGGTGCGGAGCCCATGCCCGCCGCACCGCCTCCGCTGCCCGCCCCCCGCGACACCGCTTCTCACGGAACTCCTACTCGCCTCAGCCACTGCGCTGCTTAGCTAAGTCCCAGCTAGGCCAGGAATGGAAAGAAAGGAAAAGACGGAAAGGAAGAAGGCAGAGGCCGCCTCACCTGCCCGCGGCGGTTCCCGCAGTCCCCCTAGGAGGCGGTGTCGCCGCTACCCCGCCCCCTCCCCTCCCTCCCGCCACTTCCGGAGGCGCTACAAAAGTCTCGCGGCGCCGGCAGCGCCGTCGCTGTGGTTGGTCTAAGCCAGGAAACTGTGGCCCCGACGACGAGCCTTGCCGATACCTCTGCCGGAGCAGGTGCGTACCCGCGGCACGGCGGATGTTCCCGGCTGTGCCCGCCGGGCCGAGAGGGCGGTGGGTGGCGGTCGCGGGAAGCAAAAAGGTCGCGTTGGCTTTGCTTTGTGCATGCGCAGGGTGCGAGGCCCAGGGAACGGTCGCTCACAATCGCCGCTCCCAGCATGCCGTGCGCTGGGGCGATGCACGCTGGGTTGTGTAGCGCAGTGGGCGGGAACGAGGAGGGGCCTTCCCGAGAGGAATCGCTGGTGGGCGTTCTGGATGGTGCCTGGCGCTACGGCGGGCAGCGAGGCGCAACTTAGCCTGTGTACCCACTCGGCCTTGTCGGCACCCGCCCCAACCTTCTGTCACCCTTGCAAAACCAGGGAGGAATGTAGGCGAGTCTGTTAGTCTGATTTACACTTTTTTGGAAGCACCTGGGTTAAAAAAAACGGTGTTCTGAAGCTGTAAACTGAAGACAGCCTGTAAAGGAGCTAGAGGGGGACTTCTTACATGAACATTTACTGATTGGACAAGGAGGAATATATTCAAAGAAAGAGAGCAAGTTTAGATCAGATATTAGGGGGAAAAAATTATTGAGAGGATGGTGAGGCACTGGCACGGGTTGCCCAGAAAAGCTGGAAGAGTTTGAGCCCAAGTAGATTTGGGGCTCTGAGAAACCTCGTCTAGTGGAAGGTGTCCCTGACCATGGCAGCTTATGATATTTAAAGTCTGGCCCAACACAAATCATTATGTGACTGTGATCCAGGGCTCCACAGGCAATTTCTCTTTCTTGTAGAACAACAGTCACAGGTAGGGGGATTGGTCAAAAGCTGGGCTAAATACTTTTGGAGTTAGGATTGTATTTGTGTGTAGGAGAAAGTGGGCATTAAAAAATGAAATACCTGAGTGTTAGCAGGGGTGACTGTTTTGGCTAAGCCAGTAATGCCAAAAGACCTCTGGTTATATGGAAGTTTCATTCTCCTTGCTAAAATACTTTACAGTGTATACTTTTTGAGCTTCAAAGGTACTAAAAATGGATAGATGATTTTTTATCTTCTATTTTTAGACTACCAGATGCATAAGGAGCATTGAGAGACATAGCATATTAATTATCTGCATAAACAAGAAAACCAGAAGATTTTATAAATTGTTCTTTTCAGGGCTGTTTTGTTTGGCATTTTTTAGGAGTAGGCCAAACAAAGTAAATTAGATAGTGGGGGAAAAAAATCAGTAAGGGCACAAGAAACTAAATATCCAGGAAGGAAGCATAATAGATAGCAGTCCAGCAGACTTAAGAACTTACCAGTTTGCTGGATCAGGATCCTACTAAATTAATGTGTGCGGGTGCATACATGGTGAATTCTTTCTTAATTGGCTTACCTAAGCTCTTCAAAACACTTTTAACAGAAACTGCCGTTGTAGGATAGAATGTCTGCTTAGCTTAAGTGTATGCTGTGGTCCTGCTTAGAAAGATCTTGTTGCTGTGCAACTTCATTTTATTAAAATGGGCAATTTTGGCCTCCATGGAGAATATTTGCTGTTTCAGGCAAGTTTCAAAAGTACTGGAAGAACAAAGAATGTTCTGTAACATCTTCTCTTCCCATGTGTGCAAGTCTGTGTCAAGCCAAAAGAGTCCATCATCCCTGTGGTTAAGTGACAGTTCATGCTGGGCTAGTTTTGACTTCAGGTAAATTAAGTGCTGGACTGGCATGGACGAAACCCCTAAGTAAAACTTGAGTGTGTGCCCCTGGCAGTTGGGATATTTTAACTGCCCTTCACCAATGCTCTTTTACTGTCAGAAATACTAGTTAATTGACTTATTTTAAACAACAGAGACATGAATTTACTTCATGGTAGCCTCACCTCCTGTTCTGCTGTTAGTTATCCAAGTTACCAGCTCAGTGGGTTGGTTTAGCGTGTGCTGTCAGATATAAAATTACACGAAACTGCTGTGTCAGAACAGTCCTGTGTTCTGGCTCCTCTCCTTCCCTGTTCTGAAACACCCTCTTTCTTCACAGGTGAGATCATGGTATTGGAAAGTACATCTGTGTTAGTTCTCTCAGGAATGAAAATTTTACTTTAACACTCTATGGCTATATGACAAGAGACTTGGCTTGTTTTGAAAACCAGCTCTAGGTTGCATAAAATGAATTATTCAGTGAGGCAAAATTCTTGTCACTTTTTGAATGGGAAGTTCATGTCATGCATTTGCCATTGCTAACAGCAGCACTTAGCTCAGGGTGCAGGCTCCAAAAACAACATGTAGCGTTTTATTTTCTGGGAGGAAAGGATGAAATGAAAGTAGGCATAATCACTCTTTAGAGTGATTCTTCCCACTACCAGCATAGTAAAGGTGAGAATCTGTAAACTGAAAAATAGACATCTTATCTTACACATTCTGTTTTTGAATAACATCAGCATAGTAAAGGTGAGAATCTGTAAATTGAAAAAAAAAGTCTGACACATTCTGTTTTTGAATAACATCGCCATGTAATGAGATGATGTGCATTCTAGAGTGTCTGAATGTTGTCGCTTCCCCATAATTATAAGCCACTTAGCACATGTGGCAGACAAGCTAATTACTCTTTTTAGCAGACTATGTATTGTCACAGTCTGGCACTGGAACAGTGGCAGGATAAGGAAGAAATTTACTTAATGCTGTGGATAACCAGTATTCACTATAAAATTATGACATGGCTGACCCCAAGCTTGATCCTGTTCCTGCAGCCATTGACAAGAACAGGACTAAACTACTGCCTCATCTATGCTGCTGGAACAGATTTGGAAAATGTCCTGGTTTGGAGGACAGGTACTGCCAAGAAAAGAAGGCAGGAGCTCCTCTGAAATGGAGAGTGAAAATCCCCTCCCTCCAATTTATTATAATTTGGAAATTAAAGGGCTCTCAGGCAAAGATAAAGGTTTAGCAATAACAGTTCTTTTACTAATATATCTACAAGACAAACAAGAACAACATCAGCTATGAAAATCAGCGACAAAAAAGAACAAATAACTTAGTTCCAGTCCCGTTTCCAGTCACAGACACTCTCTTCCTCTGCACGGTTCCAGTGGGCGGAGCAGGGCATGGCCCTCGGAGCCGCGGCGGCAGCAGGCGGGAGCAGGGAGGCAGAGGCTGCGGGGCCGTGTCCCAGGTGGGAGAAGGGTGAAGGAAGGCTCTCCGCTCACCGTTTGGGTCCCGGTGCTCAGCCGTGGTCTCAGAAGCAGGCGGCTGTAGCAGGGCAGGGTGCAGGGCAAATCCGACCGCAGAGAACTTCACTCCTCCGCGTTTCGGACAGCGAGTGTCCCAAGGAAAAAAACGACCAACCTCTCAGACCCCCAAAACCTGCCAGGAAAGGAGACAGCCCCCACCCTTTCTCTTGAGCAAAGCTGGGAGAGCCGCCCTGCAGACTTCCTTAGCATGATAATGGGAAAAATTCTCCACAGAGGAGGGAAGACTAAGAGAACAAACCCAGCCCCCAACCCCAACAGAAAAATCCAAACCACTCAAGTCATGGAGAGGCTGCATCAATAATCCTGCCTGTGAATATTTCACTTTTTATTATTACATAATTATTTTGATGTTACTCTTGCTAAACCCAAGTATGTTCTGTGTCAGTGGCCCATTTTACTAATGACATTATTGCTTATTAATGTTATCAGGGAAGTCAGCCTGTGTCAAGGAAGGAATTTTTATCTTGCATGCAGAGTCTGATTTGAAATTTCAAAATCTAATTGTCTGATTAATTAGTGAAAAAAAATTCCCCTGGTTTCTCTCTGGGAAGTTATTTTTTTTCCTATTTGTCGATGGAGATTTTTCTTAGCAAGGTAGATGTTTGGACAGTCTCCAGTACAACTGAATTTGAGAGGTATCCAAGAATGAGAAGAACAATTTCTTTCTCTCTGATACCATTTCTTTTCCCTGTCCAATGAGTGTAGCAGAAGTCTCTTGTGTGGAAATTTTAAAGTATAGTTTGACAAAACCAACTCTGCTTGGAACAAAATTAGTGTTTCAAGCAGTGTTTCTTGTTGCTAAAGTTGATGGTGGACATGTATAATGGATGGTGTAACCTAGAGGCTACGTAACCAGGATGCCTCAGAGGTACAAGGAAATCAGTAAAAACTTGAAGATGTGCTTCACTGACAATTTATCTAATAAATTCTGTGCATTTTGTTCAGATTGGCAATGGTTCGTAGTGGAAAAAATGGTGGGCTCCACCTGAAGCAGATTGCATACTACAAGCAAACAGGGGAATATCATCCCACAACATTATCAAGTGAAAGAAGTGGAATCAGGAGAGCTTCCAAAAAATTTGTTTTCAAGGGTAAAACTTTTTTTTCTCAGTTGTTGTTTTCCCCTCGTTGTTTCCCCCCAATTTTTTTCCTCTCAATTATGCTAAAAATAGATATTAAGGTGAAGATTTGCTAACATGAAAAAAAAAGTGAGATCGTGCTCTGTAGCATTCTGGATTTTAATAAACATTCTCTGAGACAAATGCTCCTCAAATCCCTGGTTAATATATAACAGGATGTTTGTAGAAATGGAAGCTCAAACTGCTTTAGTCCAGGACAGGTTTATTTATCTGTATGAAAGCAAAACCTTGTTTTATATATTGTAGAAATATGTAGTCACTGCAATCCATAATTGAAAGGCTTACAGAAAGGGAGATAGATCTGCAGCTAGAGACGAGGAATGCTCCATCCAGTCTGGGGGATGGCTGGGCAGAAGTGCAAGGACAACTTTGCCATCAGTCACCTGAGTCACTTCCAGGCCCTTCCTGTCTTAATTGCAGTCCTGCTGTGCTATCTCAATCCCATCGAAACTGCCAATGTTGTGTAGAGAGAAGGCATAGCGGAGGTAAATCTGACTATCAGTGTCACGTTGCTGGCAGGCACCCAACAACTTCACAAACAACAGCTTCAGCACTCCTACCTTCCCTTTTCAACCCCAATGTTAGTTTGTGTTTCATACTTCCTGTGGGAATGCTGTTTGCATTCTAACTTGGCCTTGTAACTTTTTGTGTCCAGATAAACTTGGCTGAACTAACATCTCTTCAGAGGAAATAACTCAAATGTTTGTAAACAAAAAATGCTATGTTTACACCAAGTGAACTTATTGTAATAAGTTCTATTCTGAATCATGCTCAGTAGTTTAGTAAACTAAACAGAAAACAAAGCACTTGCTTATAATTTGCTGGTACTTCTTTCAGAAAACAAGTTGTTCTATGTTGGAAAAGACAGAAAACAAATGCGCCTGGTAATTGTTTCAGATGAAGAGAAGAAAAAGGTCCTCGAGAAATGCCACAAAAATGCTGCTGGCACTCATCATGGTATATCAAGAACACTGACTTTAGTGGAGACTAATTACTACTGGACCTCTGTAACAAACGATGTCAAGCAGTGGGTATGACTTCATAGCTTACTTTATGTAGTCTATTACAAATGTTTGGTAATCCTATGAACTGTGATACAGAAAGTACCCAGGCTGTTTCCTGAAGAGGAAATGTTAGCTTGCAATCACACTACAACTGGTCATCTTGGCAATGCACTCTTTCTGCGTTTTTCTCCTTCTGCGTTTCACTCTCTCTTTTACTGCTAGCTTGTAACACACTTGCACACACTATGGTGTGATGGAGACCCATAATCTCTTTTGGTTTGGTCCCTGAGAGATATTTCTTGTGCAAGGACTCTCACATATTTTTGTTATGATGCACTGTGCCATCAGAAGGATGTGTGACCAGAGTACTGCCAGGAGATGAAAATGATGTCTCTGCTTTATAATTAGGCATGTCCAGGAAAGAGTTAAACATATCAAAGCTTGGGAAAGTTCTTTTTCCTTCACCCAAAGATACAGGGGAAGGAACCCCTAGCAGAATTTGATCTTTCAGGAAACTGTATGTAAATGTTCTTTAAGGCCAAATTATTGTTGCTATTGGCTTGCTGCATCACCTTTCCTTTATGATTTACAGTTAGTAATGGGTTTTAAAATTTGCACTGTAAACTTGAAAGAGCACAGTGTTTTCAGAATGGAGAGAATTCAGCTATGAGTTCTTTTACATGTTTCTCTCCTGACCTTCAGTATTTTTAGGGTTTTTTTGTTTTTATGCTGTTTCTGGAAAATCTAAGGGTAAAAAATTGTAAGAAAGATGACAGATTTGTTTTGCATTGCATGGTCTGACCTGATTTACAGAGAAGTAGTGGAGATATATGATTCTGACTGTTATCATCACCTCACCATCGCTTTTTAACGATAACATCTTCCCTGCTGTTTTCTCTAGGTGTATGCTTGCCAGCATTGCCAGGTGGCAAAGAACACAGCCACCAGAGTGCCAAAAAAACACCCTATCAAAGCAGAGGACGCATGGACAGCAGTCACTATAGAGCTAATGGGACCTTTCAGTGTTACCAGCAGAAGTCACAAATACATCATAATTATGACAGATTTGTTTACAAGATGGACTGTTACCTTACCACTGCGTGACACTTCAGCAGCTGAAATTGCTAAGGCAATCATAAATGTGTTTTTCTTATATGGGCCACCTCAAAAGATGCCTATTGCTCAAGGGAAAGAGTTTGTTTATCAGGTAATTATTTACACAGCTGGTTAATATCTTTTTGTTGTTGTTGTTTTATCCCTCAAAAAATCCCCACAACATTTTCCCTTATATTAGATTTGAATTTTAGATTGTTTTTGAGAAAGAGTTTAGTATTTTTTTCTTTCATTAAAAAGGTAAAGAAGTTCGCACATACCAAAAATGTCAAACCAATTATTTGTAATTGTAATGCTATCCAGTGTTTCCCAGGGCTTTATTCTTTGTAAAAAGAACACGGTAAAATTATTTCCTGTCATAATGCAGGTTTTGTCACTCACTTGAACTGGCATAAATTTGCACACTGTGCAGTTGTTGTGTACAGCAATAGCTAGGTATTATATATTATAATATATTACTTAGTATAGCGATAGCTAAGGGTATTTTTGACATTGGCTTATAGTGATTATGAAGGACTTATTGCACTTTGTTCCTCTCAGAGATGATGAAGTCATCAGACTGTGATATGGAGGTAATGACAGATCGAGTTAAGTGGTAAAAATATGGTTAGGAACCATCAATCACTTGCTCCTAAACCTTACGGCTTTAGCTGTCATTCACATGGTGTGCTTGGTGCCAATATGTATGCAAGATTTTCCCCAGTCACCATCATATCAACAAAAGGGGTGAAAAACTTTTCAATAAACTTTTTAAAGAGGTTTTTTTTACTTGAAATGAGATGCAGAACAGGGGAAATGTTTACTATTTGTGTTCTTCTTCTTTTGAAGATAAATGAAGAACTGTTTGCACTGTTTGGAATGAAACAAATTGTGTTGCCTTATCCTCAGACAGATGATGTAAATGAAAGCATGTCCAAGACAATCAAAACCTTCCTTAACAAGTATTGTATAGACCATCCAAATGATTGGGATGAACATTTGTCTGCTATAGCCTATGCTTTCAATCTGACAAATTTGGTATGTGAAGGTTCTTCTTCTTTTGACTGATGTCTTACAAAATGTCTGCAAAGCTGTATGCTAAATTTGCTTGCTTTTGTTTCCTATATAAATAGGTGCCTGATCAAAACACCCCATATTTCCAAATGTTCAACCGTAACCCACATGTTCGTGATCCTGTTAATATACGTGTGGAAGGAGACTACAGTAATTTTGCCAAAATATTTGAAGCAACTAAAAAACTCAGTCAAGCACTGGAAGAAGAGAAAACCTCAGATTGCCAGGTGAATGTTATGTATTTGAATTTTACTAGTAAGAAGACAAGATAAAGATGAAAAGGTCTCAGGCGTAAAGTATAACTAGCTAACCTTTTAAAATTATGTAGGGATTTGAATGGTGGTTTTTAGTTTGTTTTCCTTCTCCTATGATCCCTTGATTTCAGTGTAACACATCTCACTTGTATTTGGGGGAAGTAACCTTAACAGAGACCTATTGTCAGAAATGTCTGACTATGTCTGACTTAGAGAGCAGAATAGAGAAGTCGAAAACTATTGCCCGTGGACTGGTGATTTATGAAGATAAAAGCAATTTCTTCATCACTTGTCAGTCCCACGTAATTGCAAAGTACACACATCCAAAAACCACTCAATGTCCTACTTAAGCACTGTTAACCAATGCTACAAAATTGCATGATTACTTTTGGGGAAAAAAAAAAATCATTTACCCATATCTTTCCGTAGGCAGATAAAAAAACTTCAGATGAACAAAACATCAGAACCAAAATCACAGTCAAAAGGAAGCCAAAACAATTAAATACCCTTCAACTTAAAGTTGGTCATGAAGTCCTCAGGCGAAGAAAAAACTGGTGGAAAGATGGTCGTTTCCAGTCAGAATGGATTGGTCCTTGTGTCGTAGATTACATCACAGAAAATGGCTGTGCAATATTAAGAGATTCCACAGGATCCCGGCTGAAAAGACCCATCAAGATGTCTCATCTCAAGCCATATATAAGAGCGTCCAGTGAAAAAGGTGTATATAACTTTTTGCTAAGTTTGTATTTTTATATATGTAAAAAAGCTGGGTTTTTTTTTTTTAACGTCTCTGTTGTGGTGTTACGTTATAAGAATGAAAAAGTATCATTCACTCACCAGTGGGAGTTATATTAGCACATACAATAATGTCATAGCTGTACTTTTGAGTATAAGGAGAATAAGTGAGTGTGAGTGACGTCAAACTATGTAGAGCATGGAACAGAGTTCATTAATAATGTTTCAAAGTCTTTTTAAAAATAGACTCCATTAAAGTGCTTCAAATCACTGGTTTGGCTTTAATCATGCTAGTGGATAGAAGTATAAGAGCACGGTAAAAGTATACGCAGGCTGAACTGTGTTCAAGGAGCATTTTCTGACTGTGTTTCTGTTTTGGTGCAGGCAGGATTCACATTAATTTCGCTTGGGCAATGGAAATGTTTTCTGTTCTACAATTTTAGAGTGTCTTCTAAAGCCTAAAAATAGGAAGACTACATCAGAGAACTGATTTTGGAATTACTTTAGTTCATTTTAAATTGTCCTGTTAAATAAGTCAGTGTTTCTCTTACCAGAGCAAATAAAATTGTCATGCTCTGTGGTAGGATGGCTAGAAAAAGATTTGGATAACCAGCTTCTGGTCTTGGTCTTACATATTCAGCATGCCCTTTCACAAATCAAACAGTGGCAGCTGCTTCTTTTCTGCTCATGCTTTGAGTCACCAGAGGCATTTTTTAAAAAATTAAATACTTGGTGTACAGAAGAGTTCTGTCACAGAACAAGCTGCTTTCTGCTTTGGTGTTCTTGAAGAGCAGAACAGTTCCCACCCTATTGGCACATGTAGCCAAGCTTTGGTTCTTGTAAATATGTAATAACATAGAGATGGTAATTTCTTCCATCACCACTTAAAGCTGAGAGATTTGCAAAGCTGAAACCAGTTCTGGACTTTCGTGTAACAAGCTGGAATATTTGTCAGTCATCAGTTACGGATTTTGTAACTAATACTGATTGCATGTCATTTCACGAGGCTGCTACTGTTTTTGAAGGATCACTCTGTGCCTTCCAATTTCTCATTAAATTGCTGATGCATGAGAAGGAAGTCACATACATATCAAACATGTAGATAATGAACAGCTATTACAATAATTTTTAGTAAATTGTGTGACTGTATAAAAAGCTAGAAGTAGTAGTCTTTGTAGTATTAGACCCTTAAACATTTACTACTGAATACTACTGAAGCAATGTGTAAATGTAGAATTCCCTTTTTCAGGAAGTGACTGTCTTGGTCGTGGCTGGGATTGATTTTGGATATTTGTTTGGGTTTTTTTTTCTTGGTTTGGTTTTGGTTTTTTTGTTTTGTTTTTTGGGGTTTTTTGGTGGGTTTTTGTTTGTTTGTTTGTTTGTTGGTTTGGTTTTGTGGGTTTTTTTTGTTTTTTGGGGTTTTTTTACTTACCTACTGTACTTTAAAAATTTTTTATGGTTTAAGAATGCCTTTTCTGTATTGCATGAAGAGTTCCCTTTGAGAGCATGAAGAAACCACATTTATCCATGTGCATGCACAGAATGGAAGAATCTACATATCCATTTATTCAATCTGTTAGTTCAGTAGGTGACTATGGTAGACATCAAGCTAGTCATTGATGCTAAGAAAAGCTCTAAATGTAGATCATCACAAGGATCATTTTGTGGATGTAACAAGATGCCACATATTTGATGCTGAGGGAAATTGGGAAGTTCACATTATCAATCTGCTGTCACTCCAACATTCTTGTCCTCTTTTGGAAATTGTTTTGAAAAGTAAGTTCGCACCTCACTAGCATTTTAAGTGTGGCTTCAGGGATCTGAACTAATGGCTATTTTCCTTTTACAGACAACCATCACATTCTACAAGGTGCAGTAGTTTTTGACCATGACTATATTGGTTTATCTGAAAGATCTAATAATTCGAGCCAACCAGACTCTGTTGCTGAAGAGGAAATAAATGCCTACAAAAGAGAAAATATGCCCACTGTACAGATTCCGCCTGAAGCCTGCAAAGACCAAGAATCAGCAGATAGTAAACATGAGTCTGAGGTCAGAGAAGATCATTGCATTGAACCAAACACTGCAAAGCCAGAGCAATGGCCCTCACCCTGTTGGGCCCTTCAGACAAAAACAGAGAATACTTAAGCAATACTCTTCCATTACATTTCATTGCCAAGCAGTTTGGCATTACTGTGGCAAACTGGAAAAAAAAAGTAAAGTAATTTCACGATTGCAAGCCGCACCTGATTATAAGCTGCAGCTCAGGGTGTCGGCAACCTTTAGGTCTTTGTCCATATATAAGCCACACCGGAATATAAGCCACTCTGTTGTTCACAGTGAGGACCTGCGTGCAACTAAGTTGCCAGTTAGTAACAGAATCATGGGATCGCGGGGTTTACTGGCTCGGCTCGGGGCCAGGCGGACTCGGCCCGCTCGGGGCTGCTGACAGGGCCAGGTGGCCCAGCTCGGCGTTGCCGCTCAGCAGCAGGCGGGAACGGAGCCCGCCGGCACCCGCGGAGGCGGCAGCAGGCGGAGACGGAGCCCCCTCGCTCCTGTGGCAGCAGGCGGAGATAGAGCCCCCCTGCTCCCACAGCGGCAGGCGAGGAAGGAGCCCCCCTGCTCCCACAGAGGCAGGTGGGGAAGGAGCCCCACCGCTCCCGCGGTTGCGGCGGCAGGTGGGGAAGGAGCACCCCTGCACCCGCGGCAGCAGGCGGGGATGGAGCCCGCCTGCTCCCATGGCACTGGTGGGAGGCGGGCACGGAGTCCCCCACCTTCCCCCCAGGCCACAGGGCCAGCAGGAGGGAGCCCCTGCCTCCCCTGGGCCGTGCTGCTGGCACTAAGGCCGCCTCCACCCACTGTGCAATTTGTAACAATCGCGCAATCCTGGGTTTTACTGGCAGGTGCTCAGCTTGGCACCCTGGCTGGCACTTCTGGGGTTGGAAATTTCCAAACTTTTTCATATATTCGCCTCTCCTGAGTGTAAGCCGCATTTCTGGAGTGGGAGCAAAATTTTAGTCAAAATGGTGTGGCTTATAATTGTGAAATTACTGTAATAGCTCCAACTTCCCAATCCACTTTACTCCTTGATGAATCTAAGAGTGTTTCAGGTATCTAATTTGTCTGGGTGTTAAGAAAAAACATTAGTAAAAGCATATATTCTGATCATGCATTTAAATTTCAGATTTTGTTGGTAGAATGGCAATATGGCCATGCCTTACTGTTACCCTCTTAGGACACATTGCATCATTGTAATAACCTATTCCATTTAACCCTTGGATGACTCATTCCTAATGTGCACTGTGAGATGAATTTAAACCTAAGCAAGTTAGTGTAAATTCTCCCTTCACTACAGAGAAGCTCATTTTCCTGTTGTGTAACAATTTTCTATTCTTTCTGGGAAGCTGGAGCCTCTGACTTTTACAACTTTCAGTTTCTAGTCTGATCCATTTAAGATCTCACAAAACAATAAAACTGTCAAAATCAAATACATGCAGTGTTTTATGCACAAAAAGATGAGGGCTTCAGCTCATCCCTGCTTAACAAAAGGCAATTTTAATATTTCAAGCATGTGAAAAAAAATTTAGGAGCATTTAATATTAATTTGTGCTTTTTCCACAAACATCTGGTTCTCCATTACAGTTACCTCTTCATTGAGCCTTTGCATATTGGGAGATTCTCCATGGACAGTGGTCTGTGAAAACTGAAGCACTGGTATTAACTTATTCTCTCATTTCCTTGAATAAGTTTTTACTGGTCTGGACTTTATGCTGAGAAGAGCGTTTCTCAAAGTCAGCAGCACAGGAATTTTTTCATATGAGAAACTGATGACTGCAAGTCAGGGTTTTTTTTTGTTTTGGGGGGATATTTTTTAGGGGATTGACATGAAGATTAAGAAAATAGGAGAAAAATGAATGCAGCAATTCAGCAAATTCTGGTTGCTGCTGTGGAAGATTTCCTTATCTTGCTCTGAATTTGTGTGTTCACTCTCATTTCTGCTCCTGAATGTCAAATGTCTTGTAACACAGGTGGAGGAAAGTACTATTTATTAGGTGTTTTCAGTGAATTATTGGCAATTAGATATGGTCGTCAAGGCTCATTATGTATCTGCCTCTTACAGAAGTTCATGTGTACAGTTCAGGATGTCTTTGATACCACTTGATTCATCTGTGTGAGAAGAGAGCTCAGCACCTTGACACGATCCCATCTTAAACTTCAAATGAAAAATAATTCATACCCAAACTATTTTATGTCTTCTAAAAATGCAGTCCTACAGATACAGTTCTTCTCCACCAAGACTTCAGAAAGAGTCTTTCTGAATGCACTGCGTCTGTGCACATATGGAATAAATACTTACTTTTATATATCATGCTTTTGAAGAAGATGTTAGTGTCAGGGATAAAACTGGAGAGTAAGGCAGTGTTTGTAAGACTCATTTCTGCTGCAAAAGAGAACCAGCCTCTCATTTTTTTCTTACTCCCAAGTGATCAGTTCCTTAATTGTACACAGTACAGGGGAGCTGTTTTCTGGGGCGTTGTTAGTACTACACTGAAGAGAAATTAAATGCTGCCCTGAGAGAGTAATGGGGAAAACAGAAACATTTAACATACTGTGCACATTTAACATATTGCTGATCATTCAGACTTCCTGGTAATTTTGATCTACTGGTATTAACAAACAGGCATTAGTGACTTAACAGTGCACTGAAATGTGGCCTTCTCTGCAGGGGGAAAGTTCATTGAAATAAAATACCAGATTTTCAAGCTGTTGACATGAAGAATGTCACTGGGAATTGGCCAAAACTGACAAGGCAGAAAGATTTTGCAGTATCTTCAAGAAACAAGTACTATACTCTTCTGCACCTCTTAGGAGACCTGCTGGCCTGCTGTTTCAACTTGTGTGTAGATGAAGTGATCTGCAGCAACCTTGCTGCTCTGGTAGCAGAAGCAGGTGTGCCAATAATCAGTAACTGTTGTAGGAAATACAGCATGTCCCCTGTGCCAGGAAGTGCTGCCCTGTTACAGCTTGCTAGCGGAGAGATGAGCAGATCACTTGGATACAATTTGCTATAATTCTGTATTTCCACCTACAACTCATTACTCACATGTGTGAGCCCTTTTTTGGGTGCTTGAGAAGCATCTCAAAATTCATCAGCAGAGCTGGAGCATTCAGAGCTGCAGCTGGTGGCAAAAATTGGTGCCTTGAATATGTAAAGTGATATCTAAGTAAGTGGGTTAAAAGGGAATAAATCAGATTTCACAAATTCAGTACTTAAAATTAGTTGACTATTTTTGGCTAGTGATGTCTTTAATTTCCTTATGCCTCGCTTCCCCCTTCTGTACAGAATGAGGAGTAATACCATATCAGATTCCAGACAAACTGCAAAAAATACTCCTTACTCTTAACAAACCTGGCAGACATAGTGAAAAATTCCCAACAAAAGCCTTTAAGAAAATGAGCTCTTTTTTGTGCAGTGCTTCAGTGATATGCAGTAAATAATACCTGTGCTTCCCCACCAGACCGATTCTAAGTCTTTACCTAGTCAGAAACATATCCATCACTCCCATAGATTGAAGATCAGGAAGGAAAGCAGATCGCATAGTTATGGTGTCATACTGGCAAACAATTGTTTTAGACTCTTAGCTTTCGCCTGCAGAGGGAGACGTTCGGGATCTGTATTGAAGAGTCGGTCACAAGATGGCAGCCAGGACCTGCAGGAGCGCAGGGCTCGCAGAAACTGCTGCTCACCCTGCCCTTCCAAGGATTTCTTTCCGAAACCACATTTGCAGCAGAATTTTTGGTAATTTTCACATCGAATTGTCCATAATTACAGGAGCATGAATAGATTTCCAAGAGCAGGATGACCTGCATTGTGTGGAGGCTGTCACGTGAGCCAGAGTACAAAAATACTCTACTTGTGCATTAGCTGGTTTTATACCGCATGTGCCAATTGTGATAAACTTTCAGTACAGCTTTACACCTGAAGAACTGGGGATCTTTCAGTACTCGTTATTACACTTTGTTTGCTGTGAGCATGACATCTCAGGCAAGTGCCTGGAATAAGGCCATGCCTCCACTTCTTTATGTGTGGCACAGTGTATATGATTGAGAACTGATCCGAGGAAACATGGCAGAATTGCGGAATTCAGTCCTTTTTCCTGCAAGTAATTTTCTCTTGAGTAGCTGTTTTAGGATGTGTCATGTCTGAAGGCAGCAGTAACAAACAGAGGGGAGAGGGTATTTAGACCACTGAGCATTGCAGTGGCCAGGCCCTGAAACCCCAAATAATAAGTTAGCACCAACTTTAGCCTCTTATGGCAGTTGCCTAATCTCCATCCTTAAAAAAATCTTCAATTTTAATTAAAAAGAATAGATGATTTAGGTTTCTCATATGTCTCAGAAGAATAAATGTAGTCTGTAATTACCAGTAATTTCACGATTATAAGCCGCATCTGATTGTAAGCTGCACTTCTGGGTGTTGGCAACATTTTGTTCTTCATCCATATATAAGCTGCACCAGATTATAAGCACTTTTGTTCGCAGTGAGGATCTGCACACAACAAAGTAACGAATTAGTAAAGGAATCGCAGAATCGCAAGGTTTACTGGCTCGGCTCGGGGCCGGGTTGGCTCAGCCCCGCTTGTGGCTGCTGACAGGGCCAGGTGGCCCAGCTCGGCGCTGCCGCTCAGCAGGGCCAACTGGCTGGGTGGTGCTGCCACCACTCAGCAGAGCCACCTGACCGGCCAGCGCTGCCGCCGCTGCCCCCGCCACTGGGCTCACCCGCCCCGGCCCGCCGCCTGCACTGCTGCTGCTGGGCTCGCCCTGGCCCGGTGCTGCCCCACAGTGCCAATGGGAGCCCACTCCCCCCGCTGCAAAACAGAGTAGCCAATTTATAACAATCGCGCGATCGCGGGTTTTACTGGCAGGTGCTTGATTCGTGAGCTTGGCTCAGCCTGCAGCTTGTACTTCTGTGTTGGCAAATTTCTGAACTTTGTTCGTATATTGGCCACTCCAAAATATAAGCCGCACTTCTGGGTTGGGAGCAAAATTTTAGTCAAAAAAGTACAGCTTATATTAGTGAAATTACTGTAATAATTTCCGTAGTTTGCTGAACTGTTATCACTGACTATTTTCTAGGAGAAAAAATTACTCCACAGCATCTTTAAACCAGTACTTTGGCACAGAGCCCCAGAAGAATACTGCCCATATACATCATCTGTATATTTTCTGAAAGCTGTACAGTGAAATCAGAAAGAGCTTTATTCACAGGATATCATGCTTCACATGTAACTCATTAATAAGAAACATAAGTGGAAGGAGATAAAGAAAGAAACAGAAAAATAAAGTGCCTTCATGACCTGTAGTGTTTAGAAAAAGTTTAGTGGAACTTCTAGATTGACTGGAACTATTTCTCCATGCTGCAGCATCTCCCCAAAAGATGTCTAACAATGCCAGCTGAATGTTTAATGTTTTTTAGCCACTGCGTCCAGAAATAGCAAGAAGTTTGCAAGTTTTGCTTGGAGAAGTAGCTGTCACTGTAGATTTTAAATCCTCCTCTGCACTGTCAGTTCTCCTCTTCTGCCAGTAATGTTTAACTATGCAAATTAATCTAATTTTTCCTCATTACTGGAAAAGAACCTAAAGAGTGGTTACAGTGTAAACTTTGCTAACAAATTTTGTGAAAAAATATTTTCACATTTAAGAATTAAAAAACCCCAAGTAAAGGCAAATCAGGGTGCTGAAACTGTAGGGTTCACTAGCATCTGTTTTACATAGAAAGTACAGTGACGTAATTTCACCTCTTATTTTTAATTATTTAGCTCTGTTTTGGGGTTTTTTACTGGTATAATACATGAATCTACACAAACTGTGAAGTATTAATGACACAGTCTTTAAAACTTTAATGTATGTCATAGTGTGCAATAAGTAATTAAATAATAATGTTGCTTTTGAATTGCTCAGCAGTGATGTTTCCCACAACTTTTACTGCTAATATATACGAAGTCTTTCATACAAGTTTCCACATGTGTATTTGAAAGGTAAGCTAAAGGTCACCAGGCCCCTTCTCTGTAGCATGACACATGCTTATTCCTAACACATTGTAGCATGACAGCCGTTACTGACCTAAAGATTCTGGTAAAACTTGAATAAATCTACAGTAATTTCATGATTATAAGCCGCACTGAGTATAAGCTGCATCTCTGGGTGCCAGCAACTTTTCATTCTTTGTCCATACATAAGCCGCACCTGATTATAAACCGCACATTACAATACAGAGTGTGATAAAAGGTATCTGTTCTATCACCATCTGATGAGGGTGGGGGCAGTGATCCTTATCTCAACGGCAGATATTCTGCTAATGGGCCATCCACTGAAACCAGGCGGGGCATTGTTCTTTATCTTTTCACAACCCATCCTTCCTCCAGCGAGTCATTTTCTGCCAATGGCCCATTGAGTCCCACTGTGGGACTGATAAAATTACTGCATCCCTTTGGGAGATGCTCCAGCCAGGGGGAAGAGCTCAGCATTTCTTACCAAGATAAAAACAGAGGTTTTGGGACACTAAGGAGCCCCTTTCTCCACTGGAATCCAAAGGAAAACTGGATTTCTCCACATCAGCACTGGACCTCCGGAGGTAAACTGCACCTTCTACAGGAGCACTGCTCCAGCTGAGCCACATCTGTCACTCCAGGAGGATGCAACCACCATTTAATGGGACTGCTACCGACACCCTGCCTGACGGGGTGTCAGGTTGTACTCTGACTTTGTCGGGATTTGGAGTTTGTTTCTTTGTAGTACTGTATTTCTATTTTAATTTCCCTAGAAAGAACTGTTATTCCTAATTCCCATATCTTTGCCTGAAAGCTCCTTGATCCCAAAATTCTAATAATTTGGAGGGAGGGGTTTACATTCTCCATTTCAAAGAGAAGTTCCTACTTTTCTTAGCAGACACCTGTCCTCCAAACTAAAACAGCAGATTTTCATTCTTTGTCCATATATAAGCCGCACCTGATTATAAGCCGCACTTCGGGTTCAGACCAAAATTTAGTCAAAATGATGCGGCTTATAATCGTGAAATTACTGTAGTTTTGGCAAGGAAGAAGCACTTGCAATTTGCCACAACGATCTAAAAATCCTAATTAACTCTACAGTGCAGTGCTTGATTAGAAAACTACTTAATCAAGATGCTTCCGAGGAATCACTTTACACCTAATGATACTTGGTGTCAAGAACAGCTGCTTAATTTGGATTGTAATTTCAGTTAATTGGGACACCTTCTGGTGACATGGCTGTCAACCTGTGTGTCGCAGATCAGTGCATCCTCCTCATTGCACCTTGCAGTTGCCCCGATCTCCCCTCACTCACTGCAGGTTCACATAAAGGTGCCAAAAATTACCAGGTGCCGTTTGCCAGTGGATCACAGCCACCTTCCCATAACTGTAAGATTTCCATGGGTTAGACTACTTAAAACAGGGAGATGCTTAATACAGTACAGAAAGTTGCTTAGCTACTTGGTCAGCCTAATTTTAATGAAAATAGCAAAGATTCTTCCTTCTTTAAAAGGCTTAAGAAAAGATTAATCAACATCACATGGAATGTAGTACCAAGTGTTTTAAATCTTAAAATGTGTAATCACAGTAATTTCACTACTATAAGGTGCACCGGATTATAAGGCGCACCTCCGGGAGTCGGCAAATTTCGCAACTTTGTACATTATATGAGGCGCACTGGACTATAAGGAGCACATATTTTTGCAGAGAGGATCCGCGCTGTGTGCAACAAAGTAACGAATTAGTAATGGAATCGCGATCATGGGGTTTACTGGCAGGTACTCAATTTGCAAGCATTTTTCACAGATTGGTACAGCCTTTAAACGCAGCCCCAAGCGCCCTCCCCATGTGCGGGCCCCAGCACTCCTGCCTGCCCATGGCGCCGGCTGGTGAGGCATGGCTCAGGGCTGCCGCAGTTCGGGACGGCTCGGGGCTGCCGCAGCTCAGGGTGGTTTGGGGCTGCCACGGTTAGGGGCTGCTGTGGCTCGTGGTGGCGCAGGGCAGCTCGGGGCTGCCTTAGTTCGGGGTGGCTCAGGGCTGCCTGCGGCTCAAGGCTTCTCCAGCTGCTGTGGCATGGGCGCGGCTCGCATTTCCGGGTTGGCTCGGGATGGCTGTGGCTTACAGCTCAGGGCTTCTGGGCCACTCGGTCCACCCCTCCCCGCGCTGCCTGCACTCTCTGGGAGCCCCGTGCCACTCTGGGAGCCCTGCGCCGCCCCCGCTCTCTGGGAGCCCCGTGCCACTCTGGGAGACCCATGATGCCCTGGCACCGCTGGAGCCCCAGCCATCCCGATCCAATCTGGAAGTAGGAGCCACGGCCACCCTGAGCCAACCCGGAAGTGAGAGCTGCGACCACCTCTGTGCTCCGGGAGTCCCGTGCCGCTCCGGGAGCCCCGCGCCGCCCCTGTGCTCTAGGAGTTTGGTGCCGCTCCAGGAGCCCCACGGCACCGTGGCACCACGGGACCTCCGGCCACCCTGAGCCAATCTGGAAGTAGGAGCCATGGCCACCGCGAGCCAACCTGTAAGTGGGAGCCATGGCTGCCCTGATGCTCTGGGAGTCCCGTGCCGCTCCGGGAGCCCCGTGCTGCCCCCGCGCTCCAGGAGCCTGGTGCCGCTCTGGGAGCCCGGTGCTGCCCCGGCACCGCAGGAGCCCCAGCCACCCTGAGCCAACCTGGAAGTGGGAACTGCGGCCGCCCCAAGCCACGGCAGCCCCAGTGCCACGGCATGGGGCTCCTGTGGTGCCGGGAGTGCCGTGGCTCGGGGCAGCTGCAGCTCCCACTTCCAGGTTGGCAAATTTCTGAACTTTGTCCAGATATAAGGTGCATCCGGATTATAAGGTGCACTTCGGGGTTTGCACCAAAGTTTTAGTCAAAAGGATGTGCCTTATAGTCATAAAATTACTGTACATGTTGCTCATTAAATCATAGTCTTATTTGGCACAACTGCTGAAAACTAATTTAAACATGCTCTCCAAAGGTCAGAGTGAAAAACCAGAATTCAACATTTAATATAACAAATAATATTAGCACACAGAACTTGTTAGGATGCAAGATGGTCTACTGGCTTATTAAAATGAGAACCGTGTTTCAGAAAGCTTGCATCTTCCTTTTTACATTGCTATTTTGCTATTGCAGTATGAAGTCTCTGGTACATTGTCTTCATAAGATGCAGCTTTAATAAGAGATAAAGAATATTCAATGCCTTCAAGCAGATTCAGGTGTTCCAATTTTGCCATTACATCTGCACAAAAGAGCATGAAACCTGAGGTGCTGAAATTGACTACTACCAGGAAGTAGTTGGTTGCCTGTCCGTGCAGTTATTAAAAATGACAACATGGCTTGGGTTGAAAGTGACCTTAAAGATCACCTAATCCAACCCCTCTGCCATGGGCATGGACCCTTTCCACTGGACCAGGTTGTTCAGAGCCCCATCCAACCTGGCCTTGAACACTTCCAGGGATAAGGCATCTACAGCTTCTCTGGGCAACCTGTGCCAGTGCCTCATCATGCTCAGAATGAAGAATTTCTCTCTAATATCCAATCTAAATCTCCCTCTTTCAGTTTAATACCATTGGCCCCTTGTCCTATCACAACAGTCCTTGGTAAAAAGTTTGTCTTTCTCATAAACTCACTGTAAGTACTCAAAGGCCAAAATGAGAACTTTCACATGAAACCATGCCTGTACTCCCAAGATTCCAGATGGCTGTCCTGGAGGTTTTGCTGTATGTGAGAAAAGAAACCAGCTTGTAATGCATTTTAAGTTTGGGTTTTGGTTTTGTCTTTTTGGGTTTTTTCCAGAAAAGTGGGATTTATAAAATCTTGCAAAACCACTACAAGGAGCTTAAAGCCTATTTTCCAATCGTAATGCCAGCAGTAGACTATTACAACACCTGCAATGACGATAATGAAAACTGTTTCATAAAACGCTGTAGCAATTACAGCTGTGTACTCTCTGCTCATAATAGCAGCTTTAAAAGGACATGAATTATGCTCTGATCCTCAAACTAGACTGATTAGTCATAATGACGTTACACAATGAGTCACATTCCAGATGACTCATACAGAGAAGGTAATTAACCAGCAGGATTTCCGTAAGTCTGCTGTTAAATGAGAGTTCATTAAAAGACCTAGGGTTCCTGTTTAATGAGTGAAAAAAGAAGTGTGGAGAAAAAAAGAAAATCAGTACTTCTAATCAGGTAGTATTAGATGCCCACCCTGACTAATTTGCATATTTAATTTGAGACACAGGTTTTATCTCTTAGCTGTGACCATGTGTTTTATAAAGAAAACACCTTGCAGTTTTATTTTACAAGTAAAATCCTTCTTCAGATGTTTAAGGTTGATTTTGTACATGTGTGCAGATTATTAGTCTTTAAAAAAAACCTCAAACAACCTTGTGATACAGCAAAATATTTTTCCAGCTTCCTTAAAAATAGCATTTTTTTTTCTCTGCTGGTAGAACACATTAAAATTTTTACTGTATTAAGTGCCCCCCATAATTTTTACAAAAGTTGTGTTCAAAAAAATTCAAGCAAATTCCAAAAGTACACTCCAACAGCCAATGCTCTGCGAATACTTTATTACACAAATTACATTCAGCTTCTGAAAATAGTGTTCTAACAGTGATACTATCTAAAAATAAGACATTCCAGGAACACATCAAGTTAGGAAGAAGAAAAAAACTGAATAGAGACTTTTTTCTTTCCTTCAATGCAATATCATGTTAGTGATTTAAAAAAATAGAAGAAGACTTAGCAGCTTCATTTTCTTGTGGCACTATATATTCTTTGTACTGCAACAGGTTAAGGACATTGAAGAGGAAAGGCACAAAACAGAAACTGGCAACTGAATAATTATGGAAAAAATATTTTGATGAAGCAGATAGTAAGAGTTATTTACAAGATCCCCATATTTGATGATAAAATACTACTGCTTTAAATCATCCTTCAATTAGAAGACTGCTTTATTAAGATGTTCACATAAAAAACCAATGGCACTGATACGGAATTTCCATAAACTCCTCCACTTAAAAAACATAACTAAAACCAAACAAAAATTAAAGGAACCAGTGTACAGCCCCACACAGACTAGAACAGTTTACAATTAAATATACAAGATTTTAAACGTGCTTAAGGGAAAAGGAATCTGACATTCTGGGTTGAACTGTAAAACGGACAACTCAAAGGTTGGTTTCAGGATGATGAAGGTGCTGGTGGCAGGGGAGATGCTGAACACTCTTCCTCAGAATCGGTGTCATCACCTTCATCTTTTTCTTGATCACTTCCTTCAGTGCTCAGCCGGTCAAACCCTTTTCGGCTGTAGCCTTTATGATTAGCAAAGAAGTTCCCAAGGTTAATTCCACCACCACCTTTCCCTATGAAAAGGAAAGTATTTTTTTCAGGTTTGCTTTAACTGTAAAGGGCAAATAAAAACCTATCTATTAATTAACCAGTATACTCGTGATTATTTTAAGTATCCTTCCAGAAGCTGTTTTTAAAGATTCAGCACATGAGCCACAAAAGCTAGGTGTATATATTGGGAAAGAAGAAGGAAATTAATCTTTGAAGTAGAAGTTTCAGACTATGCATTTTTAACATCCATTTTTTCATTAACTCTACACAGGTTACTGGTGTTCCTATCCACTTGCCCTTAGTTTCAAAGTGCTTAATTTCATTCACTAGATCCACAAGAACTCATTATAGCTGCTGCTCTCTCACTGGTAATGACTCATCCTCTTTAGTGGGCAGATAATGACAGATGAAAGTTGTAAAAGATATTTTCAAAAACTCCTGATCTTTGCCCCCAAATCTTCCTCTGAGAAAGTTCCTTCAAATCTGTTATTCAACATGAATACAGAAAAAACTGTCCAGTTACTGCATTTAGAAACATCTTCAGTGACTACTTACCTCTAAGTCTGCCTAAAATTCTGCCTGAACTAGAATCAAGTTTGTGTTCCCCATCAGCTGAAAAATAAAGTAAATTTCAAATATAAGCTAAACCTCCAATATTCTGTGATCAAATAAGTACCTGTATTTTCTGATAAAAATCACAGACATTCAACAAACCAATCAGCAGCTCTAAGAAGCCATTTATGGGAGTACTGCAGTAGACTATGCTACTAGCATTTGGTATAGTAACACTTTTGAATACAAAGAGTCAGGAAGCTGTATGCTGAAATCTTCAAATAAAATACGTCTAGTTCAGTTGCACAGCCCTATTATATTGCAGAATGTCCTACTCTGTCACAGTAGGTCCTGAACAGTAGCAGAACTGTGTTGTCTACTCCCTGTACATTTTATTCTCTGGATGAAAGTATCTTGATAAAACAATTTCATGATACAAAATAATGAGTCTAGTGATCAAACGTCTATTGCAGTCTGACCATTTATGAAAAATAATGCTATTATACAGTATGAATTTAGAACCATTTATGCAACTTCTAAGTACCAATTAAAGCTTTCAGAGCTATGGATTAAAGTGAATTATGGAAACATGTTTGACTCACAGAATTGACTAGGTATCAGAGAGCAATAATACATAATCTCTTGTAATGGTATCTGCTTTCATTTTGCTTGTATCTCTGTAATATCCAAGGAGTCTTTTGTTCTCAGCAATTTTAAGATCCCATACTAAAAAATCCAAACTGTGCTTACAGTATTAAAATTTCTGAATTCTAGTCAAAACAATATGAATTTATTCTAGTCATTTGTGAGATACCAGTTTTTTCCTTGACACCGATTAAAGTTTTTGATACATGTTTTGAAGAGGTGCTTGAGATGCACTATTAAAGTCTCAAAGGGCTGCAGGTTCTGTGTCCCTGCTGAGTCTTAGTTTGCATGCAGCACCACTGCAGCTGTTCAGGAGGGCAAAGGGACAGGGAGCTGATCTCTTCATATCCTCACCACCCCCCGCCCTCCGTGTTCAGTGATATTTGGAACTGGAATAATAAAAGCCTGTTCTCTAGAACAGTTACTGCCAGTTACCTCCATAGAAAGTTGTCTTCCTCCAGCGAATAAATACTAAAATTGCCAGCAGGACAACAACAGGGATAATAAGAAGAGTTGTAATAAGAACAAAGGAAACTCCAGTGCTGCTGGCCTGTTGAACCAAATGTTGTTTATCCACATTCTTTAGAGAGTCTGTCGATTCTGGCTTGTTTTTCAATCTGGTTTCAACAATTGTTTTTAATTCTTTAAAAAGAAAACAATTTCTGTATGTAATCCAGATGCAACAAGCAACACAGAACAAGGTGTTACAGGAAACAACAAGCTAGGATACCTCAAGTACTTTATAACAAGGAACCACAAGACATACTATTATGGAGACACTTTTTGGCTTTTGCTGATGTTATCTCAAATAAAAGGAAGCGAAAGTCTGACTGATACCACTTATTAGCAAAGATTCCCTCCCCTTTTCTCAAATGTATAAAGGAGATGTGTCAAACAGTTTTGTCCTAAAAAGTATCTACTATTTTAAATATAGGTAATTACCCCAATGTTCCATTTTTGCAAATAACTGTGTGGTGTAATATCAATTAAATACCTCCTTTTAACAAAAACACTTCCACAAGAAATACAGAAAGACAGTGTACATTACATTATCATAAACAAAAAGTTTAAAGATCTTTCTAACAAAACTGTGACAAAGGGTTAAATTTTCAGAACTGTTACATTCTATGAAGGAATTTTAGTTCTACAAATCTGGAGAGCTTTTGAAAACTGCATCCAGTCATTCCTGACTAATTTGCTAACTCTATACCTACAAGGAGAAAAATGATTTCGGGGAAAAACCTTTATGATGTTGCACATGCTTTGTGATAACTTTTAGTAAGTAAAACTGTCTAGCTATATATTTTGAAGTCAGACTAAAAAACATGTCTTAGCAAGTAGTTGCATCAGAAACACTCTCAATCAACTGTTTTGATTCTGTATCAAAATTAAAATGATGTTCTACTCTGAAGGAATAGAAAATGGTTCAGTTTACACACAAAATACAATAGTAACAATATACAGTAATGTAACGACTATAAGACGCACCCTTTTGACTAAAATTTTGGCCCAAACCCAGAAGTGCACCTTATAGTCCGGTGCACCTTATATAATGTACAAGGTTTGAAAATTTGCCAACCTGGAAGGGTGAGCCGCGAGCCATGGGGGGAGCTGGCAGGGCCGCGGTGCTGTGGCAGCCGGATGAAGGTGGGCCCATGGGGCCACGGCTGCTGGGTGCAGGCGGGCCCGCGGTGCTGTGGCAGCCTTGTGGAGGCGGGCCCACGGTGCCGCGCAGCCATGGCAGCAGGGTGGAGGCGGGCCCGCAGGGCCGTGGTGCTGCAGCAGCCGGGTGGAGGCGGGCCTGGGGGCCCATGGCTGCCGGGTTGAGGCAGGGCGTCGGCCAGCAGCTGCGCGGGGGGAGCTGGGGGTGGATCCTTGCTGCAAAAAAAAAAATGCGCCTTATAGTCCAGTGTGCCTTATATAATGTAAAAAGTTGCGAAATTTGCCAACTCCTGGTGGTGCACTTTATAGTCCAGTGCGCCTTATGGTCGTCAAATTACTGTAATTGTTATCACGTGGACAAGGATAACAACAACACAATGAAAACATGCTGTCTGTTCAAGAAGTAGTTACTGCCAAGGAAAATTTTCCTTCACCATCTTTCCCATCTCTGGGCAAAGCTACAGTCCTCCAAGTATCTTCCCTTATGTCACAACAGTACAAGCACTACTAACAGTCTGTCACCAGGAGGCTGTTAGAGTGCAGGCAACTCCTCTCCACTTATAAAGCAGATGACACAAAGGCCATTGGCTCTTTTCTCCCAGTGGAGCTGAAAGATCTTAATTTCAGCCTACCTAGTCTAACCAGTTCTAGACATTGCTACTTAAAACCTTTTTCTTACCCTGGTGTTACTATTGCATTTTTTCTCTATGACATTAGAAGGTCAGCTAAAGAAAGCCAAAATACATTTACATATCCCTAGACACACAGCATGATGTAATGCCAACACCTCCCTTTTGAGTGCTTCAGGCAAGCTATTGCAGCAATGGAGATAAAATAAAAGAGTGATCGCAGTAAGCATTTCATTGTTTCATAATGTTAGCCTTCCTTATTCTACTTTATTCTATACGCTTTAAATTGGCAGTTGGGATTTTTTTACTTTTCTCTGCCTGTGTATACCATGGCTGAAGCAAACCACATAAGCTCTGCATTTACCAAAGAAAATCAATTAAGAATATTTGAATATTTTAAAGACCTTTATACATAGTACCATAATCTGGTACTGTTTTTCTGAAGGGAAATGAGCTACATAATAGAATACAAACGATTAAGATTACTTTTCATCTACCTTAATTGGTATTTTACCCCTTTCAATCTTCTCTGTGTGTACTATCTCCTTAAATTGTTCCTACATGCTTTAGTTTTCTTTTTCCTTTTTATTTCCATGCAGATCAAGTACAGTAATTTCACGACCGTAAGGCGCACTGGACTATAAGGCGCACCCCCGGGAATTGGCAAATTTCGCAACTTTGCACATTATATAAGGCGCACCAAACTATAAGGTGCATTTCTTTTTACAGCGAGGATCCACCCCCAGCTCCCCCTGTGCGGTTGCTGGCTGAGGCCCTGCCTCAACCCAGCAGCCATGGGCCCCCGGGCCCCACTGCACCTGGCAGGAGCGGCGTTGCGGGCTTGCCTGTACCCGGCAGCCACGGGGCCCCAGGCCTGCCTGTACCCGGCAGCCACGGGGCCACGGGCCCGCCTGTACACAGCAGGAGGAGCGCCACGGGCCGCCGGGCCCACCTGTACCCAGCAGCCACGGGGCTCCGGGCCCTCCTCCACCCGGCTGCCACAGAACCATGGCCCCGCCTGCACCCAGCAGCCATGGCACCGCGACCCCGCAGCCCCACCTTCACCCGGCTGCTGCGGCCCTGCCGGCTCCCCGACGGCTCGCAGCTCACACTTCCGGATTGGCAAATTTGCAAACTTTGTACATTATATAAGGCGCACTGGACTATAAGGCATACTTCCAGGTTTGGCCAAAATTTTAGTCTAAAGGGTGTGCCTTATAGTCTTGAAATTACTGTAAATAAAAAGTCTAGTTAATCTATGGGAAGAAATGTGAACAGAAAAATATTATATTTCTTGCCATATGGTGTGACTGACAAGGCTGTGTACTGAAAGATTATACAAGAATAGAAATCAATTTAGTCTCAAATAACCCTTTTTTTGTGGAGGGTTGTGGAGCAGGGGGAGGGTGCTCGGAAGTAACTGTCTGAAGTTGCATTTCAGAGCTATTTCTGCATCTAAGGGAGCTGCCACAGATACCAATCTGGACCACACCAGATGGCAATAGTTAAATTTTTATTCTGTGATGGTGAAACACTTGTCATCACTGAAAATTAAATGTTTAGATTGGCTGTGAAATAGCATCTACCAGGTAACAGAGTTACAAGCTTCTTTCTTGTGCTTCCTATAGGAACTCAAAAAACAAAACAGTCAAACTAGTCAGCATTTTTTCCCTTCACCTTGGCAGAAGCAGTCCTAGTCTATGTGAACATACTGATTGATCCCGTCATTTTCATTATGAATCAGACCAACCTTTTGTTTCTTGTACCTCAATACCAGCCTTTTTAACTGACCGATGTTCCATTTCTGTAAAAAAAAAAATCATTCTTCAGGACAACTGATATTACAGAAAGGCACTCAGTGACATTTTCTTGCTAGCTTTCTCAAATGTACAGTACAATACTACAGTAAACATTCCAATCAACACCTGAATTTCACCATGGAGAGTCAATATAAACTATTCAGTAGCTCACAAGGCCATAGGGAAAAAAAAAGGAAGAGCTCGGTTCATGGAAGTTGCTTGCAATAATCAGTTTTTATGAAGTTGAAACATTTTAGGCATATGCCTATAGATTCCCACAAAAATAAAACTGTTTATTATAAACAAATTCATAGTAAATTAAAGGTTGGTTGAATCAGGGTTTCTTAGCTACAGCTCTTTTATGCTTCAGCAAAACTAAAAAGAAAATTTTATATAAAGTCTTCCCTCATCTAACCTACACAAATTCCATTACTTTTTTATTCTTATATTTCTTTGAATAAAAGCTGAGAATTGTTCATATTCAGTTTACTGGATGCAGATAAAAACATATTTAATCACAATTACAATTTATCTGGTCCAGTCTCCTGTTATTAAGAGCTGCTGACACCAAATGCCCCCAAGGAAAATCCATTAATTATAAACAAGGCAAATAAGGAATAGCTATCTTAGTCATTTATAGCCGCAGACTTGTACTAGATGGCTAACATCCTGAAGCCTAAGACTTTATGTCTGTCATACATTTTTTTATCCCATAATGGAGCAGTGGCTTATATTTTTATTCCTGTAAAACATCTAACCTCTCTCTGAATCCTACTAAATTGATGTCTGACGAATCAGATTTATCCCTCTGAAGTAAGGCTGCTTGCCTTAGGGGTTACTAGATTAAAACTGGCAAGTGTTTCCTCTGCATGGAAATAGGACTTCAAATAATACTAGCTTAATTTTCCAGTGATAAATGCTCCCAATTGAATGAATATAATTTTAAAGTTCATCTGTGTTTTTACTTCATATCTTGGGAGTTTTCTGCACGATAACCTCACAGGAAGCAGTTGAGTTCTCAGCAAATGATACACTGAAATTACTAAAATACTAGAGTAACACTTTTGTTTAAGCAGGTACTGACAATGGATGAATAAGGCAAATGTATGTTGATTCCTTCTGTGACAAGTCCTCATGTGCCCAGGACTCTTCTTTGACAGAGCGCACAACAATGCTGAAGAACAGCATTTTAATGAAAACTGAGCAGCAGCACGCAACTGCTGTGGGCAAAGCTTGTAGTGCACTTAAATGACTTGTTATGCCACTAGACTCTTGGCCAGGGGTATGAGATAAGTGATACTGACCTGAAGGTACAAAATGAGAAGTTAGGACATTAATAACAAAAAGAACATACTTTCAGCAGATGCAAACTTCCACACTGTCTTGGCATGAACATCTCCAACAAATACTGTTCTATCTTCTGAAGCAACAATATCATGTGGCATCTCAAAGCTCTGTGAAGATAAGTAGTCATAGATTACTCTCAAGTGTCTACGCTTTCATGCCACCTCCTTAACCCCTAACTTGAGCCTGGTCATATTCAATCCTGCTTTAGACTGGAAAATGCAGCAGATGCTGGTGTGAAATCCCAGTGTGTGAAAGGAGAGGAATTCCATTTCTATTGAAGGTTTGCCTTCTCCAGGGAGATTATTCCATGTATTAATGTTAAAAAAATATATATATTCGTATTACTTCTATTAATATTATTGCATTCCATTTAATCTGCTGAAATATATTTTTTCAAAAATAAAGAATCTTGGTTTGAAGACTACACATTTAGTTTTTGTTAAAGTTCATATGTAAAACACCATTTGCTATACTCAGAAAAAAAACCCTCTCAATATAATTTAAAGTTGGGCTGGAAATAAAGAGTATGTGGTACCAAGAAGGAATATTAACATTCATTCTTTAGTCTAACACAATATATAGAAACTGTTAAAAAAACCCCACAATTTTTATGTACAATACTGCATGAAGAACATTTAGCCTTAACTTACACACTAGTGCTCATTAAAGAGGGATATAACCATTCAGTTTCATATTATTTCTGCTTAGGAATAAGCTCTATTTTTTGACAAATTACTAGCATCTAAATAGATGAATATTTCAATTCGTTATTCTCTTAAATTAACTTTTACGAACTGTACTGGCAGTAATAAAGTTGGCTTAACTTGGCTGAAGATATTATCTGTAGGAACCATCTAGAGGAATCTAACATAGAAGTTTAAATATCTATTACATGTAGAAGCTGAGACCCAAAATTCTAGTGGTTTTATTTATTACTATAAAGAATTCCTTTTGAATACATTACATAATAAAACATTTTATTTCAAGCAATAGTCCTATCAAAGTTGGGAAAGTAGAATATTACCAATGTTCTCATATATATAATTCTATCCAACAGGCACTCTGTGCAGTACTCTACCTTTCTAAGTGGAATGAAAGTATCAATTATTTCTCCAGTAGAGAAGTTCATCACAAATCCTTGCATTGATTCTGCCTCTCCAGGATAAGGCATTCCATTAACTGCAAAGAGGAGACCACCTGCAACAACATTAGATTTGTCTCAAGAACCCACACATAGCAAACTGCGAAGTGAAGATGGAACTCTAATAGTTTAGATTAAGAAAAGAGAGACAGAAAGATAATTCAACAAGAAACTAAACTACAGGAGGAAAGTTAAGTGAGGTGTAACTCACTGAAACTTTGTCATTTAAGAGATGCACACTTATTCAAATGAGAAGAACCTGCAAGGCAATGTTTTATATATAGTTTAAATGTAAAAGGAATGTGAAGATTAAAAAAAATAATCTGAAGAATGCTTCACTGTTGATGGTTGACCTGATAGCAGAACGTTTTCAATGCATTAAAAGCAGAAGGTCAGCTGGGGAGTAAATGGGACCAGGAAAGGAAAAGATGTGAAAGGAGAACTCAGGGATTATACGGTGTCCCAGTTTGAAAGATAGGTGTCTGCTAAGAAAGGCAGAAGCCTCTCTTTGAAATGGAGTATTTAAACCCCCTTCCTCCAAATTACTATAATTTTGAAATTAAGGGGCTTTCAGGCAAAGGTATGGGAAATAGGAGTAACAGTTCTTTACCAGGAAAATTAGAATAGAAATACAGGGTTACAAAGATCAAACCCAAAACACTGACAGAGTCAGAATACAACCTGACACCCCGTCAGTCAGGGTGTTGGTAGCAGTCCACTTAAATGAAGGCTGCAGTCTTCCTGGAGTGACAGATGTGCTTCAGTTGAAGCAGTGGTCCTGTAGAAGGGTGCAGTTTTCCTCTGAAGGTCCAATGGTGATGTGGAAAGGTCCAGTTTTCCTCTGGAATCCAGTGGACAAAGGCTGCTTTGCTGTTCTAAATCTCAGTTTTTATCTAGGCAGGAAAGGCTTGGCTCCTCCCCCTGGCTGGAGCATCTTTCAATGGGATGACATAATTTTATCAGTCACACAGTGGGACTCAGTGGCCCATCAACAGACGATGTCTTCCAGGAGGAAGGATGGGTTGTGGAAAAGATAAAGAAGACTGCCCCACCTGGTTTTAACAGATGGCCCATTAGCAGAGCATATCTCCCACCGAGATAAGGATCACTGCCCCACCTGGTTTCAACAGATAGTGACAGAATACATACTTTTGGTCACATCCTGTATTGCAACCCCACAAATTATCCACCCCTTATTCTATTACTATCTGCATAGTGAAACCTTACACACAGTTTTCACTTAAGATTAGGTTTCCCTGCAGTACACAATTGGTTTCTCCATCTTTCTGCATTACTAAGTGTAACCAGGTCCTTGAGCAAAGAAAATCCCACAGATGGGTTTGTCTTTGCCCAAGGTGGGACTAATCCAAACAGTTTTTCCTAAAATACCTTTCATGTGTACCACAGGGACTTTATCTCCATCTACAGTGTGCAAGGGTTCCGACTGGGCAGGACTAGCTTGATTGATGGATCCTCAGGTGTTGACCATCCAGGTGGCCTTTGCCAAGTTTGTTTCCCAGTTCTTGAAGGTTCCCCCACCAAGTGCCTTCAGGGTAGTCTTGAGTAACCTGTTGCACCATTCAACTTTCCTGGCAGTTGGTGCATGATAAGGGATATGATATATCCATTCAATGCCATGTTCTTTGGCACAGATGTTGATAAGGCCATTCTTGAAAAGAGTCTTGCTGTCTGACTAGATTTTCTCAGGGGTATCATGCCTCCAAAGGACTTGCTTTTCAAGTTGCTTTTCGAGGATGGTGTTCCAAGCAGTCATGTGAGGCACAGGGTAGGTCTCCAGCTATCCAGTGGTGGCTTCCACCAAGATCAGCATGTAGCATTTGCCTTAGCAGGTTTGAGGAAGGATGATGTAGTCAATCTGCGAGGCCTCCCTATATTTGGACCATCGCCCACTAGAGGGGCTTGACCTGCTTGGTCTGCTTGATGGCAGCACATGTATCCACAGTCATGGATAACCTCAGAAATACTGTCCATGGTTAAATTCACCTCTCAGTCTTGTGCCCACTTATAGGTGGCGTCTCTGCCCTGATGACTTGAGGCATCATGGGCCCATCAAGCTAGGAACAACTTGTTACCAATAGAAGTTTATCTTTGACACCTCTATCTTTGCACCCTGATCTACCTGCTTGTTGTATCAGCATTCCTCATTAGCCCGACTACTGGGGACATGGGCATCTATATGACAGACTTTCACAGGTAGCTTCTCTGAGTGGCAATGTCTCTCTACTCATCAGCAGCCCAGACTGGTTTTCTCCTACCCTTTTTCCACCTTTCCAGCCAACCCCACAGATCATTGGCTACCATCCATGAATCAGTGTAAAGGTAGAGTTTTGGCCACTTCTCTCTTTCAGCAATGCCCAGGGCCAGCTGAACAGCTTTGAGTCCAGCAAGTCGACTTGATCCACCTTCTCCTTCGGTAGCTTATGCAACCTGCCATGTGGGGCTCAATACAGCTGCTTTCCAATTCCAGTTCATCTTTTCAATGCAGCAGGAACCGTCAGTGAAAAAAGCGTAGCATGCTTTGTCTGCTGGTAGTTGGTTGTACAGTGGGGCTTCTTCAGCCTGGGTTATTTGTTCCTGCTCCTCTTCATCAATGAGACTAAAATTTTACCTTCTGGCCAGTTTGTAATTATTTCCAAAATCCCAGGTGATTCAGGTTTCCAATACGAGTGCGCTGCACGATGAGGGCAATCTATTTGCTCCATGTGGTGTCGGTGGCATGGTGGGTAGAGGGAACTTTTCCTTTAAACATCTACCCCAGCACTGGTAGTCGCGGTGCCAGGAAAAGTTGTGTGTCTGTGCCAGTCACCTCTGAGGCAGACCGAACTACCTGACAGGGGGCTAAGATTTCCTTCTTTGTGGAAGTGTAGTTGGCTTTGGACCCTCTGTAACTTCAGAGGCTCCAGAGTCCCAGAGGTTGTCCTCAAGTCTCACCAGGTATTTTCTGCCAGAGCCTCTAGGACAAACCATTGTTCCCAGCTGCACAGTAAAGCACATTCTTCACCTTCGGTTCCATCTTGACTGGGCTACCACATGAGTGATTTCCTGCTTGATCTGGGTGAAGGCTTGCTGTTGTTCAGGGCCTCAGTGGAAATCATTCTTCTTGCGGGTAACAAGGTAGAGAGGGCTCACAATCTGGCTGTACTCAGGAATGTGCATTCTCTAAAAGCCTGTGGCACTTAGGAAAGTTTGTGTTTCCTTCTTGCTGGTTGGTGGAGACATTGCACTGATCTTATTGATGACTCCAGTGTGAATCTGATGCTGTCCATCTTGCCACTTTACTCCCAGGAACTGGATCTTTCAGGCAGGTCCTTTGACTTTGCTCTTTTTAATGGTAAAGTTGGCTCCCAGCAAAATCTGGATGATATTCTCTCCTTTCTCAAATACCTCCATTGCCATTTTCCCCGACACAATGATGTCACTGATGCACTGTATGTGTTCTGGAGCTTCACCCTTTTCCAGTGCAGCCTGGATCAGTCCATGGCAGATGGTGGGGCTGTGTTTCCACTCTTGGGGCAGTCAGTTCCAAGTGTACTGCATGCCTCTCCAGGTAAAACAAAATTGAGGCCTGCACTCTGCTGCCTGAGGAATGGAGAAAAATGCATTGGTAATGTAAATGGTGGTGTACCACTTTGTTGCTCTGGACTCCAGCTCATGCTGGAGCTCCAGAATGTCTGGCATGGCAGGGTTCAGTGGTGGAGTGACTTCATTCAAGGAACGATAGTCTACAGTCAATCTCCATTCTCTGTCTGACTTGCACACAGGTCAGATGGGACTGTTGAAGGGTGAATGGGTTTTTATGACCACCTCTTGGTTCTCCAGTTCACGAATTATCTTATGGATGGGGATCATGGCATCTTGATTCATCCACTACTGCCAGCAGTGCACCGTTGAGGGGGAAATTGGTACCTGTTGTTCTTCCACCTTCAGGAATCCTACTGCAAATGGGTTTTCTGATAGTTTAGGCAAAGTGTTCAATTTCTTAATGCCCCATGCCTCTACAGCAGCTATTCCAAAAGCCCACCTTAATGCCTTTGGATCTTTATAATAGCCATTCCCGAGAAAGTCTATGCTTAGAATACATGGAGCCTCTGACCTAGTCACAATTGGATGTTTCTGCCACTCTATCCCAGTCAGGTTCACCACAGCCTCCAGCAGAGTTAATTCTTGCGATTCCCCTGTCACCCCAGCAATAGAAACAGGTTCTTCCCCTATATGTCCTGATGGTATTAAAGTACACTGTGAACCAGTATCAACTAACGCCTTACATTCCTGTGGCTCTGATGTGCCAGGTCATCAGATCCACACTGTTCAAAATATCCATGCCTCCTCCTGGCTAGAGGCAGGGCCCCTCTAGGCTGGTTATTATTTCCTTCCTGGGCATACACAGTAGAGGTTCTTTCAAGTGAGTTTGACAGATTATTCTCTTTTTTCGTAATACCCTGCACTTTAGTTACAGGAGGTTGAGGCTACCTTCAGTTTAGCAGACCTCCCTTGGTTGGTGTTTCCTTCTCTGAGTTGACGCACCTGTGCTGCTAGGATAGAAGTGGATTTCTCATCTCATTTTCCCATGTCTTCCCCATGGTCACGCAAAAAGAACCAGAGGTCAGCTAGTGGGGTGTACCTTCTTTTCCTAGCTGGGGCTTTAACTTTGGGGCATGTGACTCACACTAGTGCTGCACTGATCTTCCTCATCTCCTCCCCCATCTCCCTCATCTCTTCTTTAAACTCCTCATTGAGTTCCTTAACCACGGCAGAGACATGAGCCTGCACTGGGCCATTGATCATACTTTTAAAATTTCTAAATTGTTAGCAACAGAATGTTGCAGTCCATGTTTATTTTATTCAGTTTATTGTTATAATGGTTTGTTCCTATGTTCCCCTATGTTTTCCTCAGTTGGTCTGTCCCCAAGGCGTAGCCACCCCTAAAAACTACCTTATTTGGCATTCCCCGCCCCTTGTTTATCATTGTAACCCTGCCCCTTGTTCCAACCCTTTTCTTGTCCATCATTGTAACCCCTCCCCTTTTTCCAGCACCTTTGTCAGTCTTCCCCTGGGCCAATCCCTAGTCGTTCCACCCCCTTGGAAACACCCCATTGGCCCATGTGACATTTTCTCCTCCCCCTGCTTCTCTCATGGGTTGTAAGCCTGTAGGACCCTGCCCTTCACTCCTCCCCTAAGGATCCCTTATTGGTCAATTGTTCGTACCTACCCCCCTGATCTGCCCCCAGCCTTAATCCCAAGAACACCAGTGCTCGAGGCTCTTTGTCTCTGACCCCTCCAGCTGGAATAAAGTCTGTGGAACTTCAGAAGCAGAGAGCCTCCCTTGCCTCCTTTACCCAGGCCTTGACGTGGGCCACATCGAAGAGCTGCTAGCTCTTACGGTTCTACCTCCAGGAAATTTCACCGTGTGGCAGTTCCCCACACCTGGTGTCGGTGTGCCTCCGAAGAGCTAGCCTGGGCTCCAGCAGCTTGTGTAAACAGAATTCACTGTCTCGTGGTTGTTATCAGCATTAATTGTTGCAATGAAGGTGGTGTATTGAGATGGCCTTAGGTTTGCCAGATTCTACAACATCTGCCCTGTGCACCTGACCTTGTCGGGGTCATTATCATGTTGTCCCTCCCAAAGAGTACCTCCAATACTGCCACTTTTCTCAGCTGTTGGATCCCTTCCTTAAGGGTTTTCCAGCACATTTTATGGTGGTGCTTCTGCATTCTCTCTCTGTGGACAAACTCTCTATTACACTCATTAAAAGCAACTTCCAGATGGAAAGGGGATCTGGCTTCTTTACGAATACCTGATCCACACCTGAGTTCTGGATCAGAGGTCCCAAATTCCTTGCCTCAGTACCATCTAGTTGCATACCTGTACTCATAAGGTCTCAGACTCGAAGAAGCGAAGTTGTAAAAGCCTCACAGCCCCATCGTACAATGTCTTTTTGCAGATTACAGAGACTTTCATACGACAGGAACTCCGTGATGATTTCAACCTCTGGCTCCCCTGCAGGTTGTGAGGGCCGTCCTTTCTTATTGCTATTATCTAGGTGCTTTGTTTTCATCTTAGATTTCTTAGTTTCCACAGGGGCAACTGCTGCTGGCTGTGACTGCCTTTGCAGTTCAGTAGATGGACAGATGTAACATTTGTGGGTTCCACTGCTGCACTGTCAGACTCTCCCTCTCTAAGGCAGGGGAAGGGTTTCTCACCAGCTGGGGAAAGGTATTCCTTCAGCATTTGGCCCATCTTACGTATCTCCTTCACTATAATGCCCACCCACTCCAGGTGGTTCCTTTCAGAGGTGGGCCATGGGGCAGGGTCAGTCTCTGTGGCACCTATTTCCTGGGGTAGGTATCAGAGTGGTTATCCAAGCCAATATCCCCTTGTCTCTGAATGCTAAATAGAATAGGTCTATCAGCAACACCAGCCACTGTATGATATCATTAGCATTTAGAGGAAACTTGAACTCTTCAAAAACTGGTGGGGTAGACTCAAAAAACTGGGTGAAGGTTGGGAGAAAATTTTCTCTGGTGTCATTCCCTCAGAGTAGGTACCATTATTAAAGTAACCTCAAAAACGTACAGTTAAGAGTGTGATAGCCCTGAATCCATGTACGTGCCTTCCAAAAGAAGTTAAAAATGCTTTAATTCCTCACCTTATTAACCCATAAAGCAAACTGGATAACAGCCACAGTAACTTTAGTTATAGGGCCTGTGTTTAGATAAGGGCCTGCAAATGTGAGAAACATAGCCACGACCATGTGCCACCAGGGTAAGCTAGACCACATGGTGCCACCTAATGAGGTTTCTATATCCAGCACAAAAAAATTAGATTACTCAAGCACTGTTGTTCCTTTTTCCTCTCAATAGCCTCATTCCCCACATTGGGCAGCAAAATCTGTCCTGGTTTGAAAGATAGGTGTCTGCTAAGAAAGGCAGAAGCCTCTCTTTGAAATGGAGAATTTAAACCCCCTTCCTCCAAATTACTGTAATTTTGAAATTAAGGGGCTTTCAGGCAAAGGTATGGGAAATAGGAGTAACAGTTCTTTACCAGGAAAATTAGAATAGAAATACAGGGTTACAAAGATCAAACCCAAAACACTGACAGAGTCAGAATACAACCTGACACCCCGTCAGTCAGGGTGTTGGTAGCAGTCTGCTTAAATGAAGGCTGCAGTCCTCCTGGAGTGACAGATATGCTTCAGTTGAAGCAGTGGTCCTGTAGAAGGGTGCAGTTTTCCTCTGAAGGTCCAATGGTGATGTGGAAAGGTCCAGTTTTCCTCTGGAATCCAGTGGACAAAGGCTGCTTTGCTGTTCTAAATCTTTATCTAGGCAGGAAAGGCTTGGCTCCTCCCCCTGGCTGGAGCATCTTTCAATGGGATGACATAATTTTATCAGTCACACAGTGGGACTCAGTGGCCCATCAACAGACGATGTCTTCCAGGAGGAAGGATGGGTTGTGGAAAAGATAAAGAAGACTGCCCCACCTGGTTTTAACAGACGGCCCATTAGCAGAGCATATCTCCCACCGAGATAAGGATCACTGCCCCACCTGGTTTCAACAGATGGTGACAGAATACATACTTTTGGTCACATCCTGTATTGCAACCTGAGATATATGGCAAAGAAATTGGTTTTGTCAGTTTTTTCTGTTTAATATTTTGGAAAGTTTCTAACACTCAGTTTTTTTCTTCTAGTAAAGAGATCAGAGCAGACTGTTCAACTGGAAACAGAAGGTGTAAGACAAGTTGGAGGTTAGTAATGCATGAGGTTTGGATGCATTCACTCAAATTCAGAAAGAAATCAAATGTGAAATTATATATCTTCAGGCCAAATTAAGTAACCCAGCACTGTAAACAGCCGCTTCTCCAGGAGACTAGCAGAATACTGAAGTACTGCCCACTTAAAAGGACTGAAAAGGTTGCCTGCAAACACACATTTCCAATTCTGGCATCCATTTCCAGTAAGATGGTAGAATCCACAATGAAGAGTAAGACATGGGTATGTGTGGCCTGTCAGAACAAGTTGGTATGCCTTCTCTAAGGACAGTGCCTTAGCTCTGAACAGGGAGAAAAAACACAGGCAAGCAGATTCTATAGACATACCTGCACTTTCAGAAATCCCTTGACGAGGTAGTGTATTAGAAGTTACTGAACCTGAGTTATCAAAGGGCTGAATGAAAGATTCACTAATAAACAGGAAGCAGACAGCAAAGCTTATGGGCAGAGCTTATAATTCTTCAGAACAGGGAAGTCTGAATAGTGTGATCTTGAAGTGATCAGTCAGAAATATTATTCAATAGTTTTCATTAATGACTGAAAAATTGAGTGAACAATGACTTCTAGCAGCCTGAGGAAGGTAATTGAGTTCTGTGGAGAAGTCAAAAGCTTGATAAAACTAAGGAAGACTTTTTATAAGAGTAAGTTGTTTAACAGATGACAGAAGGGCTTCTGCAAAGAAAAATTAAAAGTGATGTTTCTTCTAAAAAATATTCCAGATCATACCTATGTGATGTTTGAACTTGGAACTGGCAGCTACAGCTCAGGAGAGACATCTCTAAGCCATTCTTAAAATATTCCTGAAATCTCCACCTCCATGTACAGTGTTAGACAAAATTTCAGTAGAATGTGTGATATCATGAGCAGGAGAATTAGGAATGCAGGGAAGTTCTACTCTATGAAAAACTCAGCATGCAGACATATTGTGTACTGAGTGCTCTTTTACTCTCTGCATCTAAAAAAGGTTCAAAGGAAGTTAAAGATGCTGGAAGAGAAAGGCAAATACAATACTCAATAGGCTGAAGCAATTAAATAGCTTATGGGGAGAGACTAATAAAGCAAGATGAAGAAGCACCAGATTGGAGGAGTGTGGAACTCAACTCCCAAAATTCTGAGATTGAAAAGCACTCAATGAAACTTGGTCACTTTATATACTGGAAAAAAAAAAAAAAAAGGTTGGTAATGAACTTCTGGAGCCTGCAGTAGTGGAAAGCCAATGAACCAGATAATACAAGTCAGTTCAAAATGGGATTAGAATTTAGGGCAATATGCCTGTATAAGAATACTATGAAGAAGAGATCAGAGGTTATCTCCTAAAACTGCTAAATAAAGGGTTTGTGGATGCATGGTGAATAGGACAGGAATGACTACAAAATGCATCCAGGCATATACATACTCTCAGAATGTCTCTTTCCACTGTCAGAGACAGATAGATATCAAGCATCTCATCCAGAATATTTCAGCATTTTTCTACATTCTTGTCAGACGCAAAAGAGAGAAACATGACATTAAATTTGGCAAGAAGGAGTCAGGAACCAAACATGCCCAAACTCCTCATCCAGTTCTTAACATTTACCTTACCTTCAGTATCAGTATTAAAAATCTAATCCCAAATAATAATCCCAAAATTAAAAAAAAAACCCCAGTAATTGTTAACCAGACTGATATTAAAAACCACAATAATTTCTGTTTGCTTTCAGTTCTTTTGTTTTATGAAATCAAAAACCACTCTTGATCATTTGATCTTAATTTTGCTCTCTTCAATGGACCAAAATGAGTACCAAGAAATTCTTATTATCAATAATAATTCATTATTAACTGACTAACTGTGCAGTTACCAGGAAACAGCAAGATCATCTACTTGCTGACATCACATTTAGGGACTAATCAATCATTTTTTAGAAGCAGAGATTAGATGCAAGCTTCCCTCATCTGCAAGTAGGAAAAAAAGTAGTTCTCAAATTTTCCATTGCATCAGGACTGCTCAGGAAGATAATTAATAATTGTCCTAAGATAACATAACAGCATTTCAGGAAATAACAGGACATTCTGGCACAAAGCAACTACTTGAAATATGAAAAACAAGAAAAAAGATTACCTGGAACATATGAAACTGCAAACAACTCTCTTCCAAACGCTGTGTGTTTGATCTCTCTTGTGAACTCTCCAGTCTCCAACCTGAAGCACTGAATTCGACCATTTTCTCTATCTGCAACGCACAACTGACTGAAGTCAGGGATCAGGGCTAAGCTGTGGGGGATACGAAACTGTCCAGGCCTGGATCTGCCTAGAGAAGTCTCTGCAATAAGAAAACCCAAGTTTGTGTTAAAGTACACACTGAAGCTATCAGTTTTACTTAGAAACAGCAGTATGCCACATAATGCAATGTAACCCTGGGAAAAGACTATGGTCAGCTTGCCTTCTCCTAGCATTTAGGTAGATAACTCATGGTAGCCTAGTGCGTTTTCTTTATAAATCCCAAATTTAGAGTTTGCAATTTCCTGAGAATATTCAGCATAGTTAGAGTGATACATAAATCTGAGTCAGGCAGAAATAGAATTATTCATAAAACTTAAAGTAGATTAAATCACAGCATAAATCTGGCAAAAAAAATATTCCTTTCTTCTATGTTTAAGAAAAAAAAATTGGCTTTATGAAAGTCAGAATATTTTCTTGACCAAATAGGACATACCAATATTTATTCTGAAAGCAAACCCCGAATTTTATTTTCAGTAAATATATAACCACAACAAGTAGCTGTAGAAAAAGCCAAGAGAAAATTTGGATGAAAGGACAAGGCTGAAATTCATTTCAGATATAGAAATTAGTTTAAAAAAATTAATAGTAACATTAGCAATTTTGTGGTTTATGATGAGTTCATGGTAACAGTAGTATGGGTAGATTACCAAGAGCCTTGACTGTACCTTCTCCCCACTGCATCACATACAGTCCATTTGGAGAGAACTGAATAATCCGACTGTTGCAGTAGCCATCAGAGACATAAATGCAGCCAGTGATCGGGTCCACGGCCACATCAGTTGGTTGACAGAAATGATTTTTGTCACTGCCTGGTTGCAAAGCCACTCCTAAGATCAGCAATGGCTCTTTGTCATTGGCTCCTAGTTTGAAAACCTATTTTTCAGTCAAAAGGAAAAGAGGTTTCAGTTACCGAAGGTGAAACTTAAGACCTATATGGCCTAGGGGGAAACTCCTATCACTGTGTATAAAATAAATTTACATACCAAACATAATCTTAATATATTGACCATTAATATCTATTTTTAGTTTTTCAATAGTGCTGATTCTGGGAAACTTCTGCTTAAAATACAGATTTCCTGTCATTACAAAGCAAACAATAAGCTTCACTTATTAGACTTAAGTGCATCAATAAGCAAAAGACATACCAGAAAGTTGCAGAGAGATCTTGAAAGGCTAGAGAGAGGGGCTTCATGAGAACATTGTGAAGTTCAACTAGGTGGAGTGCAAGATCTTGCACCTGGGCTGGGGCAATCCCAAGCACAAATACAGGCTGGGAGGAGAAGGGGTTGAGAGCAGCCCTGAGGAGAAAGTGCTGGTTGATGAGAAGTTCAACATGAGCTGGTAACAGCCAGAGGGTCAACCACCTCCTGGGCTGCATCCAGAGCCCTGTGGGCAGTAGGGAAGAGAGGGGATTCTGCCCCTCTGCACCACTCTGGTGAGACCCCACCTGCAGAGCTGCCTCCAGCCCTGGGGTCCCAGCACAGGAAGGACGTGGAGCTGCTAGAGGGAGTCCACAGAAGGGACACCAAGGTGATCAGAGGGATGGAGCTCCTCTACTATGAGGAAAGGCTGAGAGAACTGGGATTGTTCAACCTGGAGAAGAAAAGGCTTCTGGGTGACCTAATTGTGGCCCAGTTCCTGAAGGGAGCCCACAAGAAAGGTTGGAAATGGATTTTTTACATGTATCATATAGTGATAGAACAAGTGGGAATGGCTTCAAGGGACAGGGTTTAGATTAGGTATAAGGAGGAAATTCTTTACCATAAGGTTGGTGATGCCACTAGTGAGATTGCCCAGGGAAGCTGTGGCTGCCCCACCTCTGGAAGTGTTCCAGGCCACATTGGATGGAATTCTGAGCAACCTGGCCTTGTGAAAGGTGGCCCTGCCCATGGCAAGGCAGTTGGAACAAGATTATCCTTGAGGTCCCTTCCAACTTAGACCATGATTCTATGGTCTGAGTCTATGATTCTATTATTTCTACGTGCTATGTCCTTGTAGCAAATTATTCAATACTATTAGATTCCATGAAATGCGCAGGGGTAAATTTCTATAGGCATATTTTTAATGTTATTCTTAACAGGCCACGATAAGCAATGCCAAATCTCTAGGAAAATAAAAATATTTTTTAGCAAAATATTAAGGTCCTGGTACTAATGCTTCAGAAACATACCTGATGAAGAGCTACATCAGTGACCCAGTAGTTACCACTTTTATCTACACTCAAACCATGTGGTAAATAAAATCTGCAGGGACAATGTAGAAGAATGAAGTTAAAAACATTTTTCTGGAAGAAAGATATAGATGTGAAGATTTCATTTTTATCTACAGATCATAAACAAATACTGTACACACTAATTATGTGTAGCATTTAATGAAAAATACAGTTTTACAGTTTAGAATTTTCCTGACAAGAATGTCTCAGTTATGAAATTCAGTTGATTTCAGATATCTCATTCAGCATCTATAATGACAATGTGCAATATTAATGAGCTCTGCACTTCTTTTAACCTGGCTGGTAAATGCAATTGTTTGAAATGTAAGAAAGCAGAGGAAATAGAGATGGAAAATTAATTGTATTACTTGTTGAATTTGTATTTATTAATTTATTTATTCATTTACTTGAAGATACTTAGAAACTACAATTACAGTGATTACATTATTATAAGCTGCACCATTTTGACTAAAATTTTGCTCCCACCCCGTAAATGCAGCTTACACTCAGGAGCAGCTAATATGTGAAAAATTTTCTGAAATTTCCAACCCCGGCAGTGCAGCCGAGGTGCCGAGCTGAGCACCTGCCTGTAAAACCCCGGATTGCGCGATTGGTTACTCTGCTGTGTGGTAGGTGGAGGTGGGCTCCGTGCTGGCAGCGTGGCGGGGAGGCGGGGGCTCCCTCCTGCCAGCCCCGTGGCCTGGGGCAGAGGCAGGGGGCTCCGTGCTGCCATCCCTGCGGCTCGGGCGGGAGGCGGGGGGCTCTCTCTGCTGGCCCTGTGGCCCAGGAGGGAGGTGGGGGGCTCCTGCCCCTGCCTGCCACCACTGCTGCGGGTGACAGCAGGCTCCATCCCCGCCTGCCACAGCGGGGCAGCGCCGGGCCGGGGCAAGCGAGCCCGGTGGCAGCGGCGGCCAGCCCCGAGCGGCCCCGCCAAGCAGCAGCGCTGAGCTGGGCCACCTGGCCCTGTCGGCACATGGCCCGAGCCGAGCCAAGCCCGCACGGCCCAAGCCGAGCCAGTAAACCCCGCGATCCTGTTACTAATTGGCAACTTTGTTGCACGTGGGTCCTCACTGCGAACGACAGAGTGGCTTATAATCAGGTGCGGCTTATGTATGGATAAAGAATGAAATGTTGCCGACACCCAGAGATGCAGCTTATAGTCAGTGCGGCTTGTAATAGTGAAATTACTGTACACAACTATGCACAAATGTAATAAAAAACACACAAAAATGGGTTTAGGGACACTTTGGCATAAAATATATGGAAATATTAGTTCAAATAATAAGAGCAAAACAACCCAACTTACAGACTTTTGCCTGTGGAATGGAGCACTTTTGCATTACTTGGATTCAGGACAACAATTGTGTTCTGTTCAATTGGTCCAAGTCCTCTTTGCTGATAGACAAATTTGCTGTCAAAAGAACTGTACAAAAAGATTTGAATAGAAAGCCAGTATTAGAAGGTTCGACTAATGAATGATATACACACAGTTTAAAGCCAAGTTCTGTAGTTCAGTTCCAGTGTGGGGTTACTGGTTCTTTTTTCTTTAAATATAAACCTTATTACATCACTGTATGATTGTAAGAATTAAAAATGTTTTATGTCTGTGTTTTCTACTGGGGTTATGACTTCCAAACTAAAGGAGCACCAAATCAACACAGCAATAATTAAAGGTAGACCTAAACCAAGTAAGTAAAAATCCCTTTTCATTTTTTAAAATAATTCCATTGCCATGGCAACCCAGAAAAGAAAAATTCAACAGTGCAGCCTGACAAAAAATATAGGTAATCACCAGGGCATACCTGCCAGTAAGACCAGGTATAGTTTGTACCATCTAAGGCAATCTGTGCATGTTTGCAGGTCTTCTGCTTTTTCTTTTTTCATATGCAGTTCAGTGTTTTGCTAGAGCTTACTACTACAAGATTTAGTTCTTATGGTTCTCATCCTTTTCACAGTGCTTACACAAGACTGTAGGATATTATGTGCATTCCTCCTAATCCTTCAAAATTGCACTCAATTTTCAGGGTACGTGGAATATATTGATAAAAAAAATTTGAACATGTCACTATTTAATATATTAAGAATCAGAAAACTTTTACTAGGCATGAAATTATCATATGCTTCCAAAAAAAAAAAAAAGTTTTCAGTATCCTTACAGAGAAGTTGGCTATTACTCTAACCTGTTAAAATATATGTTCAACTTTTAGTGAAGGTAAACAGTGTAAAATATTTTGAAGAACATTTCAGGCTAAATGTTAGAGCATGATGTTTGATGGTGATGATGAATGAAAAATGCATGAATACAACACCCTGCTCCCACTTTGTATTTTTAAATCCATTTGTCAATCCCAAGTGAAATCCAGCCATGATTGATGCTACTTGGTAAACAATAATATACTTTGTAGTCACAGAGAAGGCTATGAATAAAGCTATTAAAACTATATTAAAACTACATATTGTACAGTTCTAATGGTCTCACATTTCCATAACATTAAATATATATATGTCTACAACTTTTAAAGTGAAAAAGCAATATTGGCCTCATATATAACCAACAAAATCAATACAGAATGTGTTTAAGTTTCTGCATAGGCTACGATTAACATACTGCCATTGCATGTAGTAACTATCTGTAACTATTTAATTTCTGCAGAAATAATATCTGATGGAAAATAATCCTTTTGACTATGAATGGTTAAGCCAAAGGTGATAGCTACTAGAACTCTCTCCAGAGTTCTGCCATGATGTAGAGGGAGACAATGGATAAAGGGTAATGACACACAAAGACCTACACTGGTGTTGTACCTTCAAGTTTGAATATGATTCAGGAGATGCTGTTATATTCTTTACCATTCATTGGTATTCATGACAGTGATCTGTCATAACAAATTCTCTTAATTTTAAACTTTTATTTTAAAAGGAATCTAATAGTTATAAGGGCTTGCTCTAGCTCTGATGACCACAACTGGAGCACCAACAACGGACAGACTGAACTAATCTTATTTTTAAACTACATAGATAATTGCAGAAAATCTACACAAATAATCAGAAAATAATCTTAGTGATGGTAGATACTGTACAAAACAAGCCCTATGGAAAATGTGATTGTATGTCTGCAGAACTGACTCTCCAGACTACTTAAAATAATTATTGACTTTCCTTGTTATGATTTTGGTTCTTAGTAACAGTGGTGTCCAGACCCAAGTATTTCCTGCTACTCCCAGCTCTTCTGGGAATTAAGTGCTTTCAGCGTAAATAAGAGATTGTATGGTATGCAGAGAAATTCTAGTGAACTTGAGTTTATGGGAGTGATCTTCCATGCATCTTCTCCTTAACAAACTTCTTTTCTAGGAGGATGACTAGAATGCTACAAAATCAATCACTCTTTTCTTCCTAGCATTTGAGATTATGTTTCTTTGTTTTAACTGATAAATAAGAACACAAACAATGCTGACTACTTCTAGCTTAAAAGCAGCAAGACCAAAACCACACAAAGAGAACAACTAAACACAGTAGTTGTATTGCTCTAAAACATGGTTTTCTGATAGGTTCTGCTCTTTGATACTGAAGGACAAGTAAAATCCACTGCATAGCTACTACTTCTAATTTCAAACTCCAGTGTAATTCCACTGTTATGTTTCTACTTCTGATCTGGCCACATCACACTAATGCAAACCATTTCTTGCCTAATCTTCTTGTGGGCTACATGGTAAATTTAGATACACCACCTGATCTCATAACCTCTTAAAGCACAGCCTTGAAGTCTACTCTTGATCAGTATCCATCACCATTATGGTACTGTGCTCAGTCTGCCTACCTTGATAAGAATGTGGTAACAAGAATGTAACTGATATTCTCTAGTAAGTTCTTTATAAATTGGATAAACGGCATACATTTTTCATCACAAAATGCAAAATAATTTCCAGCTGATTCACTGCTTAGCCAGCTGAAGAGTTTTAATTTTTTCATTTTTCACAATACATTCTGCTTATAGCAAAGATGTTCTGAAACTGAAGTGGCAATGTTATAGAAGAACCTTACTTGTTTAAGAGGATTATTTTTTTAAAAATCATATGCTGAAGGACTGCTACAGTCACTGCAAAGCTGCTACTGTATTACAAGGCTTGTCACTACATAACTTTTGTGCTCTAAAATAGACTGAAGTTATCTTTTGCAACAGCACAGATATTCAACCAGCTATATCTAGCTGAATGAGGTTTTGTGGCATATGTTAATAAGGCATTGGAAATATTTGTGCACAGCCTAACAGCAGAGATTATTTTTGTTTAATTTGCTTCTATACTAAGCTGGTGAAGCATTGAAACAGAAAATAAATTCTGGGCCTTCAGGCTATTGATTTATTATGTTTACAGTTTGGTAAGGAATATTATACTCAATTAGCTGAGTATTTGCAGCTAATGATAAAAGTTAACTTAAAAGTCTGATAACTTCTTACACTTCCCCCACACAACTGTCATGATAAACCCCTTCCAAATACCACTTTCTTCCTTGAAAAATGAAAACACCCATTGTTCCTTCCTTTTTCATAACAACGCATGAAAGGGACCTCAAACTTAATGCCCATGTACGTACTCCAAGATAAAAAGGGAAGGCTGACTGGGTGAGCACATTTCTGTGTTCCTCTTCTCCATGCCACAAGATGTGGAACAACAGCTTAACAACAGGCATGTTTTCAAAATAAATTTTTAAATCACCACACGCTTATAAAAGGCCTATAGAGTTGTAGTTCAGATGACTTAAGGGTCAACACTAGGTTTCCTATACATTGATTAAGTATGCTTCACAAGAAGAAGAAAAAAGATTTGGGAACAAAACCCCTGAAGAACTGGAACTTAATGATTAGTTATCTTTATGGAAGGCCGTGTGTAGTGCTACTGAACACAAGTGGTACGTACTTAGATTTCCAGACTATATATTTGTCTTGGGGTGACTTCATGATCCTTGTATCCCCAAATCATCTGTTCTGTTCTGTTAGTGTTAAATATTTGAGTTCTGCAAATTTAAGACTGGTTCCAGGAGTAAAAGGGGGAAGGAAAGTCCAGAGTTTATCAGAGATGGTACTCACTCCCCCTCATTCTTCACATAGGCTGGTGTTGTATGCAGCGGACAGCAGGAGAGAGTGCTTTTGCTTTTTGATTGTTTTTTCTGGCAAGCTGATGCAAAGAAGTTCCCTGGACTGTTCTTCTCCCTTTTTCTTGGAATTGTTTGAACCTCTACTAGACTGAAAAACCCAGGGGAGCACTGGGAGCTCACACCTGTGGCCCACTGGGGCCTGGTCTGGGCTGCAGCATTTCCCAGGCCAAAGGGACTGAGAACAGCCTGAGTGAGCTGGGCTGTGACCCACAGCGGGGACTCAGTTCCGAGTTCATCATCTCTTCAGAGCAGTGAGAGGTTTTGCTGTTTAGTATTGTTCAATTTTGTACTGGGAGGTGCTTTGTCTGTTAAATAAACAGTTTTTTTCCATTTCTCTCTGAGAAAATATTTTTTCCCCCAACCAGCTGTCAAGGAACTGCTTGAATCTGTTTCCTGGAGGGCCCCCATTTGAAAATTTCCTCCCAAATTTGCCCTAAACCAGGACAAATATTACAACCCCAATCTTCTTTTGCAGTCACAGCATAATGAAGCGGAAGTTCTGTCTATCTCTCAACATGGTTGATTCATCATGCACACCTGCTGTTTTAGGGACTGTTCATTTCTTTTGTTTTGTTTAAAATCTGTAGGCTTTCCCAGTACTGTTGGATCTCAAATTCAAGTTTTGTGCTCTGGATCATTGCTGTATTTCAATTGCCAGACACTCAAAAATATGTATTTCAGAAGGACCAGCCTATTTTCAAATATTTTTACAATTCTTTATTCAACAACACAAATACAGCACTTATGTTTCTGAGTAGGAGGATAAAAAACCAACTTTTACAGAACACTTGAAGTCTGACTAACACAAGTTGTATGATGCATCCTTTCAAATTTTGTAATCTGTATTTATATACACTTGAGCTGGAGATATCACTGACACATGAGAATACTATATGAGAAATAAATGATTGTCTTATCTGCTGTATTATGTTATTTAGCTTAAAACCTAAATAACTTTCTTTCATAAAACACTATTCTAAGCATAATTTGTTATCATAATTTTCAGAATACTGTCCTATTCTTCAGACACTATGTTATCTTGAAATGAATTTATCAGGATTTGAAAACAGCCCTACCCTTTAGTCTTATTGCTATATATAGAGAGAAGAGATGCTTAAAAAGAAGGAAAAAAACCCCATAATTTTTTTAAAGGCTATATTTTAAAAGGGTACCACATAACATGCTTGTACTACTTCCTCCCAGTATTCAAAAGGATCCATATAAAAACACACACCATTTTAAAAATCAAAGAGATAAGAACCCTGTAAAAATAAATAAATTACTCTTTATTGGAATGTTCTATTCTTAAAATAATACACCTATGACTGTAACACTTTACAAACACTAGAAGGATTACCATTCCAAAGTTCAGACATTTTTTGTTTTGAGTGATGCTAAATGCAGCAAATTTTATCTAACAAGTAGAACAAAGTTTGTTTTGAGAGAGTACCTTGTAACAATCCCATTTTTGTTTCACTGTATACAAACACAAAGAAGAATACACTGGACACAGGTTTCCATGTCTTAAACAAAGTATTAATTGTAGCATACCATACTAAAACATTATTCACTAGGCTAATTATTCCTGCTAAGAGACATGGAGAGGTAGGGATAATTAATCTCAGTGAATATCATACTAATATGGTCATACAGTTTAAGGACCTAATGTACTATGTTCTTTTCCTCTGGAGACACATTCTTACTGTCTAAAGACCTAATAATTCATCATCTTGAACTGTCAGTCATCATTTCTATTCTGAGTCTCTGAAAGGCACTTTCAGCCAAAGAACTGAATTTTTAAATGGAAAAAGAACTTCAATCTGTCTTTCCTTGAGAAGGTATATAAACAGCACACAGGAATTCAACCTTCTAAATCACCATTCAGCAAGGATCTCTACTTACTTTTGATCCCAAACATGATCACCTCTGTGGAAGACAACTAGGTTATTTTCAGAGTCCAGAGCCAACCCAGAAACTTGGCCTAGTTTGAGGTCTAATCCAGGCCACTCCACAGCCTCTGCTATGTGGAAATCTGACCAAAGAAAGAAATAAATAAAATAATCATGTAGCATATTTGTCAAAAGAATCCAAATATGGTTAACTGGCATTTGGTACAGAGTACTGGGAATTACATGGACATTTTCTTACATGCAGTATTTTCATTCAATGCATTGCAATTTAATTCCAAGCATAGTTTTAACATAATAAAGCATGCACAATCACTGGCAACCTGCTATGTATAGATGACAGAAATGTCAAAACTGCTCTTGACTCCACTCTTTTCTCCATCTTATAAAGATACATGTATAAGACTCCACAAGTTTTAGCAGCTGTAATATACTGTAAATACTTTCTACACTAAAAGATTACAAAAAGTACAATTCAAATCAGCAGGCAAATTTAAATAGTTGCTACCAGTGTTTTATTAAAAACTACTTTATAAATACCACAAATCACTAAATGAAATATATGAAAGGTGAATCGTGTGGGGTTTTTTTTCTATTAAAGCTTTTAACACTAAGAAAAGAAGATTTCTTTTTCTACAGAAGATTGTAAAATCAACTAAGGGAGAGAAATTTCGTTTTAGAGATTAATATACAAAGCTAAAAATATGGTCTATTCAACCTCTCTTATGCAAAAATAGACTGATAAGGATAAAAAGCACAAACTGTTCAATATTTGAAAAATTGCAGAGATTTGACTGCAAGGATTAATTTCTCACAGATCACTTGCTTAAATACTGTTTGGAAGAGATTGCTCTTGTGTGGCTCTGGCAGTATATTAAGAGATAAATGAACTAGATTATCAAAAATAAAAAATGTAATGGCAAAAGAGATCTCACTAATTGATAAAAAGAAAAAACAAAAAAAAAAAAGAAAATTGTTCTACATGTTAGGAAATCCACCACTGCTTTCTTTTAAAAATTGATTTGTTGAGCATAATTCAGGTATTTCTACAATGCATAATTGCCTGTAGCCGCATACAGACAAACTGATGGCAAATAAGAAGCAATTGCTTTGAAATTATGTGAAACTGGAACCACTTCACTAATAGTCTGTGTGTTTGAAAGCAACCATGCTTTAGTTTGCCATTTTCAGCACACCCAGAGTTTGTGAGTTCTGCTGTGATTCTAAACACCAATTACTGGGGTACCATCTAGGCAGGTGAAACAGATAACCACATTTAAAAAGTGCCAGGGAATCCTGCTTTGAAAGAAGACAGGTCACAGACCTCAGAACACTGCACCCAAGGAGTCTGAAAAAGTTCACCTTCTCCTGGGAGTGATTTTCCAGGAAAGGAAAAATTAATGAGAAACAGTGTATAAAATCTTTAAGCCACCTGTGTAACCTATCTGTCCTGATAATATCCTCCCCTTGCAATTCACTTGGAAGAGACGTAGTCTGAGGAGTAACAACGAGAATGCAGTAGAGAGAAAAATTCTCTACAACCTGTCCAAGAGAAATACTAAACCAGTGCTGAAAACCTGCTGCAGACCAGCAGATGTTTTACCTGTTCAAAGTGCAGTATCATAGCTAGAGTCAGTGAACCTAGAAGAAACCTAAAAGCTATCAGCAACTACAGTGTATCCAGGATAGTAATCAGAAACTTGTAAAACAAGAAGTCCTACCCAGAAGAAACTTCATCTGAACAAAAACTGCAAGGGTAAGGAAAAGCTGTGAAAAAAAATTATGCATCTTCATACTTCTGCACAGCTAAGTTGATCACAGCAGGTGCAGTGCCAGGTATATTCACAGATGTTTAGATTTTGGAAGGAAAAGAAGAACTGCAATTCAGAGTGTGCTTCCTCACTTGCTCATCCCATATCACTTCATGTTAAACTCCAGTAAGATTGTCTATGTTTCATGTTACAGAGGCCTCTGAGCCTATTTTAAAAAAGCTAGAAAAAATAAAAGGCTAAGCATAGGAACACTAAATTTTGGCCTTTAATGTTTTCAGAAGACACATACTATAAAATAGAAAATGTTCATACTTAAAGGAATAAAGTATTTCTGATCAATCAAAAAAATAAAATTAATGTGCAGTGATATACAATCAAATCACAAGAGCCCCAGCTTCAATACAATCTTTAGATTTTATAACATTTTTCAAAAATTAATTAATTAGTATTGTATTTTTTTTCCTTTGCAAGTCCACTTTGAAAGTCCTTTATACAGGTTTATCTCAAGGCAACTAGCTGTTTAACAAAATCTCATTAAATTTAGACTTCCTTTATCTAAGACTTATTGCTATTTCCCTACAAGAATTAGTGGTCCATGAAACAATTACATAAGAGAATTATGAAAATTAATTTTCTCACTGGAGTAATTTATAATTACTTAGAAAAAACAAGATCATCAGTTTTGTTGTAAATGAGATCTCTAACTAGGTAAACTACCTTTCAACTTGGAGTCCTTCCTTTCATTTAAAAAAAAAAGAAAATAAAAAAAGAAAGAATTACCTAGATTTAGAACATGCAATCAACACTCTAAGTAAGTAAAAGATGAAAAACTTATTTATTGACACAATTGCAATTTACTGTCCAGAATTTCCTGAAAGATCATTCTAGCTTTTAACTTTGCAAACTTTAAGTCATTGCATTGCCGTGCCATCAGAGCATTCATTTAAATCTTGACGAATTTAATTAAGCACTGCACAAAGGAGTTTTGAAAATTGGAGAATTAGACTCTTTGACTTACTTAGAGGGTATAATTGTACTAGTTGCAGTGACATTAAACAACCTAACAGATTGGTGACCAGTCTAGGGTAACAACAGCACGGGAAGAGTAGTAGTATAAGATTTGAACATTTATAACAAACTTTACTTACTGCATTAGCCATTTGCTATTACAGGCCAATTACATGTTAAAAATTGGAATATTCGCATGACTAAAAAAATTCAATTATTTTAATACTAGTGATGTTTAAACCGTTAAATTACATTAATTTAACAGCAGAGTCTTGTCCTAAAAAAATTGAGAATTTTTTCAATTCAATATAGTAAAGGTTTTTACAAAAGGAATAGATTTTTTTATTAAATCAAGGTAACTTTACTTCTTCTCCTGAGGAGGGAAATTCACTTATGAAAGATTTTGTTTTAAATATGTAAATACTTCCCTAAAAAGAAACTAAATATATGCTTAAAGATTTTATTACTAGAAAAATTCTTTTGCCAAAAGATGGTACTGACAAGTTCTGCAGGTCAGAAATTCCATAGTTAGAAGTATAAAAAGCATAAAAAACCACATCCAAAAATGCTAATTAAGAAAATATCAGTTTTCTTTTTTCCTATACCTCAAAATTGCATCAATTGAAAGTTCATTTATTAGCTAGTTCTCCACCAACAAATTCCCCCCAAATGAATATATGGCTACTGACATATCCAAGCAAATACCTTCTGCAGTTAGAATTCACGGTACAAGGTATGTCAAACTAAGCCATTTATGCAGCTCCCTCACATTCCCTCCTCTGGATCAGTGAAAATAGAAAGGAATTTTCTTCTTTGCCTTGTATGCACCACATGTTACTAGTCTAAACTGAAGAAACTATCTTTGTAGAAATGCTATCCACATTGCTTTCCTGAACATTAATTCCAGTGAGGTTTATGGAATTATTTATGATTTACAGATATGTCAGGCACATAGTAACATAAAACCTGGTTTTTTTCCCCTATGCCAGTAATTTGACAGGCTCTTATTTAACTGGATCACACAATGTAATACTGGAAAGTCCTCATCTTTGATTTTCTTTTAAATACAAACACTGGATTTTGATGAGCTTAAACACTCTAACAGAACCTCATATAAGCAGGGACACTACATGTTAACATTATCAACAGAAATAAAAACCAAACGGTTGATGGATGATACATATATGTGTACAAAAGTACTTGGAAACATCAAGCGGGGTGGTTGCAACATAAAAGCTGGCATGTGTGACTACAGCTTATGGATACAGATGGCTTTCATGCACACAAATCGGCTTCTTTCATGAGATACTCATCACATGCTGCATTATCTGTCTTTCCACATTAGCAAGTAAGTCAATATCACATAGACCAAAATGCAAGTAAAGCGAATACAGTAACTCCGTGGTTTCTGCTGTCATAGAAACCTGAACGGAATAAATTCTATTTCTAGCACAATAAAACAGCCTGTACAAGAATATTTGGAGAGTCAAGCAAAATTTGAAATCAACATACAGAAAATTTTACTTCTGAAGAATTTTTCAGGATTACCTACCATTATTTCAGAATGAGAGAAAAATATCTGATAGAATAACAGAAAGAAATTTTATAAAATTGCATATCTGACAGATCAAGGCAATCAGCAAACACATAAAAAATACTGATTATTCCAGCAACCATTTTACAGGAGTTACTTGTATTTAATTTTCCACTCCTTGTGACTCCCGTATCCTATGTGTACCTTGTGCTAGTGTAACCAATATAAAATCATCATGTAAAAGTCTTAAGAGTATAAAATTATATTGTACTGCTCAGAAAGTACTGTTGTTGTGCCATCAGCACACATTGTTTCCTTCACACATGGAAGGGGAAAGAACCCCAGTGAAATACCTCTAAGTAGAGGGAGAACATTTCAATAATGAGAAAGAACATAATATAAAATACTTTCAAGCCTCCACTGAAATTCCCTTCAGATTTTGCTAATGTGGATCACAGCTCTTACATTGCATGTCATTGTATAAAATTAACCCAAACCCACCTTCTTTATACGGTTTTTCCCCGCTTTTCTCACCATATTTAGACTGTTGTAAGGAGAAATGCCTGTTCTCTGGTGGCCTCAAGGTAGATTCTAGTCTGTGAAATTTCTGAATTCTGTCTCTGACAAGAATGGTATTGTCCCTTTCATCATGATTTGCAATCTCTCTGGCAAGATCCTTCTTTTGGACTACATCAGCAATCTCTGCTACAAGATCTGATTCTGCTTTTTCTGTAGGGTTATGCTTATGCACATGCACAACATCTTCCCTTTCTCCTAGAAGCTTAGAAAGGAGTGAATAGAAAGCACCTGTACAGAAAAAAGATAAGAGTAAAGGAGAAAATACACCAATTATAATAGATGGAATAGTTTTAGAAGGCTTCTGCAGTGTACAATGTAACAAATTTATTCAAACAGTTATTCACAAAAAGTAGCAAAGAGGAACTGTTACGCCTCAGGAACTGAAGGAGCCAGGTTTCTAGTACGAAAATACACAGTCAAATCATTACTGACTTTAAATTACATATAGATGCCCACTTTTACCTGATACTCTGGCATCAAAAAATCATCACCTCCAGAGAGATGTTCTTGGGAACAAGGAACAAGAGAAAAAAAGAAAGGGAAAATGAAAGAAAAAGGGAAAAGAAAAAGTTTGCATATTTCATTAAAAGAGTATTTATGATGGAATTATCTGGATTTGCCAGGCTACTGCAGAGTTATATTTTCACAAAACAAAGAGGAATAATTTTATCAAAATTTTCACTTACAAAGACAGTAAGAGACAATCACAATACTTAAACATATTTCTTTGAAGTCTGTCATTATATAAGACACTTAAGCTGGAAGAAAACCAAATTTCCCATTTGTGAACAGATTCCACAGCACCCACTGTAGAAAAAAGACATGATCCATTAAATTTGCTTTTATTCAGTCTGGGTTCTACTCCTTCTTTTACTCCAAACAGTAACATTCCTTAGTAATGATATCATCTGGCGGTGAAGGGAAAACTATCTTCTTAATGTGCTTGCTAGCAATGCAGTTATCACTGTAACTTTCTTAGGCATTCAACAAACATTTCAGTACATGCCAGAACAATAGCTCAAAGCCAAAAAACCAAAGAAACAGAATTTATTGATCAAGTATCTTGACTGCCTGAATCTATCATCAGTTCTGTTAAATACCACTGCATCACTTGAGTGGAAAAAGACATTCAATGTGTTTCAAGAGTTACTGCAAGTAGGTATCCTTTTATTTCAAACACAAATCACTTGTAATTTAGAAATTGTATTATTTTATGGCAGGCTATAAAAGTCATTTTTTAGAAAAGTGAAACTACAAATAATAAAGCTTCCATATGAACCAAAGAAACAAAATCACCCCATCTCTGCAACAAAAGAAAAAATGAAACTCAAAAAAACCCCATTCAGAACCAGAAATCATCACTTGCAGCCTGATACAGAGGAAATTAAGTATTTTGAAAATGGTCCATAGAGGATCTGTCATTGTTCAATGATTTTGAGTAGGATTCCCTTCCTTGCCCTTGCAAATGAAATATCGTAGGTGACACACTCTATTAGAATATAACTACTGAAGTAAAGGGCCAATTTCAGTGAAAATAACAAATCTAGTCAGAGAAGAGACAAAACCATTAAGCTATATAATAAATAGGAATTTTTTGCTTCAAATGCAATTCTTTAAGCTAGAGTACTTCATTATCTTAATACTGTCATTTAATGACTCCAAGTACTGATTCAACACAAATCCAAATATTTTAAAAGTATATCACAGGAGTTTTGGATACAAACCATATTCATACTGAGAAAGATTTTTTAATTATTAAAGCAACCATCAGCTGGTGCTGAAGCAGAAACAGAGCTGAAATTTTCCTTCCGAAGGAAACATTTGGTATTAAAATATTTTACAGTGGCCCTTCTCTTCCCCAACATTAAAAATTAAATGAATGTCATACAAAACAAATGTTTTGTTTTTATCTGTGGCTGAAGACCTATAGATGACCTATATGCAATAATTTCCAACGAGAGGTGTGAGTGGTAAAAGCACTGGTCTCACTAATGTAACTGTGAGAAGTCTCCCTAAACAAAGAAGCTTGATGCTATTTTAAACTGTAGGCCTTCTTAAAGCTTAATGATCCTTGCACAGTTTATTCTCTCCTAGTTCTATATCAACTGTCTAATCAACTGACTTGCAATTTTTGACTGCAAAAGGACAACAATATACTACAGTTTTTACAAAAGTTTCAGAACTCTTATCAGCTTATATGCTCATTGTATTTGAATAAAAAAGTTTGACAGTTTCATGTTCCAGCCAAAAGCGCTGCATTCTATCTCTGGTGTGCAAGTGTTGTCACAGTATAATTAACCCAGTCTCTAAAATAGATATTTTTTGTTGATTTAAAAAATAATTTTAAAAGAAATTATTTTGTTTACCTGTCTGATATTAGCTCCTTCAAAAGAAACTGTTAAAAGCCTTTAGAATGCTCGAGTATGACTAGACAAAGACATGGGTGAATCAACAACTTGATCTTACTGAAGAAACTGAAATCTAGTAGTGCAGTCTCTGGAAAGCTGCCTGATGAAGTCACTTTCAGAGAAGATACCTTTATTTCTTATGTGCAAGCTATCAGCACAGTTTCCTCTATGGAAAAGATAATTAGCTACAAACACCTGCATATTCTATCTGTAAGAAGTGACAGCTGACAAGACCAAATCTCAAGAATGAAACAATGCACAATCATATTCCAGTAAGTGTACGCTTCCTGTGGTGGTTCTACACAATCAAAACTCTTTTACAGATCAACATTTTGGTATACAGTCACAGAAACAAAATCATAACATTGGAATTTCATTGCAAAATATGAGTTGACCTTCATCTGATTTAATAAAAGGTCATATTAAGGTTGACAAAGTAGTTTACATAGGTAATTTTTTCTGTCATGTGATTTAGTTTCAGGTAGTCTTGTGAAAAGCAGGGAGTTGGTCTTGATGATCCTTACGTGTTTCTTCTAACTCTATATATTCTATGATTCTATTTCTAAAACCAGTCTTTTTTTTCCAGTCTTTTTTTAGTGCTAGAGCCCAAGATCCCCAATTTGCATGGAGCAATTGCTGTCCGTGGTCATTCAGCAGCACACCATGGTGCTGTCAGAAACACTAATTTTCAGTTTAGATGAAGTACCTAGATAGAGACAAAGTTCAGCCATGGTAAACGTATCCAGAGAGCCTGAATGTACACTTGTTAAGATACATACATGAAATCGCATTTTACTACATTTTAGAAAAAAAGACGAGCATTTTCATGCCCAAAATCTGTATTTCTGTCATAATATCTGTAAAGTTTCACTGTGATGGTTCAGAGAGGCTCCCCAGTCTTTCACTGGCATTTTAGACTTCATGTTCTTCCTTCCAAACTCATGTCGTGGTGCTGTCCTAACAGGACCAAGAAACAAGTTTTCACAATTGACTTTGAGCTTCACAATTATCGCTGAATAAAATGGGGTGTATTCTGAGACTGCATGTTTCTGTCTTAGTACAGTGTGCTTTTGTTTGATGGATTCAGCTGCCAAAAGTGGTCAGTACCCTTCCTAAGTACTGAAATCATAGTCAAATGCTATGGGTGCAACTATGACTTACTTATGACATACATAAGATAACATTGATGGGAGAAAAGAACAGGAGAAAGGCATGGAAGAATAACCTATGTAATCATAAGTGAACAAAATATAATGCCTGTTTGAAGTGATATTTAACCGTGTTTGACATACTAGGCAAAAAAACTTTCAAAATGTCTTCTAGTCTGCTATTACTTTTCATGCAAATCATGATTTAATCTGTTGCTTTGATGAAAGCACTGGAGAGATTCCTGCAAACCAAAAAGTATTACATAAGGGTGTTTTCTTTTTGAAGGGATTTGAAGGGCTGGGAGGCATAGATATGAAGAAATGAAAAGAATTAAGCTGCTCTAAAGTTTTTCAGCCACCCTCACTGCCCTACAGTGATGTGCATATACAGCACAGGCAAACAGACAAATTTGAAGAATCAGGAACCACATAGGCTCTCAAGGCATCTCTAAGCAGCTTACAGAGCTAAAAAAATGATGGAACAAGAGCTAAAAAATAATAAAAAATCTCTTTTTAATTCTATGTCTGCATGTCCCTAAGAAGGGCTTTTACTACTACCACAATATAAATTCATTTTGGTTTTCAATGATCCTTTATTTTTCTGTCAAAATATTTTAATGTAGAAATGTTTTCAGAGCCCAAGCATAGTTTTTAAAAACTCACTAGGTTATGGGAGTTTGTAAACGGGAAAATGTGAAAGCTAAGTGAAAATATGAAGGAAGATGAAGAATGTTCACTGAATGTTACATTTTAGAGACCTGTGTTCCTCATCAACAAATCGAACCCTGATACTCAAAACCAAGGCTGCTTGCAGCTACCCAACTGCCCTGTTCTTTTCTTTCCTTCTTGAGCAGTAGTAATTTCCTGACAACAACCAATAATTTTGTTACAATAAAATACATTTATTAGCTACTTCTAGATGATTAGCAATAAAAACAATGGTTTTACCACACAGCACCTCACTGTGCTTATTTAGATATACCACAGACATTTGAATTTCCAGAATAGGGTGCACCAGTTCCACCTCAAATTTCTATTCATGCACTATATGCTATGAAATACAATTAGGCTAACAAAATTACTAAAATGAGAATATGTTTATTATAGAGGAGTTCCAATATCTTCAATTTATTTTTTAAGCATCATCATGCTTTATTTTAAAAAAGAGACAGCAAAATTATAAAAAAGGGAAACATAATAATAATAATAATAACAACAACAACAGTAATAATAATTTTGGTTTGTTTTAGATTTGTGATATAACTTAATTTCTCTGAACTCTTCTTATACTAATACTACACTGTTGATTTCTTCAGACACAATAATGATATTATAAGCAGTTGATCACTGATAAGCAGCCATTTAGAAAACACACAGGAAATATCGCTCTGTAATTTTAAGAGCCAGATAACATAAATCAAGGATCAGACAGTGAAGACCGAAACGTTCAATTTGAAATGGCTTCCTCCCATGCTTGTTATACTCTTTGCCTGCTTAGATATGTAACTTATCCCAATTGGCTGTTTGGTTTTGTTTTTTTTTTATTAGATCTGATGCTCCTTTTTTACTGTGCTGAAGATGCTTTTGTAAAGATTATGAATAACCTTATCCTAACCAAATCAAAGGCTCATCTTTTATTTACAACTTTTGAGCGGGATCATTCAGTGTTGAGAGAGCAAGCAAATCCTCTGCTCTTCTGAATCTCCCTAATTACAATTTCCTAACAGTATATATCACTCCTAGTATCTTTTAGCAGCATTTTCTTCCAAGGTTTTATTCAGTCACTTTTATCTTACTTTTGTACTCTCTTTAAGAGATCTCATACAATCTGAGCCCTAAACAAGCTGTAAAGCCTGAGAAACCTGAAGACTTCTTGCACGTCTGGCCTTAATCTAAAAATGTCTCAAACAATTTATTCTATACATTCCACATCAACAGTGGAACACAAATTTTTCTTGTGTTTCAAGCCTTTCCTAAGGATTTTTAATCACCTACCAAATCAAACTCCCATATTTTCTTACAGTCATATACAAACTAAAAATTTATGTTAGAAAGAAATGTAACCCATGCTGGTATAAAAACCCATAATCTTATTGGCTGAGGCTGCTTCCATGGTTTTGTCATTTAAGATTATCACAGAAACACACTATTGAAAAACTAACCACCATTCTACATGCTGATTGTCCTTTCCTCTTCCTTTCAAAGTCTGGCCCGCAAGATACTGCAGGCCTCCCTTCACATTTCCCCCTCTAATTTTTTTTTTCCCCCTTAAGGAAACAAAAGAGAGATGGTCAGAGAGCAGAGGAGCGGTATCTCCTTCCTTCACTTAAACCAATCAGAGGTTTCCATCCCAAGTGCAATAAGACATAATTGTGTTTTTATTATAACAACCTTCTCTTAGAAATGAAGAACTTCATAAAAAATACACAACTCAACACTGACCTTCCAGTTTCCCAACTCACAGATTCAGCTTCAGCTAAAATCTTGCAAAATACTTCCAGCTAATGTCTAATAAATACCTTGTGCAAAATACTTATCTTTCTGTGTGTGTGCATGTGTGTGCAGTCATACACAAGTATACCATATAACTAAAAAAAATTCAAAGATGGGGTAGGCATCCAACAGGTTATAAATAGGAGATTTATGTATAACCTTTGATCAGATCCACTTTGTACAGATTATGATGTTAAACTTTCTCACAAAGAAACTTCTTCCTACAGTCAATGGGCCATCGCAATATATGTATACTTAAACTTATTCAAAGATTCCCTTTTAAAGAATTCTTAAACAAATATTTTAACTACACAGAAAGACTTCTAACATTTTTATTCCAGCATCTCTGTTTATGAAACACATCTTTTCATTAAAGTACAGTAATTTCACGATTATAAGCTGCACCATTTTGACTAAAATTTTGGTCTGAACCCAGAAGTGCGGCTTATAATCAGATGCGGCTTATATATGGACAAAGAATGAAAAGTTGCTGTTTTAGTTTGGAGGACAGGTGTCTGCTGAGATAGGCAGGAGCTTCTCTTTGAAATGGAGAATGTAAACCCCTCCCTCCAAATTATTATAATGTTGAAATCAAGCGGCTCTCAGGCAAAGATATGGGAATTAGGAATAACAGTTCTTTGCTAGGGAAATTAAAATAGAAATACAATACTACAAAGAAACAAACTCCAAACCCTGACAAAGTCAGAGTACAACCTGACACCTCGTCAGGCAGGGTGTTGGTAGCAGTTCGATTAAATGGTGACTGCAGTCCTCTTGCAGTGACAGATGTGATTCAGTTGTGGCAGTCGTCCTGTAGAAGGTGCAGTTTCCCTCTGGAGGTCCAGTGGTGATGTGGAGGAATCCCGTTTCCCTATGGAGTCCAGTGGAGAAAGGGGCTACCTTAGTGTCCCAAAACCTCTGTTTTTATTTTGGTAAGAAATGCTGGGCTCTTCCCTCTGGCTGGAGCAACTTCCAATGGGATGAAGTAATTTTATGAGTCACACAGTGGGACTCAATGGGCCCTTAGCAGAAAATGACTCCCTAGAGGTAGGATGGGTTGTGAAAAGATAAAGAACAACGCCCCACCTGGTTTCAATGGATGACCCATTAGCAGAATATCTCCCACGGAGATAAGGATCACTGCCCCCACCCTGAACAGATGGTGATAGAATAGATACCTTTTATCACGCTCTGTATTGTAACCCAAGACAGTTGCCGACACCCAGACATGCAGCTTATAATCAGGTGCGGCTTATATATGGACAAAGAACGAAAAGCTGCCGACACTCGGAAGTGTAGCTTATAATCAGGTGCACCTTATAATCGTGAAATTACTGTACTTCAGCCTGTACTGTGAAATTAAGGTCTGTAATTACTGTTGTTTTGCTAGACTAAAAGATGGTCATTTATTTTATCTGTCTACCTAAAAACATGTCAGAGTGTGAATTTATAAGGTACTTTGTACCATATTCCACACCTTACATTCAAGCCACATTTCCAGTCAGTTTCAGCAGGAGCTGTGCATATGCAGACTTAGTTTCAGTTCTTCGCTTTGAGTATCCTCAAAGATTGGGAAAACAGATCTCGACATCAGACTACTCCATTACCTAGAACTACTCTGCTGCTCCCGTAAGGGTCTACAGAAAAACACTGTAATCAGAGAGCATCAAATTGCCTTACACTACAAAGCCATATTATTTTCTTTCTGTTGTGTACTATTTCTCTCACTATACACCTTTTAATCTCCAAAACAACAACATTGCAGAAATGCAATGCGGTGTTTTCTATGCAACCTATCTCACTACTACGACAGTAATTGTAATAACTGCAAATATGAAGCTCGGCTTTACAGAAGCTAACATATGAATGCTTGACTGAAACTGCAATATTACAGTAATTTCACGACTATAAGGTGCACCCTTTTGACTAAAATTTTGGTCTGAACCCGGAAGTGAGCCTTATTATCCGGTGTGCCTTATATAATGTACAAAGTTGTGAAATTTGCCAACCCGGAACTGCAAGCCGTGAGCCGAGCCACGAGGTGGGGCGGGACCGGGCAGCCCCTGGCCAGCAGAAGCCGAGCGGGGAGGGAGGGAGCAGGCGGTCCCGCACCACCCCGAGCCGAGGGCGGCCCCGCGGGGCCACGGTGCCGGGGCCGGCGGGGCCATAGCTGATAGGGGAGGCGGGGCTGCGGTGCTGGGGGCTGCGGGGCCACAGCCCATAGGGGCAGGTGGGGCCGGCAGGCCGAGGCTGATAGGGGCAGGCAGAGCAAGCAAGCCCACGGCCGGCACGGGGAGGCGAGGCCAGCGGGGCCGCAGCCAGCACGGGCAGGCGGGGCCACGGCTGATAGGTGCAGGCAGGGCCGCAGTGCCGTGGTTAGCGGGGCCAAATCTGATAGGGGCAGGCGGGGCCACGGTGCCCGGGCCGGCGGGGCTGCGTTGCCACAGCTGGTGCAGGCGGGGCCCGTGGAGCTGGGGCTAGCAGGGCTGCAGCCGGCAAGGGTAGGCAGGGCCGCGGCTCCAGGGTTGGCGGGGCCGCAGTCAATAGGGGCAGGTGGGGCCACGGGACCGCAGCCAATAGGAGCAGGCGAGGCCAGCGGGGCCATGGCCGGCACGGGCAGGCGGCCAAGCAGGGCTGCGGACAGCACAGGCAGGCGGGGCCACAGTGCCGTGGCCAGTGGGGCCATGGCTGATAGGGGCAGGCAGAGTTGCGGTGCCCAGGTCAGCAGGACTGCGGCCAATAGGGGCAGGTGGGGCTGCGGTGCCCCAGCTAGCAGGTGCAGGTGGGGCCGCGGTGCTGGGGCTGGCAGGGCTGCAGCCAGCACGGGTAGGCAGCTCCAGGGCCGGCGGGGCTGCAGCCAATAGGGACAGGCCGTGCCTCGGCTGGCAGGGGCAGGCAGGGCCGCAACCATCAGCCGTGGTGGGGGAGCTGGCGGTGGATCCTCGCTGCAAAAAACAAGTGAGCCTTATAGTCTGGTGCACCTTATATAATGTACAAAGTTGCGAAATTTGCCGCCTCCCGGAGCTGCGCCTTATAGTCCGGTGCACCTTATAGTCGTGAAATTACTGTACTTTAAACATAGGGCGTTTTATGGGATTTCAACTAACACACACAGCTGTGAAAAAGGGACTTCCCATGAATCTACCTGGCACATTGCAAAAAGAAAGATCTTATGTTCCTTTATACTGAACTTTCTCATTTAAACTCCTGTAATAACTTAGTCTTATGGCAACACACAAACTAATGATGGATAGAAGTCCCACTGCATTCATAGTATCAACACCACAGCTGAGAGCAATTGCAACTTTCAACTCACTTCAGATTCCATAATCAGAAACAAAATATATGTTACTTTTTTGGTATTAACTCCTAAATTCCACAATCCAGACAGAAGTAAAAATGTACTTTTATAAGTGCCATGGCAAATATAGTATCAGAAACACAATGAAAATCTCAACTCTTTTCTCTACCATATATGTGTATATGACATACATATGTGCACACATATGCCATTCTAAAACAAAACTCAAAATTTAATTTTTGGTTTCTTTGCTGCTACTGAATTTTCAGCTTTAAACCATTTAAACATAATTATATTTACTTTTGTTTAATAAATGGAAAATATAATAATGTAAATATAATCAAATAATTGTATTAATTTTAGTAGTAAAATTTTTGCCCCTTCTACTTCAGTTTATGATTATATCTAATATACACAAAATGAGATATCAAATCATGAGCCAGACAAGACATTAAATACTGGACATCCAATTAACCAACATTTTTCTTTTTTTAAAGAAACTGCTCCTGCTATATGTTTATATGTTTTTGTTTATATGCACCACCAGCAAACTTTCACAGCAGTAAAGGCTGCTTCACTGCTTGCATTCCAAAACAAACCTGAACTGCACTACACCGTACTATGCTACAGGAAAGTGATGAACAAGAAGAATGAAACACATTTAGGTATTTTTTCAACAGGTAAAAACATACAGCAGTGATCATGAATGCTAACAATTGGTTTTTGCTTTATTGTTTCTATTGAGTACAATTTAATCCAATTCCTACTGATGAACAAAAAATAAACATACGTACTATTTATTTCACTAGGGACTTGATGTCAGCAGGAACAGGAAACTTTCCCATACACCAAATGTCTAAATAAATTGCATTTTCTATAATAATTCATTTCCTATGAGCAGTTTATCTTCACTGCTGTTTCAGAAATTATATAATGAGGTCAGTTTCATTAAGATAAGTTCAGTTAAATTTTAACAGGGATTTGGCTTTGTCTTCATGCAGAGTGCTGGTTCACTTTGTGATGGTTACTCCTTATTTCTGTATATTTGCATTGTTTATTAATGAGCCTCCAACGAGTGAAAATGGTGAAATTGAAAATTTAATGTAAAATCAATTATAACACTTGGATGTACCAATATAATAAACATCCTGTGTGTGACAAGAGGTACCTCTATGCCCACGCAAACATGATATACACATTATTTGTAGGCAGATTATTTTCATATGGCAGACTTTTTTGTTTTCCCCTTTTGAGGCAAATCCTTAGATTTAGAAGTACTGACACAAAAATTGTCTCTTTGACCATATCTCTAACCTCCATGTTAGTATGCCCCTCTGATGTCTTTTCTCTGGTTCTACAATTATAAGCCAGTCATGATTAAGGGATAAAAGGGTTATCTAAGTATTTAATAAGGATCCTTAGGTGTGACAATTCGTCAAAGTAGAATATGCCAAAATTCCCACACATGGTATGTTGCATATATAATTTTACGAACTTTTTAGATTAGTATATTTGACTTAATGAAACGTTTAAATGAATGGTGTGTAATTTCTCTTTTTTTAAAGTATTCTTCCCTAGATGGGGCTTCAGTCTAGTCTATAAAGAATGTTCCAAAGAGGGCTTTGGTTTCTCAAGATAGTGTAAGGCTTTTCAGCCCCCCAATAGTGAGGCCTTTAGGATGTTTGGGTTTTTTGCCTAGTAGAATATCAGGACTATGCCAAGATATCAGGCGTAAAGAATTACAAATATGTATGGTAAGAATACTAAGAATACAGAAAAGGTATATAAAAGGAAAAGGGAAAAAATCATCATGGCATCACCTCCATGGCAGCAGAACAATTTAGCAACTATTTCAGTGCTTATTGAAGTAATAGTATTTATTTCAGTTGCCTGAAACTACGAAGGGGAAAATAAGCTGCTGAAACAAAAAGAAAGAAACCCATGGAAGATAAAACACAGAGTTATTCGAAAATTGTTGATGTGCTTTCTTGAAATCAAAGCAAATCAAAGGTTGAATTTACTGAGCAACAGCTCAGCAGCAACAGAATTAATCAAAGATTTAGTTCTGGTGTCTCTTTGCTTTGCAGATATGTTTATCATACCATGACAGACCATAAAGAATATGGCATGCCAGACCATAAAGACGGTTCTGTCTTTTATCACTGTGAAAGAATGTACCTGTACAATTACCTCAAATCCAGAGGATCTATGCCTGTTCTGGGTAGGGCCTACTGCCACCTCCTTTCAAACTGTAGAATTTTTCTGCCATTAAGATCTTGTTGAAATTTGGTTCCTACTGGGTAACTCACTGAAACTACTTGAGGAGACGGATGAATTTGCAACACCACTGCGTAAAAGTAATTTGCCCCAAAAACTGGACTCCAATTTCTATGTAATTTTTACAGGCACATTTTGCGGCCCATTTTCAGCTCCTGATTTCCCCAGTCTATCTGGGGCGCTCTTACAGAACCAAAACTAATTTTCTATGCCAGCCACTCAACTTTCCCTCTTTAGAGATAAAAATAAAACCAAGCCTGAACTGATTTTTCCTGTTGTTTTGCTTACTCAGACATAATTCAACTGAAGTTAGAGCCGTATCAATATAGAATTGAAGACAGGCTCCTGCACATGATGGGAGAATTTATCTTAATCTAACAATTAAGAACACAAAATTAAATTCACAACAACTACTGTGTTTTGATGTTTCACATCATGAATCGAAGTAATTTCAAATGAACAAAGCAATTCTGTGTATTTCCATAGAAACAGGTTAGATGAGAATATATACTAAATAGTGGTCTCAACAAACTAGACTGCATTGCAGAAACATCTCCAAAAATCATTTCAAAGACAGATGAAAAAGATTTTAACAGCAGGACCTTTTTCAACGTGTTTTTTCAAACACTAATGAATTCAATAAAACATACACATAACAAGAAGACTGATCAAATGCTAATGCACTTATGTGGAATTTAAGGGTAAAGCAGATTGTTAGCATTAATTTTGAGGTACATTTATACGCAGATAGCTCATTCTGCTCTGAAACAGGATTACAAGATTTGAATTGGTTTTCTTTCCTAAAATATACATCTTGAATTGATTAAGATAAATATCAGATATGCCACTGTATATATTGCTTCTAATAGTTCAAAGTTCTTTCATGCAAGACAGTTTCACACTTTAGAAGCTAGTTTTATGTAACTAAAACTTAATTATTTGAGTAAACTCTAAAAAATGGCAGAGTACAGTAAATTCACGAATACAAGCTGCACTGAGTATAAGCCGCATCTCTGGGTGTTGGCAAATATTTCATTTTTTGTCCATAAATAAGCCGCACCTGAGTATAAGCCGCTCTGTCATTCGTAGCGAGGACCCGCGTGCAACAAAGTTGCCAAATAGTAACAGAATGGCAGCAGGGCAGGGTTTACTGGCTCAGCTAAGGCTGTGCAGGCTCGGCCCGCTAGGGGCTGCCGATAGGGCCAGGTAGCTCAGCCCAGCGCTGCCGCTCGGCGGGGCCACTGGGGGCCAGCTGCCGCTGCCACTGGGCTCAGTCACCACGGCCCAGCGCTGCCATGTGGTGGTAGGCAGGGACAGAGCCCCCCGCCGCCTCCCCGAGCCGCGGCAGTGGTGGCCTGGGTCCCCCACCGCCTCCCAGAGCCACGGCAGTGGTGGCCCGGGTCCCCCCCCTCCTCCCCAGGCCGCGGCAATGGCGGCGCGGGTGCCCTGCCGCCTCCCAGAGCCGCGGCAATGGCGGCCCGGGTCCCCCCCCTTCTCTTCCCCGAGTCGCGGCAATGGCAGCCCCGGTCCCCCCACTCCTCCCTGGGCTGCAGCAATGGCGGTGTGGGGCCCCCGCCGCCTCCCAGAGCCGTGGCAATGGTGGCGCGGGGCCCCCCCTTCTCTTCCCCGGGCTGCAGCAGAGGAGGGAAGGAAAGAGCTCTCCCTCCTCTCTCCCCGCCCCCTGTGCTGCCTGCAGGCAGCCAGGCTCCACCCACAGTGCAACAGAGTTACAATTTGTAACAATCGCAAAATGCTGACTTTGCAGCTGCTCGGCTCAGCACTCTGGCTGGCACTTCTGAGGTTGTAAATATCAGAAAATTATTCACATATTAACTGCTCCTGAGTATTAGCCGCATTTCCGGTTTAGGAGCAAAATCTTAGTCAAATTGGTGCGGCTTGTATTCGTGAAATTACTGTACATAGAATATCTAACCTCTTTGGGAAATGTTATCAAAAATTCTAAACACTGGCCAATCTTTGCTCTTCCTTTACAAAAGGAAATTTGCTTAAATTTAGTCCTTGAATCTCAACATCATTCACTGCAAAATGTATGAATCTGTAGCTGACGAGATCTTCCCCCTCATCTAAAGAAAAATCTTAATACTGAGGTACTTTTTATCTAATAGTATATCACCCACAAGAACTTTAAATTAGAGTCTAAGATACTTGTGAAACATATATAATCTTCTGACTATTTCTAAAACCTTTATAAAAGTCATATTTCTTTTCCTCCAGCTAAGTACTACACACATTTCTGTGTGAGTTGTAATGCATACATGTACATGTACACAAATACAGTAAAAACAATAGAGTATTAAGCAGCTGCATTCAGCTTCAACTTAATATTTGTATGTACAATATTGAAGCACAAGAATACTATTCCCTAATACACATATAGTAATACAAACTGAGAAATCAATGAAGAGTTACTAGCAAACAGTTAGATACAGAATACGTGCACATACAGGTAAATCACAATCTTCGTTAGCCAATTAAACAAAGAACAGAAAAACATTATGAACCCTAATAAATTTTACTTACAAAGTTAGATATCAGTGGTAAACTAATTCTTTTTAATATTTCTTATATAGCATGCAACCCTATTAGCTTTACAGAACATTGCAAATTGCATCTATTAAAGATACACAGACTAAAAAACTTTGTAACTCATTAAAAATCAGGATATAATTTATCGGTATTTTACATTAATGAGTCCTTTACTTGACATAGAAATAAACAAGTACATACCCTGACCCAAAATCTCTGCCTCTTCTTTTTTGGCCTGCTGCAGTAAATAACTTGCATCACTATCCTTGGTTTCTGAAAAATAGATTTTGGATATGATTTATCTTTTGCATAAGAATGGAATTGAATATCTCCCTACTGTGGAAAAATGCCCTTCAGAAATGAACATCTGGCATTTTTATATATAAACAGTAGTTGTATCAAACAACATAGCACAAAAACAACTGAAATATAAAAATTAAGATTTATATTAGAAGATAGAAGTAGAAATAAACATAGAAATAAAAAAGTACATTAAATTAAGTAAGTGCATACCATGATCCAAAATCTCTTCCTCTTTTTTGTCCTGCTGCAGCAAAGAACTTGTATCACTATCCCTGGTTTCTGAAAAATGGGTTTAGGGTACAATGTTAACCTCTGCATGTGAAGGGAATTACCTCCCTAACTGAGGAAAAAATACACTTCTGAAATGAATACTTAGTATTTTTATCATAGTAGTCATATCACACAATGCAATAGTAAAAAAGTGAAACAGAAAAACTACACCTTGTACTTACTACACAGACACATCAGTCAGATTACCTCTAGATAATACTGTTGCTGCAATTTAGATGCCTACAACTGCTCAATATAAAAATTTGATTCCTTCCATAATATAGCAGTGAGATCTAGAAAACTAGGGCAACGCTATGATTCAATTTTGTAGGAACTAGAAGGTAAACATTAACAAACTGTTATAAAGTTTGGCATAGAAAAAAAGAAGCCAGTCTTTGGGGCACACAGGTCACACGGCTGTAAAAAATATGGTGGAAATTGGAAGAGAATATGAGAAAGAAAAGATTATGCCAGACATTTCCACCAAAAGCAACAGTAGAATCCCACTTTATTAATTAGCAATTTGAATTTTATGCAGAACTGCATTACCTCTTTATGAAAATTTTGCATACCAACACAACATAGAGAAATACATCAGTGAGCATAAGATGGCATGAATAAAATGGATTACAAGTGTTTTTCACCTTCATGATGTCCATGCAGCACCTTCAGCACATCAGACTTGACTGGAATAGGAATATTTGCCTCCTGTGGAATATTTCTGAACATTTCAGGGTTTGCATTCTGCGTGCAGGTCATATATGAGATAGCATGCTTGGCTTCCATATAGTACATAATGTAAAAGTTGCACATTTCATCATTGGCAGTACCCCTACACAGTACAGAAAAGATGTGGCACTTAGAAAATAATGAATAGCTGTTATTTGATTCATCCAACTTGTTTAACAGGATACTTAAACATTGCAATCAAATATTTAGATGTCCCAAACTAAAACATGCAATACCTGCATTGCAGTGAATATCAGAAATTTTATTGGTTTATAATGGAGAAAAGCAGTGTGCACAAGATCCCCACATATCTCAGAAATTCCTAGCAATTTGCTTTTGATTTTACAGAAAATTGTATCACCTATTTAAACTGCCCTTCCTTCTAATTTCTCCAGTATACTTCCAACAGTTTCCATTGGCTGTGCACATGCTCTGATTAATATGACAGAGCTGTATCATTCATTACATTACTATTCACTTACTTCTCTACAAATCTCGGATGAAGGTAATTTGAAACTGTTGCAAATAACATATATGTTCCATTTCAGCCACTGCTTTCCATGACAACTCTTCCCCCTTTGCTCATCAAGTGCATTCATTTATTGTCCAATCACACCGGTTCTAATATAGCAAAACTTATTTTTGTTACGTATTAAGATATCATAATTATCTCTTAAATAGAACATAGTACTGTCATCTTGAGAATAATTTGTTTGTAAGCTTCTGTAACAAAAACATGAGTACAAGGGGATGACAAAACACTAACAAAATTCAGGTCTTTGATAAATGTGCATGTACTTGAAACAAAAGTGTCTCTTCTCTACTACTACATAATCCTGTCTTCAACAGAAAAAACAGCTGGCACAAGTAAGTGTTTTTTTTCTGAAAAATATTATTTTGTGAAGCAAAGTATGTATGGCTTCTTTACAACTGTGGTCTGTTTCATCCTCTGCCATTCAGGTTAGTATCTTTTCTTTAGAGCTACAATCCTGACAATGAATAAGCTAGGACTTTTAAAGGAAAATTCACAAAATATAGGGTCTACACCAAGATTTTATAATTAGATTTAACAATTAAACAGTGAGCCTAACTCATTAAAAAAATACAGAGGTGGTCTATTAGCTGTTCGCAAAAGACATCAGTGCTGCCTTTTCCACAGCATTCTGCTGTGTTCATTTATTTACCACAGCAACAGTTAATAATAGAAGCCACAGGGGAGACGGGGAAACATGGGAAAAGAGACTGTGTTTCAAAAGAGTAACTGGTTATTTTTCCATGTGTTGGAAGTTTGGCATCCCTTGGAGACTACAAAAATGAGACTGACTGGGCAAGCTCTGCTTAAGCTTTTAGAAAGCATTAACTTCACTGTTGGATCTCCAATCTCCATCACTGTAATTGCTCCCTCTATAAAACTCCAGTAGATATAGGATGTGGAAATTACATAAACTGTGGTACACCTGACACACTACTGTGTCTAAGCATTTGTGGTGCGTTAATTTCAGGTGGCAGTTAAGTACTGCTGCTCACTGCCCCCATTCCTGCCCTCCCCAGAGTGGGACGAAGCAAAACTTGTGGTAAAATGTAATAATACTAAATATTAATAAATAAAAATCATACTAAAAATAATAATGACAATACTAATAAACAATATGGCATAATTAATACAATATACATTTATATATCATAGTGCAAAGAAATAATAATAAATAAAAATAGTAGAATAATAATTATAATAGTAACAATAGTAACAATTAGCCTCATCCCTAATGGAGTGCAGCTGTATAAGACATTTGAACAGCACTGAAGAAGAAGAGTGGAATGCTGATGTGTATTGACCAATCACAGAAGAGTAAAAGGGCATACAGGTGCTATGCATGTGAGAGAAAAGGTACAAAATTTGTACTGGGGGATAATAAAGTGCTGATGCTTGCCAGCATCTTTGGTGTCAGTCGCATTGTCCACTGTTAACTGGTGATCCCAATACTGGCGGTGGAGTCCAGCCTAGCAAAGGAGGAAGACCTGAGAGCCTGAACGTCCTTATGAAAGACAGACACCAACCTCAGGTGAGTGGCAGGGAACATAAAAATGGGGACTCGAATATCAGCAGAAAAGGAATTCACTTTGGATGTTTTGCTGTGAATATTACAAAGGAAAGGTATGAAGTGTGAGAAACAGGCACTACAATCCTTGCTCATTTGGTGTAAAGGAAATGGCATAAGAGCAAATGCACAGACTGCCTTTTTTGTTTAAACATGGGAAGAAGCAGGGCACACATTGTGGGAGGCAGCTATGAGGGGGGATGAAATAGTCACAGGGTCATTATGACAGGGTCGTTGGGACTCACTGTTATAAATACAGATGGAGAAGTGGCAGCCACTGTCATCACTGCTACTGTTTCCCAGTCCTGGCCACGGCCACTGCTCCAGCAGCCAAACCCCCCTCTGTGGCTATGGTCCCCTTTGTCTCCTCCTCCCTTCAAGACTGCTCCTTTTGTGAAGAGTCCCTGCTGGTATGGCCCAAGAGTTATGCTCCTCCCCTGGATGCCAATGATGACATTCCAATGTCTCAGGAAGCGGCACCAACCTGGCCCAGCCTGTGGCCCTATCACCCATTCGAGCATGGGAGCCTGCAGAGGGTTCAGGTGGCAGCCGGGAGCCTGCGCAAGTTTACCAAGTAAGGGCTGCTGGCTGCTGGAGTTTCCCTTGGCAGGCAGCCACCTCTGTTGCCACACGGGTGGTGCAGAGCTGACCAAGAGCTGCTTTCAAGCACTGCAGATGGAGCTGGGGCTGCTGGGCCCTGGGGAGAACCGGTAGGGCTGTGCCAACATCATCAGGTGGCTCTTGGCTGTGCTCTGCAGCTAGCAGGGTGCAGTGGCGGAGGCTGTGTGGAAGCTGCTGACGGATGAGCAGGCTCCCTAAAGGCAGAAGCTGCTGGCAGATACTGTCCACAGCCTGAGCTGTTTTTTACTAGGGCTGGCAGAGTCAAAGGGAGTGGGCTGTCAGCAAAACTGCCCCTCCACTGCAAGATATATTTACACTAGAACCAGTGGCCATCTCAGATTTTGGATAAGATAGTATGAACAAGTTAGGGAGGCAGGGGAGTCAGATTTGGCACATCAGATTCTAGCATGTGCTGTGATCTGAAATAATGGCAATAGCCCTGATGAGTGCCAAAGACTTAAGAAAAAAGGTGATGTAGCAGGGGCTTGCTTCTTATGTCACTCACTCTATGCTGCAAGATCTCTTTACTAATAAATTAACACCCTTTCAGTGTCAGCAGATAGCACAGATTTGCTTCTCCCTGACTAAGATGATGATTTTTGAGTCACAGTGGATATGGCTAGTGAATGAGGTTGCCAGGAGAAATTTAGAGCATTCCCAGGATGACCCTTGTTTTGCAGGAGGTCTGGCCCAGCTCATGGGGGACCCTCTGATTAACACCCTGCAACCACAAGCCCAGCTTCCTTAGTGTTACAGCAGGGAAAGGAGCTCGTATTTCAGATGATGCAGCATGTACCAAATTTAGGGGCTCCTTGTCAGTCATGGTCAACAGTTTTGGAGAAACCCAGTGAGCCATATATAACACTTACAGATCATCTTAGGGAGGCAACTGAGAAACAAACTGACCATGTAGCAGCCCGAGAAACTTTGCTTTTGCAATTGGCAAGAGATGGGTGATCATGTACTTTGTAAAGCCATCCAATGGTGTGTCCAACGATCAGGGCAAGAGTCAGCCATTATGACAGCCTTATTCTGTGAATATTGGGACTGATGTAGGCCGGAAGTTCTGTTTTACAAATGGTCATGGTAGAATTGCCAGGAAAAATATTATTCCACCACCCTGCACATAAACTTTGCAGCTGCACCTAGAATTGAAAATTGTGGAATCATCACTATAGCTGTCAACTTCCTTACAAGGGCACACGGTTTTTGCTGATGGATCAGGGTGAACACAAAATGCAGGTGCCATCTGGACAGAGGGAATCAGTGGCATGACCTTACAGGCCACCAAGATGGATACTCTAAGTTAGCAGAATTGTGAGCAGTTACAATGACTTTCGAAGCCTGGCCTTATGAGAATCTAAATGCTGTATCTGATTCTCATTATGTATGCAATGTAGTTTGTGAATTAGACTGTGCCATTTTCAAAGGGGTAAATAGCAAAGAATTGTTTTACTTGCTGAAAACATTATGGCATACTTTACACCAATGAGCTCCACTGTTTTACATTCTTCATATTCATAATCATACTAACTTGCTTGGATTCATCATGGAAGGAAACACCTGTGTGGGTAAGCTGACAGCCCTGGCGTGGGCTGCCCTGGCACCAGATAGAGTGCAACAGGCAATTCAGTAACATCAATTTTTCTGTCAAGGGGCTCGTGCCCTACGACATCAATTCAATCTTACATCTACAGCAGCACATGATAACATTGCCTCACGCTCTTATTGTCAGTAAGGTGTCACCATGACTCAGGATGGAAGAAAGCCCAGAGGGCTACAAGATCTTCAGCTGTGGCAACCTGACGCTACTCATGTTTCAGGATTTGGTCGCCTTAAATGCGTACTTCTGTGGACACTTATTCTAAAGCCTGTTGGGCTTCTGTACATGCAGGAGAAAAGACAAAAGATGTAATTTCACATTGGTGCGGTGCTTTTGCAGCCTTAAGTATATCACGTCTTGTAAAGACTGATAACAGTTATGTATGATACTGGTTATGTAGCTCAGTGCACCCAACAATTCTTGCAACTTTAGGGTGTTCACCATGTCACCAGTATTTCGCATTCTCCAACTGGTCAAGCCATCATAGAGCATTTTCATTCTACACTTAAAGCCTTCCTTCAAAAACAAAAAGGGGGAATGCAAGGTGACACCCCTCAGGCAAGAGTTTGGAAAGCTGTGTTTACACAGAACCATCTTACTCTTCCTCCCTCATGTGCAATACCTGTTACTCTAACACATATTTGGTCATTACAGTCACCAGGTGACAGGACCCAGGGTCCTACTCCAGCCTGGGTTTGCAATTTGCAAACACAGGCCTGGGAGGGCCCATGGGATCTTGTTACCTGGGGATGTGAATATGCCTGTGTCTCTACAGATGCCAGAGTTCAGTGGGTGCCGGTTCACTGCGTTCGACCTGAATATCACCCTTGAAACAACGAACCTGGCTGTGGCACACTTGATTCCCTGAACAGCAAAAATGTTTGGGTGATGGAATGCATAGCTGGTAGCTTAGTTTTGCATGTTACTTTATAAAATCGTGCAGCTATTAATTTTTGTTAATATACCATAGGGGAATGAATCAGGGTCAATTCACATATGCATTCTGCAATTAACAGCAATTACAAAAGAGACGCTTGTACCATGTTTGCTATCTTTTCTGCGAAGGGCCCTGCAGAAAATGGTAAACATGGCATTTGCAATTTAGAAGAAAAAAGGGGGAATTGTGCAAGAACACATGATATGACAATAAGAATGGGGCTGCAGCAGAGCCTCATCCCTAATGGGGTCCAGCTGTATAAGACAGATGAACAGCACTGAAGGAGAAGAAGTCCAGAATACTGATGTAGACTGACCAATCACAAAAGAGTAGAAGGGCACGCAGGCATTATGCATGTGAGAGAAAAGGTGTAAAAGTTGTACTGGAGAATAATAAAGTGCTGATGCTTGCCACCATCACTGGCATCAGCTGTGTGTCTATCGTCAACCTGCAGCTGAGTAGCATCAGTCACCAACACAGTTCAGATTTTCCTATTTTTTTATTAGTAGTAATTTCTGGTTTGATTGTTTTTCATAAAAGTCTGTACATTTTTTACTGAAAAAAGGTAATAGCAGTATTAGTCCAGATTTTTAAAGGCTGGATTTTGCAATAGGTAAAAATATCATAATTTTATAAGCTTCTATAAATATTCTTTCTGAAATAGTATAAAGAATTGTGAAGCTTTGTTATTTCACCATAAACAGTTAATAACATCACCCAGCTAAAAACTGTATTTTCTATTATTGATATTCTGAATCCTTCTCTAACAACAGATCAGCCTAACATCTGAGTAAGCTGTTTGGCAGCATAGATTCATTTCAGAAGTGTTCTGAACACTTCAGCAAAGTGAATATTCACATAAGTAACTTTAATCAACATTGTGTAGAGTTAAATCTTAAGTAGACAGACAGCATGACAAAACATTCTGGCAGAAATTGTTTCCAGAATGACCTTGGATGAAGACATGAAACAAAAACATTTCTACATATAACCAATACCCTGGAAAAAACAAGTTCTAGAATGGAGCAAACAGAAAAAAATTACCCTATATGTGTCTCTGTAGTTCTGCCTTCCCCACTGAACACACATCTGGCTGCTAGGATATCATCATAGCTAATGTCTACCGGATATTTCACAGGATAGAATGCCTGAAAGAGAGGATGATTCACCACAATCAGTGAAAGTGCTTTATATTCTCTGTGTCAATAGACACTGACAAGAAGGACGGTGCTACATATCTGAAATTACTTTTGCATCATAACCTAATTGTGGTAATACTTGGCAATATTCTCTTCCAGGAGCACAATAGCACATAACCAGTGGAAATACTACAATACTAATCTGTGGATATGTGATTTCCACTTCAGCTTCTCAGTTTGAAACAAAGATAATTAAAATTTACATTCAGAACTACAAAGAACCCAACTAACCTGGGGTAGTTGCGGACTCTGTCTACCAATCAATGTCCATTGACCATTTCTCACTCTGTATCCACTCACTACCTTACCTATAAGATATCAATATACATGAGAAGTGAGTTATACTTGAAAAAAATGTTGCAGGGTAAACACTTTTCTGTAAGTATTTGATATTCCTATATTACTCTTACCTAGTCTGTGTGTGTGAACTCTGTAGGCAAAAAGGTGCATTGGAGACCTTTTGTAATGGCAGGCAATGTCTGCATCAACCACTGGAAAAACATGACAGCAATAAACAGTGACAAACAGATCATTTATCAAACACAGAAAAGTTGAATTACTGTACTTCATTCCGCATGTTCTACAAAAAGCATACCTACACTGGACAACAGATGATTTCAAAAGGTAACAGGTAATATCTTATAGTTCTGCAGTGTATATACTTCTTCAGTGGAGATGCCTCAGGATATCTCCAAATAAAAACTAATAAAATATAGTGCAGGTTACTTGAAAATTACTTACTCTGCTGACATACATATAAAATCTTTCTGGCTGAAAGCCAGAACTACTTCTGGTGTACACTACTGCTATTTAACGAAATAAAGTAATACATTTAATTACAGACTATGTTGAGGGTTTCATAAAACAAACACAGCAAGAGTAAATGATCTACTAGGGGGACATCAAAATAAAGTGATATAATTCTAAACTGATACAATTTACAATGAAGTCTTGATTACAAAGGCCCAGACCTAATTTAGGGTTAGACAAGAGACTTTGTCTGAGAAGAGCTGTACAATGTTTACAGGGTAGTTATCTGTGTTAGGTGCAGTAACAGTACCTAAGGAAGAGCCTACAGAAAAACTCTGATGCCTGATGCCCTTCTGAGAAATGTTGCCACATTTCTTGTTTTACCAAATTTCATGCTCCATTTAAGAGCTATAAATTTCACATGAGAAGGATGTTATCAGCAACTACAGAACTGTTTGTTTGCCCTTTTCCCTCCCCCTTTCCAGTTGAAAAATTAATTCCTACACTGATCAAATATTCTTGGGGGTAGTCGGGGATTAACTTGGTATGTTTTCATATTGGAGAGCAAAATATTTTTAACTTCATTCAAATTTAAAAATGTTTCAAGTAGCTGAATTCACTAAACAACTGGAGTCAGCTGAGCATTTGACCACCTCATCGTATTTAGGCAGCTAACCGTAAATGACACAAAAGCTGCTCTTGGTTATCTCCTTAAAAATTTTGGTATAGCAGAGTACAGTCAGTGTCCAACTTCCTTAAAACATAACATGCCACGCCAGCCAAAGATTTTGGGATTTTGGGAGTGTCAAAGCTGAGTTTCAGATAAAATTCAGGACTCTGAAGAGAAACAGTTTCCAGTACGATTTTTTTTTTCAGCATTTTGACCTTTTAACCAACTATGAACACAGGAATAAAATTATTAAATAATGGCTCCTTGTCGGTAGAAATAAATTTTTTAAAACTGAAGTCTTACTAGAATCACAAATACCATGAATGACAAATGAAGATGAAGAAGAGTCTAAAACTATGGTTTTTATGGTTTTTTACAGGGGAGAGGAGAAATTAAAAAAGAGGCAAGGCATTTTTTGTAAAGTATTAGATGAAAATAAATTAAAGAAATTATCATTATTATTTGTACACATTGTGTTTATACAGCATTGATTGCCTTTACTGATGTAGTCATAGGGAAATAGGATACAATCTTGTACATAATTTTTTCCTCATTGGTTCAATCAATCAAATAATTAATTTGTCCATCTACATATCAGCAAGCCTCTGTCAAATCTTCTTCCACAATAAGCAACAATAATAGATCAGATGCTGAAATCATATAATCACTTCGTAAAATGATGACTCACCTTTCTTGCCTGGTGGTATGACAGTGTTCACAGACATCATAAGATACATTCCCGCAATCAAGGGTTGCCTGCAAATGGAAAAGCCAAGCTCTGGTAAACAAGTTCTCTGTACAACCCAACTGCAAGTGACTTGATATCACATCATTGATAGCAATATCATTTGATACCACTAATTTCTAAACATTGGATTACATCTGAAATAGGTCTCCAGAAAAAGCAGCTATTTCACAGCAGTTCCCCTCTCCCTCTTTTTTTTGCTACCCTTTCTAAAGCATTTTCTGCAATGTATGTGAAATAGGACAAAGCTGTCATCTGCATAATTGCTGTTCTCATCCCAGATTTCTAAATACGAAGCTCTTAAACTGGATTAACTTCATATTCATAGCACAGCTGTGTCAAGTTTCTTAGCAGAAATGAAATTTTTTGCTGACAGATGACACAGCTTCGAAATTCTTAAGGTAGTGAAGTATATATTGTTTTTATTTTACATGTTTTCAAAGGAATCCATAATTTCCATTTCAATGAAAAAAAACCAGATAAGCATCTTTTAAAATACTCACTTTTGATGTGTCAGATGTAAAGTTACGCCAGAGCAGTCCTTGTGTTTATCTGTATAAATTGCGAAAGTTTCATTATTAGCAACTGAACCCCTGCAAATTACTACATATTAACAAGATTCTTCCGCTGTGTAAAAAATACTAAAAGACCGAACAAGTTTTAATCTTAACACGTGCAGTAAAACTGTTACACTGTGGAAATACTACTGAAATTTGCACAAACCTGATCATCTCAGTACTGCATTTGAAGAAATCCTAAGAGAAGAACTTTGGTGGATGAAAACTACTGTTGTAGATTTTTATTAACTAGTGTCTGGGAAGTGAAACAGTTTCATGTTTACACTAGCAGAAAAAGAGTCATATATATATATATATAATATATATGTAAAATATACAAATGTATATTTTGATCAAAGTTGGAAAAATGAAAGATTTGTGAGAAGCAGTCATTTTAGCTACTAATAACACAGCTGCCAGAAATCTTGTAATAAAAGTGAACAGGTGAACTTAATTGCCCAAGTGGGACAACACATGGAAACTTCACAGATCAGTTCATTTTTTCACACATCAGCTATTTCAGTCACCTCATGTCACTATTAAGGGATAATAATCAGTTTGCTTTTCACCATCACTGATAGTAGAATTTACTAGAATTTGTTTTCACTATGTTCACAAAGTACATCTTTAAATTAATATATGCTATTTGAGTGAAATAGCTGCTAACACAATTTCACTGGGTTCTCATAATGTTCATCATCATGGCATCTACAAATTCTTAGTTCTATGGATCCCAATAAACACTTCTGGATTTTAAAATGTGGATCACTATCCCTCAGCTGCACCTTTACAAATGGCAACAAAGAAGCAAAGTTTTCATTGTACACAGGAAAGAAAAATAAGAACAGTAGCTCTTTCATTAAGACTACCTACAAGAATCAAGACTACCAAATCAAGAATACAAAAGTGCCAAAAAGACTAAGCTACTAAGACAAAAGAAGATGAATGGTAAGAAAACATTCAAGAGAATGAGAAACTACACTCCTTTGGAATGGTTTTAGAAAAAGTTGAAGATATGTATATACTATTCATCCTCTTCCCTGCAGGCAACTTCACTTACAATCTCAATAACTTAGTGTTTGCTAAAAGGGTCTTTGTAAAGTCTTTTCTGCCCCACTCTCTTAGTTTCAAACTAAGTTCTTCTTATTTATATAACTCAGGTGATGCTCCAGAACTCAGATTTTGTAAACTTAATATTGTTAGAACTCTGCACTACATTAATTTCAATAAAAATAGGAAAATGCTTGTTTCATCTCAGATAAAGTAATAAAATTTAGAATGTTAAAATGCAATCAGTCATTTTGTGTCAGTTTTAGAATTTTAGTTGAAAACATTGCTATTCTATCTTTTGAAATCTGCTGCAAAATTATCCAGAGACCATCAAACTAATTTCATATTTGAAAAATTTAGCCCTTACTATGTCACAGTGTCTCTTAAAAGTAGCACCACAGGAAGAGGGGAAAAAAACCCTTGAATATATTTCAGTTGGGCGATATTAAAGTATTTTGACCCAATCATAATTTTCAGAGCATGGAAAAAATTTTTATCAACATTTCACCTAAATAGAGCAATTTCAAAATGAGTTGAAGATAGTTGGAAAACTGCTACTAATTATTACAATTGCTACTATATAAGGCAACCATCTAAACCAGTATCAGGAGAAGCACAAAAGAACTTCTAGCACAAATATCTGATCTGCAGTGCTGTGTTAAGAATAAAATAATGGATGGATACATTAGTCTAAACCTTTCAGGAATTCCTACAGTGCTTTATCATTCTGTTTGTAGTTTTATTTAGCCAGAAAAACTTTTAGTTCAATTATAACTGCTACAGAGGGATGCCAGAACTGATGTTTCCCAGCTTCTCCCTCCTTCTGTTCATGTCCTTGAAACACTCAAATCTCTGAACACTTCATATAAGAATGCTGACAAGTTGTGCTCTGCCTTTTGTGTTCCGTGCAAATATAACACAATCATATTAAATACTCCCTGCTTTTATATACCCATATCAAACAAAGCCAATGGTGCATGTTAAACTGGTTTCAGATTTTAAGGACATAATTTTTAGAAATTGTGCATAACAACACTGCAACAATCATTCCAAGTTTAACTGTCAATAAATGTTTAAATTAGTTAAAAACAATCACCAATGCTACTCCTGTTTAAAATGTTTTCTAGGAGAAATATCTCAAATACTAGAAATACTTAACAGTTTTTCAAATTTCTCATGTGAAGGCAAACTATCCTAAAGAGAAACACTCTCTTTCTATTTTGCTAAGACTTCTGAAGCAAGCCTGACAGGCTTTCTGCTAATCTGTCTATCCAGATCGACAGTTCTGAACTCTTCAATTACATGCATGATAATCTGCCACAGACATTGAGACTTCTAGGATTTCCTAGATGCTTAAAATTGTATAAGTTTTTTATTCATAAAACCAAACACTCTTCAAAATCTACTTTCTTTGCACTCTGAGTATGGGGATTATAAATTACTGAGCACTCTTGCTCAAACTATTCAGCTTCTTCACTACTCTCTTTCGAGGAATAGTACAGCACTAATTCATGGTGACTAGAATACTTACAAGTTTCCACTGCAACAGCATGGCACATTTTATGAAGCTCCAAACCCCATGTTATTTCAAAGTCAGTCCTTGATTTGTACCAGAATCTCCACATACAGTCTCACGATTGGCTTTGCTTCATTAAAGGTAAGAAGTAGCCTCAAAGGTGAGCACAACCTCTAAGCAAGGCAATTACAAAGCTAACGCCCATGGGGAAGTAACTTCGTGCAAGTTATATTTAAAGAGCAAAGACATGCAATACAAGGAATGAACTTGAGGTCCTAGTAAAGAATGAGACAAATAAATTCAATATTGGTATCTAATATTTTATACATAGAACTACCTTAATTTGGTTTTTTTTCATGTAAGTCAAGGTGCTTATACTGGCTGATTGGTTTACTCAACCAGTATCATCACAGTAAAATTATTTTTAAAAGCCTGGTATGAAATCTGGAATGAAACTGTACCTTTATTCAATTTGAAATGTGAAAAACAAAATGCAAACACAGACTCCTAGTGACATTTTCACAACTTACTTTACAAACAGAAAGGTGACAATTGTTGATCCTGGTTCAGTATCAATTTTTGAACATATGAAGACCTCATAAAGGTCACAGAGGACTGATTTGCTAAAAGGATATAAATATACATCATAGCCATGAATCTCTGTGAATATGCAAAGCTAACTTTATTCAAGACACTAGCATATTCAGGAGAATGTCAAAGAGAAGCACACTGAATCTAATGTTCAGAATAATGTTCAAATGACAACACATAAATCACATTCTTATGAGGAAACAGGTATTTCAAAGACATCTACTTGGTGGCCAAAACTAATTATTCTCCCCAGCCAAAAAAACCAAGCCCTAAAACCACACTAATTACCATACACCTCACTAAGAAAAGCAGGTAATCTATGTTATTATATGTAATGTGGGTACAGTAAATTCACGAATACAAGCCGCACTGAGTATAAGCCGCATCTCTGGGTGTTGGCAAATATTTCGTTCTTTGTCCATAAATAAGCCGCATCTGAATATAAGCCGCTCTGTCGTTCACAGCGAGGACCCATGTGCAACAAAGTTGCCAAATACTAACAGAACCGCGGCATGGCGGGGGGTTTACTGGCTGTGCAGGCTCGGCCTGCTTGGGGCTGCTGACGGGGCCAGGTGGCCCAGCTCGGTGGTGCTGCTCGGGGCTGGCCGCTGCCTCTGGGTTCGCTCGCCCTGGCCCTGCTCCTGCTGCGGCACCGGCCGGGCACAGAGAGCGCGCCCCGCTCATGCCGCAGCTCCGGCCGGACACGGAGCACCCCCTGCTCCCGCCACGGCGGCGGAGGGCGGGTGCGGGGCCCCCGTCGGCTCCCCGAGCCGCGGCAATGGCGGCGCGGGCCCCTCCCCTCCTCCCCGAGCCGCGGCAATGGCGGCGCAGGCTCCCCCCCTCCTCCCCAAGCTGGGGCAATGGCGGCGCAGGGCCCCCGCCGGCTCCCCGAGCCGCGGCAATGGCGGCGCGGGGCCCCCCCGTCTCTCCCCGGGGCTGCGGCAGAGGAGGGAAGGAGAGAGCTCTCCTGCCTCTCTCCCCGCCCCCCATGCTGCCTGCAGGGATCCAGGGCAACAGAGTAACACTTTGTAACAATCGCAGAATGCCGGCTTTTAGTGGCAGGTGCTTGGTTCGGCGCCCTGGCTGGCACGTCTGGGGTTGTAAATGTCAGAAAATTATTCACATATTAGCCGCCCCCGAGTATTAGCCGCACTTCTGGGTTTCCACCAGAATTTTTGTCAAATTGCTAAGGCTTGTATTAGTGAAATTACTGTAATATAATTCTTTCAGGGAGTGGTAACAGGGAGAAATAAATCTACTCTCCATGAAAAGGTGTGGGTTAAAAGAAGTTGAGAATGTAATATTGCTCATTGTGCAAGAAAAGAGAGAGAACAAGAAAAGGAATTAAAAGAAAAAAAAAAAGCCAAAGCTGAACAAAGATGAAATATTTCCTCATAAATTCGCTCCAAACATTGATAAAAATTATAAATTGCTTCAAATAATGCAACAGTTACATGCACACAAATGACAGCATGTGAAAACCTTCTACTACAGAAAAGCTAAGACCTTATAATTGATAACTTCTATACACTTTGATTCTTGGGGATAACAATTATATTCTTACATGTGCTGGAAAGGACTAAGATAATAATATGTCAGATTAGAAATTACATTAGTCTTTGTTATACAAATGGAAGGAAAAAGAACATTCTAGGGATTAAAAAACTGGCACATTTTTAAAAATTCAGATTCAAAGGTGCTTACACAGAAGAATCAAACAAGACCAGGATGACAAATGCACTGCATAATATCCCTACAGCCCAAGTTCAAAGTTGACTGGGTCCCTTTACACCCCTAAAGATGGCTAGATTTACTTCAATTTGAATCTGAACTCAAAACACTTATGACTATATAAAATGGTAGACAAATTTCTGAAAATTTTTTACTTGTTTACTTGTATCCACTATCAGGCATAACCACAATAATTTTTGCTTTTACAATACAAAAAGTAAAGAAAATGAAATAGAGAAATCAAATTTTTCTAAACTGTTGCTATAAATCACTTTTTTTTGTAGAATGTCTTTTTGGTTCTCCAGTCTAATCTGTTTACTTTAGACAAGGTACAGTAAGTTTTATTTTGTTATCTGAGAGTAAAGTGCATATGAGTTCTTAGCTCAGGATTATAAGTAAGAAGGGATGGAAAGCAGAATTAATTTAATACCTAGTTAATGAAATTAAAAATACTACTTTTAGAAGAGTTGAACATGAGAGTTGATGATTTTAACTACTGCATTTTCCCCCCACAAAACTGATAGGAAATAAAATTGGGTGCTAATACATAAATAACTACTACATCAAGTCAAATATTTTATATTTGCAATTACTTGTAAGTCAGAATAGTAAACTCTGAACAATGCTTTGGAATCTTTGATGTACTTCTGAAAGCATAACAAGTTAACTGAGTACATGTCACCATTTATCCTCTATTCTCAATCGCAACAACTGCATGTGCTTACATATGAACTTTGGTGACTCTATTCTTATGCTTTGACTCTACTCTTATTCTGTGGTTATCAACAGACATCTCATTACAAGAAAAGTCCCCTTAGGTTATTCCTGAAATTTAAAAATACTAATGAAACTAGTCGAAAATTTTGCATTTAAGATCTTTGAACACTATGAAGGTTTAGGAAATTTTGCTAGATTAAAATTATATTTTTCTCTACTGGAATTTTCACAGATAGGCAACATTAAAAGCATTTCTTCTCAGAAATGGCAGAAAAAGAAATTATTTTTTACTTTCAAAATAAGATCACAGACTACGAAGCAAAAAGCACTGAAAAACAGAGAGCCCTCAGTCATACTCTGTATCATTTGAAAAAGTACATGACACTGGTATCATCTCCCATACTGTAATCCTATCAGTCAACAACACTTCTGAAACTTTCATAATTTTGCAAGCTTATGTCCTATGGCATTTCTAAGTCCTGTATATACATTCTAGACAAAAAAGGAGGTCTACTGCAGAGAGTCTGCTGGGGGTATATAATGATGTTTTAATTTCAGGTGATGATTTCTTTCACTGCAGTTTCTCTAAGTGTGCAAGCAGGCTTTTTGAGTAGAAGCTCTGACTAACAACTCATTAATAAAAATTTCCAAAGACATTCTCAATTAACGTGCAGTGAAGGTTACTAATCTATTTTTTTTTTAAATAACTACATACTCATATATTACACTTAAGAGTGAAAATGAACAGTGGGAACTCTCAATGTCCCCAAGTAATAATGAAGAACAGGCTGTCGATGAATATGCTCTCTTTAGAGGTTTGCAACTTTAATTATTCAGGATTTTAGCAGGCAAAGAATCACATAGGTTTTAAGGGTCCATCTCAACTCTCTCAGGAAAATTAATTCTTTCAACTTCAGCTGTCCACATTTGCATATATGCTCTATTCACACAGTGCTGGCACAATCAGTTTATCCCTTCCTTCTCTTCTACCAATATTGCCAGTAAGCCATATTATATCTTCATGTCATGGTAGAAATCATACCTTCTGCTTCAGACAGTACTGCTTAAAATTCTAGCTAAGTATTTCCCAAACCTTGCCAGAGATGCACAGAAGAGAGGCTGCATGGCACTGGGAAGCTGCACTTGGTACCCTGGTAACTTCTCTGTTCAAAACCAAGTACAGTCTGTGGATCATTTACCATGGTACCACAGAAGTATAGAGAGGCCACAGGCACAGCTTGAACTACTCTTGTAATGCATATTCCTCCCTTAAATTTTTGTTCTTATTCAGCTTTCTCTTCTTTCAAGTCCAATATTTTTACTATCACTTAGCCCATGTGGCCTTAAACATTCTTGTTTAAATCCTGCAGCAGTAATGTATCACAGGTGAGTTCCATGCGAGTGACAACCCACAGGTTTTTTGCTTTTGATGACCACAGAGGCTGTAACCCAAAAACTCTGCACAGACTCACACACATGTGATTTACAGAGTAAAAGCAAGAATATATGTTCAGACACTCAAATGTGTCTGAACAAGGCATTTCAGGTTTAAAGAATAAAATGCAAAGTGAAATATAAACAAATAAATACATAAATAAAGTAATCTCCAAAAATAACTGATTATCAATATGCCAGTGTGTATTAATAGCATTCAAATTTCCCAACTCCCAGCTTATAACATTTGGCCAGGATGAACAGTGAGGTGGACTGAATACTGGCTGAATGTGTAGTTGGAGGATGACAATTACTGGTATAGCCCAGGAATTAATACTGTCTCCAGACCCACTCAACATCTTCATTAATGATGTGGATGATGGGGCAGGGGCACCCTCAGCAACTGCAGATCACACCAAACTGGGAGAAGTGAAAGATGCACCAGATGGTTGCACTGCCATCCAGAGGGACCTGGATGGGCTGGAGAGAGGTGCTGGCAGGAACCTCACAAAGAACAAAGGGAAGTGCCAAGTCCTGCATGCAGGAGGGTATAACCCCAGGCACCAACAGGCTGGGAAGCAACTTGTCAGCAAAGGACCTGGGGTTCCTCAGGCTGGGTGTGACCCAGCCATTTGCCCTTGCTGCACAAGATGGTGCTCTTTGCTGCATCAGCCAAAGCAGGGCCAGCAGGTTAATAAAGGGGATCCTTCCCTTCTGCCCAGCACTGGTGAGGCCACAGCTGGAGTTGTGTATCACATGCTGGGCTCCCCAGTGTGAGAAAGACATGGAGACTCTGTAGCAAACGGCCATGAAGATTATGAAGGGACTGGAGCATTTCTCCTGTGAGGAAAGGCTGAGAGAGCTGGCACTGTTCACCTGAAGAAGAGATGGATCTGGAGGGAGGGTGCAAAGAAGAGAGAGTCAGGTTCTTCTCAGTGCTCAGTGACAGGACCAGAGGTGTTGGGCACACACTGAAACAAAATAAGCTTCTGCTGAAAATCCAGAAACTTTTTCACTGTGTGGGTGACTAAGCACTGGCAGAGGTTGCCCTGGGATGTTTCTACTCTTGAATATACCTGGACGTGGGCCAGGACAACAGGCTGTAGGTGGCCCTGCTTGAGCAGGGAGCACACAGGACAGACGACTTCCAAAAGTTTGTTTGAACCCTCAACCATTATGTGATCCTGTGAAACACTCAGAGACAAGAATAAGCATATTTGTGTTTAATCTTAACAACATATAAATGTGTTTAATCTTAACAACAACAACAACAACAAAAAGAACAACCAAAAAAAAGCGCCAAACAAACAAACAAACACAAAAGACACTTTCTCCACGAGTTACATTTTTTCCAAACAAATACTTGGACTAATCAGCCAGTGAATATAATCTGTTCTCAATCTACTCAAGTAAGATGACAGGTTAAGTATGTTCACACCTATTTTTTTTCATTATACAAAATACTGAATTACACATGGAAACCCCAAGTTTCTCCCTAAATGTAAAATTATTAATCTGCTTCGTAATTATTTTAAGTCATTTGCTCCACAATTTATGAAGAAAAAAATGGTGTGCACCATTCAAATATTTATAGAGATAAATCAAGTTTATAAAGTCAAGCTAATGCACATACTGTATTACAAATATGCCCTCTGATCTATTTAAATGGCACTAAAAGAAAATTATTTTCTACAGGTAAATATTTTTGATGCTGTAGCTAATAGAACTTACAAAGAAAATTTCCAAAATGCGTACCTCTAAATGCACTAACATCTCCATAGTGTACCTGGAGAACAAAGTATCTGCTACCCATTTCTCCTCCAACTCTGAATCCAACACCTAAAAGAAGGAAAATGTATTGTTTTCAGAAACAATAAAATTTAAGATGATTCACCATCCTTGACAATATAAAAAAATATAAATCACTTTACTGGCTCAGAGTGAAGGGGTAGAAAATTTCAGACACCAATGAAGAAAATTTTGTCCTGAAACCCAGGAAAACTACCAGCACATGATCTCAAACAAACTAAGAAGCTAGGACCATCACTTAATTATGAATAAATAGGTATCTGCTTTATGGTGAGAACTCTCGCAATCGAAGAACATTAATACAGACTTTATAAGAATCCAAAATAAAAATGAAGTCTTGTCATCCATGGAGGATTTGGTGGAACCTTCATTTCTCATACAACTTCTTCATGATACAAACTAATTAACACTAACTTACTAAGAAGACATTGAGAATGAGAAGAGAAAAAGGTAGTAAAATATTTTTTATTAAAATTAACATTATATGTAGAAAAAATCTTGAGGAAATGATGCAGCTATGTTATTTGATGACAGAAGCAAGCACAGGCACAAAACACAATAGAAAAGCTTGAAATAATCTGTGAAAAAGAAATTGCAAGTTATCACCATTACCAAAAGGGATTTCTCTAAACCAATTCTACAATGAACATTTTTCAAAAGAAGCAGAGAAAGCAATTTCTTTGTATCTGGTCAGAGAATCCCACAGTAAAAGACAAAGCCAACTTAAAAATGGCAGCCTCCCTGTGCACAAATGAGGCACCTTTATGAATATCCCCTATAAACTTTGCATTTTTGCACAGCTTACCAACAAGAAAAGTACAGTAATTTCACAACCATAAGGCATACCGGACTATGAGGCGTATCCCCGGGAGTCGGCAACTTTCGCAACTTTGCACCTTATATAAAGGCGCACTGGACTATAAGGCGCGGGGTTTTTTTTGCAGCGAGGATCCGCCCCCAGCTCCCCCCATGCGGTTGCTGGCTGAGGCCCCGCCTCCACCCGGCAGCCATGGGCCCCCGGGCCCGCCTGTATCCGGCAGGAGCGGCGCCGAGGGACTCCGGGCCTGCCTGCACCCGGCAGCCACGGGGCCCCAGGCCTGCCTCCACCCGGCTGCCGCCGCACCACGGTCCCGCGGGCCCACTCCCACCCGGCTGCCATGGCACCGCGGCCCCACCTTCACCTGGCTGCTGCGGCGCCATGGCCCTGCGGGCCCGCCTTCACCGGGCTGCCACGGCCCTGCCGGCTCCCCCCACGGCTCACGGCTCACCCTTCCAGGTTGGAAAATTTTCAAACCCTGTACATTATATAAGGTGCACCGGACTGTAGAGGGGCACTTCTGGGTTTGGGCCAAAATTTTAGTCAAAAGGGTGCGCCTTATAGTAGTGAAATTACTGTATTACTAGCTGGGGTTCAACAGCAAAACTTCCACAGAATCTTCTAAGTACAAAACTCCTAGAGAGTCCTCCAGGCAACAATTTTTTTAACTTGATATTCTTAAAACCAAATCAAGCAACATTCGTGTTGGTAAGTGTGTAAATGGATTATTAAAAAAAGTATTTTCATTATACTGTCCTTGGCTGTTAAAACAGGCAGTAAAAGATGAAAGAAAAAGTACAGTAATTTCACTTATAATTATAAGCCACACCTGATTATAAGCAGCACTTTTGCGTGTCAGCAACATTTGTTCTTTGTCCATATATAAGCCGCACCTGATTATAAGCCGCACATCTGGGTTTCAGCAACTGTCTTGGGTAACAATACAGGGTGTGATAAAAGGTATCTGTTTATCACCATCTGTTGAGGATGGGGGCAGTGATCCTTATCTCCGTGGGAGATATTCTGCTAATGGGCCATCCATTGAAACCAGGTGGGGCATTGCTCTTTATCTTTTCACAACTCATCCTTCCTCCAGCCAGTCATTTTCTGCTAATGGCCCATTGAGTCCCACTGTGTGACTCATAAAATTACTTCATCCCATTGAAAGTTGCTCCAGCCAGAGGGAAGAGCCCAACATTTCTTACCAAAACAAAAACAGAGGTTTTGGGACACTAAGGTAGCCCCTTTCTCCACTGGACTCCAGAGGAAAACCAGATTTCTCCACATCACCACTGGACCTCCGGAGGGAAACTGCACCTTCTACAGGATCACTGCCTCAGCTGAATCACATCTGTCACTGCAAGAGGACTGCAGTCACCATTTAATCGAACTGCTACCGACACCCTGCCTGACGCGGTGTCAGGTTGTACTCTGACTTTGTCAGGGCTTGGGGTTTATTTCTTTGTAGTACTGTATTTCTATTTTAATTTCCCTAGTAAAGAACTGTTATTCCTAATTCCCATATCTTTGCCTGAAAGTCCCTTGATTTCAACATTCTAATAATTTGGAGGGAGGGGTTTACATTCTCCATTTCAAAGAGAAGCTCCTGCCTTTCTCAGCAGACACCTGTCCTCCAAACTAAAACAGCACTTTTCGTTCTTTGTCCATATATAAGCCACATCTGATTATTAGCTGCACTTCCGGGTTCGGGCCAAAATTTATAGTCAAAATGGTGCGGCTTATAATCGTGAAATTACTGTACTTAAAATTCAAGATATTTTCAGATCAAGGATATACTGATGGTAGATATTTCTAAGACCTTTAGTGGTTATTATGAAGAAGCACTTCATCCTGTTTTCCAGACATACCATTCCAAGTAGCTTTAAATTATTTAATTCAGTAGAGTTGTCTATCATACAAAAAAATGGGTAAACAAGCATGTTGCTGAACTGCACCAAAGCATTAAAAATGAAAAACACATTAAATTGTCAATCTATACTGCAAACAGAAGAAAAAAATCAATGTTCTGATTGAACTTGTTTCTGTCTTCCCATATAAACAAAAATCATCTAATGTAGTTTGTGTGCTACTGAAAGATACATAAATAGTAACCTTCTAGTAACATATAGTCGAAAATGCAGGAGTATTGCTATATAAAATTAAACAGTATATTATGATAGCTATCTCTCCCTCTTTTATACCCACTACAGAAACCCAAAATGGTAGAGCAAACAAAATTACAAAACCCCACAATATATACCATAATACATTTCATAGTTAATGAGGTTGATGTTTAAACAGTTTCTATCAATTACCCATAATATAAATATTATACGATGTTCCCAGATATGCCAAGTTCTTACTTCCATGTCCTCCTTTTTCCCCTGCCCTTGCACACAAGAACTCCATATTAAAGGGCCAATACCTTTGGGAAGCCTGGTGGGTGGAGCATTTCTTGCCCAAGCATACAAAATGTTAGATTTATCTTTGCATGTTCCTTCATCACAGTCCCTAAAAATATGAGGAAAGGAAAGGGAATATTATTTTTTAAATTCTGAAACAAAAAAACAGCAGGTGAATTACATGCAAAACCACTAATTTTAAGATCTATGAAGATGTTTTTTTGAATGTATGCTGATTAAACACAGTTCTTTAATGAAGATTGCTTTCATGATTATTGGTATATGTTCCACCTTATTTCCCTCCATTTGCATTAAGGCAGTTAGACAGTTCTGATGGGCCCTGCCAGCCTATAAATCCGTGATGGAAAAAATGAAGGAACTTTTTATGGTAATGAACTGTATGAAAATTTGTAGCCTTATTAACTCAAGTGATACAAAATTACAATGGCTGCTACATTTACCCAGGGGAATAGGACTCATGCACAAAGCAGAAAAAAACCTCACAAGACATAAAATTGATCATTAAAATTTTATTTAAAAATCCTTGTCAAAAAAAGTGATAGGAAGCTGTATATGAACCCATAGACAGGAGGTACTCATGTTTTTTCCTGTACTTAATGTGAGCTCATTGTTTTAATTTTTATTCTACTGAACAATTTCTTGTTTTTCAGAACAGACAAATCACACACATACACATACAAAAGAAACAGTCACCAAAAAAATCCCAAACGAACAAACCAAAATAAAGCAAAATAAAAACCGAAGAGGAAAAAAAGAGTTTGCCAGGTTAACAGGCCACAATCAGGTCACAAATATTTACAGTAACAGAGAACTTGAGTTGCAAGGTGCAAGGTGCAGCTAGCACCTTGCAGGTGACACTGATGTTGAAGAATGAGACTCCCAATGACTGGTAAGTTCTAGATACATTAAATCTGCAAGAATTGGTACACCTGAGGTAGAAACTATACCAAATCTGTAAAAGACTCGACATAGTCGTACAGACAGCAAAATGTACAACACAATGTACAACACCTGGACCACACCCTGGAAGGCACTGGCTGCTCTATGTGGGTGGAGGGTGCATGACGATATACATGAATAATCAAAGTAGGGACCCTAAGCAGCTTTCTGAACAGCCACCTAGAGTACACTTTCTCCCTCTTGATCCTGAACTAGGGAAAAGGGTGTATTTGTACCTTCTTCCAACAGCAAAGCATCCATGGCCCTGAGCATAGAGTGTAGAAGTCATCCCACAGGTACAGCATACACAACTACGACTTTCAGAAAGCCTCACCCTGAAACTATTCAGACTTTATCAACAGACCCAAGCCAGATATGATGAAGGTTGGCACCCATGCCAATGTTTCATTCTAAATCAAAATGGTATAGCCCCTGCTCTGTTTATCACTGCATGTAAAATGACATCTGGGAAAACATTTGTATATGTATGGCATGGTTTCAGCCACCTGAAATTGTGATGAAAACAGACTGCCACACAGTCTGAGGAAGAGTATAAACACACAAAAAACCAGGATATCTAGTAGATGCAGCTCAATCGTGTTTCTGTTGAGAATGGCTGAGCCATATGTGCAAAAGACCATGATGTTTTCCAGGTATCCCTCAGAGATAACCAACTCTTCTGACATGTGTATCAAACCACCTCAGCAGGACATTATTCAGGTCTTTGATCCCAGTGAACTTTATTGCAGCCCAGCTACTTAATTCTGACTGAAATCTCTGCCATAACTATAAGAGAATCAGAGAAAAGGGAACACACCACTTCTTTTTTAGTAGTTAAACTCACAACATGTATTTCTAGACCTTCATAACTAAAAGTTTGCTCACCTTCCCCTTCAAATACACCCACGTCCCAGAGGACAATCAAAACTTACTTCAAGATAAGTGAAGTGTTTTGATGGATGCAGCTGCAGCTGAAAATTATGCAGCTTCCCACTGTTACTATATAAAAAACCTAAGAGACTTCAGGGATCTAACCTGAGCTAGCTCAAGTATTGAGCTGCACAATTTGGAAATTTGTAGAAGAGATTGTTTAGGAGAAATCCAGAAGGAAGTACAAGCACAGTCACAGCTTTACCACCCCACTTTGGGCCCAACAGTCTTTAATTTATACCACAGTATTTCTAAGAACACATTAATTAGGAAAAAATCCTGTGCAGACTGCTCCAAATTTTCTTCTGAGAGGCTACCAGAATGGAGGGAGAAGACTGCAGGGGACAAAGATGAAATGCAGACAGGTCTTTCATTTTGTTTTAGAAATGGTCAACCCTCTCACCATCAATGATAATCTTGAAACATTAAGTTTTCAGAAAAAAAAACGATGTAGAAGAGATTGCAAAGAAGAGGCAACAAGATAAACATATTCAAAAGCAGGGAGCTAGTAAAAAGGTATAAATTTAATAAACAAAAAATCACTGACTTTTATAGCTTCTTTACATACAAAATGAGATTCAAAATGGAATGAGTGACACAGAATACCTTTCACGTGGACTATAGCTGCATATTATATTGCAGTATTGTTTTAAAAACTGATTTTGACTCAAAATTTGGGATTGAGTGGGGTAGGGGAGAGTTACTGACTGCTTCTTGGATCTTTGTGGTTTTTGCAAATTCTCCTGGACCTCCCAAAGGCATTCTCCCCAGTCTTGGGTAAGATCAAGAGCTGTTTTTATTAATGGCACTGGGGTTTTGACTGATTACCCAGACTAAAAGTAAAACATTTCGCTGTTGTCAAAAAGAGTAGTATTTGGTTATCCCTTCAGCACATTTCAATTGGTTATGGTAACAAATAACTTACAGTAATTTCACGAATACAAGCCGCACCAATTTGACCAAAATTTTGGTGGAAACCCGGAAGTGCGGCTAATATTCCGGGGCGGCTAATCTATTAACAAAATTCTAAAAGCTGCCAACACGGAAGTGAGAGCCCGCGGCAGCCCCAAGCCAAGCTGGAGCCCAGCCGGCCCCAGCAGAGGTGGGAAAGCCTGGCAGAGGCGGGGCCAGCAGTGTGGGGGGCGGGCGGCAGAGCCTGAGCCAGCATGGCGGGGGAGCCTGGGAGAACTGGGGCTAGCAGTGCAGGGGAGCATGGCAGAAGCAGGAAGGCTGGCGGGTGGGGCTGCCTGGCAGCGGGGGAAGCCCAGCAGAATCGGGGCCAGCAGCGTGGGGGAGCCCGGCGGTGCGGGGGCCTGCAGTGCCGGCCAGGGCGAGGAAACGCGGCGGCGGTGCAGACGGGAGAGGGCGGCCGGCGAGCCTGGTGGCGGCAGCGGCAGCCCTGCCGGCGGGGCGAGCCAAAGCGGCGCTCGCGAAAGCGGCGCTCGGCGAGCCAAAGCGCCGCTCGCGAAAGCGCCGCTCGCGAAAGCGGGGCGGGGCGGGCGCGGCGCTCGCGAGGCGCGGCGCTCGCGAGGCGCGGCGCAGGGCGAGCGAAAGCGGCAGCGGGGCGGGCGGTGAGCCCGGCGGCGGCAGCCCTGCCAGCCGGGCGAGCGAACGTGGCAGCGGGGCGGTGCTGACGGGAGAGGGGGGCCAGCGAGCCCGGCGGCGGCGGCAGCACCACCCGGCCAGCCCCGCCGAGCCGTGGCGCTGAGCTGGGCCACCCGGCCCCGTCGGCAACCATGAGCGGGCCGAGCCTGCCTGGCCCCGCCCCGAGCCAGTAAAGCCCGCTATGCCGCGATCCTGTTACTAATTGGCCAATTTGTGAAAGCTGCACACGGATTCTCGCGACGAACGAAAGTGCGGCTAATATTCGGGGTGCGGCTTATCTATTGACAAAGACAGCAACATTGTCGAGGCACCGGGGGTGCGGCTTATAATCCGTGCGGCTTGTATTCGTGAAACTACTGTATTTTTTATCCTTCTCTATTACATTGCACTCTTCAAACTAACCAAGACTTTAAAAGAGGGCAATTGAGGTGATTGACTAAGAAAAATCATCATTTTTAGCTCTTGAATGGTGCAGAACATTCTGGGGCAGTAGCAATGATAAGAAACTACGCCTAAAGATAAAATTCTTTCTACTGTCCCCAATCTCCCTCATGCAGTGAAATAAAAAGTCCTTTGCTGAACTAGTCATGGTATCTTTTGCAACTACTACTGAACTACTGATGTCAAAGGTGTCCAAATCCATTCTCTCCTGCCAATAGAAAGAACTAATCTGATAGAGGAACTACCAAATCGTCTTCTATTAACTCAACTTTTACATTAATTTGCAGTAGATAACTATTTAAAGTTGCCCTGCCTGATATAAAAATAAAGGCTATGTTAACAAATCAGCTCATTCAGGAGAGTTTATTTCAGCATTAGGTTTGACGCAGTACAAGACCTGTCTTGCCAGGAGAGTCACAAGTTCTAAATAATTCAACATATTTTTTTAAAGCATTCAAGTACATTCCTGATTATCTGAAGACAATCTGAATTTATCGATCAGTTTAGGCATGTTGCCTCAATTTCAAAACAGTTTGTCAGCTCAGGCAAAACTTGTCACTCTGGCTGAACTGTTTTTAGATTAATTATGATCAAGGAACAGAAGCAGCTATGCCTTTTTTTTAATGCACTGAGCAACACCTGAGGCAATGAGCCCTTGGAAACTATTTTTTTGTCCTGTGGGAAGGCCTCTGTATTTTAAGAAGGGAGAACAACCTTTAGCATTTGTTCAGATAAAGATTCTACCACATTTCAGTGGATGTTGTAACCAGCGCAAGCTCCACATAACAACAGCATTTTGGAAGGCCAGAGACATTTGCAAGAATAGTGTCAAATCACCATAAAAGGCAGCAGGCTAGATGGGCATCACAGATTTTGGCCTAGCACTGCTATGGCCAAAGGGCAGCTAATCCCAACAGAGACATCTGGACGCTTCTCATTCCCCTCCACTTAAAACTGGCCTGAATGAAACTTCACACCTCAGGAATACTGATTTTGACTTTGCATTCTGAACATTCCTAAAAACTGTTTTTCCATAATACAACTAATTCACATCATGAAAATAAAAAAAACCAAAAAAACTTGACTTGAAAAACCATATGTAACTAATATTGCCAGACCTTTGAAAACTAGAGTAAAGAAAAAAAATCTGCGTGGCATGCCTAATTGAATTAAAGTTGGCTCTGTAAAAATGTTGAGCATGTGAAAAATAAGGGAAGGATCGCTCCTAAACAAGTGTTACAGCAGCCTGCTCAAACAACTGTTCTTTCCCTACTAGATAGAAGAGTAAGAAAAGTCACCATTTGTTAGCCTTCAGGTAACTAAACGAACACCAAATAACCAAATAAAATAAACAACAATGAAGACCAATAAAACAGAGTCATCAGAATTACTTTAACAAAATTAGGTTAGAAGTTGTCTATTTTATGTAGAAAACACATTATCATCTTTCTAACCTTGCAAATAACTGTGGGCAGAGCAAGATAAAAAGCAAACTGCTGCAAAAACAGGGATGTGAAATGATGAGACAGTGAATGAATTTGAGAAAGCAAAGCAAACCTCAGAAACTACACAACAAATAGTAAGACATAATCAAAACCTGAATATGAAAAATTTGAAATAGCAGATTTAAACAGAACACTAATGTATTTGGTCTGGCTAAGATGGAGTTAATTTTCCCCACAGCAACCCCCTCAGCAACCCCCACAGTGCTGGGGCTCACATGAGTAGCTAGAAAGGTGTTGATAACACAGCAGTGTTTGGTAAAGATCTTAGCAGAGGCGACAGCCAGGTCAGCCAACCCAAACTGACCAAAGAAATGTTTCATACCATATTATATCCACTTAACAATAAAAGTAGAAGAAAGGAGGAGAAGAGGCATAGAGGGACACACACACACATGCGCGCATATATATATATATATATATATATATTTATTTATTTATTTATTATTTATGATGTCTGTCTTCCACAGCAACCATTACTCATGCTGAAGTCCTGCTTCCTGGGAAGTGGCTTAGAAAGTAGAGAATAAAATATTTTGTTTTCCTCCACTTCTACACAACTTTTGCTTTTGCCTTATTAAACTGCCTTTATTTTGACTCATGAGTTTTTCTTTCCATCCTGAGGAGTGGAGGGATAGAGCAGCTTGGTGAGAATCAGGTGCGCAGCCAAGCTCAATCCACCACAATATGTATCTTGTTGCAGCATTAGCTGCCACATTGCACAGGCTGTCATTGGTGAGAGCCTCTCTTCTGCTGGGAGAGCGAAGGTACAGACAGGGAGCTCAAACAACCTGAACTCTAGACTCAAAACAGGGATTTCAGCGTGATTCAGTTTCAAAGAACTTTGTTTTCTGGCTTTGGATCTATCTCTTCTACAACCTCAGAACATCAGTTAGATGTTACTTAGGCATTGTCTCATAGCTTCATCTCAACACAAGCTTCTGGTCAATTTGTAAAAACATAATTCTATCACGTATACATTATTCCAAGACTACTAAAACTACTTCCATAAATATGAGAACAGCACAAGCTCCAAGTACAATCTACTCGGTTTTAAGTAGGATGCTCACCTGTTTATACAAGGTCAGAATGGAAAAGTTTTATGTTGGTGTATTGTTCACATTAAAGTATTCAAGTATATTCTGTCATATGAGACACAATAAAAAACATAGAAAAGCTGTGTGCTACAAAAAAGAAATTACAATAATTTCACGACTATAAGGCGCACCCTTTTGGTTAAAATTTTTCCCCAAACCCGGAAGTGCACCTTATAGTCCGGTGCGCCTTATATGATGTAAAAAGTTGCGACATTTGCTGCCCCGGAAGTGAGAGCCGTGAGGGAGGGTGGTGCCAGGGGAGCGCTGAGTAGCGATGGGGGGGCAGCCGCAGGCAGCCCCAGGCACAGGGAGCAGCGCGGGCAGGAAGGCAGGGGGCGGTCCCAGGCACTGGGAGCAGTGTGGGTAGGCAGGCAGTGGCGGGGGTGGCCCCAGGCTCCGGGAGCAGCGCAGGCAGGAAGATGGGGGGGGCCTGAGGCAACCCTGGGCACCAGGAGCAGCACGGGCAGGAAGGGAGGGGGCGGCCCTGGGCACCAGGAGCAGCGCGAGCAGGGAGGTATTACTACTTGGTTACTTTGTTGTGCGCGGCGGCCTGAGCCGAGGGGCCACAGCCGATAGGGGTCGGCGGCGCCGCGGTGCTGTGGCCAGCGGGACCACAGCCGATAGGGACCAGCGGGGCTGCAGTGCTGGGGGCAGTGGGGCCACAGCTGATAGGAGCCAGCAGGGCTGCAGCCAGCACAGGCCAGTGGGGCCACAGCCGATAGGGGCCAGAGGGGCTGCGGCCAGCACGGGCCAGTGAGACCACAGCCATAAGGGGCCAGCAGGGCCGCAGTGCTGGGGGCAGCGGGGCCACAGCCCAATAGGAGCCGGTGGGGCCGCGGGGCCATGGCCAGTGGGACCACAGCCGATAGGGGCCAGTGGGGCTGCGGTGCTGGGGGCAGCGGCGCCACAGCCCGATAGGGGCAGGTAGGGCCACAGTGCGCCGAGCCAAATGAGGGACGGGCAGCAGGGTGGTTGGGCTGCCGAGCCAAGCGAGGGACGGGAGGCAGGGCAGTGGCGCCGCTGAGCTGAGCGAGGGGCGGGCGGCAGGGCTGCTCCGCGGAGCTGTGAGGGGGAACAGCATGGTGCCACAACGGAGCTGCAAGGCGGAACAGCACAGCAGGAGCGTTGATCCGAGCGAGTGACGGGCAGCATGGCGGCGGCGCCGAGCCCAGTGAGGACAGGCAGCGTGGCAGAAGCACCGAGCTGAGCGAGGGAATGGCACGGCGGCTCCGCGGAGCCACAAGGAGGAACAGCATTGCAGCAGCATGGAGCCTCAAGGGGGACGCGGCCCCACGGCTGCGCCAAGCCGCGCCAGTCAGCACCGGGGGCGGGCAGGAGTGCCAGGGCCCACTGCACGGGGAGGGTGCCTGGGGCTGCCTTTGAAAGCCTACACTGATCTGTGAAAAATGTTTCCAAATTGAGTAAACTCCACGATCGCGGGTTTCCATTACTAATTTGTTACTTTGTTGCACGCGGCACAGATCTTTGCGGCAAAAAAAACAGGTGTGCCTTATAGTCCGGTGCGCCTTATCTGATCTACAAAGTTGCGAAATGTGCCAGCTCCCGGGGGGTGCGCCTTATAGTCCGGTGCACCTTATCGTCGTGAAATTACTGTAATAGAAATTCTGTGCTTTCAGTTTTACTTTGGTCTGAACTTCTTAAGCATATGCTTTTCTTGCACAACTATGCAAGATTACAACATTTTCAATATTAGAACTACTGGTTGTTAGGTAAACAGGAGATAAGACTTTTGAGGAAAATCTCTTGTGTATGTTTAAAATATTAATCAAAACAGGCATTCAAAATGTTTTGGGGTATTTTTCCTGAACATATATTATACTCTTCTGTTAGTTCTAAATTCCAGGTCTAGTTACCTTTTTGGTAAATACTAAATAGATAAATTATGATTACACAACTCTATCAGAACATCTGTATTAAAATTGTTTAACAGTTCAGAATAATTCATATGACCTTCGCAGCATCAGCAAAAATACCTCATCTCCTCTCTCATCAAAACCTAAAGAAAATTTGCAAAATTACTGGACAGACAATTAATTTCCACCCACCTTCACATTCTCTTCATTTTGCCTCCACACACCTATTTTAGTGGCATTGGGTGTTTCCCTCTGCTCTCACTGCTTAGGTATTTTGAAGGGCAAGTCAACTACCAAATCACTTGATAATCTTCTTCAGCTTATCCTTCACTCAGTTTCATTCAGAACACCTGCTACACAGCTTCCTACAGAGAAAAGTAGCCAACTATAGGTTGAAGATCATATTTCTTGGTATTCAAAGACACTCTCTTTATGATAGCTTCTGCCTCCTCCTTAAAGACACTCAATTAGTCATGAAGAATATGGAGTTAGTTAAAAAAAGAGAAAAAAGCACTTTAAGTGTGGAAAGATTAGATTGCTATATATTTCTTAATTTCAAATTTTCCTACTTTTCCAACAGATTCTGACACTGGAAGAGGTTTAAGCAATTAACACTGAAAAAGAGTTGGTTAATAACAAAAGACACATGCAGCTCTTACCAGTAATTTTCAGCAGAGGAAGGTTCATTACATCCAAAGAGTAACATGTGATGAATTGTGTCCATGCTGGCATGAGGCTTAAAGTCGACTGAAAAAACACCAGGGAAAAACAAGTAAGCTATCCATAATCTCACCATAAATTTCATAAACAAGATCATCGCATGCCCTTATTCCCTGTAATACTACAAATAAGGCAAGTACATCCCCACCCATTTATATGACTTCTACACGTTCCTTGAATTTTCATTTAATAGCCTTCCTTCTAAGCTAAAACACGGCACCTCATTTTTTTATTAAGAAACTCTAAGTTCCCAATCAAGACCACAGTATTTGACACAAAAGTTAAATACGATACTTAGTTAATATATCAGTGTATCCCAAAGCACAAAGTTTTACTGTCACCAGCCTAACTGCAGTCTACCTTTGATACATGCACTTCTGATTTAATAATACTCTTCTACTTCCTTTGTACTTCATAAAAAATACAAACAAGTAGTAAATGACAGTTAAGAGCAACTAAATCTCATGCATTGAGTGATACCTTCTTCCAGTATTCTACCTGGTTTACATTTTTCCTGCACCTTTCTTGGGACAACATGTCCAAGAAGGGGTTATGATTGAATCTCAGTAATACATCAAATCCTTTGGAATGAAAAACAAGATTTGTTTAAAGTCAGCAAGATCTCATTGCCCAAATATTTCTCTTTATTAGAAACTTAGAAGTGAATGCTCACCTCTCAAATGTCTGTTCTTTAAACTATATCACAGATAAAACACTGGTTTGGTTTCTCAACTACTTGTCATCCTGTTTAGCAAAGTAAAAATTTTATCAACATCATGGGAGTAATATTGACCATTAATATACAATGATGGCACTTCTAAAAGCAAACTACATGCTTTTGTTACTACTGAAAAATATGCCAGTTACAGGGAATGTAATTTTTAACCTTGTACTACAGCAGAAATTCTGAAGATAAGTTACTCCTGCCCTCCTGCCCTGTGTACATGTACACAGACAGCGAGGAGCCTGGAAGTAACTTCTTTAACATGAAGACATGGTGAAGCTACAACCAGACAAACACTACTGTGGTCCTGCACTCTGAAATCAGTGTTTTAACACACACTTGTGGCAGGGTTCCTAAAATGATAATGTGGGTTATTGTCCCAGTTTCACGGGGGGAAAATAACAAATAACTTCTAACCCAATTTCTGGAGCTGAGCTCTGTTCTGGTAAGCAAAACCAGCCAAAAGTTAACGCATGCAAGTCAAGTTTTAGCTAGAAGATAGGTGGCAGACTGTAACGAAATGAGCATGCCACAGCTGAGGGCTTGGTCTGGAAAATACAAGATGTATCCATATGCTCTGAGAAGGTACTTTGAGTGAATATACGAATTCAGAACTACAGAAGTTGTCAGCATAAATAAAGTCTAGAGACCACACAACATCTTTATTTTTCTACAAGCAAATTCTACTAATTTCATAGATAAAAACCTAATCTGTTTTATGGAGAAAATTTTTGTTTTAATGATTTTATTAGTACCAATTAGAAGTGAAATTATGTTTTTTTAACATGGCAGAGGCAATGTGTTGTTCCTACCTTAGTTTTCAGATGTTTGGGGTGTTTTAAGCTGCTGTTATCCATGCTTTAGTGTCAAAATGAATACCTGTAAAAATCTGCTGTAAGTACCACTTTAAAAGGTAGCCTTCTGTTGGGGTTGGCTCAGCAGGAGAAAAAGAAAACCTTGGCCCAAGGCTATGGGTGTTGGAGTCAGGGAGTTGGGGGTCTCTCTGAATTCTGCAGGGATTTAATTAAAACCTTTGGATGGACTGAAGCATGTTAAGTCATTCACACATGAAGTAGAGGCATAGGTTTAAGTTTATCAAAAATTCAGGTGTCTGGAGTTTGGGAAATTAGGGAGACATTAGATGCCTCCAACACAGTGAAGACATCATTGGTTGGCACATGCCAGAACAGAGTACCAAACCTAGAGCTTCTCAGAGTCCTTTACGGATGAAAAGTAATAAACCATCTAATTACAGGAATTTCACGTTTATAAGCCGCACTGACTATAAGCCACATCTCCAGGTGTTGGCAACTTTTCATTCTTTGTCCATACATAAGATGCACCTGATTATAAGCCACATGTTACAATACAGAGTGTGATAAAAGGTATCTATTCTACCACCATCTCTTGAGGGTGGGGGCAGTGATCCTTATCTCAACGGCAGATATTCTGCTAATGGGCCATCCATTGAAACCAGGCGAGGCATTGTTCTTTATCTTTTCACAACCCATCGTTCCTCCAGCCAGTCATTTTCTGCTAATGGCCCATTGAGTCCCACTGTGTGACTGATAAAATTACTTCATCCCATTGGAAGTTGCTCCAGCCAGAGGGAAGAGCCCAACATTTCTTACCAAGATAAAAACAGAGGTCTTGGGACACTAAGGGAGCCCCTTTCTCCACTGGACTCCAGAGGAAAACCGGATTTCTCCACATCACCACTGGACCTCCGGAGGGAAACTGCACCTTCTACAGGACCACTGCTTCAACTGAATCACATCTGTCACTGCAGGAGGATGCAGCCACCACTTAATGGGACTGCTACCAACACCCTGCCTGACGGGGTGTCAGGTTGTACTCTGACTTTGTCAGGGTTTGGAGTTTGTTTCTTTGTAGTACTGTATTTCTATTTTAATTTCCCTAGAAAGGAACTGTTATTCCTAATTCCCATATTTTTGCCTGAAAGCTCCTTGATTTCAAAATTCTAATAATTTGGAGGGAGGGGGGTTACATTCTCCATTTCAAAGAGAAGTTCCTGCCTTTCTCAGCAGACACCTGTCCTCCAAACTAAAACAGCAACTTTTTGTTCTTTGTCCATATATAAGCTGCACCTAATTATAAGCCGCACTTTGGGTTCAGACCAAAATTTATAGTCAAAATGGTGCGGCTTATAATCGTGAAATTACTGTACTGTATCTGTGTTGCTGAATGTAGAAGGCTCAATTTTGTTTCTGCAGCACAGTCTGACAGAAAGGGACTTATCATGAGTCAATAAGAAAAAGACATTTATTTAGTGGTCATCATGTAAGTTAATGTAAACAGGTGAAGATGACAGTCAGGTTTCTTGGCTGAGTGACCTGTTGTCAGACTCAATTTTTATGTGTGTCTACAGAGTACCCTTTAGCTATCTCTACAGCTAGGTAATGAACAACTAATTTTTACCAATATCTACATGGTAAAAACTCGCCTAAATTTCTGGTTTGGCTACGTATTCACAAACTTTAATTGAACAGGATGCAGAAGAAGAAAACCACAGCAAGATATTTTTAAAATGTAACTGGAGCAATACTTTCTTGAAAAATTACATATTAATCTCACTCACTAATAACATTTTACATATTAATCTCATAGCCATTTCGCTTCACAGGAGCAAAAGGTATGTTCCTAACATAAACTTAAATATACACCAAACCACCTCACAAAATAAACCACTCTCCCTAATCAGATTTGTCAGTATTTACAGCTCTTTGCGACAGAGAAACTGGTTCAAACAGAAATTCCAGCCTTTAGTCTGACCCTCCACTAAAGAAAATAATACAGAAAACAGTATCAACAAAAATACATAGATGCATTCCTGAACGAGATCCGCAGGAAAAAACCTGCACTAATTCTCCTTCCAGCTGGGAATATTTCATTGAGTAATTGTGATTGATTCCTTCCTCTGGAAATGTCTGACAACTGATGCTGAGTAAGTTTGTGAATTCTGGTACAGCATCCCTCCAGTTTTGAAGTACAAAGTTATATCTACTGTCTGTCCCTGTGCAAGCATGAATGCTTACTGATTTTCTTTAGGGAAACAGCAAAGTTGAAGTCTGAGTTCAAAGTCCTTAAATACAAATTTAATAAAAATACTGAAAAAATGTTACAAAAAATTTCTACTTATTAACAAATGTAGTATTGCTCTCATACAACACTAAAAAAGAAGCTCTCTCTTCCAAGGCTCTTGTATTTCATCCATATGCAACAAAAATATCTTGCTGCAGGTTCCATAATGGAGCCTCCTCTTCCACAATGTCTTGGAGGAAGGAAGAAACAAGGATAAAAATAAGAAAGCAAAGTCAAAAAATGAATGAATTAGCAAGTCTTGGTGAAACTGTAAAGAAACTTGGTCATAAAAATGTCCTTTTAAACCATAAAAGAAAAAATAGCACAAGGCATTTACTTAGCAAATAAATTGATCTAAAGGCAGAACATGTAGCTTTATCATCACACTGTTTCAGGAATGCAGTTTATTGTTTCAGTTATGTGTATTCACACCTCCTCATGTTGAAGCTCTTCAGAACACACACAGTATCAATGTATCACCAAACCAGCAACCCAGTGACAGTTCGTATGCTAGTTTTCTGTTTTTGCCACAAAGCAAAACAGTATGTTTTATGGAAAGATAATTACACCGTTTATTGGCAATGCAATGAAGGCGGATTCCACTTAAACCATAAAAATACAGACTCTATCCTTTCAAAAATAATAAACATTCATCTTCTGTGCTTATTTAAGCAACACAAAATACATGTATGCAAGTTAATAGCTTCACAACACTTAACAGCATTCAAAGTAGGTAAGGAAACACTTCACTGAGCAGCTGATTTCTTAGGTGGTGATGCCTATTGTATAAACATCTTTCATTAAAAATTTATTTTTCAATTTTCTATTTTGATATTTTATAAGGTAGGTCATTCAACATTCTTTCTACTCTGCAGCTGGATATGATTGAGTCTACTGTTTCTAACGATCAGGTAACTTTCGTTGATTATGAAGACTCCAATCTCAGCCTTTTCCATGAGGAAAACTTTCCAGTGATTTTACTGAAACAAAAGGGAATTGATCATGAGCTTCAGACTGACCATATGCCCATTCATTTTGTGTGGAAGTGAAAAAAGAGGACAAAACCCAGTAATTTTCTTCTACTTTTAAAGCATACAAAAATATGAGTTTGTAAGGAATGCTATCATGGGAACACTTAATGTTCACACAACAAGTTGCGTTTTCTTACAGACTGCTCATCGAGTTCCACTTGTTCTTTAAAGCTCTACACAACAACTAGAATGGTTTCTCTGCCCAGAGACCTTATTCTGCTTTGCAATGACAGGTACACAGGAACAGTGATCACTGGAAAGGTGACCAAATACTGTAAAAATCAGGTGAAGAACATATACATTTTTAGGTCTACAGAAAAAAATAAAATGGATTGCATTGCATGACTGGCATTAAAACTTTGTATAACTTTTAAGCAAACTCTTTCAATAGGTCCTTTTAGGCATACACACATCATTAAAAGAAGTTTATGTTCCTTTAACATGAACAACAGAACTAGATACCTACGTGCAGATACCTAACAATGAATTAAACTATGGAGTTTTTCAAGTCAGTGAAACACTAAATAAAAGCTTCTTAAGGAGGAAGTTGGTAGTATTGCCTTTCTAAGAATTAACAAAAGCAGAAGAGTCTATTGCACACACAGCAGAGCAAGCATTTGAGAATGAACACTCGCTCCTTTCCTTCTGTGTTAATTTTTCTTTCTGGAGTCATACTCACAACTAAAATGTAAGGTCAGATTCTCACCTCTTTACAAAACATATATATAGAGAAAGCACTGAACAAAATTTAATAATTTCTCTTAGTTACTGTAATACAACATGAAAATCAAAACACAATATTCTATCTTCTGAAGGATTTCCACAAGAAAATCCACATGGAACAACAATCTGTATAAAACACTACATCAAAAACTACATGGGATTCCCATCATACTTTTATTAAGTGCAGGTATCCTAAAATACAACAAAAGTGTAAAGGAAGAAAAGTATTTTTTCCTTTTATACAGTTTATAGCATGTTCTGAAAGCAAAACTATCTTCAACCAAACCAATAAGCCTTCTCTCTATCTGACCAACAGTATATTCATGGCAAGGCACAATAAAATTTTAACTAATGCAAAGATTTTCTGAACAGATGGTGTTCTTCTGCTGATCTATATGATGACAGATTTGTAATGCACTACAGTATTTCTTTCTACTTGTCTGCCATCTTATTCATGCCATGCCATTAAAAAAAAAAATAGGGAGAGGGTTAGGTTTCTCCTCAAAGTCAAATCTTTCAGCAGCCAACGCTGACTGTAAGCGCAAAGGATTTACAGCTTGTACCAGGAGGTAAATAAACAATCTGCTCAGCAGTGGAGAACTAAGTATTCGGCCAAAGACAGGAAGCTAATACTTTACAAATGGACTGTTCGGCGCTGACTGCCAGAAGTATCTGCATGCAGCTCCTTAACTGCTATTACTCATTAATCTCCTCAGATACAGTTTTATCTTCACTCTAAGTAGCTCCCTCTAGTTTGCTTCTGCATTAGATGTGACAAATGCATTTTGGAAACTCTGATGTTCAAAGATTAAGTTAATATGAGTCAAAGGGAATAAAAGAAAATAGTGAAGTTCTTCAAAATGGCTTGCTTAAGTTCTTTCAGTTAACTAATACTCACCTATATAGACTTCATCATCCACCGGCAGGGGTACTGACATGCAGAGGTAGGTATCAGACTGTTAAAAGAAAAGAGAACAGAAATTACCTTTAAATTGGGAAAATTCAGAATTTAAAGAATAGAAATAAAACATCAAAATTCCCTAACTTTCTGAAGATGAATGTGGTAATAATGAACAAATTAATATATGCAATAGGACCATCTAGAAAAAAAATCATTACATACTTTATGAGATACTGAGACAAATACGATGTATATTACCTAGTTTACTACTATAAAAAATAAATTCATTGCCACAACGAATGTGCATAACATGTAACAGAGATCAGGCTATAAGGTTATCAAAGTGGTTATCAGGTTGGTAGGTATGCTCTTAACTATTTTAAACCTCTTCTTCCTGAAATGTTTTCTTTCCAACTTCTAAGGCTATTTAGGAAAGGAAACGTATCACCTACTGGAATTTCACTACACCCATGAACTCAAAATCTGACAGGCCTCCATTTTTATAAGGACATCTAAACAGATAAAGTTAAAAATCCTGCTATGAATAACTTCAAACTTAATTTAAATGAAAACTCTGTGGACAGGTGTGAACAAGTAAATGCAACTGAGAAGGAAGGTACAATGGTGATAACAATATGTGATTATACAGAGCAGTGATTTGCACAGATAATAAACCATTTTTGGTGCTTTTGCTAGAAATGGGATTGATGAATGTTAATTGATACAATTCATGTGAATGCCTTTGTATACCATGGTTACATGTATGTATACAGTTAACATACTAAAGCCTTCTAGAAATAGAATAAAAAATATTCTGTGTTTTCTATTTAACCTGCATTCAAAAGATTTTTTTTAAAAGCACAACTTAATTTTGGACCTTATATTCAAACTTTGAAAGCCAATGGCAGCAATGCTTCACACTGCAGTAGAAATTAAATGTTTTCCAATTTATGTTCATGCATAGTACCTGTGCCAAAAGAATGCACAACTCAAGTATAGGTAGAGCACTTCTAAGTCATGTAAGGGGTTGGTTGACATTCATGCACCCATAGAACAACTGCAGTCATGAACTGTAAGACATATCCTGGCTCCCCCATCCCTTCAACATGCCCAATAACTCATTTAAAATATGTAGGGTTTTTGGCAACCCTTCCCCCAGCCTTGACAATACAACACACAAAGAGAAGGGTTTTTTAATAGTAATCTGAACTGACTGATAGCTTCATATCTGTTTCCTAGCTGTTCAACTGATGGTCCTCAGGTAAAATCAATAACACACAATTATAAATGCACCTGGATGAACTGAGAGTACTTTCCATTCTTTCTGATGGAGAAATTTAATATTTTGCTGCAAAGATCTAGTAGAAACCATATTTCTATTTTGCACTTGCTGAAGTAACACCTCTTGCTTTAAATTTCGTATTCTAGAGAGGTTTTTCCCCAATAACTTGAAAACTTCATCTTCCCTTCACTCCTTTAAAAAGTGCTAGCTGCAACAATGAGTCATCAACTACTGCAGCATAACATACTGCTCTTTTCAAGCATCTGCAGCCTCTAAAAGGGATGTAGACCTCTTAATGATATATACAATTCCCTGCAATGGCTTACTACGAAAAAAAATAGATCATTCTTTATCTTGTTTAATGAAATTAGATGTGAAAATGACAGCAGAATCTCGATAATTTTATGTGAATCTTAAAAACGCTAATGCTAAATTTAAAAATCTTAACTGCCTTCACTTTCACTCACTTGGATCAATAAAATACAATACACTTCATACCTTAAAGAGTGTAAAATCATAACTTGCTTATAGTAGCTTTCATGGAGTATTTTGAGAGTTAAAAATGGTGGGTCAGAAGTACTACCCCTTTTAAAGTGCTTTTTCATTGCTTTCTCTCAGCTTGCAAAAGTAGCAGCAACATATACAGCTTAATGTAATTAGATTTACTGACAATACATCATCCAAGATATGGTTTAAACTGGAACTCCATGTCTTACTGGCACAGTTAGAAATATTTCATATTATAAAACTTTAACAATTCAGTTTATGAAATCAACATTTTACAAGTAAAATTAATTCAATGAAAAGATTTTTTTCTCATTTGAAGCTACCTTTTTTTTTGCCTACTTTTCTCTAGATAAGTATTTATAAAAGTTACCCTGTTTTTTTTTTTTCATTTTATTTGAGTGATATTGTAGGGAAAGCTTGGTTTTCCTAGTTTATTGAAAGAAGATAAAGTGGCAAAAATTGCAATTCTCTCACCTGCTTAGGTGTCACCGCAGGCATTCGGATGTCAAGTGTCAAATCTGACAGACCAAAGGAAATCACCGGCTGGTCGCTTCCAAGGCATTCACTGGAAAGAGATCTGCTAGCATCTTTATATCTTAAGAAGAAGGAAGATTTTTTTTAGCTATTGATTTTTGTTATGTCTTTCTTAAAAGAAGGGTCCTCATAGAATAGTAAAGAAGTTAGACAATGCTGAGTAGTTCCAGGAGTGATTTGAAAATTTCACTCCATCACAAGCTGAGGAAAAGATCCTAGTTGTTCAGTTACTTCAGTAAGTACAGTAAATTCACGAATACAAGCCGCACTGAGTATAAGCCGCATCTCTGGGTGTTGGCAAATATTTAGTTTTTTGTCCATAAATAAGCCGCACCCGAGTATAAGCCGCTCTGTCGTTCGCAGCGAGGACCCGCGTGCAACAAAGTTGCCAAATAGTAACAGAACGGCGGCAGGGTGGGGTTTACTGGCTCAGCTAAGGTTGTGCAGGCTCGGCCCGCTAGGGGCTGCCGACGGGGCCAGGTAGCCCAGCCCAGCGCTGCCGCTCGGCGGGGCCACTGGGGGCCGGTCGCTGCTGCCACTGGGCTCGGTCACCACGGCCCGCCGCTGCCCCGTGGTGGCAGGCAGGGACGGAGCCCCCTGCCGCCTCCCAGAGCCGCGGCAGGGGTGGCCCGGGTCCCCCGTCGCCTCCCAGAGCCGCGGCAGTGGCGGCCCGGGTCCCCCGCCGCCTCCCAGAGCCGCGGCAGTGGCGGCGCGGGTCCCTCCCCTCCTCCCCGGGCCGCGGCAGTGGCGGCCCGGGTCCCCCCCACCCTCCCCACTCCCGCGGCAGTGGCAGCCCAGGTCCCCCGCCGCCTCCCCGAGCCGCGGTAGGGGCGGCCCGGGTCCCCCCTCTCCTCCCCGAGCCGCGGCAATGGCGGCGCGGGGCCGCCCCGTCTCTTCCCCGGGCTGTGGCAGAGCAGGGAAGGAAAGAGCTCTCCCTCCTCTCTCCCCGCCCCCCGTGCTGCCTGCAGGCAGCCAGGCTCCACCCGCGGTGCAACAAAGTAGCGATTTGTAACAATCGCAAAATGCCGACTTCGCAGCAGCTCGGCTCGGCACTCTGGCTGGCACTTCTGAGGTTGTAAATGTCAGAAAATTATTCACATATTAGCCGCTCCTGATTATTAGCCGCATTTCCAGTTTAGGAGTAAAATCTTAGTCAAATTGGTGCGGCTTGTATTCGTGAAATTACTGTACTTGGTAGTACTTACTGAACTAGTTCCTCATCTGAATAATCAGATGACTAGTTCAGAAAATGTTATCTGAAAATGTAAACTATTATCTCATCCTGGTAATTGTCTGAGGCACATGGAAGTACAGATAGAGAATCAGTTCATTATATTTTGTCAAGTACTATTAATAATTCACAACAGTTTTGGGGAGTGTTGAGACTATGATTTGTACAGTAATTTCTGCTCACCATTTTGACTAAAATTTTGCTCCCAACCCAGAAATGCGGCTTACACTCAGGAGCGGCTAATAGATGAAAAAAGTTCTGAAATTTCCAAACCCAAAAGTGCCAGCCAGGGTGCCGGGCCAAGCACCTGCCAGTAAAACCCGGGATTGCGCGATTGTTACAAGTTGGTTACTCTGTTGCACGGTGGGTGGAGGCGAGCTCTGTGCCAGCAGCGCGAGGAGGAGGCGGGGAGCTCCCTCCTGCCGGCCCCACGGCCCAGGGGAGAGGCAGGGGCTCCCTCCTGCCGGCCCCCGCAGCCTGGGGGAGAGGTGGGGGGCTCTGTGCTGCCAGCTCTGAGGCTGCGGGGGGAGGCGGGGGGCTCTGTGCCTCCGTCCCACTGCCGCCGCGGGAGTGGGCGGGCTCTGTACCTCTCCCTCCTGCTGCAGGTGAAGGCAGGGTCCATGCCTCCCTCCCGCTGCGGCCACGGGTGAGGGCAGGTTCCATGCCTCCCTCATGCCGGCACCACAGGGCAGCGCTGGGCCAGGGTAAGCGATCCTGCCATTCCGTTACTAATTTGTTACATTGTTGCATGCGGGTCCTCCCTGCGAACGAAAATGTGGCTTATATTCCAGTGCGGCTTATATCTGGACAAAAACCTAAATGTTGTCAGTACCCGGACATGGGGCTTATAATCAGGTGCGGCTAGTAATGGTGAAATTCCTGTAATTCTATACAGATTAAATTTAACTTACATACAAAGGGGCAACTTTTAATTAAAGCATAATTTGAATTTTGGCATTTATAGCAACTTCTATGCTACAACAAGTAGCAAAGTAAAACCGTAAACTTGGTAACATCAAATACTGAATTCTGCATTGAATGTAAAATATAAATGAATTGTAAGAAAAATGTAGATTGCTATAAAGAACTGAATGGGTAAGACGTGAAAAATACTGATACAACACTGATACAAGTTTTGACTATGCATATTTGTATACAGAAGCAACATGGTACCCAACCTCAATAACAGTAAAATCCCTTTTTCAGGAGTTAAGAGGCTACTCCTCTTGTCTGCACTACATTCAAATTTACTCATGCTATTCTGAATTCAAACAACCCCTAAATTTCTCAGGACTGTTCAGTTTAGTTAATGTTTTCTTGTCAAAATATCATCTTACCCTGCAAGCTAACTCCAGCATCTGAAATACATTTACTCTCGGTGTAGCCTCAAATACAGCTGTGTTAACTAAAAAATGTATATTAATAGCCATTTTATCCTTCTATCTACATATCACCTTTATTGAGCAATCTTACGTATAAAACATGAATTTCTGTCTTCAGTATGACAACAGGGCCGTTTCAAAAGTGCAGAAAGAAAATTCAGAGCAATGATCAAAACTGAACAAATACCATAACATGTTTTAATCTAAGACATACTTTTACCTACTTTGGTAATATTCTGTCTGCATGCATTCAACACATAATATTTTCTGGTATAACCCACCTCTTGAAGACTGAAAGTGGGCTTCTGAAACCCAAACAGATGTTTTGAAACAGAAGAAGCAATATTAGCAGGTTGTTCATGGAGCCAGCCATGTCTACCCTGCTATTTCTGGCCTGATTAAGCAAGCAGAAAAAGGGCAGTGCAGTTCTATCAGCTGTGATCCTCACAATCAGGTGGCAGCAGCAGCAGTATCATTTCACTACTTCATTACTATGTGCTCTGCGGGCATCCTCCAGCTTCTGACAGACCATCTGTCTTGGAAAGCAACGCACTGTAAATCAGGAAGGCAGATGATACTATGCTGTCTTTTTTATCAGCTGTAAAAAGCTGTTGAAGAATCTTCCCTTGCAGACAGATGACTTAAGGAGCTGAAGAGGACTAGCACTCCTGATGCTTTCTTCGCTGATTGTGCAGTTAAATCTGCATGTTATTTATCAATCCACAGCACAGGAGACTTCAAGTGGCATCACAGAAACCAGTATCAGTCATTCTTCATAATCTGTAAAAATAGGAGCATAAAAATGACTAACACATTAGAACATTAGTTCTCAAGAAATCACTGTTGAGGCATTTAATATATTAGTAAGTTCTTTCATGAGCTGTAGCCCAACCCAGTAAAGATTGCATTGGTTCTGTTGATTCCCCCTTTCCCTTCCCTTCCCTTCCCTTCCCTTCCCTTCCCTTCCCTTCCCTTCCCTTCCCTTCCCTTCCCTTCCCTTCCCTTCCCTTCCCTTCCCTTCCCTTCCCTTCCCTTCCCTTCCCTTCCCTTCCCTTCCCTTCCCTTCCCTTCCCTTCCCTTCCCGGAACTTCCCGGAATTTCCCGGAACTTCCCTTCCCGGAACTTCCCGGAACTTCCCTTCCCTTCCCTGAACTTCCCTTCCCTTCCCTGAACTTCCCCTCCTGGAACTTCCCTTCCCTTCCCTGCATATATAATCAGAAACAGATACATTTCATTTCAATACAAAAAATGTCGTCTCAAACATATTTTACATGATGGGAAGAAACATAAAGACCTCCTCAATATATAAAATGGAAAGTATGGAGTATTTCACATATGCAAACACTAGTATAATGTGTTCTACAAGCAAGGAAAAAAAGGCACCAATTTGATGTAGCAAGAATCAAGGTTCGTAAATTGTATTAATTATCACCAAATGTTTCTGTATGTATTGCAGACTGGGAAAATACTTTACTTTTAATTCAACCTGTAATAAACCATTATGTCATTAATATCTGTTTCTTACTTGCTTTAGCTACTTTTTATATCTATTTCAGGAAAGAGATACTGAAAAATTATTTTTGGAAATGCCTTAGCCAGAACAGTTGAGATCAGACTGCTTTATATTATTGAGTAGTTTTCTGTCCTTTCATATCCTGAGGGTATGCCAGCATAAACTATTAGTCTCTCTCCTGTTTAACTTCAACTGTTCTTACTTCCCCATTTTAATATACACAGTATTTAATTTCAAAATTTTAGTATTCTTTAATAATTATGGTAGAAAATTACTCCAGGTCTTACTAAAGACATATATATTAGTATTCTTTTATTTTTTGAGAATTCCAGTTTTGGCAGAAGGAAAGTTTCCAGTTAAAATCAAAATCTTTTAACTGTACCAGAGTACATGTAGAAATTTTTCCAAATTAGTATAAATAAAATACAGTAAATAGGGTATTGTAGATTAATATAAATACTAATAAGAAAAAAACACCCAAATTAAAATATTTTCCAGCCCCTGAAAGACAGTCAAAATACTTTCATAATGACAAAATAGAAAACAAGGATTCTAACATGAAACCAGTGAAAATTGAAAATCCACATATCTAAAAAAAAGAAAAAATTGCTCCCATACCAAAAAGGCTTCTTATAAATCAAAAATGCTTAAGCATAAACTAAGCAGCCATACTGGCTAAACAGTCAGTGCCAGTTGCTAAACAGTGACACTGGATTTGCTTTGGACTACTCACAAGATTTTAAAATCTGATTAAGGTAATCAACATTAAACTTGCAAATTTTATTCGCTGAAGGATGGCAAAAAAGATTTAGTCACAAACAACTGAAAATGAACCCATATTAGCTTTCAGCTGGTCAAAAACGTGCCAAGGCTGTCCAAAATCATTAATGCAAGCAATGATTCAATCTTAATTCCTTTTTTAATGTAAATTTTCATGTCTCCACTTCTTTGTTAGAGGAAGTGATCTAAATAATTTTCACTGGTGAACTATGCAAATCTGCAATACATATAAAGGACTGCGCTGTGACGAAGACCAAAAATCATTTAAAAACAAACCAAAAAAACCAAGTGTGACATGCTGATATGCTTCACATAAGTTAACTACAATAACATAAGGCTTCACTACGTTCACTCTTTAAGGAATAACGACACAAAGGTAACTGTTCAGTATCTTTATAAACTACCTGACCAGAAGTTCTACTTTCTTTAGTTGTATCACCTAAGAAATTATGTCTTTTCTCCCGATACCATGGTGGAAATGCACTTGAAAAACAAGAAATCTAAAAATAGGGACAGGAAGAATACAGTGAGTTGTAACATACACAAAACTATAATATTCTATTTTTTTAATATGAAAATATATTTTCCAAAACCTAGAAATAAAAACAAATGCTTAGTTTATGCCAGCTTCACGATGTCTGAGATCTGTTACATCAAGTCTGTTACAAACATCTACACGGTATACAGCTTAATAAATTGATATATTTAGTACAAAAGAAATAAAGGAAAGAACTAAGAAACCAGACCCACAGTTCCTCCTCATCTGAAATACAAGAGTTTATTTACAGCAGCTTTCAAGTATCACTACAAGTAGCAAATATCAAATAATAAAAAATCACCAGAACACATCTTAATGTTAAGAGAATATGTAACAATTTGTGGCTGACCACAGGATGTGGGGGCAAAGCAATAATTTGGAATATCTAAAAAAACAAAGAAATTAAGCTCCAGTGAGATAAATACACATCTGAATATTCTCCTTAAAAATGGCCAATTTCATCCTCAAGTGCTTTTCACAGTATCACAATAAAACTGAGTTGGAAGAGACCTCCAAGATCATCAAGATCAACCCATACAGTAACACCTCAACTATACCATGGCACCACATCCAGTCTTTTTAAAATACATCCAGGGATGATGACTCCATCTCCCCAGGCAAAGTTTTCCAATACTTTATTATTCTTTCCATCAAAAACTTCTTCCTAATATCTAACCTATATCTTCCCTGGTGCAGCTTGAGACTGTGTCCTTTGGTTCTATCAACTGCTGCCTGGTGAAAGAGACCAACCCCCACCTGACTACAATCACCTTTCAGGAAGTTGTAGAGAGTGATAAGGTCACCCAAACCTCCTTTTCTCCAAGCTAAACAAGCCCAGCTCCCTTAGCCATTCCTCATAGGGCTTGTGTTCCAAGCCCCTCACCAGCCTTGCTGCCCTCCTCTGGATGCGCTCAAGCATCTCCACATGCTCCCTGAACTGAGGGGCCAGAACTGGACACAGCATTCCAGGCGCAGCCTCACCAGTGCTGAATACAGGGCAAGAATGACCTCCCTCCTCCTGCTGGTCACACTATTCCCGATACAGGCCAGGATGCTGTTAGCCTTCTTGGCCACCAGGGCACACAGCCGGCTCATGTTCAGCTGGCTGTTGACCAGTACCCTCAGGTCCCTTTCCATCTGGGCGCTGTCCAGCCACACTGTTCCCAGCCTATAACGTTGCAGGGGGTTACTGTAGGTAAAATGCAGGACTTACCACTTGGACTTACTAAACTTCATCTTGTTGGACTCTGCTCATCCATTCAACTGTTCCAGGTCTCTCTGAAGAGCCACCCTGCCTTCCAACAGACCAACACATGCTCCCAGTTTAGTGTCGTCTGCAGATTTACTGGTGAAAGACTCAATATCCTCATCCATGTTATCAGGAAAAATATTGAACACGACTGGCCCCAGTACAGACCTCTGAGGAACACCAGTAATGACTGGCCACCATCTGGATGAAACAACATACACCACCACTCTCTGGACCTGGCCATCCAGCCAGTTCTTAATCCAACAGAGTACTCCTGTCCAAGCTGTGGGCAGCCAGCTTTTCTAGGAGTATGCTGTGGGAGATAGTGTTAAAGATCTTCCTGGAGTTCAAATAGACAACATCCACAGCCTTTCCTGCCTCTACCAGGTGGGTCACCTGGTCGTAAAAGGAGACCAGGTAAAAGGCTGGTCAAACATGACCTATGTCCTCCTAAACCCAAACTGGTTGGGTCTGATACCCTGGCCATCTTATAAATTCTGCGTGATGGCACTCAGTATAAACTGTTCCATAACCTTGGTACTGAGGTTAACTGATCTATAATTACTAGGATCCTCTTTTCCACCCCTTTTGTAAATGGGTGTCACATTGGCCAGCTTCCAGTCATCTGAAACCTCACCAGTGAGCCAGGTTTGCTGGTAAATGATGGAGAGTGGCTTCACAAACTCATCTACCAGCTCCCTCATCACCCTGAGATGGATCCCATCTGTTCCTATATATTTATGAATATCCAAGCATCTCAGCAGTTCTCTGCATCCTCTTCGATAACAAGGGGACCATTCTGCTCCCTAACATCATCTGCCAATCCAGAAGGACAGTTATCCTGAGGACAAACCATCTTCCCACTAAAAACTGAGGCAAAGAAGGCGTTAAGCACCTCTATTTTCTCCTCATCCAGAATTACTAAGTTCCCTCCCTCATCCAATAGAGAATAAAAATTGGTCTTATCGCTCCTTTCACCATTAATATATTTGAAGAAATATTTTTTGTTATTCTTTACAGAAGTCACCATTTTAAGTTCATACTGAGCTCTGGCCTCTCTAATTTTTTTCCTACGTGCCCTAGGAGCCCCCCTAAATACTTCCTGAGACACCTGACCCTCCTTCCAAACATGATACATCCTCTTTTTATTTCTAAGTTCCTCCAACAACTCCTTGCCCATCCAGGTTGGATGTCAGCTTCAACTCATCTTTTGGCACACAGGGACAGTCTGCTCCTGTGCCCTCAAGACCTCTGTTTTGAAGCACATCCACCTTCCCTGAACTCCTTTGTTTTTAAGGGTTGCTTCCAAGGAACACTTTGAATAGATCTCCTAAATAGGCCAAAGTCTGCCCTCCAGAAGTCCAGTGTAAAAGTCTTACTGATGTTCCTCCTGATATCACTAAATATTGAGAATTCTATAATTTCATGATCACTGTGCCCCAAGCAGCCTCCAACCACCCTATCTCCCACCAGCCCATCTCTATTCACAAACAACAGATCTAACATAGTCTCTCCCCTGGTGGGCTTACTCACCAGCTGTGACAAAAAGTTATCCTCCACATACTCTAAAAATTTCCTTGACTGCCTCCTTTCTGCTATATTAAGTTTCCAGCAGATGTCCAGCAGGTTAAAGTCCCCTGAGAACAAGGGCTGATGATCATGAAACATTCTCTTGCTGCTTATAGAATAAGCTGTCTACCTCTTCTCCCTGGCTAGGTGGGCGATAACAGACTCCCAGTAGGATGTCAGCCTTGTTAGCCTTCCCTGTAATTCTTACCCATAAGTATTCAATTCCATCATCATTAGTTTCAATACCTTTGGCATCAAAAACCTCCCTAATATAAAGGGCTACCCCTCCACCTCTTCTCCCTTTCCTATCTCTTCTGAAGAGCATGCAGCCATTCAGTGCAGCATCCCAACTGTGTGAGTCATCCCATCACGTTTCTGTGATGGCGACTACATCATAGCTTTGCTGTTGTACCATGGCCTCCAGCTCTTCTTGTTTGTTACCCATGCTGCAGGCATTGGTATACATACACCTCAGCTGGGCTACGGATTTCACCCCTAATTCAGTCTTACTACCCTTGGGCCTGCTTTCAGACTGCTTCCCCTTCCCCCTTTGAACCTTGTTTAAAGCCCTCTTCATGAGTTCCACCAGTTCATAAGCTAAAATCCTTCTGCCCTCAACAGGGAAATAGAGCCCATTCAGTTTTAGCATGCCAGGTGCCATAAAAGTTGCCCCATTATCAAAGAACATGGAATTCTGCCAATGACACCAATCCTTGAGTCATTTGTTAATAATGTGAGTTCTCCTATTCCTTCTACTGTTTTTCTCAGCTACCAAAGGGACTGAAGAGAAGACTACCTGTGTCCCTGCCCCATCAACCACTTGACCCAGTGCCCTTAAGTCCCTTTTAATTGCCCTAACACTCCTCTTTCCATTCTCATCACTTCCAGCCTGGGGTAGCAACAGTGGGTAATAATCAGTGGGCCGAATCAGCCCAAGAAGTCTCTCAGTGATGTCCTGTACCTGGGCCCCAGGGAAGGCAGTACATCTCCCTGTGGAATGGGTCTGGCTGACATATGGGGCCCTCTGTTAACCTCAGAAGTGAGTCAGCCACAACAACCACCCTTCCTTTCTTTTTGATGCTAGAGGCAGTGATCTGTCTTACAGATGAATCATAATTGGGAGGCTCACTGGGTACATGACTTTCTTCTAAATCATCTGGTTGACTCTCTAAATCCAAGGCCTCATACCTATTCTGAAGTGGCTAGGGGATGAGGGTCGCGAGAAATTTTTATAGCCTCCCCAAACAGGTACCCATTTCTACTCCCCTTCATCGGTAAGTGCCCTATTGTCTGAGTGGGAGGTTTGGAAATCCTCTGACTCCAGGTGGGCCTCCCTCAAGGGTGGGAGGGTAGAGTTCCACCAATCTATTTCCCTTTCATTTTCCTTAATCCTCCTTAGTCTTTCAACTTCCTCCTATGCTCAGTCACCAGCAAAAGGAGATCATTCACCTGTTCACACCAGAGACAGGCTTCTTCTGCAATGCCCCCTGGTACCACTGATAAGCTCAAACACTCCACACAGGAATGGGTCTGTACAGACACATCCTTTTTGGAGTGTTCTATTTAGTTACACACACTTGTACTTACTACAGTTTTTGATCATGTATAGACCATTACTAGCAGAAACCCCAAAACCAACCACCCAACCAATCAATAGAAACACAGTAAACAACACACAGCAAGCCTTGCTAGCAGGAAGAAACCTGCAACCCTATCTGCTTGCCCTGCCTGCGCAAACTGCCACGCAAACTGCTGTGCCACGCCCTCAGAAGCGTGTCACATCCTGTTTGCCCTCTCCCGAGGTTTATCAGCTGGATGAATATGAAATATGAGGTTTAATGCACCTAGTACTTCAGATTAGATTCCTGTATAATGAAATTTTACATTTGGAAGGAAAGCAGAGGAAATAATTTAAGAAGGCAGCGCTATCCTGAAGTTATTCCAACGTAATGTTAGGTATGATGCAATTCAGAAAAATATATGAGGGAAAAAGTATTAAGAAAAGTGAGGATGTGAGATTCAGTAATAAGATTACATAATTTAGGCTCATTATCTGGACATCTAGATACCACAGTTATGCTTTCAATTTGGGGCAAGAGATCCCAAGGGAACAGAAGTAATTAAATAAAAAGACATAATTAATGACAAAGACTACAGTGAAAGTAGAGAAAGGGAGATGAAAATTAGATTGGGCAATGTAAGCATGTTATTTTATCCCACATGCTCCATCCAAACAAAACAAAGAAACAAGGGAGTAAAGAAAAAAATACCAAACCAGCAACTAACACAAAGACTGAAGGGGGGCAGAAGGAGGAGAGGCAGGCAAGAAGCTGGAATTCAAAATAATAATAATAATTCAAAACAGAATGCAAAACAGAATAACTATATATCAATGTGACATTATACAAAATTAGAAGTGTATCTTTTAAAATAATAACAATTCATTTCCACAAACCAGCTACACACAAAAAAGTTCTGTATTAAAAGCACATTATAGTATTTTCTTATTTTCTGTTTAGTCACTGGAACATTTTATATACAGTACCAAGAGAACAAGTCAGAAGCTGAAATCACACCCGCAACCACCACTACCTTCAAAGAAAAGAAAAAGAGAAGATTATCAAAATTCATGGGGATTAATGTCCAAGTCAATCACAGATGGTAATTTCTCATACATGCATCTCTGTCTTTGTTTCCTATGCACGGAAGTAATGGAAATGAGCAAGGATTCTTTGCATTCCATCTTCAGCAATAGCCAAATTCACATTTTGTCTTAGGCAGTATTTTAAGCTTAGACAACAACTGGGTATACAAACAGTAGCTAGGTCAACAAATGAACTGCAGCTAGGCCTCCAAGTTGTAACACTGCTTCTAATAACACAGGATAATCAGTATCTTGTGGGATCTGCTTAGAGATTAATTAATGTACTAAATGCAGCCACCTAGGACACAGATTCATAGGAAAACATATTTCACAAGAAGTCATCAATTTAGACAACCTCTTGATCCACAACATCAATAAGAAGTAACTCACAAAACATATCTAGGGGTTAGAAGGAGATGTATAATCCAGATGACACTGGACTGGGACAAGTGACTGATTCATCAGAACGTTGTGCTGCTATGCAGAAGGATCCTGACAGGGAGGAGAAATGTCCATATTTTGACCCATGAGCCTCTCTTATATTTTCTCTCCCCTGTCCAGCTGAGGAAGGTTTGTGATGGGGCCCTAGTGTTTAACCAAGGTTAACCCATCAGAAGGATTAATGGTACCTTTGGTTGCATGAGCCAAAGCATGGCCAGGATGTCACAGAGGGGATCCTTCCCCTCAGTGCTGGTGAAGCAACACATGGAGTGCCATGTCCTGCACTGGGCTTCCCAGTGTGAGGGAGACATGGACATACTGAAGAGAATTCAAGCACATACCATAAAGATGCTGAAGACACTGGAGTATTTCTCCTACTAGGACAAGTTGAGAGAGCGGGGACTGTTCAACCCCGAGAAGAGAAGGTTCAGGGACATCTCATCAAAGTATAGAAATATATGAAGAGAGGGTAAAGAGGATGAAACCAGATGCATACTTATTCAACATCTTTATCGGTGATCTGGGCCAGTGGATCAAGTGCCCCCTGTCTAAGTGAGTTCTCAGATGACATCAAGCTGAGTGGGAGTGTTGATCTGGAGGGCAGGAAGGTTCTGGAGAGGCTGAATCAATGGTCTGAGGCCAGTGGACGCGGTTCAGTAAGTATGCTAAGATTTATTCACTAGACATATTTTTTTGTTGTTTTATTAAATGAAGTTTTATACAGCAAAGAAATGGAGGATAAAGAACTGTCATTTACACCCTTCCCCTTTTGTGACCAGTATGTTCACAACAGAACTTGCAGTTTCCTAACTGCTGTAAGGAGACAAAATAATAAACCTTATGGTCCAAAGCCATAAGCAAACCCTATTCATTAAACAATAAAGGAAGCATTCTATTATATTTAGTAAACCACTCTTACAGCAACAGTAGTTATAGAAATCACAAACAGACAGACGTAAGAAAATAGATTATTTTATATGTTCATGCAAAGAAAAAACAAGGGCACTATTTCTAGGGAGACTGGGAAGAAAATTATAGAATATATAGAAACTAAAAGCAGCCGCAGATTTTTTTCTGAGCTTCAGGATATGCATGAGAAAACACAAAAAAAAAACCCAAGGGAAACAAAAAAACTACAACTCAAGGCGTCAGAATTGCTGTCACCTAACCCGGCACACAGCTATCACCCTCAGCATCTACCAGATTGGGATGGATGGGAGAAGCTTAAAGTTTAAGTAGATTTGATTTCATCAGATAAACTTCTAGAATTGTTACAGTAATTTCACGAATACGAGCCGCACCATTTTGACTAAAATTTGGCTCCCAAACCGGAAATGTGGCTTATACTCAGGAGCGGCTAATATGTGAATAATTTTCTGACATTTACAACCTCAGAAGTGCCAGGCAGAGTGCCGAGCTGAGCAGCTGCAAAGCCGGCATTTCGTGATTGTTACAAATTGTTACTCTGTTGCACCGCGGGTGGAGCCTGGCTCCCTGCAGGCAGCACGGGGGGGCGGGGAGAGAGGTGGGAGAGCTCTCTCCTTCCCTCCTCTGCCACAGCCCGGGGGAGAGACGGGGCGGCCCCGCGCTGCCATTGCTGTGGCTTGGGGAGGAGGTGGAGTGCTCCGTCCCCGCCCGCCGCGGCAGGAGCAGGCAGGCTCCATCCTGGCCCACCGCCGCTGTGGCAGGAGCGGGGAAACTCCGTCCCCGCCTGCCGCCGCTGCCACGGGCGCGGGGAAGCTCCGTCCCCGCCTGCCGCTGCTGCCATAGGAGCGGGGGAAGCTCCGTCCCTGCCTGCCACCACGGGGCAGCGCTGGGTCGGGGTGACCAAGCCCAGTGGCAGCGGCGGCCGGCCCCGAGCGGCAGCGCCGAGCGGCGGCTGGCCCTGAGCGGCAGCCCTGAGCGGGCGGAGCCTGCACAGCCTTAGCTCAGCCAGTAAACCCCGCCCTGCCACGGTTCTGTTACTAATTGGCAACTTTGTTGCATGTGGGTCCTCGCTGCGAACAACAGAGCGGCTTATACTCAGGTGCGGCTTATTTATGGACAAAAACCGAAATGTTTGCCAACACCCAGAGATGCGGCTTATACTCAGTGCAGCTTGTATTCTTGAATTTACTGTAATTTTTTAACACTGTAAAGACTTCATGGAAACAGAAGAAAACGTGTAAAAAAAAAAAAAAAAGATGCAGAAAAGATTTAACTACTACTTAATAATGTGATCTCATTGAGCAGCCTTTGCTTAAGACTTGGTTATTTGCCAACAAGTAGGTAGTCCTAGGACAACTTTCTCAGCCACATTTCCCCCCATTCCTAAAGTAATACAACAAATGCCACTCCTCAACACAATACACATTCAGGTGTGACACAAAGAAATGCCTGAAAAAGAAGGAATTTTAATATTGCATAATCTACAGATACTTGCCAGCATGCTTCAGACCAAAATAAAATTAATGTTCTTGGAAATCCTGGAAACTTACATCAATTTCTGAATTCTAACCTAAGATTTTTCAAATCATGATATACAGTTCAAGGTAAATTTTTTTTAACTGATTTTTCTCCATCACCATACCGTAAACTATTTGGTATAATCTTGTTTAAGAAAAAGGAATCATACTTCATTTTATAGAACAGAAATATATAAGCAAACCACCAAAAAATTTTCTTTGCTGTTCATATTAATACCATTGTGGTTGCATTAGTAAAACAGGAGACTTCAAACAGAAATTCATTTTTACAGCCTGAAACTGCTTGAAACACACCAGATCTTCTCTTGGGAGTTACAGATAAGCTTCAGAAGTCTGAAGACAAGATAGCATGTGTTGGTTCTCCCACTCTGCATTTTAATAGCATTTGAATAGCATTTTCTTCACAACAAATTACCTTCTAATGTTTCTGTTTTGACCAGGTATCAAAACAGGTAAAATTCTCTTGTCAAGAAAGACAACACTTTTTACAGAGACAACATCTTAGCAAACTGCTAATTTCATAAAATGAGAAAATGAACAAACTGGATGGTACTGATTACTTGCTTAAAGGGAAAACAAGTGAGATGCCTCTGCTTTCGTTTAATTACCAGATCACTATCAGTGGCACAATGCAATAAGAACTGAAGTTCACTAAAATGCCCTTTGTTTTCCCTTTGTTATGCAAAATTAGAAAATATTAAAGGGAGAACGTTTTATAGAGTTAGGATTAGCCTCCAAGGATAAAGCAGATGAGAGATAATTTCAAATACATAAGCTCAATTATGCATTACATACAAGCTATGAATTACTGCATTCATATATATATATATATATATATATGCATTGCATGTTCCTTCACTAAGAAGAACATGGAATTGGGGTGGCTGCAGCTGTAGGGCTCTGTGAGAGACATCAGAAGCTGTCTCTGTGTCAGACAGAGCCAGTTCCAGTCAGCTCCAAGATGGACCTACTGCTGCCCAAAGCTGAGCCCCTCAGCCATGCTGGCGATGCCTCTACTATAAGGCATTTAGGAAAGGGTAAAGAACACTCCACAGCAGCTGAGAGGGGTGTGAACAACTTGGAGAAACAACTCTGCAGACCCCAAAGTCACTGAGGAAGGATGCTCCAGGCCCCAGAGATCCACCTGCAGCCCACAGAGTCCACACCAGAGCAGGCAGATGTATCCTGAGTGAAGCTGCAGCTCCTGAAAAGTACATGCTGGAGAAGGCTCCTGGTAGGAGCTGCAGCCTATGAGGGATCTACACTAGAGCAATCTGTTCTCAAAGAACCAAACCTATGAAGAGAATTCATGTTGGAACAGTTCATGGAGGACTGTCTCACACTTTGGAGCAGGAAGAAGCATTATGAACTGACTGCAACTCTCATTCCCAATTCACCTCCACAGCTCAGGAAACGGGAAGAATTGAGAGTGAAATTGAGACTGAGGGAAGCTGGCTGTAAATATGTTCTTATTCTCAGTATCCTACTCTGTTTAATTGGTAATAAATCTAAGAATAGAATATCCAAACTGGAAAGGTGCCTACAAGGATCACTGAGTACAGCTCCTAGCCCTGCACAGTACAGCCCCCAAGAGTCACACCATGGGCCTGACAGCATTGTCCAAAGGTTTCTTGAATTCTTGAACTTCCCAATTCAGGGACAGGTTAAGTTGTTTCGTCAGATTACTGAGTTGGAGTAGTTGTCAAAGGTATTAAATGAAGCTAAACACTGGGAAAAAAAGAAGAAACAGCAGCATGTAGGTAGGAGTCGGGACAGCAGCAGGGGCAGGAATACTGTTAATGCTAGAAAGCTTCTAGCTCTCCTTGTAATGCATCTTTATGCCTGTTGTTCTGCAAATGGTGATTCCATTGTTGTACTGGTTCAGTACAACATTCTCATGAGAATGCTGGAGTGATTACTTCCATAGTTTCTATTTGTTCAGTAGGATGATGGAATGACCTGTCAATCCAAATACTACCCATGACAAACATCCCTCAACTCCAGACACACCCCCTGCAAAAACCTGCCTCAATAGCCTTCTTTACATAAAAAATGTATGGCTATTAGAAATAAAAATTAGAAAAATTAAGAACTTTTTTCTAACTCCATTAATTGTACATCTCATTTAAGTAACTCCAGGTAAAAATCTGGAAAATTTTCCTATATATCCAGTCTACATCATGTAGTTACACTGAGATTTACAGCATTATAGCTTCCCACAAGTTATGAGCAATTTCAATTAATTAATTCAACTTATTAATTCATAATTGAATAAGTCAACAAAAGTTTCTTAAAGTTCATTACAAAAGTAATGATGTAGTCTTTCCTTGCTCCACATGGCACAGATAAAAACACTTCTTAATTAAGGAAAAAGATAACAAGGAGAGCAGAATATGAAAACCTAATCAATTAATCCAATTTCATTTATAGTCATTATACTATTATAGGCCTTTTCATGACACACTTTTTACTAGTTAAATGCACTGTTTTCAAAACTAGTATCCATAGGAGAAAAATAAAGAATTCTGTAAACATCAAAATAATGTTAAAAATCTAGCATCTCTAAAGATATAGATTTTCAGTATTACAAAAAATAAAATACTAAGGTAACTGAACACAATAAAACAGAACAGTATTTCAGCAGAACACTATTTCAGCAGAACAAGTCTTAACATTACACTGAATTTTTAAAAAGTATAAACACAAGGGCCTGTAAATATACTAGCACTAGGTTTTTCTATGAGGTGCCTAAATATAGGTAGAGTACAGTAAGAGTATTTAGTAGGACACGAATGAGTAATCAAGAAGCCCATATCTCTTTGCTAGAAGGTACCACTACAAATGGGAAAACAAGCATTCACAGGAGAAAATGGAAGAAAAACAAAGCATACCAGAAAGGAAGAATAAAGGAAAGAAAACCAGAAATTAAAACCAGTGCAAGAAAGAAGTGCTGAGAACACAGTATGCTCCATTGCTATGTACAAAACGTCCAATGCCATGGCAGAAGTCATGAAAAGGGACTCCACATTGGAGCAGGTAAATGTGTTCTAAAGGAAGCTTCAGTCTATGGAAGCCCCACACCAGAGCAAGCTCGTGGCAGGTGCTGTGGCCTGTAGATAGGTACAAATGCATGTGTCCTTCAGCCACATAGTACAGGTTCCAGAGAAGATAAAAGATCTGAGCCATTAATGGGTCAAGAACTCAGATTTTATCTTCCTCTGAAAACCCACAAAGGAGCAGAGTGACCCAGTGAGCATCCATGCTCATGAGCTTGGAAGACTGATCATGCAATTAAAAAATAAATAGCAACTGTTTTTTCCAAGGATCATTTGCCAAGGAACAAAGGTATGTGCACAAGGAGTCTCATGCATACTTTTCCCACCGTATACAATTTGACTACAAGCAAACCACATTATTCCATAAACAGAACAGCGTAAGTAAGCCTTCTTTGAGCTCTCCCTGCTAGGCAGCATGGAAGCGATCTCCTCTGGAGCTGGGTGGTCTCTCAAGGTTGCTCCTTGAAGCAGAGAGACCATTTTACCAAAGGCCGGTCATTTTTAAGTGATTGACATCGCATATGGCCTTGGTAGAATGGTAACTTTGATTTGTGCCTGGTATCATTGTTCGAATGATTGGGTCACACAATAATAAGCATCAAACTGTACTTCACAGTTTTATACCATATTATTAATAACACTTTTGCTAAAACCCTTTGACAGTGGTTCATTAAATGATCTAAATCGCAAATTCGTGACACCCATTAGGAGCAGTGGCCCTGCAGGCAGCTCACGCTAGAGAAGTTTCATATGGAAAGACTGTAGCTAAGGAGGGGACTCACACTTTAACAGTTCTTGAAAGATTATATCCCATTTCCCACAGGAAGGACCTCGCATGGGAGCAGGGGCAAGGTGAGGAGTCCACTGCAATATTAGATGCTACGGCCTGGCCCAAAGGGATGAGGGTTGGAGACTTAATGGAAACACCTTCAATTTGTTGGGATTTGCATTTTATGTTACAGAAATTCCTATGAAAGGACCTACGTCAACCAGCGGTGGACGAGCCTCATGCAAGGCAGCGCAAGAGCAGCTGTGACTTGACCTAGCTTTTGTGCCAAGGAACTCCCCACAACACAGCCCTCTGTCCTGAGTGATCACCAACCAGAACAGAGGGAGCTCCAAGTCAGGACTGAATGTACTCAGTGATTTATGGGCATTTTACAAGGGTGATCCATACATGAAGGATCTGTGTATAAATCAAAAGACAGGAAGTAGTGCGTAAGTGGTAAGGATAATAAGGATGTATTGGATAACATGGGACTTGAGCATGATATGAACAGTATGGAACTGGGAATGGGGTGTGGGTTTGTGGGCATCATTTGTACTGATTTTGGCTTGGACAACTAGTTTTATTTGCTAGCTCCGTAACACAAAACAAGCCAAAAGAGAAACAACCATGAAGGGGAAAAGAAATAACCAGCATTAGTGTCTGAACTACTGTGAAAATACTCTCTACAACTTCCACCCTAGCCTCCTGATAAGATTTCCTTGTAGAAATGTATTTTACTCTGGTTCTAGGAGTATGAAGCAGGACTCTCAAGCTTGTTCATTTCCACAATAAAGTCAATCAAGTGTTCTTCCTTGGAAAATGCTATTCGTTATTAGGACTAGAAAAGATGATACATGAAAAATACTAGGATACACATCTCAGCATCTAAATTTTAGACTCAATCCCCAAATAAATGGTTTTACTGCGAAAAATGTAATACTTGTAGAAGAAAGGTATATGAAATTCGAAACTTGCAGAGAATGGGTTAAAATCATAATACAGGAAGCAATGTCTTTGCTTGATACTAATTTATTACTGTTTTCCGTAAAACTCTGAGAGATGTGGGTATAAGAATAATCATAATACTGCCCTTCGTATACCACTCTACAAAATCCTCAAGCTTTATGATTTCCAACTCCTGCATAATGGCCATGATTTCAGGTTGAACAAGGACCTTAAGACTTAGTTTGTACTTAGCTTATTTTTTGAAATAATTCAGCTGAAAAGCATTTCTGCAATACACAGTTTGAATTGAAGTCTGGTTTAATGATTTCTGAGCCTGTATACCAGCAAGCAAAAAATTTAAGCTCTGCATTTTACTACAGAGATTGCCTTGCTGAGATCTGCAGATATCTGTCAAGAGAAACTGGAACATGCTAGAGCACAATCTGGATATTTTAGCTTTAAAGTATAACCCCTGTTCACTGAAAATGAAAATTAAATTTAGAAACTTCCAATAGGAAACCAAAAAAAAAAGTTTACTTTTCCTAACCTGAGTACCTGTGAATCCTACTCATGTCTGGACTCTTGAATTCGACTATAAGGAAGGAAATGGAAGATAATTCAAGAGCTATAATGAACTCTCTTCAATATTGTTGTGGTTTAATCCCAACTGGCAAAGGACTCAGTTCACTAACTCAGTATTTGTCTTATGGCTTATGCCCACTCTTAAAGACTCTATATTGGTGTTGCAAATGAGTTCCCCCCTGCCCCCATATAACAATGGCAAATATGTAGGTAGATACTCAAATGCCGTTTGATCTTTTTTTTTTTTTTAATTTGGAAAATTAAAAAAATAATGAGGTAATTTTTTAATGTATTTTGCCTTTTGCTTCAGAATGCAATCTCTCTCCTGTGCTATTCTATCTGTCAAGTGATTATTTCGATTAGCTGAAAAGGCATCAACTAAAAAGTCTGTCTTTTAAGTACCTTGTGCATGCCAGAATGGCAGTACACTTCTCTAGGAAGTGTTTGTTAAGCAATACCTCCTACAAAAGAACAAAGTGAGACAGGAGGTAATTGGAAATACAGAATTTATTGGGAATCAACTCACTATTGCAGGAGGGGATGTAGCAGTTTCACAGACAACAACAACAAGGCTGTACATCACAGGAAGAAACATTTTAAAGATCATTTTAACTACAGGTCAGCTCAAAAACTCTACCACATTCCCCCTCATATTATTCTATTCAGAGATTATATGTTATGGAACAGAGCTAAAAGCAACCTAAACAAAGCAGTTTAGAGGCTACAGTGAATTTTTGTAATGCACCTTCATTTGTTTATTCCACTTTCCTCCAGAATAGCCCACTCTTGTAACTGGACATATATGATTGTCCTTTATCACTACAGGAATACAGGATGCAAGTAGCAAAGAGAGAAAGCTATAATTACAGGACTAATTTTTTTGCTCGTTTGCTTAACAATATTCTACTACTTATTTAACAATAGCAATACAAACAGACAAACCATAAAACAACATCCCACAGAGAAAGAGCTGTTTCTTTAAATATTTGCCTTTGCTGGAACAGGACAAAGGGAAGCCCTCAGAACACCTGGCACAATGCTCACCCAGCAGGGTGGGGAAGTGCAAGAGCATCTGCAATGGGGATTGTAACAGCCCTGGGAACCACAGGGACCAGGGCTCGCAAACAGAGACCAGTCTTGTTCAGCCTTGAGAAAAGAATGTTTGTGGGAGTTCTCATCACTGGGGGCTACAAAGGAAGAGACTACCATTTCACAAGGAATCGACAAGGGGTAATGGGTATAAATTACTCCTGGGAAGATTCTGTTGGACATGAAAGGAATATTTGTCATAATGAGAACAATCAGCTCTTGAATAATCACCCCAGGAGGTGGTGGATTTTTCCCAATGTTGGACTCTTTTAAGATGCATCTGGACAAGGTGCTAGTGATCTTGACTGGACCATGCTTTAGACAGGAAGGCTGGATCAGATGATCCTTAAGGTCCCCTTCCAACCTGATATTCTGTGATTCTTGCAAGAACAGCAATGATTAAAACAAAAGCCCACCTTGAGTCCCAGATTTTACAAATTGCTTATTGTACCCTGTGTCACATCGTTTTGCTACTCCAACAAATTCTGTAAGTAGTAAAAAAAAGCTTGTTGTTACTCGGCCAATACATGAATTCCTAGCTAAAACAGGGAAAAAAAAAACTAGCACCACTTCTACAGAAGAAGCAATGAGATGCACCATGATGCTGGGGTTGTTGGAAGAGGACAGGAACAAATCTTATCAAGATTAAGAGCAACAGTATGCCTTTTAAAACAATGAAAGTAAAATCATTATCACAAACTATGAAAGGATATCATACTTACTGCAAGCCCATGGACACATCTCTTTGACATACCAAAAAAAAATTAAATATGATGCATGACACATATATTTCTTATTCATAGATAAGATGAAGTTTAGGAGCATGATTTTCATTTATCCAAGAAAGGAAGTGTGTAAAATCAACAGTCAGCTATTCAAACTAAAACAGCATGTGGAAGGAAATCCAGGGCCTCTGCAAAGTATCAGCAAGCCAAGTTTCAGAAAGGGTCACAATTCTTTTATGCCAGATTTTCCAAGGCAATCATCATACTGAAAAATGAATACTCTTAAAAATACAGCCTATCAGAAGAGATGGGATTTGTTCACGTGAATGCAAGTCTAAGCTCATGAACTCATTTGTAATATTTGTGAAAAGACTCACTCATAAGCATACGAATTAGAAATCTGGTTATAAGCCAAACTACATAACCACCAACTCATAAGCACACAGGTACATTTGCAAGAAAATGTGGCAATGTTTTTTTAGTTGTACTATAACACATACTCTTTCGTTTGTTTTAATTTTAACAATCAAGTTCCCATAAAGAAAAACAATTTTGACATTAGTTCAAGTACAAGCTAAGAAAACTACTTAGCTATCAAAAAATTTGTACAAAATTTTCATTATTAATTAATATTAAGAATACATTTTAATGTTTCTCCATAATGCAGTAGCATGAAATGTTTACAAGCTAGACATGAAACTGTCATTCCAAAATCAGATTTGTTTAGAAACTAATTTACATGTTCATATTTTGTCTAGTTCAACAACAAACCTTTCACATTATTGTATTTTATAAACATGTAAAAAACCAAAGTTTTAGACTAATAAAAGGAAACATTTTTAAATTAACACATTATTGCTTATTTTTAGAGTATACAAATTATTTTTTTGATAATGTAAGAAGAGTTGATTTAAAGATTTCCTATGTATTACAGTTCTTATAAGAAGTTTTTCCAAATACAATACCCACTCACCTACTTGTATACAATAACTTGTCAAAGTAGCATTTTAGCTCCTTCTAGATCACATCATCAGTTTCTTTAGCAAGAAGGCCCAAATCCCCCATTCCCCGTTCCCCACTTAACAAGACTGATTTTACTGACATAAGCTGAAAACTACCAGGGGGTGAGGGGTGTCGGCTGAGCAGAGAAAATACAGAAGTCACACTATACAGAAATAGTGGACAATATTTTGAATAGACTTTTGGACACAATTTTTTAATACGTGTTATTACTCTGTAAAGTATAAATACATTATTTTGTTTTCCTAAATGTTCTTCTTTCTGGGTCAAAAACATGTATTTTTACAGGAAAAAAAAAAACCAGTATAGAATTTTCTAAAATGATCCATTTGAAATTATATACAAAACATTACATAGACTTAGCTTACATTACTTCTTGTTTCAGAAACCTTTTGATACATAAGTAAATTATTCAAGCTAGGGCCCAAACACTGAATCCCAGCAACTTCCAAAGATGCAGTAGTTGAAAGTATTCAGGAAGGCATCTAAGATTACAATTTAAAAAAAAAATAAATCCAGAGATAAATATTTTTTCAGGTCAGCATTAAAAATTGCTCACAAAAATGTTTCATTGTCACATTTTAAATCCTCCTTTGTCATTGATAAAGTACAGAAAGAAAGCGTTCTCTTAAATGCATTTTGGTGTAAAATTTTACAAGAAATTTGTACAACAAAATTTGCCCAGTTTGTGATAATGAAGAAGCACATCAGCTATCAGAAGACTAAACACATCATCAGGAAGTCGGTATCTATTTCTGTTGTTGAGAATAATTTGAAGTTTTAAACTCTATTACTATCTCAAGTGGGGAAACATTTGTTTTTCTCTCTTTGCCCGAAATCTCAAATTAAGTGTGCAAGTTCCATAGACACACTACAATTCTATCATTTTCACCTAAGCTGCCTTCCAGCAATTCAGGCTTGAAACCAAGCTACCAAAGAGCATGGTATAAGGAAGATGAAGGTCAAGGCTGAAGTCAAAGATGGAAGCCAGGTGAACAAATGGCAAAGAAGGACAGTAATTCTGCATTAAACAATATAATCACAGCACAGCATCTGGAGATGTGCAACTCTTTTCCAAACATGGCTGTTTGCTCTTACCAAAGGTGTCAGCCTCAGTGACTCAAATGTTGGATTTTTGACATCTTTTATCCTCCAGAAGTATTCCTCCAATTTTTGAATCAGACTTTAGTTGCAGGAAAGGATCAATACATCTATTACTCAAGCACACTTCTGGTAGGGTTTGGGTGGCCTCTGTAAAGCTGTTATATTTTATAAATTGCATCATAAGCAGAACTACTTCTGGTTTTTAAGCAAAATGCATGGAAACATACTGTCACAAAAACATCGATGAGAAACTTGGCTTTCAGACTGCCTTTTAAATTATCTGCTCAGCAAAAATTTTCGTAGCGACATCCGTCTTTGTATTAAGACACAATCTAGTATGGCAACCCATGGAAGTGCCAGTGCTTACTGGCAGCATGCCTCCTGAAGAGGGTGGCAGGCACAGCAATGTGAGTATTGAGGGTCAGCATTCTTATCTTCTGAATAAAGGACTCACTAATGCCACAGCAAACTTAAACTTGGATGTTTTAAGGTAAGAAAAAGAAAATTGGAATTGCTCTGTGATGATGAAATAGAAATACATGCCAGAGATACTCGAAGGGAAGCTACTAGAGAGGAAGTTGGAAACTGGGATATTGTGGGGGGAAACTTCACCACTGAAACTCCATGGTCTAAACGGCAATTTGTATCCGATGATTCAGGACATTGCAAACTGTTAGCCAACAGTTTGCTAAAATGCTCTAAAATAAGAGTACGTATTTTAGATACATGTGTTCTGAAAATAAGGCTTGAAAACTCAATGTCAATTATCTCTCCTCAAAGCTGGATTACTCTAACAGCTACTCATGCCTTACTCATAGTAGCACTTCTTTTGATAACACACTTTTACAATCATCTTTGTATGGCTATCCAACAATTTACTTTAGGTCACAGTGTATGTGAGGAAACCAAAGAGCAGGAACACAGTGAGTAAATGCCATTTCCAGCTAAAGCCTTCAAGGGAACAAATTGTGTGGTGTATCATGGGTAAAAATTCCACATCTACTATGTGATGTAGAAATTAACCAAACACTTCATTAGATCATTTCCTCTTGTCCTATCACTTATTACTTGGGAGAAAAGCCTGACAGGCACCTGATTATAACCTGCTTTTATGTAGTCATACAGAGCCATCATAGCACACCCAGAAGTCTAACTCCCAGCTTAGGGCTATAGGCACTGTTTGCCTCCTCTACACAAGCAACCCGAAACAACAGGAGTGAAAGTTTTTTGCGTAACTGCACAGCAGAAGACACATAAATTCCCCAAGCATTGCTAGACAAGCTGTGCCAGGCGCCTGAGCTGCACAATTGCACTTTAGTTGCATGAGATTTCAATCATAGATAAAGGCTTTATCTATTAGCACTCTAACTGTACAAAATACATCAACAAAATCCCACTATGTGTCACATAACTTTTGTTTCCTGCAGGCAACCTGATTAGAGACAGCTAACTACCTGGAACAAACAGAAATAAGCAATTTTGAAGCAGCAGGCATCAGTGTCACTATTATGACATGGTTCAGAAACACCGCAGACTCTTTTATTCCTAGCTCTGGCTCCATGATTCTTTAAAAGGCACTCAAATAAGGAGACAGCTCCATACACAGGTAAACTTTACAGAGGTGAAGGAGAATGACTGTGTGAGGAAGAGCATGGAGGTAGCATAAAAGCAGTACAGGAAAAAAAAAAAACCCTAATGCTGTTTAGTTGCCTGAACCCTTCACATGTTTTTAACACAACTGATAGATGGAAGGCGATCTTTGTTTTCTTGTCACATGCTCACCACACACGAACTTTACCCAAAACTTCATGGCTAGTCCCTCAGCCATCCCAAATTTGCTGTCAAATAGTTTTAATAGATTTTAATACTTTATATGAAATTACCATGAAAGTTTTTAAAAGGGAAGACAGGAACCAAGGATGGATGGAGCAAGCATTTTCTAGTAAAAACAGGCAGAATTTAGTCTAACACAATTTGTTGCTTTCTCCATATGTTCAAATTTTCCTGTCCATCCCTTCTCAAAACAGGCAAGTCTATATAATCTCTCATCACTTGTCCTGTACTTTCACAGGTGTTTCGTATCAGATGACAAAACACCTCTATCATCTACCAGTCTCGGCACTATACTTTGGCTACAAAGAATTAAATCTGATTTGACATTAAACTACAAAGAAAAACACTTTCACTTTCTTAAAGTTATTCAGAAATCAGAGAGAGCTGATTGAATTTGATGATCACTCTTCTACTTTTGGAGAATGACAAAAAAATTGACAAAAACCATCAAAAAATAGAACTGTGTTAAAACAAGCTGTATTTAGCACTATAAGAACAAAAGCCAGTACTGCTCTCCTTCATCATGATACCAACAGTACCAAACAGAATTGCTGATAGCTTTCCAGGAGGGTTTAGCAGGTACTGCTGATGCACTGCAGAAAACAGATTGACACTGAAGCCTATCTGCACTATGTGCTTTCCTACCATGCAGTTTTAAGACAGTTACGCAAAAAAACATAAGTTACAACTGCCCTTTCAAGATGCTGCTTGAAAATAGATGCAGCATATATCTGAATTTTGATTTCCTGCTAAGCAGTGGTTGGTTTTAAACAACAGAGTACAATAATTTCAGTATTATAAGCTGCACCTGATTATAAGCTGCACTCCTGGGTATTAGCAACTTTTCATTCTTTGTCCATATATAAGCCGCACCTGATCATAAGCCGCACGTCTGGGTGTCCACAACTGTCTTGGGTTACAATACAGAGTGTGATAAAAGGTATCTATTCTATCACCATCTGGTGAGGGTGGGGGTAGTGATCCTTATCTCCACGGGAGATATTCTGCTAATGGGCCATCCATTGAAACCAGGCGGGGCATTGTTCTTTATCTTTTCACAACTCATCCTTCCTTCAGCCAGTCATTTTCTGCTAATGACCCACCGAGTCCCACTGTGTGACTGATAAAATTACTTCATCCCATTGGAAGTTGCTCCAGCCAGTGGGAAGAGCCCAACATTTCTTACCAAGATAAAAACAGAGGTTTTGGGACACTAAGGTAGCCCCTTTCTCCACTGGACTCCAGAGGAAAACCGGATTTCTCCACATCACCACTGGACCTCCAGAGGGAAACTGCACCTTCTACAGGACCACTGCCACAACTGAATCACATCTATCACTGCAAGAGAACTGCAAACACCATTTAATCGAACTGCTACCAACATCCTGCCTGACAGGGTGTCAGGTTGTACTCTGACTTTGTCAGGGTTTGGAGTTTGTTTCTTTGTAGTACTGTATTTCTACTTTAATTTCCCTAGAAAAGAACTGTTATTCCTAATTCCCATATCTTTGCCTGAGAGCCCCTTGATTTCAACATTATAATAATTTGGAGGGAGGGATTTACATTCTCAATTTCAAAGAGAAGCTCCTGCCTTTCTCAGCAGACACCTGTCCTCCAAACTAAAACAGCAACTTTTCATTTTTGTCCATATATAAGCCGCACCTGTTACAAGCCGCACTTCTGGGCTCGGACCAAAATTTTAGTCAAAATGGTGCAGGTTATAGTCATGAAATTACTGTAATCCTAAAGATTCATTAGCAAATACAGTGGGAAACCAAAAATCTCCAGTTTTGTCAGTCAATATTGCACAAACTACGAATCAGAACATAAATAATAGTGCCCACAAAAGACAACAAATTAAAACAAATTAAAATCTGACAACTTGCGTTTTGATAAAAAAAGTGGTTTATAATGCAAATCTGCCAGCTAAACACAAAAGTTCACCTATTTAAACTAGAGATGCAAAAACAACTTTTAAATATAATCAGAAAAGGTCAAGTTGTTTTCTTGTTCAAAACATTCTTACTAGAACATTCTCAAAAATGCATTTCACTGATGGCTATAACTATTCATAGTAAAAGTGAGAAAACACCCTCTTGTACATCCCATACAACAAATGAAATGCTGGTCTGTGTAGGTACCTCCAAGACAACAGAGAGATCTTCAGCTTTCTAGCAGCTAGCTGACGTCACTGAAGAACTTTTTCAGTTGGTTGGTTATTAGCTCATGCTCAGCCCCAAGTGATACTGACTGCCACTCAGATATACTTCACCTACAAGCTTAATCTGTGTTTTAGTTACTATAGCAAGACTGTCCACTATACCTCAATGGCTCCACAATTATGTAACATTGAAAGATAAAATATCTTTTCACTAAAGGAGGCTATCTATGCTAGTCATGGCGGACTGCTTACAGAGGAAATGGTTACAACATTGGAATATTGATAAAGTTTAACAGCTTCCTAAAAAATACTTTTCTATAAAAATGGATGTTGAAAATGCCTTCTTAAACTCTCATTCACTCATGAAATAAAAATGAAAGCTTATAGTTTACACTCAAGTACAAAAAAATAATATTAAACTTGGGTATTTATCCTCCTTTGTGAAGCATTCTTCTCTAAAATTCACCAATAAGACTTTTACGGCTACATTAACAATGAAGAATCTCATACTCTGTTGCACATAAACCTGACAAAACAGTTAAAGATAAAACATGTAACCTAAATCTATTAAACATAACAAAGAACTGCACAATATTCAATCACACTTCAAGAGTAAAGCACACATATTACAGAGCTCCGACACATAAATAAGGTTAAGAAAAAGCTGATACTAGAAAACTATTCCTAAAGAACACCAAGGATGTAGAGCATGAAACACTTAAAGAAACTAACTCTTTACATACTTCTCTATGAATGTGGGTATCATGTGTACCCTGTATATAATTTAGATATATCATAAGATACTAATTTACATGGAATTCTATTCCTAGTGCTTCTGTGATACGAGAGAGTAGCTGACTACAGATTGGGAACCAAAGCACAAGTTCATGCAAGGCCTCTTGTAACCACACCAAGAGCTAAAATCAAGCCCACCCACACCAGAGCACTGCTTGCAACAAATCATCACATCAATTCTTGCAGAGTCATGTTGCCCTCAATAAAACTCATCAGAGAAAGTACACAACACAATTAAATGGGGCACTTCGAAAATCTTACCCTGGAGTTGCCTGTCAGGTGGAGTATTTCCCAATTACAATATCTCATTTTAGTTACAAACAGAAATGCAATAATTACCACCCATAGTTTTTACAAGGTAACTTCTATTAGTGGGTGAGCTGCTGTAACCAAAAAGTAAAATAAAACATACACTTTCATACTTACTTCTAATTGAAAAAGAATATACTTATAAAGCCTTATTAGCTTTCAAGAACAGAACTACCTTGTGATTTTTCTTGGTTTTAGCTTGATTTTTTTTTTTAAAGTGCATTAAAACAAACTCAAGCTTTTCCAAAACAAAATAAATTGCCAAATATGTTGAATGTATCACTCTTATGATGACAGAAAAAAGTTACAACAGGTTCTTTTACTGCCCCAAACATGATGGCCTTTACACCTCTTACATCCCAGGATGCATTTGACACACACACACATGAAACCAGACAGTCTTCTTTCTAAGATTTTCTAAAATCACAAATTAGGGACCAAGTACCATTCTCCCTTTTTTGTCTTAAACAGAATGGATGGCATGCTTAGTTGTTTTGTTTCTTTTAGGATGCCAATGACGCTCACATAAAAGAAGAAACCAAATCAGCCTTCTATATTGCCTGCAAATCCATTGTTCCTTAAGAATCTGATCAGTTTAGAAGAAGAAACAGCCACTATTTTTAGCAGTTTTGCAAAACTGAACTGATTCATATGCAGACAAACTGATTAATTGTTTCAGGATTCTTTTGTGAATTCACCTCCATGGCCCAGGATGGGAGAAAAGCCTAAAAGAAAGCACACCACACTAGTCTGGTCATACACTGCAGAGTTGCCATATCTAAAAAGTCTATAGCAGTGAATACTTTCTTGAGCTGGCAGTAAGGCTAAACTCAAAGAGCTTTCAGCCAGAGAGCTCCTGCAGCATTCCTGTTTCCAAGTAGATTTCTTTGAAAAGGAAAGGGAGGGATGGCATCCTACTAAGTGGAGTACTTTACAGTAGGTTCAGATTTAACTTAGATTTTCTAGGAAAACCTGAAGGAAATTTGTACTGTAACATTCTTTCTGATGGAATGTATAGACTTCTATAAACACCAGAATATAGCAACACTGCAGTTCTACAGAACTTTTCTGAAGAACTTGAAAGTAATTTCACAACCATAAGGCACACCAGATTATAAGGTGCATCTCCATGAGTCAGCAAATTTCGCAACTTTGTACATTATATAAGGCACACTGAACTATAAGGCGTACTTTTGTTTTGCAGCGAAAATCCGTGCTGCGCCCAACAAAGTAACGAATTAGTAACAGAATCCCGCGATTGTGGAGTTTACTGGCACGTGCTCAATTTGCAAAAGTTTTAAACAGATTGGTGTAGCCTTTAAAGGCAGCCCCAAGCGTCCTCCCCATGCATGGGCCCCGGCACTCCCGTCCGCCCCCGGCTGGCGAGGTGGGGCTCAGGGCAGCCGCAGCTTGCAGCTACCGTGGTTCGGGGTGGCTTGGGGCTGCTGCAGCTGGGGCAGCCACGGCTCACACCTCGGGGTTGCTGCAGTTCAGAGCAGCTCGGGGCTGCCATGGCTCAGGGCAGCGTGGGGCAGCTCGGGGCCACCTGTGGCTTGGGCCGGTGCAGGGCCACCTGTTCCCTCCCTCCCCACGCAGTTCCTGCTGGCCGGGGGCTGCCCGGTCCAGCCCACCCCACGCGGCTCCTGCTGGCCAGGGGCTGCCCGGTCCCACCCACCCCGCATGGCTCCTGCCAGCTGAGGGCTGCCCGGCCCCTCCCCTCCCCCCGCACAGCTACTGCCGGCCACGGTCGCCCGCTCCTGCCCCACCCTCACGGTTCAGTGCTCCCGTGGTGCCGCCCCCCTCATGGCTCAGCTTATGGTTCACACTTCCGGGTTGGCAAATTTCACAACTTTGTACATTATATAAGGCGCCCCGGACTATAAGGCACACTTCCAGGTTCGGACCAAAATTTTAGTCAAAAGGGTGCGTCTTGTAGTCATGAAATTACTGTACTCTTTTCACCATTGAATTAACATCCTCAAAATTAGTTAGCATTACCTTAGATAATGTTCTAATCTGTTCTCTTGTTAGGCAATATAAACTGAAGGAATTCCTGTTGTGGGTTGGGGGAGGTTTAGAAAATTTTTCCCATTATTATGTTAAGCTAGCCGGGATGGCTCCCCTTTTAGCCGTTTAAGCGCTCAAAGGAGTGGCTGGGCAGGCCCTGATTTTCTCGATGGCCGAAAGTGGACTGTTGCTTTTGTCCTTCAGCGGGTGGGGGAGACACTCGCAGCTCGCCAGTGGAGGAGAGAGGTTGTTTGTTCTCTGTGGTGAGATCAGACCCCGCTGGACTCGGACTGCAAAAAGCTTCCTGCTTCTGAGAAACAACGCCGAGAACCCACGGGACATCCACGGTGAGCAAGTTCTTCCCTCACCCTTCTCCCACCTGGGACGGCCGGTGCCGCCTCACTCCCCCTGCTCCTGCAGCAGCTGCGACTGAGAGGCTGCCCTGCCCTGCTCCATCGGACTGTGCGGACGAGGAGGGGCATCGGTGACTGAAAAACAGGGACTGGGACTGAGTTCTGTTCTGTTCTGTCACTGTTTTTTTTGTTTCATATAGTTTATGCTGTTTTTGTTTGTCTTATAAATGTATCAGTAAAGAACTGTTATTCCAAACCCATACCTTTTTTGCCTGAGAGCTCCTGAGTTTCCTTTTCCTGGCAATACTGTCCCTTTAAATGAGGACAATTCCCAATTCACCCTGTTCAAATCTTTTTTCCTCCAAGAACTCCTCCTCCAGCCTGTGTTTAAGGTAACTATCTCTCTCTTCAACTTTTTGAAACTCACTCTAATTCTGTGATGTTCTTCTGTAGATCATTATTACAGTATTATTTGAAAAAAGTATGTTTAATTTTTTAAAGTAGTCCTTATCCTTTCCCCTCAGTCCTCCCATAATCCTGCTCGTTTTCTGCTCAGGATGGAGAAAACATAGCAATGATTAATAACACCACTATGATGGAAGATCTCTAGAGTGCACCCAAAGATGCATCCATATGAATGACCTAACAGGATTATAGCGGAAAAACAAACAGAAACCCTGTTTGTGTAATGAACTGTTTGAACGTGAAATCTGAACACAGAGTCAAAAGACTTGTTGGGATGAAAAACAAATCAAATGCATTAGTAAACATGAAAAAGAAGTTTCCAACTACTACTACATCATTAGACAGACACTCATTAAAGAAACACATGTATTACATACCGGATGTTTGTGTCTAACATGCCAAACTGAAAACCAACCAAACAAAAAATGTTAAACAAAAAAACAAGCAAACAAAAAAGAATGAGCATAAAAACCCTAGTTTAATCTCCTAAGCTAGAACATAAAAGATGCACAATTTCTAAAGCCATAAAGGAAGACACTGAGCAATTAAAAACTGCATTATATATGTAACAGACTTCATTTTTTAAGTGTAACATATCAAAGTTAATAGGTATGCGAATCGGGAGACAAGTTCTTAATTTTATCTAAAATACTACTCTTTTTTATATTAATATCCAAACTAATAGCAAGGCAGTCAAGAGAGGGGAACACATATATCCTTATACTAGAAAGCAAAAAAAACTCAGTCCAGAAGGAATTAAAGTTACTCAAAAGGCATAGTATTGTCACTAGACTCTCCTTCCTGTTCTTCTAATGCACTTAGCATTAAAAACCGTCACAAGTCAGCGTGTACTAAGCAAGAGGCTTAAGAAATGTCAATAGAGGACCCTTTTCCCCAAAACGGACTCAAGTGTCTAAATAAGCCAACGAATGTTAAGATCAAAATAACAGAAAACTGGTACAGGTTAAGAAAAGTAATTTGCATACTGTATATGCATGGGAGGAAAAAGAGAGGTACATTGGTAGATTTGTACAATACACACCACCTTAATGTAGAATTTCCTGTAACATCAAAGCCCTTTTTTAATATGAGATGGGCATTAATTGCTGAGTTTTTGTTTTAGTAATAAGTTTTTTAAAAGTGAACATTTTTCTCTCAGGTGATACTCCCATTACATAATTTGAATCATCTTATGATTAAAAATAAAGCTTTGTAAATTTTAACTGGTAAAAATCTTCTAACTATTTAATAAGTCATTTTTTTTACTCCAGGGATTTTTACTTTACCTTTTTTTTTATAATTACGAAAACTACCTAGACTTCGTCATTATGTCTAAATTAGACAAAGCTATGCAATTGGTTCATCTAAAACATACTTTATACATTTAGTGAACAGTGCAACAGAATTTAAAAAAAAAAAGGAGACACTGAAATTTCAATGTGAGTTTCAATGTGAGGACACATAAAAATTATTCAGTATGAAGCAAAAATCACTTACCTTCCAGTCTCGTGAATTACTAAAATAACTGGATAACAGAATGTATGGAGAGATGCTTATGATCTTCATGTAGATGCTGTCAACAGCCCCTGTATGCACACTGACATCATCAGTAAAGAGTTTGAGGTAAAGGATACTATGGTAACCACACAATGTGCTGAGAGAGAAGTCTTTAATTGCTTTAACAACTTCCTGAGGCTTGTACTACTAGGTTTACATTTGCTCAGAAAGAAATGAAGGTTGTCACAGAGGCAGTGAGTGTGGTACTGTGCAGAAAAAAAATCATGATATGACTTTTTAAATTACAAGTGTCATAGCTTGAAGTCTTCTCACATATATCTGTCAGGAGTCACAGGTCAAGTAGTAATATTGTCAGGTAGCAATTTTATGAACATTTCTGTTTTCTCTATTTGCATGCATTGACACCACCACATTGAGATACTACCTTCTTCAAGTCACAGTAGAGTTTTAATGTAGAATGTTCTTCTGCAGAGGGTAACAGTGTTTACAACAAAACTTAAAGCTCAACTAATACTAAAGCCCAGGTGTAATATAAACTGTGAAAAATGGTGTTTATCCTGGTGTCATATCTCTTTCAACTTCAATGACTATTAGTCAGCAGATCACCTAAGAAGCACAAAACTCCAGAAATATTACCATCAGGGACATGATATGGCCCAAAGATAGCTGAATAAGATAATTTTGGCTTTTTACAGAAAACTGGACTACTATCTCCTTATTTTGCATACAAATAGCTCAGCAGACATTTATGTGAATTCTCAAAACTGAAGAATAATGATGTGACTAACAATCCAATCAGAATTACAGAGTTAGTTGGGATTTCCCTAGTTTGGAACATCTAGAAGGGCCACCATAAACATATTTTTCAATCAGTATAATGGTTTCAATTCTAACATTAATCAAACCCTTGTGAAAAAGTTATGCTTTCCACAGTTAGGTTGAAAGTTCTGATCATCAGCTGCATAGCTTAAGAACACTACTGGGCCAACCACTTTCACAACTAGACATCATTTGCTCTTGCCAACCAAATTTTGCACTCTTATTTTTAAAAAAGCACATTTCATGTCCCCCTTTTCAAGCACAAGCACAAATTCTCTCAGATGCTGCACACTCTTGCCACTTTTCATAGGAAATTTTCTGCAAGCACGTAAGGTTTCAAAACCATTGATCTAAGATGCATAGTGTATTGCCCTCCATCCCAGTATCTGTATGTATATAATGCTACACACACTTCAGGGAAAAGGCAGGGAGAGAACAGAAGCAAAAAACAGCTGGAGACTTGCCTTTATCATGAAGTTACAACTTAGTTAAGTTCTGGCTATATGCAGCAATGCAGAAAGCCTTAACAATGTTGATCCTCCATCAAGACCAGTATTATGTCTCCAATGGACACTAACAGCACTCACCCATGCATAAATACAGAGAAAAACAGCAGCTGAAAACCTTAGCTCAACAAAAGCAGAAGACTGGACCCTCTCTGTTCTCTCCAGCTCCAATGTTACAAGTAAAGTAGCGCCTGTTAGGAAACCCAAAAGTCAAAAGAGCCAGACCAGTATGAACAGTGAAACTTCTTCTAAATCCAAGGTATAAGAGATGCAAAGGTGCTTACCACCTCAAATTAATTTCCAAGTTAATAGTTTAATAAAAAGAAAAAAGAAGGGAAAAAACCCCATATCAGCCTGAAACCAAATATAAAAGCTTGTTTTAAACTGACGCACTAAACTTCAGAGTGGAAAATACAGTTACAAGAAATAAAATGAAAACACACATGACTTTATAGTGCTACACGACACACTGAGCCTTTAAAGTGACATTTTTCCAAAATACATTTCCCATAATCTCTGCGCTGTTTTGGGAAGGGAAGGATCAGGCAGTAGCTGCAGATCTAGTAAATTACATCCAGCCTCTCAGAGAATGTAGCAATAAATAAATCCAATAAATCCAACACCTCAGTTGTTTTGATTTAGTAGCTAAATGACTGCCTCAGTTTTTTCCAAGTAGAATCTCAGGTAGGAATATTTCTCTGGGCCAATTCCACAACTTTCTGTTAACCTCCAGTGAACTCACTTGACTGCTTTAAAAAGTAAAGAAAAGAAAAGGTTTCATTGTCCAGGTCTTGAACAGTAACTTAATTTAGTATGGAATGCTAATGCTGTCAGGATATGTATATACAGCATCCCTCTTACAATTGCTACAGAAAAACCATCCATTTAGGCTAGATATCAAGGGATATGGGCAGATTAAACATATCAAATGACAGTTTTTCATTCTTCTTAGTACCTCTTTGACCTGAATAAAGTCTGGTTTCAAGAGAGAAAAAAAAAAAGAAACCACAATAAGAAGTAATTTTATTTTTGTATGTCTGTAAACAGGCACAAGCTTAGGATGTTAGCATAGAATAGAACTGCAAATAAAGATGCAATGGCATGTAGAAGAATCATCTTGATATCATTTCAGAGGCCACATATAGTGGTTTCCTCTTATGATTAAACTTCTAGAACTATTATACTAACACTTCACAATCATTCAAGATTCTCATTTCTACAGCAATAGAAAGAATCAGAGTAGCTCAAGCAATCTCAACAGCATATTCTGAAGTCCTGCTTTTAATAAGAGAGATTTCAATCTATTTCCTGGCACTCTTCCACAAATCTCTTCCTCTACCCAAGACGGTAATCTGAGCGCTGGAGCATATCTCCTCTGAAACCAAGCTGAGAGAGCTCAGTATAAACTGTTCAGTCTGGAGCAGGGAAGGTCACAAGAAGACCTAAGGATATCTTCCTGTACCTAAAAGGGGTTTACAAAAAAACTGAAGAGAGATTTTTTAGGTCACATATTGTTAGTACAAGGGGAGATGGCTTTGGACTGTTTACATGTACAACATTTAGATAAGATGTGATTGTGGTGAGGCACTGGCACAGGCTGTCCAGAGGAAGCATGGATGCCCAGTCCCTGGAAGTGTTCAAGGCCAAGTTGGATGAGGCTCTGAACAACCTGGCCTAATAGCATCTGTCCCTGTCCATTGCACAGGAGCTCACACAAGATGATCCTTAAGGTCCTTCCAACCCAATCCACTAAACAATCCTCTGAGTTTCTAAAATCTCCCTTCCACACTGAAATCTGGGCATATGCCCCTTAAGGCAGTAACTGTATACCTGCTCTACATGTAGATATAGAACAAGCTGTTAAGAGATACCAGCTTACACAGCGATGAACATTTACCTCATGATTGAAATATTGCTGAAAATAATAATAATAAAATAACTAATTATTATATGTCAAAACAGGAAATACTACATTGGTATTACACATAAAAACCCATACTATTAGTATGATAGGGATGTAAGGGATATAGGAATGTAAGGGATAATGAATACCAATTTAATTTGGAAAATATTTTGAATTAGGAGATTCATTGTGTTTTATTTCATATATGTATACTTGCAACTAAATGACAGAGATTCCTTTAATTTTCTATACTGGCATGTTGCCAAAACAGAGCTACAATTCTTATTACAATCAACATCAGTAGCAAAAAGGAGGCAAAATATTCTCCAGCAGCAACTCCTTACTCTATAGCATTGGCTCCTGAACTTGGTCATATCATGGAGCAAACACACACATATAAATAATACAGAATTGTGCATTACAAATATACAGAAATATACAATAATATACAGAAATTGTATACAGAAAAGCATTCTAATTACTTCACGTGGTTCTACTATCAAGTCTCTGCAAATCTGGCTCTTTCTTAGCACTTCAAACATTTGGACTGGGCAGTCCTAGAAGGCTTTCACAGAAACAGCATTTCTGTGCTATTTCCACAATTTGCATTTTACAGACATTGTTTATTCCTGCACATATCTTCACAATAAACATACTTTCTGATCTGCAATGCTGGACGACAGGAGCACTGTCCACAAACTTCTGGAATAACCATCACCATCATCAATCTCTTCAAAGAAAGGTAGGGGGTGGGGGAGCAATGCAGCAGCAGCCTGTGTTCTCAACAGGCCACTTTGTTTCAGCCACACAAACCTCTTCACCTTAAAGGTCTGGAATACATCCTGTTTTTCTAGTCCATGCATCCCTTTAATTAACCTTCTTTACGGTAAATGGGCAAATTTGCCTTATGTAAAACTGAGCTACAAAAATGAACACTAGAAAGAGACAGGACTTCACTTCTAAAATAGATATAGTGCGAAGTATTAACAGCTTGTACCTAGGCACCTGTATTGATACGTTCGTGTTTGGAAAAATCTAATTGCTCTGTAGGTCTTTTCTACACTTGAAGTACACATCTGGAGATTAAGGTCTACACATAACACTGAACCTCAATGCCCCATGCAATAAGTCCTTGTAACATGCAACCCTGAACCACACAAGCAGGTTTTTACGTAGAAAACAAGACTTCTTGTAACTCTGATACATTTCTTTATGTCTTATTTGCAGTACAGGATGTGACCAAAAGTATCTATTCTATCACCATCTGTTGAGACCAGGTGGGGCAGGGATCCTTACCTCCATGGGAGATATTCTGCTAATGGGCCATCCATTAAAACCAGGTGGGCCATTGTTCTTTATCTTTTCACAAGCAATCCTTCCTCCAGAAAGTAATTTTCTGCTAATGACCCACTGAGTCCCACTGTATTACTGATAAAATTACACCATCCCATTGGAGAGATGCTCCAGCCAGGGGAAAGAGTCAAGCCTTTCCCACCAAGACAAAAACTGAGATTTTGGGACACCAAGGTAGCCCTTTTTCCACTGGATTCCAGAGGAAAACTGGGCTTTTCCGCATCACCACTGGACCTTCAGAGGAAAACTGCACCCTTCTACAGGAGCACTGCTTCAATTGAATCACATCTGTCACTGCAAGAGGACTGCAGCCACCATTTAATTGGACTGCTACCAACACCCTGACTGATGGGGTGTCAGTTTGTATTTTGACTTTGTCAGTGTTTGGGGTTTGTTCTTTGTAGTACTCTATTGCTATTTTAATTTTCCTAGTGAAGAACTGTTATTCGTATTCCCATATCTTTGCCAGAGAGCCCCTTAGTTTCAAAACTATAATAATCTGGAGGGAGGAGGTTTACATTCTCCATTTCAAAGAGAGTTTGCTGCTTTTCTTAGCAGACACCTGTCCTCCAAAGTAGGACACTTTAAAAGGACACTCAGTGCACACAAGAGGCATTTTTAAGTGCAAATATAAGATGTCCTCTTCAATTTGCAGGGGTAGAATGGTACACATCACCATTTGAGAGCTAAAAATGAGGCGTTTGCCAAGACTGCTGGCTTTGCTGTTCCAACCTCATTTCATTTTACATTTCTTTGAAATACTTGCTTGAAATTCAGTAAATCCTAACTTTGCATAATCTAAAAATTTTAGTCATGCTCTGTCCAACTGTTCCTCACAGAGACACTGAAAAACAAATAGATATTAACTCTCTTCCACCATCTTAACTTTATACATGCTCAATGACCAAATGCCTTCTGCAGCTCTGCCAATGGAATGGTAACAAAACTTTTTATAAAATTCTGACTAGAAAATTTCCTGCTTTGCCCACCATTTCTTTACTGCTTTGCTGATTTGAGGGCTGACTGAAAGGGCACCAAGGGTCAGCTAAATGTTTCAGAGAACCAAATACCCATACTTCAAAATTCCTCATTCCACTCTACTGTCCTGCAGCAACTTTAACACTGTCATTTCCAAGGAGTATGCTCAGTTTACACTGCCTCTAAATCTAAAAGGTCAAAGTGATATGTCCATACCTAACTAATTCTGGAATCAGAAATTGATCTGAAGAAGGGCTCTTTCCCCATAAGTTCATTTTCAGATGCCTCTAGCTCTTTTTTAATAGCAAAATGAGTTATGAAAATACTTCAGCCTTCTTACGGCATAAAAGTAAATTACTTCCCATTAATGTGCCCAACCTCAAACTCTGCACTGTAAGATGAAGTTTGGGTCAGTGGCCTCTTGTGAGTTACCTTTCCAGACAAGTAACTTCTAAAAGAAAAGAAAATTACAGAATTTAACACGTGGCTACAATCTCTCTCCTGCAACTACAAATTGGCTGACAGAGGGGCAGGTAAAAAGAATTAGAATGTTGGACCTAGTTTTCATTTTGAAGCAATTTACTGTTTCATGCTAGGTGTCCTACAGATGAAGTGTGTTATTTCTGTCTTCCAGAAGCTACTCTCTAGCCTCTACACAGAAATATAAAAGGTCATTTTTGATCAAGAAATCCTTAATACTTAATTAGAACATGTCAATGCCTTGCAGAACAACTGGTAGGCAAGCTGAGCAAGGCAAGACACATTCAATAGTTTAACTCGGCTGAGACTGACTTCACAGCGAAATGAGCAACTTGCACTCTTGGTTATTTTTTGCTTCTGGGCCTACAGGCAAGCAAATAGTTTATGGTGAAAGCTTTATTTTTATTTGAAGATGACTCAAAATGGCCAAATTTATTACAAGACAAGATACATTCTTGATTTAGTCAATTAGAAAAATAAAGGATTTGTACCAGGGATAGTGAAATGAAAGTTATGGTAATGATCTCTGCAATAAAGAGCAATACATAAAGCTGTAGTATTTTCTCAAATAAGGTTTCACATATGAACCAGAAAGCATAGATACAAAAAAAGAGCCAGTGCCACTGTATCATGGTTTTTTTACTGATTTCTTTGCCCTATGCGTAATAAACCTATGTAGGTATAAAGAATGAAAATTGATAAATTCCCGACAAAGTAAAAAACATAGAAAATTGTTTTTGATGGTTAAATGGAGCTTGCTTTGTCAGTTTACAGGGGAAAAAGTTAACAGAAACAGAGAAGATATTTTCTTTATAGCATATTGGAAAGAAAGAGCTAGATGCTAAGAGAAGCAGGACATTAACTGACCTTCAAATAAATCACCTTTGTGCTTATCTACATGTAAAACTATTATAAGATCCTTCTAGTGTATTAGCTGTCTTTTAAATACAGCAACATGACCTACATATAGTTATAATCCTTGGCTGAAATATCACAATTTCATTAATAGCATAGTCTTTGCTTATTTATAAACAGTAAACTAACACAGAAAACAGTGCTTCAAGGCAGACAGATGATTGCAGCTGTTCTCTCTCACATATTAGACAAAAGCTAACTCAGAGAAAGACTTGAAACTGTCAACAGCATCAATCACTACCACTGAAATAAACCAACTCCATTGAATTACTGCATAAAATACTTTCTATGCATGTAGGGTCATATAAGGAACCTTACTTGAACCAATCTCTTGGTCTTCTTATAACCTAGAAATTTAGAGAAAATGTCATACTACACATCATGACATTATCACATCTCAGGGGAAGTCTAGAGCAAGGAAGACACACCTTCGATCATGTCACGGAATACTTAAGCCAGCTGGACATACAGAAGTCCATGGGTCCTGACGGGATGCACCCACTACTCTTCATCATCTTTGATCAATCATGACAACTGGGAAAGGTGTACAAGGACTGAGGGAATCATCTGTGAGGTTGAGGAGGAGCCCAGTGGGGCTGCAGAGAGTCTGACTTTGGAAATTTTCAAAATCCATCTGGACAAGGTCTAGGGCAACCTGCTTTAAGTGATCCTGCTTGAGCAAGGTGCACATACATAGTGAGCACCAGAAGTCCCTGCCAAATTCGACTGTTCTGTGATTCTGTAAAAAAACCTAATACTTATTTTACCTGTCTTTGAACTGGAAGAGATACATGTGCAAACACAGCCGAGAGCTGCTTTTAAAATCACTAAAAAATCAAACATAGAAATTTTTAAAAAGGAGGAAAACCAAAATACTCTCAGAAATGTGGGAAACACATAAGATTACCCTTCAGTAATATTATATTCTAATAAACAACTATTATAAATATGACTGACAGAAAAAATAAAAGGAATCAAGAAAACACCGAAAGGAACAGCTCTAACATTTTACTAACATTGTGGGGAGTATTGTCAAAATAGCACTCCTCCTCATTGACATAAAAGGTTTTGACAAGACAAAGTCAGGTGACAAATCCAGTTATCTGAAATAAACGCAATAAGGAATTGTTGGGGGTTGGATCCCTTTTCCCTTTTCTCTCTGTGGAATTTTTCCCATTGTGATGCTATGGACTTGTTGGTTACACCCTAGCACGGATGGGGGTAGCTGCGCTCTCTCTCGTTTGGCTCAGAGGCAAACCGTCGCTGGAAAATCCCGTCCTGCGACACCGATGCCGGGAGCTGCTTTCCTCGGCTGGGAAACCCCGCAACTCCCTGCTCGGACGCCCTCCCACTTCCACCTCCACACATTCCTGTTGGAGTACCAGGACCAACACTGCCCCAAGATCTGCGAGCAGCGTCTTTCCTGCATCCTTCCCATCCGGGACACAGCCACCATCACCCCACAGTGCCTCTCCAGTCACATGTGATGACTGCATCTCCCCCTGCTACCGGGAGTTGGCTGGCGCTGCCTGCTAGCCAGGACAATAACTACACCACAGTGTCCACAACCAAAAGAACTGTTACTGAGATCCTGTTCTGTTTGCTGTTAATTCCATACTGTTTCATTGCTGTTTTGTTTGCCTTGTTATATATCTATATTTATATATACACTAGTAAAGAACTGTTATTCCTATCCCCATATCTCTGCCTGAAAGGCCTTGATTCCAAAATTACAGTAATTTGGAGGGAGGGGGTCTGCACTTTCCATCTCAAGGAGGAACTCCTGCCTTTCTTGCCAAATACCTGTCTTTCAAACCAGGACAGGAATAAAGTTATCTTTCCTTTAGTTTCCTCCTTCTTCCAGTTTCTTCACTATTGCAGCGAAGAAATGCAGAAATTTCAAGTTGGAGACTGCCTGACTAGGAAGAGAGAAATTAATGGGAACAACTCAGAGAAAAATAGTCTGGATTGAAAGTCTTTCTGGTTTTAAGAAATTGGTTTAAGAAATTTAAAAAAAAAAAAAATACTGGTTAAACAGGTTAAACAGAGAAACAGAACAAGAATAATAGAATAAAAGCCCAAGTTAGAGCCAACAGGGAGGATGGGGACCTGGAGCCATGGGGGCCGTAAATAACAGTGATAAAGGTAGCTTTAATCCAAGGCTACCCCTTTTATTAGCCCGTGTATTCGTGAGGATTACCAACAAACCTTAGTAACTACAGATGGTATCTTATACTCAAAACTGCCAACATACCAAGAAACATGAGCCCTGAAAAACTTTCATGTCATATTCATTTCAGTGAACACAAATTCTTCAAAAAGCACTCAAATCTAAGAGGACCGTTGTTTACAGTCTTAATTTGTAAATGTATTGTGTACAGATATCTACTAAAAAGAACAGAATCTCAAAAGATTATACAGAATAGGGTAACAAAGTATTGAGAACACTATTTGTAGCAGCAAAACCTTCACATCACCCAAAAAAGATAGGAATCTGGACTTATGCAAACAAATATAGCTGTGTTTGACATTTATTAAATCATTAATCCTTTCTGTTTGCAAGTTAAGGCCCTCGGTGTTACATCTTCCAAAACTAGTCAAATCAAGGGAACATGCTTGGCCAAGGTCAGCTGCTCTTGGTTCACTGTTAGGCTCTAACAGTAGATACTACAGAACACTAGCAGCTCACATAGAGGTACCATCATAATGCAATCACTCCTCTCTCTGTCGGTGTGATGTGGCAACCAGAAAAGCCCCCATGCAGATTTTCAAAGTTATCTAAGCAACAATATTGGCTTGAGAACACTTTGTTAATTATTACTACACTAAGCTCAGGTTTTATTCCACTTTATCTAAGACCAGTGCAGCTCACACTGGTAATGTATTTTTTTCCAAGTTTCATTTTATGCAATTTAAGTATCACAGATGGTAATAAAGGAAGTACTTCAATGAAAATTGACTTCCCTAAACAGAAGGGAGATACTATTCCATGCCTGTTAGATCCATTTCCTACTGAGTCAGCATTCTGGATCTAGAGCAAGACCACTTGGAAAACAAATCAAACCAAGAAGTGTATGGGGGACAGGAAAACTGTAACAACAGCAAAATTAGCTAGTGAGGCAACCATTCTGAAATATAAAAAACGTAGCAAAAATCTAAATATTTGAGTAGAATATGAAGGTTTAACTACTGTAGTAAAACACATTTTAAACAGAACTTAGAGAATGAGTGACACAGTTCCCATGAGCCATGCTTCATTTAAAGGCCTGGTATTCATTTAAACCCTTCCTATGTAAATTTACAGAAAGTTCACACAATCTGGATGACATACCTGCTCATAACATGCCAGCAGATCTCCCAACTACAGTGTTCTGTAACTCTACAATTATAAATGTATCTATTATGTATATATATATGTATATATTATACATTTTGAAGTGTTGTACAGCTCACAAGTTCTGTATCTTTAAACTATTAGGTTATAACCAAAGATTAGTTGCAAAGACTACAAAGACTAGTTACAATTTATTTATATTGAGACACTTAAGGGGAAGTAAAAAAAAAAAAAAAAAGTTAATGTTTTAGTCCTCTTCCTAAATCTGAAGGTTATATAAATGGAATAAAACATTCACATAACGAATCCACTGAGAATACGAGCAAGTTTTCTACTACTTCACTGTGTAAAAAGTGAAAGAACTGGTGCTGGAAGCTAATTATTTACTTTTTAGCAGCAAGAACAGGACAGGGACAAACCTTAGTAAAAACCACTTGAGGGAGACCCAAGAAGAAAACACTTCCATAGATTAAAGACCCTCTCCCATGATCAAGCAGTGCTGTGAGACTAAGCACAGACACTTGAGAGAAACTATGCAAAGCAAGTTTTCCAAAATAAATTGCTTCATGTTTACAGTTAATTTCTGATCCAGCAGATACTGCAAGGAATAGTCACAAGTAATCAACTGGACAGACAACTTCTTGCTACATTAGCTCACTATGAAATACATTTTTCAGCAGACAAAAAGATGGTAAGGAAAAACAACAGTATCAAAATGAATACTTACTAGAGTGCACACACAAGATCCACATGGCTATGGCAACAGAAGTACATCCAACAAGTTGGTCAGACTTTTTTAGGTGGCAAAAAATCATTACCAGTTCTGTAACACATTGCTAGCCTTACTGCCTACCAAAAATATTAAAGAGACTAAGCATATAATCTTGTTTCCAGTCTGATTAGATTCAAAAGCCAGACAAGGCAAGTAGAAGGAGTGAATTGATCACAAATTCACTACATATGCCCACAGTTTCCACTGATATGTATCATGACAGAAACTAAAGTACACAAATTGATCTAGTAATACAGATAACGTGGGATTGAATTCTGTCTCTCCATCATCCTCACACATCCTTAGGAATAAAAGGCCAAGTATCAGACACAAAATATCATTAGAAGATCAACCTCCAAATCAGACATGTCTTTTGAAGACCACATGAAAACAGTAAGGGATGTCTAAAAGTAGGTATGAATTTTTTTTCCCTTCCTTTGCCACAAGCAAAGGGTGGACCTGTCAGTGTGCCCCTTGCCAACCTGCGTTGAATGCAAATTGCCATCATGAAAGATACATCCCTACTTTCCTGTCAGAGGAAGATACATTGTGAATACTCTTGTAGATGTATCCTCTACAACAGAAAACAGTTACAGAAAAGGAAATGCTGAAAGTATTATTAAGGTCTAGAATCCCGAAGTACAAAATTGACAGGAACCATTCTTCTATGAAAAAAATATATAAACAAGAAAAAGATAAAAATAGACAACAAAAACAAATTAGGACAGTGGACAGACTGAGCATACCTACTGATTTCCTATTCAGTGGGAGAAGAACATTCCTGAAATACCAGAACCATTCCCTACCCCAGTTTGACAGCTCACATACAAACCCTGTATCAATTAACTGGAACTGGGTCTTCCCCATGAAGGTAAAATGGTTGGCTGAGATCTCACAGAAAGTTAACAACCCTTATATTGTGTTGGAGGTACATTGGAGCATTCACATCTGCCAGTGAGTCATAGTTCTGATGCTGACAGGCCTGAGATCTCTGCATTTCACAGGGTCTCACCCCTACACCTAATAAATAAACTACAGTAATTTCACGACTATAAGGCGCACCCTTTTGACTAAAATTTTCCCTGGAACTCGGAAGTGCGCCTTATAGTCCGGTGCGCCTTATCTGGTGGACAAAGTTAAAAAAAATTGCCTACCCGGAAGTGCGAGCTGCGAGCCACAGGGGGAGCCGGCAGGGCCATGGCTGCCAGGTGGAGGTGGGGCGGAGCAGGGGCGGGCACGCCCCGGCCCTGTGGAGGCGGAGCCACCCCTCCACAGGCACCCCCCGGCCCCGTGGAGGCGGAGCCGCCCCTCCACAGGCACCCACCGGCCCCGTGGAGGCGGAGCCGCCCCTCCACAGGCACCCACCGGCCCCGTGGAGGCGGCACGGCCCCTACAGAGGCACGCCCGGGCCTCGTGGAGGCAGAGCCGCCCCTCCACAGGCACCCTCCAGCCCCGTGGAGGCGGAGCCGCCCCTCCACAGGCACCCACCGGCCCCGTGGAGGCGGAGCCGCCCCTCCACAGGCACCCACCGGCCCCGTGGAGGCGGCACGGCCCCTACAGAGGCACGCCCGGGCCTCGTGGAGGCAGAGCCGCCCCTCCACAGGCACCCTCCAGCCCCGTGGAGGCGGAGCCGCCCCTCCACAGGCACCCACCGGCCCCGTGGAGGTGGAGCCGCCCCTCCACAGGCACCCACCGGCCCTGTGGAGGCGGAGCCGCCCCTCCACAGGCACCCACCGGCCCCGTGGAGGCGGAGCCGCCCCTCCACAGGCACCCACCGGCCCTGTGGAGGCAGAGCCGCCCCTCCACAGGCACCCACCGGCCCCGTGCAGGCAGCACGGAGGGGCGGCGGCCATAGCCCGGCCCCGGAGAGGCAGCACGGAGGGGCGGCGGCCATAGCCCAGCCCCGGAGGAGCAGCACGGAGGGGCGGCGGCCATAGCCCGGCCCCGGAGGGGCAGCACGGAGGGGCGGCGGCCATAGCCCGGCCCCGGAGGGGCAGCACGGAGGGGCGGCGGCCATAGCCCGGCCCCGGAGACGCAGCACGGAGGGGCGGCGGCCATGCCGGGTACAGGCGGGCCCGGGGGCCAATGACTGCCGGGTTGAGGCGGGGCCTCGGCCAGCAACCGCGCGGAGGGAGCTGGGGGCGGAGCCTCGCTGCAAAAAAAAAGTGCGCCCTATAGTCCGGTGCGCCTTATCTGATCTACAAAGTTGTGAATTTTGCCAACTCCCGGCGGGTGCGCCTTATAGTCCGGTGCACCTTATGGTCGTGAAATTACTGTAATTATAATTAATCACTTGGAGAGACAGGAAAGGGAAGAATGTAGAAACTTGTTATACTTCTTTGCTGTTACAGCTGAGTTCCTGCTTGTCTTTTCTGGTAAAAGTGCAGGTAGCTTAAGTACATAAACACATTACTGTGTATGACTCAATGGCAGGAAAAAATTTCAAGATAACAGGGAGGCAAATATTCTTCTGGGGTTCCCACTACTGCTGTGAGAAAAGTTAAAACAGATCCTACTGATTTGGAAACTTCCTCAAAATGGATTGCATAAAAATGATACAGGCTAACCATAGGCTACCTAAAGATCATCCAGGCCATTACAGCTGTCAGAAGCTGGAGTTACTCAGAAAGCCCGTTCTCCGTGCACTTCAGCAGCCCCATATATATTGTTAGGATGCCTGACTGCTCCCAGAGAATGACAGCTTGTTACTGACTGCTAAACAAGGCTGCCCCGCACAGAGATGAAATGCCCAAGTGCTCTGAGACAGTGAGCTGTATCCAAAGCTGTGGCATGGGATGCAGTGAAAGGCTTTCTTTGGAATTCCAGCCTCTAATGAGCCAAAGTAGTAATCCACACACTCATGTCAGGTTCAGCAATGCACCCCCCACAGTACTGCTGCTGAGGTATCTGCACAGAGCCACAATTTGCCATGGGCTGGTAGCCTGGTATTTGGAAGACGTCAATACTTTCCCACACTGTAAATTATTCTGTTAGGGGGATGATGTTATCCACATCATTGAACAAGAAGTGGGAGAAGCACTGAGCAATGTCACTAAGGCAATGTAAAATCATGGTTGGGAAATGAACCCCAAGAAAATACCAAGAACTGACACAGGAGCAAAATTTGGAAGAATAATTTGGCAGCTACCTTACAGAATGTTGCTCAAATCAGTTGAACACACCATACTTTATATAGCAGAAATCCAAAGCAGAAAACCAGAAAATTATTTCAGAGACAACTCATACCACATTTGGCACACATATCATAATCATTATATAATATAATAAGAATTTAAAGAAAGGTCATGTGGAAATGGTGTGTTTCTAACCTTACATTCTCCCAGCCGAAACAAAGTAAGTGCCTTACAGGAGAAAACAGGACAAACTGCCCTTGGTAACAACATGCCTCTACTCTGGGCACAGCAGTTACACCATATGAGCAATTCACCCAAGAGGAGAATGTTTCATTCACTGGACATCAAGAAATGTGAAAGAAAAACTGCAACGGAAAGCAGCTGAAAGGGCTGAGTAAACTTTCCTGAACTATCAAGGAAAGTGAGGAGCAAAAAATATGTCAAATTAATGGCAGTATCTGCACTGCTGGAAGAACAGTCAGCTTCAGAAGTCTTTTTTCTGACTTTTGGGCAGTATACAAAGGTTTCACACTGTGGTCTAGGAAATGTAAAGCAGATGACTGGATGACAGATGGTAAACCTCACGAGGGTTTGATGTATAAAAGTACTGCTTACTTAGTCATGAGAGACATGTAGATGCCTATACTGCAAATCATGCTGAGCTACTACAAGAACACAATGCTGTTGCTGATCAGTTACCTAAGATAGGTATTTCTGCAATAACCACTAGTGAGGATGTGTTAGTTGAGTGGACTCTCCTAAGAAATCAAGTTATTCAGGGATATTTGCCATCTACAAAAGGGTTCTCCTGTTTTGGAGGACATGTGTCTGCTAAGAAAGGCAGCAGCAGCCTCTCTTTGAAATGCAGAACCTCCTCCCTCCAAATTACTATAATTTTCAAATTAAGGTGCTTTCGCAAAGATATGGGAATAGGAATAACAGTTCTTTACTAGGAAAATTGAAATAGAAATACAGTACTACAAAGAACAAACCCAAAACACTGACAGTCAGATTCAACCTGACACCCCATCAGTCAGGGTGTTGGTAGCAGTCCAATTAAATGGTGGCTGCAGTCCTCTTGCAGTGACAGATGTGGTTCAGTTGAAGCAGTGGTCCTATAGAAGGGTGCAGTTTTCCTCTGAAGGTCCAGTGATGACACGGAAAGGTCCAGTTGTCCTCTGGGATCCAGTGGGGAAAAAGGGGCTACCTTGATGTCCCAAAATCTCAGTTTTTATCTCGGTGGGAGAGGCTTGACTCCTTCCCCTGGCTGGAGCATCTCCCATTGGGATGATGTAATTTTATCAGTCATGCAGTGGGACTCAATGGGCCACCAGCAGAAGATACCTCCCTGGAGGAAGGATGGTTTGTGAAAAGATAAAGAACAACGCCCCACCTAGTTTTAACGGATAGCCCATTAGCAGAATATCTCCCATGGAGGTAAGGATCCCTGCCCCACCTGGTCTCAACAGATGGTGATAGAATAGACACTTTTGGTCACATTCTGTACTGCAATCCCAGACAAGGGGATAAAATAAGAGGCAATCCTTGCTCCAGAGAGACCATTCAAAGTGTCTTTTAAGAATACCTGCAAATAACAGAAGCAAGAAAAACTGCCTTAGGGAAAGATAGAGCACTAGGTGGTCCCAGGCCACACTGACAGACATTACACTGAGCCACTTCCAAAAGGCCAGGGTTTGCAATAAACACTGGTGCTGGTAGATACATGTACAATAATGTGTACAATACAGACTCTATTGCCTACCTCCCCTGCAAACCAGAAGGTCACTATGAAACGCCTTCAATTTTCAAACCAATGGTTAATTGGTTAAATGGTTAATTGGTAGGTATTCTCACTTGCATTAAATCAAATAAATAAGAGGAATGTTAGGTTTGTCTTTACAAACAAATTGTGGGTCTGCTGGTAGGTAAGACTAGCACTGAGAGATAGAAGAAACAATGGGATTGATTCCACTAATTGATGAATGGGAAAAGACATTTGTCTTTACAAACAAACTCTGAGTTTGCTGATAAATGTAACTGGGTATTGGAAGACGAAAGAAACAATGGCGGGAAAACGATGAATTCTTTAAGAATTAAAAATAAAAAGGGAGGGTTATACATTAGAGGGGAATCTCAGGTCTCAGGTATTCTGGGAAGTCTGTGCCTCTCAAGTACCTCAGCCAATGGGGAAAGAGAGAGGGAAATGCGGCCGGGAAAATAGGGTAAAAAGGAGGCTGCTTCCTCCAAAAATTTGAGAGATCCCAAGGGAATGCCCCATGGCCTCTCTCTTTATTCGAATAAAGCAAAAGGGACTCCTCTGTCTCCTTTTTGGACATAAACCTCTGGTGTTTGTGGATTAATTTTCCTGACATAAGGGTTGTCATTTCCAGGAGAAATCATCCAGTTGCAGGATGGTGAACACCAGGTAACATTTTATCACATATTCCCATTAACCTCGTGGAGCCAGTTTAGTTAAGCATACTAAAAGACTTACCAAAAACCAGTTGTGAATTCCGTCACCTACCTGCCCTAGCTGGATTTGGCCAACAGTGCTGACATGCACATTAATAATTCTGAATAAGAGGGAATGAGTCCAATATAACAACACTTACAAACTACTATCAGGCTATTACGATACAGCAACAGACACCAGGTTCCTGTCTGAGACAGAAGAGAGGGGTGCATTTTGGTACTGGAAGGACAATCTCATTTACAGTGATCCCTGCCAAGATATTGCCCAGGCGCCAGAAACTACGCCCTTAATTTCAGAATACTCTGCCAATATTCCTTAGCACATTCTACAACATATATTTTGCAAAAATTATACTTCCCATTCCTTCAACGGAGAGCAGACGTGGGCATTCTTCCTGGGAATTCTCACAGTTACATTAAACCTGTAGTATCCATTGGCAACCTGAGAGTGACTGTGATGATCAGTCATACCTGCACAGCACAGTTTTGGGCACAAAGGACTTCTAGTTACAGTGGGAACTAAAAGGTCACCTGAGCTGATCAACACTGAAGGATGACCGCAAAGGAAGACTCAAATATGGGTGTGTGGGGGAAGACTTCCATGCTCTGATGACGCTTGCAGAGAAGGCATTACCTTGCCCTTGCTATGTATTACTGATCTCTTACAGAGTAAAATAATTCTCATCAGTGAGAGTTACTAACTTGCTTTCACACAAATTAAAATGTTGAAACATCTTTGGTATGGTGGAGTTAATAAGGCCACTCCATGAAAGACCATAATAACTCACTGCCACTATGTGAAGAACCAATTTCACTTTGATTCTCTCTGAACACTGATTGTTGGAGGCCTGTGGGGGAAGGGCCGCACATGTGCCACGCCCAGCAGGCAGCTGGAAGATGGAATAAAGCCTCGCCTCTCAAAGTCTCAGGGAGGCTTTGCCTGGCAACCATTTCATGTCTTACATGGCAGGCAGCAGGAGACCACTAGGGACACTGTACCCTCCAGAGGGGTTCTCCAGCCAGATGGAAAAAGGTCTCCACCCATGGACTGGAATCGGACTGGGCCAATGGTCTCCTGTGAGCAGGCAGACCTTGGGAGGAGAAAGGAACATAAACGTTACTGACCCACAAGCTTTGGGGTTTTTCTGAGTCAGGCTTTTTTCAGTCTTGTCTTTTTGCCCAGGCTTGAGGTCTGCTTCTTACTCTGGCTCTAGCCTGTTTTTTGTTCTTTTTGCCCTGACTCCAGCCTACCTTTTGGCTCTTCTGCCCTCGCTGGGTGTTCGGCTGGACACTGGCTGATCTCCGAGCCTTGTATGTAGCCCATGTCCTGCCCTAACCCTTGGCTGTCCCAGCAGCCACCTGTCCTGCCTCCCTGTCTTCCCGACCTACGGCCAGCCTGCTTCATTCCTGCCTTCCTGCCTGCCTCCAGCCCTGCTTCGCCGGTCCAGCCCACCGCCAAGATCCCCCCGCACTCCTGCCCAGTGCTTCGGAGCTCCTGGCTGAGCACCCGCTGCCTCTCCTCGTGTTCAGCTGCCCGCAGCCATGGGAGCTGTGCCTGTGGAGCCGTCTGTCTCTCCAAGAGCTGTGCAGGCTCCCCAGCACAGTGTGCACACTCTGCTGACACTTGGGCGTCCACGGAACTCCCAACTTCTGGGGGTAATGCCTGCTTTTTCTCTCCGTCCCCCTCACTCTCTCCCCATTCTTTTTTATCTTCCTTCCTCCTTTTCCTGTCTGTTCTAGTCCTCTTTAGTAGGACAACTCCTTTTTTTGTTACCAATAAACGGTTCTCAGATACAATACTGTCTCGTTTGACTTATTTTTATCCTAGACCACCTGTTTTCAAAGAACTCCTTTCAGTTCCCCATTGTGGAAGAGGACACACCACCAAGACGTGAAACTTGTGACTTATGCAAAATATGAAAGGTAACTGTCTTTCCTGAGAAAATTACATAGGAAATTTCTTACGAGATTTATAAAGTAATTCCACATAAATTACTACATTTTACTTCAGCTTATTGACTATCAATTTAAACCTACTTTGGATTTTAGATTTTGAGATCATATCCTAAAGAAACACATTTTCAGGTGTGCAAAGCCATCAGTAAAAACAGCCTCAAGCCATTTTAAGAACTGGACCCTTAACATGTAGCAGCAGGTGGACACAGCACACAGGTGGAGTCCAAGTTAGTGTAAGAGACATGGACATACAGCGCAAGGCCAAACACAGGATGCAAAGATGACTGAGGGACTACTGTATCTGTCATAGGAGGGGAGGTGGGACTGCTTACAGCCTGGAGAGAAGGCCCGCTTAGGATGGGGTGAAACCAAGTCAATACACGTAAACAAAAGATTGATCAGCATGGGATGAAAGCATCACAGACTTTCCTCAGCAGTGTCCATTGACTAGAAAAGAGTCAACAAGGATACACTGAATTAGAAGAAATTCCACATGCAAAAAAGAATACACTTGTTCATTATAAGAGTGGTCAAGCACGGGAAAAGGCTGCTAAGAAGAGCTGTGGAGACTCCACCTGTAGAACCTGAGTGAACAGAGTCATATGCAACCTGATAAAGCTTGTCCTATTTAACTGACGCTGGAGTCACACTACACCTCCAAAGGCCCCCTGATACCTCAACCACTCTGCATTAATCTCACACTGAGAAACCTGGGTGAGACAGTCAACAAAAAGACAAAAAACCCCTTTTGTCAAAAAGAAACAAAATCTGAAATCACTGTTTAATTAACATTCTTCTGACTGTCATGTGCAATAAAACTACATTATATACAAACAGGTTTTTTTAAGAACAGCTAGGTTCTCTCAAACTAGGCACTACCACAAGCCTTTCTGAAAGAACTACAGTAAACTAACATTCTTAAAATGGGGATTAAAGTACATTAACATTGTCTCAATACAAACAACAGTAAACAAGAAGAAAGCAAGAAGTATCTCAAGTCAGAATAAAAAGAATGCTTTAAATACAGCATAAATCCTTAATCTCTTCCATAATGAGATTGGGATTCTTATTACCATAAAATCCATCTCCTTAATTTGAGCTCAGTGTACAACATGCTTGTAAAAGGAATTAAAACTGACTGAATTTAATCAATCTGAATATAAATAATCCATGGAAAACTAAAAAATACAGCATAGAAGTCTGCAACAGAGCTGAGATTTAAAACAAACACTAGCTTTCCCACCCCCCTTTAAGTAAACAGGCAAGGCTGACTTGATCTGTTTTCAAATTCCTTTTCCTCACTCCTGCTTCAGGGCACATGAGCAAGGTTCAGGGAGAACTCTATCAACACAAGCTGGCTTGTAAAGCAAAGTAATCACTGGAACAGTCATAAAGCAGCATTATTATTGATAAAACACTGGACTACAACCACCTTCACTACCTGAACAGATACAAAAGAGCAGTTTCACAAAGAGTTAACTCAAGTGGGAAGGGGGACAGAGAGGAACCACAAATGGCAGATGGGTATGTGCTTCTAAAAGAAAAAGCTATGGTTTCCTGAAAAGATGAGGATGAAGAAGGTAAGCATAATTATGTACCAATTATGCTGAATTATGAATGCATCTTAATGAATCTCACAGAAAAAAGCATTTTACTATTCTCAATAATTATTAATTAAATCCTTTAATTATCTGTTAAAGGCATGAGAAATAATACATTTACCATGACACAAGTTAGTTGTATCACTCATTCCTCTCAGCCTTTCCTTTTCTATCTCACTTCATGCTAGCCTGATTTTCAACCTTACAATCTTTTGCTTCAGTTTTTTTCAGTCACCAGTTCATATAAGTCCGTCTCCTATTCCAGTGATTTTCCCCGGATTCAGATCCTCACCAACCCATCCCGAGAGTTCAGTGCTTCAACCTCTCTGACCAGGTCATGATCCCAATAGCATCTACGGATACTGCGTTCTTCGCACAGACTGACCCCCATTTGCCCCCACAGACTGACTTTCAATGCAACCCTTCTTCTCCTCCCCAGTTCACCTACTTCTTACATTCATTCTAGTCTCTGTTTGCACTCTTCTTAGTCTCTTCACATCAAAACAACACCTCAACCTTCAACTGGAAGACTTCACCACCGATATTCAGCAACGTGTAAATGTCACAATCTGTAGACCACATGAACTTACAGGGGGAGGTATTAGCCTTCTAAGCCCTTAAGGGTCACCATTATCCTGTCATCACCATCACCATCACCTTGGACCTACTGCTATTTATGAGTACAGTAATTTCATGACTATAAGGCACACCGGAGTATAAGGCGCACTTTATTTTTTTTTTTGCAGCGAGGATCCGCCCACAACAAAATAACGAATTAGTAAAGGAATTGCATGATCATGGGGTTTACTGGCTCGGCTAGGGGCCGGTTGGGCTTAGCCCCGCTCGGGACCAGGCGGGCTCGACTCAGGGCTGCTGCGGGCTCGCACCTCCGGGTTGGCAAATTTCCCAACTCTGTCTATATATGAGGCACTCCGGGGTATAAGGCGTACTTCCAGGTTCAGACCAAAATTTCAGTCAAAAGGGTGCACCTTATATGTGTGAAATTACTGTATATTAATTCACGTTAGTTTTAATAAAGGTGCTTTATCAAAACTCAATCAAAGAGAAAAGACAATTGAATAGATTCTAAAGTAAAAATAATTAGAAACAGAGAGAAATTAGAAACAGAGTGGCAGAAAAAATAAAATATAAACTTACATTATCTTAGCAAATAATACCATCTTTCTTCAATGAAACAAAAGGTCATTTCCCAAAACACAAGAAAATGCAGTGGAGCTGGTCAGGGGTGGGGGGATTAACTATTTTTTCATCCATACTACAATATGGAGGATTATTAAATGTGAGGAAAGTAGTGTACAAGATGAGAAACAAAAACCCAACTCAAAATGAATGGTTAAACAAAGACAATTGAAACAAGATTACAAGTGGTAATTTCATTAACTGTTTAATAAAAAAGCCTTATATTTGTATTTCTGAATTTCCTCTGATTCAGTTTCATTCCTCTTCCTTGTCTTTTGTCACTGTCCCTCAGAGAGAGCAAGTCTGCACCACCTGCTCCACTTCCTCCCTTGAGGAAGCTGTAGTCTGCAATGGGGTCACAATCTGGACTTCTCTTTTCCAAACTGAACCCAATAAGCTCTTAGTATTCCCAGTATGTAAATGAAACAATCTGGACTTTTCAGCCCAACAACACGAAGTCTAAAAGTAAACATGACTGCTGTCTATACAGAAGTAGATACAGGGAACGAACTAAGAATTAAGCTACTAAACAAGAACAATGAGTATATACAAAGACTCTGAATAATTTGGATTGTAAATTAGACTCGCATTTTTGAAACAATCCAGAAAGAGTATGTTGTGGGCCCTAATTTTTAACACGAGTAATTGTTTTATCATACGGATCAAAGAACATAACTTAGAGGATTGCAACAAAAGGCAAATTACAGCAAATAAACCCCCAGCCCTCCCCTTTTCATATGTGGGTGGAAGGGATAAGACCAAAACAAATTTTCCATGGCTTTGTAGCGGCCCTTCAATGTTAATCTGGTCTGCACTTAAAAAAAAATAAATTAAAAAAAAAATTTAAAAATTACAAATGTTAAGTTCACTACAAACATTTCCTCACAATCCCTTTTTGTTTCCAAGTATGAAAGACTAATAATCCCTCTTTTGTTCAAGTATGAAGACCAGAAGCATACACATCACAGAAGACTGAAATCAAGTAGGCCACTTGCACCATATGAACGTCAGAAGAAAATTTATTTTTCTTATATAAGTCCCAATTAAACCACACACTAGGGAAACTGACACAGAGATAGACGATTTTATAGTAAACTTTTGAGATACCATTGTTTTGTAGGGATTGCTACAGTAAAGTACTTGTATTAGTACACTAGGACCATGAATGTTCAACAGCACAGACTAAAACACTAGAACAGGACTGAGACAACCAAGTGGAACCATAACATCCAAAAAGAACATTGATAACTGTGGAGTGGAACTGGGAAGCAGTGATGGAGTATGAGACGATACCACACTCATGTATCAGCAAATATTATATTACCCAACATAACCTTCAGCATTCTTTGTCCAAACAAAGATAAATGCAGCAAAGATCACGCAACATCATTACCAGTCAAGAATAAAACAAAATACACAGTGAGGACTTGGTAGCCAGCATCCCTTTCTCGCTTGTCTCCCTAACTGCAAGCAATCATACTGATGAGATAGACATCTCTCCTCGTTCTCATAAATGAGGGAGCATGAAAGGATGATAAAAATCTGTGAGATTTTAAATACAAGTTTATGAAAAAAAGGCCAATAATTCCATGACTATAAGGCGGACCCTTTTGACTAAAATTTTGATTGAAACCCGCAAGTGCGCCTTATAATCCGCTGCACCTTATATATGGACAAAGTTGGGAAATTTGCCAACCCAGAAGTGTGAGCCGCGAGGGAGGGGTGGCCCCATGAGAGCACCAAGCCACAAGGTGGGGGCAGCCCCGCAGGAGCGCTGAGTGGCGAGGGTGGGGCGGCCCAGTGGGAGTGCCAAGCCGTGAGGGGGTGGCAGCCCCGTGGGAGCGGCCAACCGCAAGCCACAGCTGCAGGACTGCCAAGCCACGGCCACACCACGGGAGCCAAGCCGTGCCAACCACACCAGCCGGCGCCAGGGGTGTGCGGGAGTGCCAGGGCCCGCAGCACAGAGAGGGCGCCTGGGGTTGCGTTTAAAAGCTACGCCAATCTGTGAAAAATGTTTGCAAATTGAGCACCTGCCAGTAAACCCAGCAATCGTGCCATTACATTACCAATTCATTACTTTGTTGGGCGTGGATCCTCGCTGAAAAAAAACCTAAAGTGCGCCTTATAGTCCAGTGCACCTTATATATGGACAAAGTTCTGAAATTTCCCGACACCTGGAAGTGGTGCACCTTATAGTCATGAAATTACTGTCATTTGTTCAAAACTAGAAGTCATGTTTCCACCTATCCAGTGGTAGGTGAGCTGCTGCACTTTAAACTCTCATCTTATATGGTGACACATTCTGTTCAGCTATTGCAGAACCTTGGTATCTTAAACGAGAGCATTTGCCTAGCAACATCTGTTGCCTAAAATACAGGAATTTCAACGCTGCAGTAGGAACAGCTTAAATTACAATTTACTGCCTTTTAGTTTCAGCAAAACACACATTGTTCTTTGCACAAAATTCTGGGTTTTGCTGAGTATTTTCATTGCCAATAATACATTGATGGGTGGTAGAAAAGCAAGAAAACCCTTCCTCTACAATGCACAGCAAGTGCTCACAGGGCTTGAAGTACTGCTGCAACAGAGCTCTTCCAACTAATGATTGTTACGTGTCTTCCTCAGAAACACATTTCCTGACCTTCACCTATTAAATAAATGGGAAAAGCTTGCTTTTTTCTGGCAACTCTTGCTATACAATTCTTTCAGAGGCTAGTGTTCAATTTCATTCACATTCTCACATAGATTTGAAAGAGAATCTCTACCCAATTTATGTTTCTCAACTCTAGTAATAATAAATCCCAAAACTTTGGATATATACCTGAAAAAGTGCCTTAAAAACAGCACTAAGCATAAATTTTGGTTCCCATATATACTATATGATTTTTGTGAGTACTTGTTCTTTGCCCAAGTCATATCTCAAAATCCTACTTGATTTTACTTTATACTTCTAGAACGTTGCTATAACAAAAGCACTCCACACTTGTATTCTCACATACCTTTAATACAAATTCACATTAAAATATTTATTTCACATAAGTTATAAAGTAACCCATAAAATTTGAGATCTATTGAATCAAGATTTCAAGTAAAACTTTCTTTTTCAAGTAATACTTTTTTTTCTTTTCTGTAAGATTCAATAGTTGATTCAATATGCCTGAACAACATATAAACAACACCCTGTCCTACTTACCTTGGCCCCTTGGAAGAAACCGAATTTGAGTAGAGGCAAGATTGACAGAAAATGAAATAGAGTCCCTAATTTATTACAGAGAACTGAAGGGGGTTATTTGCTAAGGAGTATGTTATAAATTCTGATTATCTTCTTGCTGCTCTATGCATTTCAATTTTTTATGTTCTGACTGCCTTAGAAAGGAGATAAAAAACAAAAAAAAAGGAGAAAAAGATGTGGGGGGGAAGTGGGAAAGGGGGAGAAAAAAGTGAAAACTTGTGAGGAAAAGCAAAACAGGGGGGAAATGTGAAAAGCAGAGGAAGATGACAAAAGTGAGCGAAGGCAACAAAGGAGGGGGAAAACAATGAAAAAGTATTGGAGAAAGAAAGTACCAAAGGGGAAAAAAAAAGAATAAGGGTAAAAAGGAGAGAGACAAAGAAGAGGATAAAAAGAGAAGGGGAGAGGAGAAAAAAGGGAAAAGGGAAAGGAAAAAAGAGACAGAAAAAGGCGGGGGGGAAAAGACGAGGAAAAAGAAGACAAATACTTAGTTGGGCCTTGAAAAACACCTTGCATTCATTTGAATGACTCAAGCTCTGTAGAATGAAGAAAACATTTCTTACTAGTTAGAGAATGTCCAGTGTTTCTTTCTGCCACTTTAACATTAGACTGAACTTGGATGACTTAAGTAGAGACATTTTAAAAATTATTCAGAATATTTTGACTACACAGACTGTCATACTAGACCAGGCTGGTAAACCAGACTAGCAACAATTTGGTTAGATCAGCCAGCATTATATCTCATCCTCAAGGCACAAGACAGCTAACATGGTATAGTGTATTAATACCATACAGAATATGGTAGATATGGTAGAACCTACTATTTTAAGTATTTAATCCTACTTGTTAGCAAATTACTTTAAAGTATACACTAGAAAAACTTTTTCGAGCTTGTTTGGTTTCATTTGTGATACATTTCAAAACTTGTTTGTGGTAGTCGCAACTTTGGATAATACTACTATAAGCATTCCAGGAGATTTATTTATCTTGAATATCACAAGCAATGATCAGATCCAATTAAGGATTAAATGGAAACCTGGAAAGTTATGAAATTTCTTTTAAGTATAGTCTTAATTGCAACATGCACACCATCATTTATGAGTATGTAACATGAATACTTCTGTCAGTCTATAAACTAAGAACTTCAGAGCAAATTCCAACCTCTTGGTACCTTTTGAGTCATTGCTACATGTAAAATGGAAAAAACATGATAAGAATTGTCTTCAATATGCACGCATTTTACAACAGCGTTCCTTTGGATTCACCTCTAAGGAAGCAAAAAAATACATCTTCTGAACACTTTGTAGTATCAGCCACATGCAGGGAAATAACCATCAAAACAAGCAGATTCAATCCTATCTTGTATTATTTGATAATTGGCAGCCCTGAGATTCTCTCACTTGACAAGGACACAGATAAAGCATCAAAATGGTGGGCCTGTATTTGGGATTCAATCTCTGAGATTACTTTAAGCCTGCTTGCACATATACTTGTGCAGACCTCTGCCTCCATACGTCAAAGGAAGTATCTGCTTTTGGCTACTTGCTAGCCCTTACCTCCTAAATCTTCCATTTTCACCTGTCCCAGTAGTGAGACTACCATATCAGAGAAGCTAGCTGAGTACCTAAGGCCTAAATTCCACCCACTTTCCATTTTTCTGTGTGCACTAGTCTGCAAACTAGTCAGCTTCAGTCTTCCAGCAAAGTTATTTCTGAAAACTAGCTCCTGATTTCAGATTTCCAGTACAAGACATACTCATAATTTCAGATCTACAGCACAAAACAGAAATATAAATAAGAACCCAACAGTAATTTCACAATTATAAGCCGCACCATTTTGACTAAAATTTTGCTCCCAAACCAGAAGTGCGGCTTACATTCAGGAGCGGTTTATATATGAACAAATTTTGGAAATTTCCCAACCAGGAAGTCCGAGCCACCAGCAGACCCGAGCCCAGGCAGAGCCCGCCCGGCCCCAGGCGGCGGCGGGGCAGTGGCGGCACAATGGCAGCAGTCAGGGACACCACTCTCCCTCCTCCAGGTGGCACCGGCCGGGCAAGCCCCTCTCCCTCCTCCCAGCGGCAGCAGTCAGGGACGCCCCTCTCCCTCCTCCCGGCGACAGCAGCCAGGGAAGCCCCTCTCCTTGTTCCCGGCGGCAGCAGCCAGGGAAGCCCCTCTCCTTCTTCCCGGCGGCAGCACCTAGGGACACGCCTCTCCCTCCTCCCAGCGGCACTGGCCAGGCAAGCCCCTCTCCCTCCTCCCATCGCACCGGCCGGGCACGCCGCTCCCCTGCCTCCTGGCGGCAGTGGCGAGTGGGGCTGGGGCCGCTCCCTGGTAGCCGCCCCGAGCAGGGCCAAGCCAGTAAACCCCGTGATCCCGCAATTTTGTTACTATTTGGTAACTTTGTGAAAGTTGCACATGGATCCTCGCTGCGAATTAAAGTGTGGCTTACAATCCGGTGTGGCTTATTTATGGAGGAAAAACGAAACGTTGCTGACACCCCAGAAGTGGGGTTTATAATTGGTGCAGCTTGTAATTGTGAAATTACTGTATTTCAAAAAATTAAGTTAAGTTAAAATTTTGGTAATAAATGACAATTTTCTGAAAACTATATATTTATTACCAATGTTTTAAATGTGAGAATCCCTGCAAAGACAGAAAAGGATGCCCCAAATCAAAAAGGAAACAAAACATGTGAATCATACCAAGTGCCAGATCATAGAGACTTGAGATATTAAAAACACCTATTGTCTTGTAAGAAGACTTCAATTTCCATGCCAAACACTTTTTCTTTAATAAGTAGCTTAAAAATTCTAATTAATGGCAGTGATTTATCTTTTTTATTTTTTTTTTCACTCCAATCTATAAAAACACTCATCTGCAAGCATACAGCAGGCAACGCGAAAAGAGTCTACAGTAAAAACCTACCAACCTGCCAATGATGGCAACTCTGTGCAGTTCCTAAGTCAGTCCAAGAACTGACTGTGGCTTTACCCGCTTCGAAGAGCCTTGGGACCTACCCCTTCACACAGTAGTTCTCACAGCACAGCCACACTCTGGCAAGTGGATAGCTATCTGGCATGTTCAAAAATATATGCAAATCAATTTGCTAGAGATTGATACACAAAATACACATATTTTGATAGTAATGCCTGAAAGTAATATATGAGTTTTAAAGGAACAGAATGAGGAGAGAAGGCTTACCAAAATTAAAAACAAAACAAAACAAAAATAAAACCAAAAAACCAAACAAAAAAAAATTTTAAACCACCAAAGCCGTTCCCAGGGACTGTTGGGAAGCATAACCAACTGGAAAAGTCAAAAGTCAGCGCTTGAAAACGCTTCCCATGGCTGGACACTCAGAAGTGAAGAAATGACAGCGACAGGGGAGCAGTCCCAAAGTCCAGAGGAGCTCTGTCTCTCCGCATTCAGCCATATTCCCACCGCCAGCACGCCGTCCGGCCCTTTAAGCCGGACCCCACAACGGGTGGGACGCACCGGCCCCGGGACGGCCCCACGCGCTGCCCGCAGGGGTTCGGGCTGGCGGCGCAGGACGCCGCAGGAAACTTTAGTGGGCGGGGAGCGCCGTGCGCCAGCAGCCCCGGGGAAGCTCGTCCCTCCCGTCGGCCTCGCACAGGACACAAAGTCCCGGCGGGGGGAGCGGCGGTTCCGCCGCATTTACCCCTCAGGCGGAGGTGGCAGTGCTCAGCCGGGGCGGGGAAGGCGGGATGGGGCTACCCCCGCCTCCCAGCGCCGCAGTCGCCGCAGTCCGCAGGGGAAGAGCTGTTCCTGGCACACGCACGGCCGCGGCCCCCGGCGCTGCTAGGCGGCCCCTGGGCGTCCAGGAACCCGCCCCGAGGCGTCCGCGGGAGGCGCCGCGCCTCGGGCAGCGCGCAAGGGAGCGGCGGCGCCGCAGCACGTGTGCCAAGGCAGAGGCAGCGCCGAGCGCGGCCGGGCAGCGTCCGGCCAAGGCGCGGCACCGACACCGCCGCGGGGCTTCAGAGAATCACTGCAACTCAAAGTACCTCCTGCTCCTCCCCAACCCCAGCCCCCATGCCCGAGCGAACGTGGCGCAGGTGGAACTCACGGCAGGAAGGCGCGCTGGACCGCCGACTCCTAGCCAACCTACCCTCCCACTGCCAGCAGCGACACCAACACCGGGGTCTGTCGCCGTGACCCCCTCTTCCTGCCCCGCCCCGGGCCCGCCCCCCCGGGCCCCGCCCCGCCGGACCCGGGGGACGCGGTGGCGCTCACGTCGGCCCGGTAGCTGCGCTGGGCTGCCCCGCCGGGAGGCGCTGTCCCAGCTCACTGTGCTCCACGCCGCACCGGGCCGGGAGCGGGGCCCGGCGGAGCGGTGGCCGCAAGGGAGGGGCTGGGGTGCGCCGGGGTAGGCCTGGAGGGTGCAGGGCTCTGTGTTCGCAGTAGAGGGGCTGGGGTCCACAGGGGAGGGTCTGAAGTCCGCACGGAACGGGTTCGGAGTCCGGTTGGAGAGGTCCTAGCCGTGCGAGTCCGCGGGGAGGGAACAAAGCGCCCCGTGCCCCTCTGACTGCGCTTGGGCAGGAACGGGCGGATCTGCGCGCGATCAGTCCCGGGGGGGTGAAGCTCCTTCGTGCCGGGAGAGGCAAGGCTGTGATTGCGGGGCTGCAAGCGGTGGTCAGCGAATTGAGGGGAAGGTTCTGCAGAACCCTGTGCGGAGTGGGGGGTGGGGAGTGGCGGTAACACCGGCTGAGGACAGCAGGGAGCCGTGCTATGGTATCCTCCGAGGGATGGATGCTGGGGATGGCACAAGGCAGATCCTGGTAACGAAGGATTCAAGACGAGCATGCCTATTGCGTTTGTAAGCTTGTCAAGAGCTCCGATGTACTTTAATGAGATGATGTTTTCAGTGAAATTCATAACATAAAATAGCGAGCTGAAGCTTGGCCATGTGTTACAATGAGCTGTATCTCAACCACACATACCCACCGTATGGGAGCCCTGTTCAACATCCTTTGCTAAACAGGTTTGTGCAGGAGACCTTCGAGAGGTTTATCTGCATAGGTAAAATGGAAGAATTAGGACCCAAATCTGTATTGTTTTTCAGGGGCATTGTGATGAACTATTCGTTTATCAAACAGTACTGTCCTAATGCTCCTTTAAAATACAAAAAAAAAAAAAAAATACATATGGTAAAACATAATTCAGCCACCCTCAGGTTAGAATAGTAGTTTATTTCTGAGTAGACCTACCGATTTCTTTGTGACAACAAATATGGATAATTTGGTCTGTGATGGATGTTTCAGTGTTTCTAAAAAGGCTAGATGTGTTATTAAGATGGAACATTTTCCTCATTCATATAAAACGGAAAATGTAATATGAATTTATTCTTTGAAAGCTTATTAACATTTCTCAAATTAAAGCACATCAGTGGAGTTCTGGCTTATTAATTACCTGGTCCTTTTTCTTCAGAAGGTGAAAATTTGCCTTTGTGGAACTCTAGGACATAGCAAGCAATCAGTGATTAATGTGTCCCATAAATTATTTCATTCTTTGATGACAAGAAATATTAAGTTCTTTGAACAGAAATGCTGACTTACTGGCTCCGACCGATTTGCAGAGCCACACCAGCACTTTTTTGTAGAACTCTTTGTCACGTCAAGTTCACCGTCAAAGTTTGTGCCAGACTTCCCTTACATTATTGATCTACCTCATGAAAACGATCAAAGAACTTGTCTGAGGATTCCAGGATTTGCCCTGAGCAAAGCACATGGTGCTTTTGTGAATTAACAAACTGATAAACACCTATTGCTGAGGCAGGAGCAAGCCAAAGGCTTGTGTAAGGGTAACATGTAAGGGCGCAGCTTCGCAGTCTCTCACAGGGTGCTACATCTGTTCTAAAGGTGTTTCCCAAGCTAGCAGCACTTATGCAAATTATTTAATTGATGTAGATTAATATATTCTCAAAGCAATCTTTGGAAAGGTAAGAGTTGCAAAGGACAAGGATTTGGAGAACCTCAAAACAGTCTTCAGCATGTGAATGTTCCATGAATTAGAAGGTCTTATTTTATGGCATTATTTTATGACACTTTTTCTGTAGGCAAGGGGCCTACAAATTCAGTAATTTTTCTAAGTGTGGGCTTACAGGTAGTAATAAAAAGAATCAAAATATTTGGAGGAAAAAAAAAGAGAAAGAGAAAAGCATTGAAAAGATATATTATCAACTCTTTGAAAAGAAACTGGGAAAGAGACCGACCTTGGGGACTACTAAGAGCATAGTCTTTAAAGTTTTCTTTCAAATTTTAAGTTTTTTATTCAAAATTAGAGAAAATCAATTAAAATATCAGCCTTTTATGACTACCTTTGTATCAAAGTCATTATTTTGAGTAGAACCTGTTAAATCTACTAGTTGTATTTGTGGTTAAGATAAGGCTGTCTACCTTAGACTTTATATTTAATGACTCTCTGTATCATTCTATTGAATTTTTCTTGTGCTGCTTCCATTACTTCAAGACCTCTTTTCATATTGCTTCACAAAAGCAATAAAAACAAATACAATAAAATGCGATGTTTAATTTTGTCTCCTGAAATCTGACACTTGGCTTACAGTGTCCTGTCCTTTGAATTTGAAAATTTCTAATGTAGAAAAACAAAATAACTTTTAAACTTTATTCTGTGACTTCTGCTGTTACCTCCTAGTGTGAAGTACTGAAAAATAAATAAAGTAAACCCCACATCCTGTAGAATACTAGACTTTCTGTAAGACTTATTTCACCGACTTGAAAAATTATTTCTCATCTTTCATGACCAGATATCTACTTTTATAATAGCTTTTCATGGGAAATAAAATTGTGAAGTTTTCTTTAGCTAATCTTTTACTACCCAGTATTTTCATCTGCATTAGGTCCAAATTCAGAAAGGACTTGAATTTTGAGATTAGGTTCATGCTAAAGCAATTAACTTTAGACCTTTGACATGAAAGTTACAGTAATTTCACGATTATAAGCCGCACCATTTTGACTAAAATTTTGGTCCGACCCTGAAGTGTGGCTTATAATCAGGTGCGGCTTATATATGGACAAAGAACGAGAAGTTGCTGTTTTAGTTTTGAGGACAGGTGTCTGCTGAGAAAGGCAGGAACTTCTCTTTGAAATTGAGAATGTAAACCCCCTCCCTCCAAATTATTATAATTTTGAAATCAAGGGGCTTTCAGGCAAAAATATGGGAATTAGGAATAACAGTTCTTTACTAGGGAAATTAGAACAGAAATACAGTACTACAAAGAAACAAACCCCAAACCCTGACAAAGTCAGAGTACAACCTGACACCCCGTCAGACAGGGTGTTGGTAGCAGTCCCATTAAATGGTGGCTGCATCCTCCTGCAGTGACAGATGTGATTCAGTTGAAGCAGTGGTCCTGTAGAAGGTGCAGTTTCCCTCTAAAGGTCCAGTGGTGATGTGGAGAAATCCGGTTTTCCTCTGGAGTCCAGTGGAAAAAGGGGCTACCTTAGTGTCCCAAAACCTCTGTTTTTATTTTGGTAAGAAATGTTGGGCTCTTCCCTCTGGCTGGAGCAACTTCTAATGGGATGAATTAATTTTATCAGTCACACAGTGGGACTCAAAGGGCCATTAGCAGAAAATGACTCGCTGGAGGAAGGATGAGTTGTGAAAAGATAAAGAATAACGCCCCACCTGGTTTCAATGGATGGCTCATTAGCAGAATATCTCCCACGGAGATAAGGATCACTGTTCCTACCCTCAACAGATGGTGATAGAATAGATACCTTTCATCACACTCTGTATTGTAACATGCGTCTTATAATCAGGTGTGGCTTATATATGGACAAAGAACAAAAAGTTGCTGACACCCAGAAGTGCTGCTTATAATCAGGTGCGACTTATAATTGTGAAATTACTGTATATAAAAATATGTTTGGTCTGTGGTTGTAATCTCATGGTAAAGTACTTGGGTTTCCTTGTATACAGGAACAAACTTGAATTAAATTAATGTCCTAAGCTTTTGCATTGCGGCTTATCTTGAGATTTTTTCATTATCCACGCCAGAACCATGCTAGACCATCATGATCTGCCATTTATAAATGGCTTATGTGAGAAAATATTGTTTCAATTTCTGCAAAACCCTTTTGAGTCCTGCAGTTTTCTTTCATAACACAATAATATTGTTACAGACAAGTAACAATAGTAAATATTAAATCATAAAGGTCATTATCTTTATATATCTTGATGAAGCATTTTAGGTAGGTAAATTGATTCCACGCTCTTAGCTCTTTGCTTTAAGCACTATTTACTTTATTTTTGCCACAGATAAATAATTTCCTTTTACCATGGTTTTTTGGATTTGTTTTTGGATTTAGCTTTGGGGTTTTTGTTTTGTTTTTGGTTGTTTTATTTGGTTGGTTGGTTGGTTGGTTTGGTTTGATTTTGGTTTCTAGGTTCTTGGGGTTTTTTTGATGTTTTTTAGGAGAAGCAAGATACAAACTTTATTCTGTTGCATATGTAAAAGTACAGACTGCATCATATACTGGAAAGCTGCACAGAGATTTTACTTTGCAACTGGAGCAGCATATTGGCAGCAAAAAAGGATGAAAGCCTTTTAAGAGCTCTTTTGAGGATAGAAATCAGCCCATGATCTCCTCCAGGCTGCAGTTTTATTCATTGCTATTTCCCAGATTTTTTTCTAGCACTCACCAAGAGAAATTTCAATTATATAAAAGAGTCCCAGTGAAAGAGATATATATTATAAAGATATGTAACACAGCTGTCATTGAAGTACTTTACATATCTTGATATAAAGCAAAAATATGCAAAACAAACACCTTTATATTGGTGGCTAAATTTTATCCAGGTGAATGGATATAGATAACAAATCCAGTTATGCAAACTAGCGTCCTTAGCAAAACTTCAACTCTTGCGCAGTGAATGGTCTCTGCAACCTGCAGATGAGGTAAGCTTTTGGACCACTGCTGTTTATATACTGCCTTTTCCATGTGTAAAGGATGTTCTTCTCTACCTCTGGTAGGACAGTACTTAATGAATAAAACAATAATTCATGTTAACATTTTGAAGACAAATTATTCATAACAACATATTACCTAGAGTCATGCCACATTTTGCATACCACTGAAAATTTCTAATTGTTTCAGAACAGAAATGTTTATTGTTGTATCTCTTTCATCTATATGTGTGCTGCAGTCCTAAATGTACATTATCCTTTCAATCTTCAAACATGACATGGCTGAACATATGAATGAGTGATCACTGGTCCCTCAATGCAAGTAATGTGGTTGTCATTAATTTGAATGTGGTAACTTGAAAAACTGTCCTTGAGAAATTGTGTCTATTTCTTCTATGGCTTTTTGTCTGTCTTTCTCTTTCCCTTTTGCCTCTGGGACATCTACATAGGTATCCCTGAAGGGTTGGGATTTTTCCTGTACTTACCTTTTATTTGCTTGTTTGTTCTGGAAAAGAAAAAAGGCAGAGGTTAGTGGTAAGAACAGAAGACTTGCAAAAAAGATTGAATTGAATTAGAACTTACATTCTATCCTTAGATTGTCTCCTAAGAATTTGGCATAGGAAAACCGTGGATTTGCATTCATTGTTTGTACTTAATTGTATTAAGCAGAGAATGAGAGTAGATCCCTACTAAATTAGGGGTTTAGTAACTCACTACCAATTTCTGACATGTTGTGTGGGTAGACCTGATGACTGAGCTGCAGGTATGGTCTCTAATGTGATACATCTTTCCAAAAGTTAATCTCTCTTAGTGCAAAAATTCTTTTTTTACGGAAACAGAGGTCATGAAAATGTTTTAGGAAAGTCTATCAGTAGTCCTTTCTGCTCTCGAGGGTTGTGCTGATATGATATTACAAGCATTTAAGATATACTTCCACTACCCTTTCAAGACTGAGCTACAAAATATTCACACATTTTAGAAAACTAAACTCAGGCACGCTGAAAAGAAGGGAAATCAGGTTGTTCTTTGTTACAAAGCCTCAAAAGAGCCATAGCCATAATAGGAGCTGTAAGAAGATATAGACAGAAGAGTAGTGATGTCAGGTTGTCCTTTCCATATATGTACCTAATTAAGTGTACATATAACTGATTGTTTGCCTAGAGCAAGGCAAAATCTGCTAACAAAGTCTACTGTACAAAAAACAGTTAACTTTCAGAATCCATTTGTTCTATGCTAACATTGGTTTTAAAGGTAACTGCATTCAGAATCACATGAACAGAGGTAATTCTTCAAACCAGAGGAATTCATGCTGTGACAGGTGTATATAAATAAGCAGATTTTCTTTTGAAGTGTGGAAAAATAAACCCTTGTAAAACTCAACATTTACCTGTGATTTATCTAGGGTAAATTTGCCAGTCTTGTACCAGGCTTAAAGCACTTTTTATGGGTTAAGTCGTGCATCCACATCTTTTGAAAATCCGGGTAACTCAATTTGTCGTGGGCTAACTCATAGTGGCTTCCTTAGAAGTTAATTATTAGACACAGTCAATACGAAATATTACGAAATTTAATATTCTGGACAAGGATGTAACCTCAAATGAACATTGAGGGAGATTATTCAGATGCTAATATACAACGTGACCAAGACTCCGTGCCACATCAAGAAGTGGTGGAATGTGGAATGGAAGTCAGCTTTCACATGGTTTAACTCAGTAAAATAAGCATCCATTCAAAATTAATGAAAATGTATTAAGTTTTGACACTGGTAAGACAGGCAGTGAAAGAAATTAAATGGATCTATTTAATATTTACTTAATACTTTAGGTTTATTATTAGGAGTATTTAAATACTAACTGAACTTTGCAAAGGCAGTGTAAAGAAGATAAACCAAAAATTTTCCCCCGTTTTCTACCATCTGTAAAGTCTTCATTTCTCTGAGATTACAAATAAAGATACCCAGTTGCGGATATAGAATGAATTTAACAACCTGCCAAATTCACCATACTATTGCACTTTTATTGAGCTATCAGTCAATAAGACTCTGAATTTTTGAAGAGCAAGGCTTCCGTTGTTCATGGAATTAGTGGATGAGACCTCCTGCAAAATTGCCCTCAGGGATACAGGAGCAGAAAAGAGATGGCAACTAATGTTTTTCTTGAAACTAAAATGCTTTGGGTTACCATGTGTAAGAAATGAGGCAACAAAGACAGGATAGAAGCATGGCTGAGTGAGTAGGAAGATGAACAGGCAGTGGGTGCAGGTACGTGTACCCTGAAAAGAGAAGGGTGGTGTTTTTCCTTGTTTTTCACTGGCTGTCATTCTTCCTACACTTCCCAAGTCCCTGAACCTCAAAATCATTTACCTTGATCCATTATTCTTCTGAAATAATTGAACACAGGATTGCTGCAGCCAATTAGGTTGTTTTTCATCTGATTTCTAACATTGCAGCAGATGTCATTCATATTATGTATCTAGATTCCTCTTGTATGTACACAAAATACTATCTGCAATCCTTTTTTATATCTAATGTAAACTTAAACCTGATTGTAAACTGCCTATTTTCATGTGGCAACACTGGACTAAATATCAGCAAAAATACAGTTAATTCTTTTGATGCTTGTCATAGTCAAAGATGCAGGATAGTTTTTCAAAAATTGAGGTTTTTAATTTTTCTTGTTTGTTGTGTTTGTTTTATTCTAATGAAAAGAAATGAAGATATCTGTCTCTTGTGAGATACCTATCCTTGTCTTGTAGATTTCAATATTTGCCCCCTTGGTTTTTTTTTTAGTCCTCCTGAAAATAGCAAGATTTCCCTTTTTTTTTTTTTTTTTTGTAGAATTTTCTACCAACCTACCTTCTGATAGTTTATAAATCAAGAATTATATGCAATTCATTCATTGGCTGGTAAAAGATCTGCTGTATTGTATGAAAATAATCACATGGAGTGAATCACAAATCACAATGAAGACTTGGGACATTTTTCCAAATGTAATTAGCATTTGAAGTACCATATTATTCCAATTTCTTGAATTACCTTTGGCATTTGTTGCAAATTCCTGAAAGTTAATGAATGTCGCAAATGTCAGGATGTTTCAGTAATACTTTTATATGAAAATATTCTGTGCATTGATAGCAGGTGTTGTTATGAATTCTTGGTACTAAATTCCTCAGTCTGTGCCAGGATGGTATTTCTTTCGTTCAGATAAATACATATCTCCAATTAGTCTCATGCAAGAGAGTTTTAAAGAATTCTGTCACGGCAGCTGCTTATTATGGACATAAAGTTCAATCGGGAATCACAGTTATGCAAATATAGGTAGACTGCTGATAACAGGCTATAATTGCCTGAGCCATCAGAACACCACCAGCAATTCTTGTGATGTTGTCCTTTTTTTCAAAAGCTGATGAGAAATATGTGATGTAAGTTCAATTCTTTCTATGTCTATTCTTTTCAGAAGAAACCTAGGTGCAGCCAAGTCAATCCTCTTTTGCAGATTATATAGTGTTTCTATCAATGTATTGGAAAGTGTGGTGAAGGGTGAGTCTGAGATGGTTCTGGACTGTCCTGGATGTAACAGGTACAGTGATACTTGTTCAGACAACCCACAGAAAACAGCAGAGTAGAAAGATCAAAGAGCATAACCCTAAGTGCAAAGTTAGAGGAATGGTGCAAGTTGATCAGTAGAAGAAATATTTGTGCTTAGGCAAGTCTTTGGGACCTTATGGAAGCAAGTAGCGGGCAGAAGAAAAAACATGTGGATTCATAATGCTACTATAGTAAATTAGATGTTCAATAAAACACTTCTGATCAAAGAATGGTACATCTGAAGCTTCTAATGGCTCAGGTGACAATGTAATGATTATATCCAGGTAGGAAGTCACGAGGAAAGTTTTTTTACACTGAAAATGTAAAACTATAGCATGTGGTTTTGATACAGAAGTTTTAGAAGTGATCTCTTAATTAAAGAAAAGAAGGAAAGGATGGAAAAAGAAAGAAAGAAGAGGAGGAAAAAGAATAAAAGGAAGAAAAGAGGGAGGAAGGGAAGTTCCAGGAAGAGAAGACAAATTCCAGGAAGTTCTGGGACGGGAAGATCCGGGAAGATTTGGGAAGGAAAAAAGAGTTCCGGGAAGGAAAGTTCCGGAAAGGGAAGTTCCGGGAAGGGAAGGGAAGTTCCGGGAAGGGAAGTTCCGGGAAGGGAAGTTCCGGGAAGTTCCGGGAAGGGAAGGGAAGTTTCGGGAAGGGAAGGGAAGTTTCAGGGAAGTTTCAGGGAAGTTTCAGGGAAGTTTCAGGGAAGGGAAGGGAAGGGAAGGGAAGGGAAGGGAAGGGAAGGGAAGGGAAGGGAAGGGAAGGGAAGGGAAGGGAAGGGAAGGGAAGGGAAGGGAAGGGAAGGGAAGGGAAGTTTCAGGGAAGGGAAGGGAAGGGAAGGGAAGTTTCAGGAAGGGAAGGGAAGTTTCAGGGAAGGGAAGTTTCAGGGAAGGGAAGTTTCCGGGAAGGGAAGGGAAGTTTCCGGGAAGGGAAGGGAAGTTTCGGGAAGTTTCGGGAAGGGAAGGGAAGTTTCGGGAAGGGAAGGGAAGGGAAGGGAAGGGAAGGGAAGGGAAGGGAAGGGAAGGGAAGGGAAGGGAAGGGAAGGGAAGGGAAGGGAAGGGAAGGGAAGGGAAGGGAAGGGAAGGGAAGGGAAGGGAAGGGAAGGGAAGGGAAGGGAAGGGAAGGGAAGGGAAGGGAAGGGAAGGGAAGTTTCCGGGAAGGGAAGGGAAGGGAAGGGAAGGGAAGGGAAGGGAAGGGAAGGGAAGGGAAGGGAAGGGAAGGGAAGGGAAGGGAAGGGAAGGGAAGGGAAGGGAAGGGAAGGGAAGGGAAGGGAAGGGAAGGGAAGGGAAGTTTCGGGAAGGGAAGTTTCGGGAAGGGAAGTTTCGGGAAGGGAAGGGAAGGGAAGGGAAGGGAAGGGAAGGGAAGGGAAGGGAAGGGAAGTTCCGGGAAGGGAAGGGAAGTTCCGGGAAGGGAAGGGAAGGGAAGGGAAGGGAAGGGAAGGGAAGGGAAGGGAAGGGAAGGGAAGGGAAGGGAAGGGAAGGGAAGGGAAGGGAAGGGAAGGGAAGGGAAGGGAAGGGAAGGGAAGGGAAGGGAAGGGAAGGGAAGGGAAGGGAAGGGAAGTTTCAGGAAGGGAAGTTTCGGGAAGTTTCGGGAAGGGAAGTTTCGGGAAGTTTCGGGAAGTTTCGGGAAGTTTCGGGAAGTTTCGGGAAGTTTCGGGAAGGGAAGGGAAGGGAAGGGAAGGGAAGGGAAGGGAAGGGAAGGGAAGGGAAGGGAAGGGAAGGGAAGGGAAGGGAAGGGAAGGGAAGGGAAGGGAAGGGAAGGGAAGGGAAGGGAAGGGAAGGGAAGGGAAGGGAAGGGAAGGGAAGGGAAGGGAAGGGAAGGGAAGGGAAGGGAAGGGAAGGGAAGGGAAGGACAATTATATATGGATCCTCTTTTAAAATTTTTTTTGAATCTATGTGGTTCCATTGCAGTTCTACATTCAATTTAAATGGTACTTTTCAACTTCTCTGGAAATCAGGTGTTCAAATTTCTTCAAGTATACATCTGATATCACGGTTTTATCACAGCAGCAGAAAGAAAATCCATACAGTGCCAGATATCTTTCTAAACTGTTCCTTTCATATTTTTTCCTTTTTAATTTGCGTATTGAGCAGATTATCCTGATGTTATGCTGACCATTGAAACACAAGTATTCTGTCCACACAACTGTCAGTACAGCTCAAAATCATTAACAGTGTGTACTTTCTCCGTAAAATCTTGATGCCTTGGTTATGAGGCATTTAGTCATGTAGAATCATGGCATGAAATGGAGCCCAGAAAACCACCAATTCCATTACACTGCCCTTCCTTTACACTGCCACAGAGTGGGGTTCATGATGTTAAAAAATAATACTCTCATTTATATACTTCTGAAGTTTATAAACAATACTGTTTCATAAGTAAATGGTGTTCAAATATTATTCTTTAGTGCTCTGAAATTCACAAACCCCTAAAACCAACAAAGAAAACTACAGAGATTTAGGATAACCTTTACTAGATAAAAACTGCTGTAAGTCCACTCATCTTAACAGATATAGATCACAATATATGAGAAGATGCTTTGATCAGCCATAGACGACGAAAGGAAAATGAATATGAGATCTGAATTCTTGCAAGGAGCAGCTGACAGAGGCCCAGACAAATGAAAATACAATGTTTTTTCATTACATTGGATTGTTTTCTATGAAGGGGAAACAAATACCAAGCTATTCCTTGAATGAATATTCATATCCAGAATTGTGCACAGCAGCAGCATTCAGATCACTTACTGGGAAGCCTTGTGATGCATCCCAAGGCTCTCCTATGTTGACCTAGCCTGGAGATCTATCTGCAGTGCCACAGTTCCCAGTGGTGGATAGTCTTAAATCTAAAAAAGTATGTTCATACAGCTAAGTTCCTAGATCAAAAATCAGAGAGCAATTTCAGACTGTTTACTGTGTGGATTGTTGAAGAAACATACAGCAAAGAAAAGTTACGATTAAAGTTTTAATTATGTGATGAAATCCCTCAAAAAATGCCATAAAAGGTGATAAATCTCAAAACCAAATGACTTTTCAAGACAAAAAAAAGAGTGCGGTTCGAGTGCAGGAATTCAGAGCCTTGACAACCTGAAAAAAGGAAAAACTGAAATAATTTCTTGGTTGCAAGTAACAGGGACAGAAATAGACAGTAGCTTTTCTTAGGGGAAAGAAATGAGATACAGCAGATCTGCATCTCCTTTCTACCTCAGCCTACACTTCCTTGATCAAGGAAGCCTGTTCTAAAGAGAACTTGTGCTGCTTGTCCAAGGCTCACTCTGCACCCTTGTAAGGAAAGCCTGGGACAGTAGCATGAGCTAGGGTAAAAGATACAAAAGAGGCTCTTTTCTCCCAGGGGGTTCCGTGGTTTATTTCGTCATGGTGTCCTGGAGGCAAACGGGGAAGATTCCCAAGGACAGGGTCCTTTTCTAGGGTCAGGAAGAGGCGGGGAGAGTTTGGACAAAGGTAAAGGAGCTAGGGTCTGTCCATAAGTATTACAGGGGTCACAGGAGTCAAGGGACATATTATCTCAATCCATCTTGGGTAGTGGATTACAACAAACTTGTTCTAGAGGCTCTGAAGTTTGTTCCCATTAGCTAAAACATGAAAACAACATTAGTGGTAAATACCACTGCACAAAGAAAGACCTCAATTTCTAATTTAGCTTGCAAGACTAGAAATTATTAAATTGTTATCTAATATCTTCCAATTTGGGGTGTGGGACGGGGAGTGGGGCAGGATGGAAGGGTGAGTTTGCTGGAAAAGAGGACTCAAAAGAAGGCCAAATGCTTGACATTAACACAGCCAAAAGTTTATTTTACTGATTAGATTTACTGTACATTGTAGAAAAGGACTCTGCCTTGATCAAAGCAATATATTCAATGTGCAAATCTAGAATCCAAATTAGTTAGGAATATAAATTATGTGATGTTTCTTCATTTGAGGCTCGGCCAGTTTCAGAGAAATAAAGGACTCTGTTAGTCAAGAAGTAGCTCCTCCTCTGCAAGGTTTTATTGGATTAATAATTGTACAAGAGCTTTGATAGTTTTGTAGTGATTTTCATTTCACAGCAGTTGTGCTGGAGTGTGTATATCTATTAGGGACCTTGGACATTTGCTTTTAACTAGCAATGATCAGAATATCCAAATATCTTCTTCCTTCAAAGTAAGTGATTTAGGAAGAAACAACTTTTTGGTAAATCACCATAGTGATTATACAAATTAACTCATAATTACAGTAATTTCATGATTATAAACCGCACCTGATTATAAGCCACACCGCTGGGTGTTGGCAACCTTTAGGTCTTTGTCCATATATAAGCCGCACCTGATTATAAGCCACACTGTCGTTCGCAGCGAGGACCCGGTTGCAACAAAGTTGCCAATTAGTAACAGACTCACTGGATTGTGGGGTTTACTGGCTCGGCAGAGGGCCGGGTGGACTCAGCCTGCTCAGGACTGCTGACTGGGCCAGGTGGCTGTTGCTCGACAGGGCTGCTCGGGGCCAGCCGCCGCTGCTGCCACTGCTGCCGCCAGCGGGTTCACTCGCCCCGGCCCAGCACTGCCCCGCGGCAGTAGGTGGGCACAGACCCCCCCACCCACCCACGTGGCAGTGGCAGGCAGCACGGAGCCCCTTTCCCGCTCCCACAGCATCAGTGGGAGGTGGGCACGGAGCCCCTCTGCCCGCTCCCACTCCCGTGGCGCCAGTTGGAGGAGGGCACGGAGCCCACGCCTTTTCCCTGGGCTGAGGGGCTGGCAGGAGGGAGCCCCCGCCTCCTCCCCCCGCACTGCCAGCACAGAGCCCACCTCCACCCACCGTGTAACAGAGTAACCAATTTGTAACAATCGCGCAATCCCGGGTTTTGCTGGCAGATGCTCGGCTCGGCACCTCGGCTTGCACTTCCGGGTTTGGAAATTTTAGAAATTTTTTCCTATATTAGCTGCTCCTTAGTGTAAGCCACATTTCCGGGGTGGGATCAAAATTTCAGTCAAAATTGTGTGGATTATAATCGTGAAATTACTGTAATTAACTTTTTTTACTTGACAATGTACCAACAGGCAATATTAAAATGTGTTCCATTTATTTCAGTTTAATTTTTTTAAACGTCTCATAGTGTTGAAGAATACTGCTCTATTGTATATTGGGATAGAACTGCAGCATGGGAACCTAACATTATGCGTTAGTAGATATATGTTTTCCTTTTTTTTTCAGTCATAGGAGATAGCAAATGAGGCACTTAAGACAACTTTTTACTCATTTTAATCCCCAGCTGGGACTCAGTGAAAATCACGTTCCTTGTTTCTAGAAGCAGGATATCTGAATTTGTTTAATAATTGCCCAGGAAACTGAGATCCTGTGTTTGCCTCTGACGCTTGATAGAGTGGGTTCCTGCTCCTGATCCAGGTGGGATGGCTACTGTTACATTTGGCCTCTACTTCAGCAAAGGGAGTTTAGCTGAAATTAGTGCATGCTAATAGTGCATTCAACAGTAGTGATTTTTCCTTAATGAAAAATCTTTGCTGGAAATGAAGTTCTACTGGAAATACAGCATTCTGTCATACTCAGAAACATGGAATTATGTTCTTCCTTCATAAATTGATGCAGGACAGTGAGACACGTTTGAAATTATATACAACAACTTAATGGAACAGGTGTCTGTCCACTGTACTTGAAATACATCACCTCTCTGTGCACTTCTTAAATTGAATCACAAGCACTCTCTTGCAGGGATCTTACTTGTGTCTACAGACTAAGAAAACAAAAACATAACCTAAGAAAATACTTTCTCCATAACTGACTTTTCATCACATTTCATACTAAAATACCTCACAAATTTTTGAAAAATATTTAGACATATCTAGAAAATGCATAGATTTTAGTATTTCCAAAGAAATACTATGCTCATACTGGTACCACTACAGTGCTTGTACAAATCTTGGTTTTCCTTTCTCAGTTAAAACTGAGGGAAGAGGGTTATCTGATTTACAGTGTGCCAAGTTTTCCAATGAAAGCTGATAAGAAAGCTGTATTCTGTTTCTACCTCTCTGAGTGTTCAAAACTTTTTTCAAGGTGTGGTTAGGCATGCTGCCTTAAATTAAAAGAATTTTTCCAAAGCTACTTGAAGTGATGGATTTTGCTTCTTAGATATTACAATAGTATGCAATTACCAGCTCAGGAGACTTTAGCAGTTCAGTAGCAACAGTGATGTCACTGGTCTGTATTGCTGGTGTGTGTTCCATGGGCTTCCTGTAGATGCAAGGCAGAAGACAACATGAGGAAGAGATTAAAATTTACACTGGCATAGTACTTACTGTGATATTTGCATTATACATGATTATTGATGCTTTGGAAATTTATAGTGCAACTTAACAAACAATCTGTATACAGCAATTTAAAGGGCAATATGTTCTCAAATTTAGTGATACAATCACAAAGTTATTTGCTTTGGAGTATATATATTAGTTATTTAAATGTAGTATTTTGTATTACATGCAATATTTGTAGTATAGCATTTAACAGATTAGGCAGCAGTTTAGTACTGTAATTTCACAATTACAAGCCGCACCTGATTATAAGCCGTAGGTCCGGGTGTCGGCAACTTTTCGTTCTTTGTTCATATATAAGCCACACCGGATTATTAGCCGCACTTTTGTTCGCAGCGAGGATCTACGTACAACTTTCACAAAGTTGCCAATTAGTAACAGAATCATGGGATCATGGGGTTTACTGGCTTGGCCCTGCTCAGGACGGCCACCAGGGAGTGGCTCCAGCCCCGCTCTCCACTGCCGCCGGGAGGCAGGGGAGCGACGTGCCCAGCTGCTGCTGCCAGGAAGCGGGAGAGGGGCGTGCCCAGCCGCTGCCACGGGGAGGAGGAAGAGGGGTGTCCCCAGCCACTGCCACCAGGAAGAGGGATAGGGGTGTGCCGGGTCAGCGCTGCCGCCATGCCCCCTGGGCCCTAGCAGCGCCGCCACTGCACCGCCACTACCCCACCCCTCCTGGGCCGGGAGGGCTCCGGCTCGGATGGGGCTGCTGCTGGCTTGCACTTCCGGGTTGGGAAATTTCCAAAATTTGTTCATATGTAAGCCGCTCCTGAATGTAAACCACACTTCCAGTTTGGGAGCAAAATTTTAGTCAAAATGGTGCGGCTTATAATTGTGAAATTACTGTAATTAGATTGCATGATTTACTACATGGGATTTCTAATCCTGTAAATATTTAATTCAGTTTTATTTCCTGCTTGTCTAGGAGACTTTTGCAGTGAGAACATGACTTTAATAATCTAGAGATGTGTCTTCTGTTGCAAACATTTCTTAGGCAACTATGTCTCTGTTACCTTGATGGCACACTTTTGAAAACCTAATGTACATCAAATCCTCTTTATCTCTGTGATTGTGAGCTACACTCAACCTCATCATTGAAACTACGCTGTGAACGTTGATCCTGAAGAGCAAATTAATTGTTCAAATAGGTTTTCTCTTGGAGAAGCACAGGCCATGATGACAATCAAACCAGAACTTGAGGCCAAAATGCAAAAGCTAGCCCTCAATAGCATTGCAAATATCTCCCCATTGAGTAAGACACCCTTCTTCCTTTTTGGAAACTGTCAGAGAGACTCATACTGGTACATTTCTTCCAGGCATTAGGCTTAACCACCTCCTGTTAGGAACAAAGAACAGATCGCTCAAAAGGGAAGAAAGGAGAGGAGGTAAAGGACATGAAACAGAGAATGGAAATGAAGTTTTGACAAAAGGAATGGGAAATATGTGGGTACAAATAGCAAAAGACAAGTGAAGTTTTGATAAAAGGAATAAGAAATAGGTAGGAGTGCTAACAGGACAGAGATGAAATGTAGAATTCATTGTCAGCTGGTAGGAATGTCATGAGTTTATTCTCAAGGTTGTGAAGTTGGTGCTGTTTTGTTTTTCTCCACCTATGCACATAAATGTGTTACATTGTAGTGTGGTGTCTCTGATGTGGCTGATGTTGCAATGCAGATCTGTGTCACCCCAGGCAGAGGCTGAGGAAAAGGTGATACTGGAACTTTTGGGAGATGTGGCCAGGGTGATAAGCCTGCCTAGTCACAGGGGGCAGGGGGAAGACAAGGCTTTGCAAGTCTGGATCATACCCTGGGGATTTGGATTTGCAGCACTGCCTCCAGAAGAGGAGAAAAATGTTCTACAGAGATCAATATATTCTTATCTCTTTCTTTCTTTCTTCCCTTCATCTCAATCTGTTACAAAATAAATTACCTAAAATAAGAAAGCATCCTAAACCCCATTTTTAAAGTGCATTGAATGTATGAAAGCTGGTTTTTACATGGTTTTGATGCTGGATGGGATGATATTGGTATGTTGAGGATCTTCCAGAATAACTTACTTCTTCTGTTGGCAGTGTGTGAATGTGTGTGTTGAGTGTGAATAAGCTGTACCTAAAGAAAAACACACTGTATGGCTGTCTCAGTCATGCTAGGTTTGAAGGTTTTTCTTAATAACCTGCAATTGTAAATGAAGAGAGGTGTAGCAAGAAAATATACATTCAGAGAAAAAATGCATTCCTGTGTGTTGATGGAGCATTAATTCTAAAACGAGCTAGGAGACCAAGAAAATATGTCCACAGTAAATTTCACTGTCTCAAAAAAGAGATATTTTGTTAAAATACTTCTTAAATGTCCATCTGCAGGCTTAATAAAAAAACTCCTTCTGGTCCGACAATGTATGTAACTGTCCTCCCTAATGGACATTTGCCTAGTCAATAGTGTAATCGTGTATTGTTGAGGTTTTTTGTTTCACATTACCCATCCAAGTTGTTTGAGGCAGAGGAAGTTTTTGCCATTACAACAGTGAAAAAGAAGAGGATTTTCTTGGAATATAGGCAGAGCCGTAGTGAAAACATTGTTTGACATCATTACAGTAATTTCACGACTATAAGGCGCACCCTTTTGACTAAAATATTCCCCCGAACCCGGAAGTGCACCTTATAGTCCGGTGCGCCTTATATGATGTAAAAAGTTGTGAAATTTGACTACCCGGAAGTGTGAGCTGTGGGGGGAGCCAGCAGTGCCATGGCAGCTGGGTGGAGGTGGGCCCGGGGGCTCGCAGCACCGCCTCTGTTGGGTCCAAGTGGGTCTGGGAGCCCATGACTGCTGGGTGAAGGCGGGCACGGGGGCCCGCAGCGTTGCCCCTGCCAGGTGGAGGCAGGTCCAGGGGCCCATGGCTGCCGGGTGAAGGCGGGCCAGGGGGCCTGCGGTGCCACCCCTCCTGGGTCCATGCGGGCCCGGTGGCTCGCAGCACCACCCCTGCCGGGTACAGGCGGGCCCAGGGGCCCCGTGGTTGCCTGGTTGAAGTGCGGCCTCAACCAGCAACCGTGCGGGGGGAGCTGGGGCCGGAGCCTTGCTGCAAAAAAAAAGTGCACCTTATAGTCCAGTGTGCCTTATATGATCTACAAAGTTGCGAATTTTGCCGACTCCCGGGGGGTGCGCCTTATAGTCCTGTGCGCCTTATGGTCGTGAAATTACTGTACTCCTTTGTAGTCCATGGAGTTGTCTTTAAGCTTTTTTTTTCTTTTAGTTGCAGTTCGTGATATGTTAAAGATTATCTGCTCAGTGCTCATAGTGTATCAGAAATCCATTACTTTAAACAGAACAGGAGAAACAAAATCTCATACAGAAAGAGAGAGAAAACTGAAGTAATGGGATGTCAAATGGCTTTCCAAATGTAATGCAGCCTCCAATACTACTGGTAGCGTCCATATTTCTTGTATCTTTTAAATCTCACAAGAGCATCTTAGTACCAGGGCACCTTATTTGCTGCTTTGCTATTTTTTGGAGATTTCTTATTTGCCTATTGAGTTCCATGTCAAGCAAATTTTCCTTTTCTAGCCTTGTATTCCATCCTGTCCTATCCAAACAGATTCAGCCATTCCTTGAAATTACAGCTGTGGATGAAACCGCTAAATTAACCTTACAGTTACCCCTTCATTTTAAGAATCATAATAATAGTAATAGTAATAGTAATAGTAATAGTAATAGTAATAGTAATAGCAATAGCAATATTAATAACAACAACAATAGTAATAATAATATGAAAATACTGCTTTCTTTAAAAAATTGAAATAAATTAAACTATCCACAACTAGGAATAAATTAGATCACCACCTACTACTTGTGATAAAGATTTAAGGAGAATACAGTTGGATGTTATGCTGGTTATAGATACAATGTATTTTCACAAAAAAGAATGGGCTGTAACATCAGAAAAAAGACTCATATTTCCTTTTTATGACCTAGAATATTTTAAATTGTCCACTAATAGGACAGTATTTCAGTGAGGCCCCAGCTACTTTCCTTGAGATTATGTAAGCACCATATCTGTTCCCACATCCAGATTTAAAATGAATCATTTTCTGAGTAAGAAGAACTATTACAGAGGAAGCAGAAAACCCATACCACCACAGGTGAACAAAAATATTTTAACAAGAGGTCAGCACTGCGAAAGAAAATTTTCTCCAGAGATTCTTATTTTATTAACAGCTAGAATGACCTAAAAATAACATACTGCTGTGTAGAACCACAGCTACATTATTCCCCTTGCAGTGCTACCAACACTTCAAACTAAATTAAAGAAGCCATTCTAAATTAAATTTTCTGAATCTCATCTTTCCTCTTCTCTGACTTCTGCTTTATGATCTACTCTCTTTTTTTTCTGTTTAATTAAAGAAATACTACTTGATTCCCCACATGTCTGTCTTGATAATGGCATATACAGTAATTTCAGGACCATAAGGCGAACCGGACTATAAGGTGCACTTTTTTTTGCAGCGAGGCTCCACCCCCAACTCCCCCCACGTGGTTGCTGGTCAAGGCTCTGCCTCAGCCTGGCAACCATGGGCACCCGGACCCGCCTGGACCCGGGAGGGGCGGTGCCGTGGGCCCCCTGGCCCACCTTCACCCTCCAGCCATGGGCCCCCAGGCCTGCCTGGACCAGGGAGGGGTGGTGCCGCAGGCCCCCTGGCCTGCCTCCACCCAGCAGCCATGGGACCCTGGGACCGCCTAGACCCAGGAGGGGTGGTGCCACAGGCCCCCTGGCCCACCTCTACCTGAGAGGGGCGATGCCGTGGGCCCCCTGACCCGCCTCCACCCGGCAGCCGCGGCACTGCCGGCTCCCCCCGCAGCTCTCAACTCTCACTTCCGGGTAGGCAAATTTCTGAACTTTGTCCATCAGATAAGGCGCACCGGACTATAAGGCACACTTCAGGTTCGGGGGAAAATTTTAGTCAAAAGGGTGTTCCTTATAGTCGTGAAATTACTATACATGAAATGGCACTTTTTGTTGCATACCCTCTCCTGTCTGTTTCATTAAAAAATTCAAAAGGTGTTTCTGGGGTCCAGATAGAAGCTCAGTAGTTTTCTAATTTCTGAGCAGTAGCTGGAAAGACTAGCACTAAGGTTAATTATAAACTGATCGTAAATAATCAGGATTTCCTGACTGGATTTATTTTCTCCTATTTTGATTCTAAGGATTCACTTACTTGAAAGAACACAGCATTGTACACCCATTTGTTAAGGCCAAAATTATTTTATAGTAAATTCACGTCACACAGATTTTTGTGCTAGGCAATTATTTTTAGCACCTTTTTTATTACTACAGTGCTAATGGTAGCTAAAAAGGAGGATATGCATGTTAACTAATATTCACTGGATTTTTTTTACAATGTAGGTTCTTGTTTCTGATTTGCACTGTATAATGCTCATCAGTCAGTGCCAAGAACTTTATGTGTATCAGCAGCATCTTCTGGCACATCAGTAGCCATATTCAGTTGCTGTGGAGTGTATATGGAATAGTCATCCTCTGTTAGGAAATTACAAAATTGTGTCACTTGATTGCAATTGCATCCTCACTCACTCTAATGTGTTGGCTTTTGGCTTTAAAGGGTAGCATCACATGTAGCTAATAATTGGGTTTTTTTCAGGAGAGGCAGTAAGTATCTCTGCAGGATGCACAGCTTTGCAGCAGTCTTTGTGCATGTGCATTTACTTCCTCTGTAAAAATTCTGTAAAAGCTTAAACAAGACCCTGAAGTGTATAAATTTTCCTCAAGACTGCAAAAAAACCTTCATAATTTTCTGTCAAAATGCAAACCACACTTTCACAGAAGAAACAGACGCACATTTGGGCAAGATTGGTAGTGAAAGTGTGGAACTTTCTCAGTTTCTGTACAGCAATCTCTGAAAAAGTTCATGAAAATAAGAAAATGCTTGGAGGATACAGTGCAGCTGTAGTTGTTTGTGTACTACGGACCTTGTCAAAGTACTGGGGCCTATATCAACCAACTATTCCTTCAAACTACTTCCATTCCTATTTCCAATGTACTAAAATGCTTCAATTTAGATATAGGGAGGAAACATCATTATGCTGCCTCCCAAAATCAGCTCTGCTTCTTTTACCAGAGAAAGCAGAAGAAAATCTCCACACTGAAATAATAATACCAGTGTTTAAATAATCATCTCTGAGCATGTCTATTAATTCCTCATGGAAAAAATGAAGTATATAACCCCAATTCCTGCTAATGTTTCACATTTGTTCTTTATTTGGTCTTATTTTCAATCTACACTGCTGCAATTTGTGGGGAGAGAGGGGGCGGAGAGAATGAAGGTGAGAATGAAATACCATTTTCTAATAAAAAGTATGTCTAGCATGTATTAGCTATATCAAAATTCAGGCTATTACAAGACTGAAACATGAGCTGAATCCCTGTATGGCTGAGATGCCATTAAATTTGACATTTCCAGGACTGCCTGGAGTTGGGATTAATCTCTGATTTGGCACTCTTGTGGATTAAAGGACAGGAGTAGTTAAAATGAAAAGGAAGAGGTGGTTTGTTGTCAGTTACAGCAGATCAAACTGATCAGCTTTTTCTTCAAGTGCTACATTTGCAGAAATTTCCTACATCCAGCTCACTGCACTGGTCTATGTGGAAATGAGGGCAGTATTGAGTGAGTTTTCAGAGGTAGACTTGAAGTCTTATGAAATTATTCCTAAAAACTCTACTTTAGTTTACATTAATCTGTTACTCTGTGTTATGACTTCAGAGAGAGCTGTAGTTTTTTGAAATGATAATCACTATCATCTTCATCATATCCCTGCTATTTATTTAACTTACTTCACTTCAAGTCAAGTGGCTGCTTGGGCAATAAAAAGGGATTTTAGGACTTAGGGATGATTGGTTGAAGGATCACGGTCACAGGCAGTGTTTTCTTCATGCCTTTCAACAACAGCAAAGAATATTAAAATAAATGGGCAGACTCAATAAATTAACATGCTACTACTCCCAGGTGTCACTGGTAGAATTTGGGGGTTTTTTGATCATAGGATGATCTACACAATGCCTGGTGGGATGCACCTTTTTCTCAAAGGGGAAAAAAAGGGCTTTTGCACAAGAGTTAAAGGGCTTATCAACAGAACTTTAAACTAGACTGGAATGAGAAAAGGAAAAAGACCAGACTTGCCACTAATAAGTAATGGGGATGAACATGAAAGTTTGAGGGACTATGTGTTTTAGTGAGGTCCTTCAGTCTTCTTCATGGGTGTTAGCTGCAATGAGATGCACTTGAAATGTTTCTACACCAACATGTGCAGCATGAATCCCTGAGATACATCAGTGTCATCCCTCATGGAACAAGTCCTCTGACAGAAGGACCTGATTAGAAGGCTGCTCAGGAGAGATAGACAGGGTAGAAGAGGCAGTGGAGGTCATGGTGGTAGGGTGGCCTTGTGTATAATGGAGGGGCTGGAGTTTCTGGAGCTCACATTTGGCAATAGCCCAGCTGAGAGCCTCTGGATATGTATCAAGGGGCAAACAAAAAGTGCAGATTTCCTCATGGGAGTCTGCAATGGACCACTGAGACAGGATGACAGCACTGATGGATTATTTTCAAGGATGTAAGAGACACCTAATTCAGCCACTCTTGCCCTTATGGGACAGATATTAACTGGGAATAACACATTGGTGGTACAAGCAGGTCCAAAACACCCTGAAGTACATGTATTATAACTTAATTGGAATGACATAGACCTACTAGAATGAGTCCAGAGGAGGGTTATGAAGATGATTACAGTGATAAAGCACCTTTCCTATGGGAAAATGCTTAGAGAATTGGCATTGTTCAGACTGGAGAAGAATGGAGGCAGTCCTTATAGCAGCCTCCTAGTACCTAATTGGGATCAACAAGCAAGCTGGTAGAGGGACATTTTACATGGACCTGTAGTAAAAAGATGGCATTAAACTGAGAGATAATTGGTTTAGAGTAGACATTAGGAAGAAAGTCTTTATTTTGAGGGTGGTAGGTCACTGCCACAGGCTGACCAAAGAAGCTGTGGATGTATCATCCATAGAAGAGTTCAAGGCCAGATTGGATGGGTCTTTGAGCCACCTGGTGAAGGGGAAGGTGTCCCTGCCCATGACAGGGGAATTGAAATGATATGATCTTTAAGGTATCTTTCAATCCTAAGCACTGTGTGATTCTATGATTCATGGTACAGATACTAAAGGAGGCAACTATGAAAGGTGCCTTCTTGGTTTGTTCCTTTTTAATAGAGAGGTTCTAATGAGTGAAGTAGTGACTAGTGGCCATCTTGGCCACAGTCACCATGAAGGAATCAAGTTTAAAATCTCTGATGACAGGAGAAAAAGTGCCAGCAAAATGTCAACCCTAGACAACAGGAGAGAAGATTGCTCAGGGAACTACAGTAATTTCACGACTATAAGGCGCACTCTTTTGACTAAAATTTTCCCCCGAACCCGGAAGTGCACCTTATAGTCCGGTGCGTCTTATATAATGGACAAAGTTGCAAAATTTGCCAACCCAGAAGTGTGAGCCCGCAACAGTCCCGAGCCGAGCAGAGTCCGCCCGGCAGCAGCATCGGGGCAGCACCGGGCTGGGGCGAGCCTGGCGGCATCGGGGCAGTGCCAGACCGTGGTGAGCCTGGCAGCATCAGACAGCACCAGCATGGTGGGGAAAGCTGGCGGCGGTGGAGCAGCCCGGGCGTGGGGGGGAAAGCCCGGTGGCGCAGCCCGGGGGCGGGGGGGAAAGCCATCGGCATTGGGGCAGTGGTGGCGTGGGGCGAGCCCACCAGCATTGGGGCTGTGCCGGTGCAGGGGAAAAGCCCGGGGGGGACACGGGGCTCCTGGCGCAGCACGGGGCACCCAGAGCACTGGGGAGGCACGGGGAGTGAGGGAGTGGACTGCTGCAGAAGCCACGAGCCGTGGCCGCTCCGAGCTGCCGTAAGCTGCAGCCCCCCCGAGCCACCGCAGCTCCGGCACTGTGGGACCCCCTTGCCGCAAGGGGGAGGCAGCACAGAGGGAGGGCTGAGCTGAGCAAGGGACAGGCGGCACTGCAGGAGCGCTGAGCCGCGTGAGGTAACAGCACGGCAGCTCCGCAGAGCTGTGAGGGGGAACAGCATGGTGGCACCACAGAGCTGAGAGGGGTAACAGCACAGCAGCAGCACCGAGCCGAGTGAGGGACAGGTAGCAGGGCAGGAGCCCCATGCTGAACGAGGGATAGGTGGCAGGGCAGGAGCCCCATGCCGAGCGAGGGACAGGCGGGACGGTGGGAGTGCTGAGCCGAGCGAGGGAATGGCACGGCAGCTCCGCGGAGACATGAGGGGGACCAGCACCGCGGCAGCATGGAGCTGCAAGGGGGAGGCGGTCCCACAGCTGCGCTGAGCCACAGCAGCTGTCACCAGGGGTGGGTGGGAGTGCCAGGGCCCACTGCATGGGGAGGGCGCCTGGGCCTGCCTTTGAAAACCTATACCAATCTGTTAAAAATGTTTGCAAATTGTGCACCTGCCAGTAAACTCCACAATCGCAGGATTCCATTACTAATTAGTTACTTTGTTGTGTATGGCGTGGCTCCTCGCTGCAAAAAATAAGTGCGCCTTATAGTCCGGTGCGCCTTATGGTCGTGAAATTACTGTAATTAGTGAGATCCCTGAGAAACAGCTTTTGCAGGTGCTGGGCTCAATCAATGCTGGTCACATTTTAAGCACCACTTCCCAAGAGAACAGGAACAGGTAATTCCAAAATGTTGGAAGTCAAGTAGGTGAGGCAAAAGGCCAGCTTGGCTGAGAAAGCACCTTCTTATGGAGCTAAGGTGAATACAAGAATGTGTATGCCAATGCAGGAAAGATCATTTGACATGGGGGGGCATACTGAGATACTGGTCACCACTGTAGGGGGAAAAATTGTGTGTTTGAAAGTCTATTGGAGCTGAAGTGGACCAGGACTGTAGGGAACAATAAAAAGTGCTTTTTAAATCCGTAAATAGTGAAATAGCACTAGGCAGAAATAACATTGGCCCAAAGACCTGATTTATGTCATTGTGAGGCTTTTGTTATTAATTTTCGGATAATCTCGGGCATCTAGAAGTATCCTGGTGAACTGGAAACTGGCAAATTTACAGATTCCAGCTCAGGTCATTTTATGATTTACAATTCACTTCCAGGACCCTGCACAAAGGTTTAGAATTCTCTCAAATTGAGTATTACACAGGATGTTGCCAGATATAAAGAATTTTTGCCTTCTCCTACTCTCTAATATTCAATCATCCATCCTAAACATGATTTTTTCTGATTTACCAGGATAGACATTTTCTTTTGAAAGAAAATGATGACTAGATGACTAGAAAGAGAATCAGAATCCTTAAAAGCTGATTTTTTTACACTGCTCTCAATGTTACTGTATTTCAGTATGTTATAACGCTGCACAGAACCTGAAGGACATTTCAGAAATAGGATACCAGCTGTGAATCACAGGAATCTTATTGTAGATCCTAGTAAAATTTTTTTCAGTAAAGTCACAGAGGGCAGTAAGACTGTTAAATACTGCCCTCTCTACTACACTGTAATGCAGTTAAGTATTTCCTATATTTTGACATATGATCTATAGAAGAACATGCTTTGTGACACAGAAACAAAATATAGAACTCAGCTTTACAATATGTGAAAAGCAAATCTGGCATATCTTTGAAATCATATATCAAAATACAGAAAACACAACAAAAATACAGAACTTACACATTAAATCAGTCATTTGCCAAAGCAAGAGAAAATCTATTTCTAAAGCCACTCAACATAATGCCACTTTCAAAATATAAAGCTGGTGAACAGCAAGAAATTTGGCAGGATGTGTTTGACAATATCATTCTGCCTTAGGAAAAATTATTGTAACATCAACATTCTTGTATTTGCTTCTCAATGGCAGAAATTCCCAGAAATTTCTAGACACTGAGGTAAGCACAAAATGGATGATGAAGAAGAAAAGAAAACCTATTCCTTAAAGAACAATCACAAAAACATACTATATACCCATTGGAATTAAACACAAGCCATTTTTGAAATTGAATCATAGCGGTGGTCAAGGAGAGGACTTAGGGATTCAGTGACTTTGCAGCATATTTTTTATTGAAAACTCATACATGTTCACTTAAATTCAAAAGAAACTTCTAAACAGAGAAGAGAAAAAAAAATTTACTTCATTTTAAAGGTATTAAGTAAAGAAAATAGACTTCTATCAAAATCATGTAATCAGTGAAAATGCAGTGTCTAAAGCAGCTTGTTCCTCTTGTTTACTGAGCATGTCCTCTCCTGTTCATACTATTTATATTTTAATTTTTTCTTATGTTGATGTTTGTTTTGCACTTAAACTCAGAGAAAATTAATGTTATTTTGCTTACAAAAACATTAAAAAGTGAGGTACTCTGAATTTTTTTTATTACCTCCTAAGATGCATCAATTCTTATCTAGAATGATTTAATCTGGTAAATCCTTGCTCTACTCTTTCAAAGCTCTGTTTACATTCACTGAGAATTTATTTGCAGGACAACTTGTTTTTGCAAGTCAAAAACAGTAACACAAAATCCTATGAAAAACACAGGTATCAGCCTGAATCTCTTCTCCCTATCATGTAATGTATCATGTAATCAAGAGGGAATTTAAGAACAAGGAGGAATATATTTTCCCAGGGTACTAAAAATGTTTTCTTTTTTCTGCCTTGCCTCCTCTTACAGTATGTGTACCTGATTACGCATTGGCAGTGTGCAGCCTCTGTAATTTCTGTAAGATTTTTCTGTATGAAAAGTACAAAAATGTGTTGCCATAGACTGTTTAAATTTTAACTTTGAATCAATTTAAGTTTTAATTTTAAATTTGATATTTCTTTTTAAAAAAATCCTTGATCCATACATACTACAAAAGGAATAGTTTTTAGTAAGCAGAAGTTTGTAGAAAGGAATGTTGCCTATTGTAGCTCTCCAAAATGGATATCTGAGACTTGTACAGCAGTAAAATCAATGTGCAGGAGAAGAGCAATTAATTCCTTCTGTGGAACAAAATATTTTGCATGCATCTGCTTATTCATGCAGCTGTCTGCTTTTCACTTTGGGTTGGAGTGACAACAGTGAGACCACAGCCCACGTACCTATATGTTAATGACATGACCTTGGCTACCTTTTGAAATGTTATCCTGGAAACATTTAATGAAAGGATTAGAGAAACCACTGGGCCACTTCAAATTGATACAGTAAAGTTCATAAGGGGGAGATACTCTAACACTTGCAGCATTGTTAAACACTCTACTTTGCATCTCTCCTTACAAAGAAACATAAAGAAAATCTGTTCAAGCCTGAGATCAATTTACAGATAATGACAGAGTGAAATAGATATGTATATATTAGAGAATTGCTTCTTAAGAGCTTAAATCCACTTAATGCAGACAAAGAATATTCCTTGTTAAAATGAATCTGTTAGCCTTGGATGTTGCAAGTGAGGATATAAGCAAAGGGGTAGCTGTTTGTTTCTCTTGCTTTGGGATTTGGTTTAGGGAATTTGAAACTAGAGAAACAAATATCACTATTTTAATTGTTTGAAATAAAAGCAAAACACAACAATATGAATTGAGTGATTTGTTTCATTTTGTAAGAGTCCAGAGTACCTTAAGAAAAACAGGAGGAAAGAAGGGGAGAAAAATATAAAAAATAAAGGAGATAAAATTAATTTCAAAACCTACTACTACTACTACTACTACTACTACTACTACTACTACTACTTTGAATATAATAAAATATCTGTCAAGTATCTGAATATCCATGAGTATGATTGACTGCAGATGAAAAAAAAGCAAATCTGAAATTTCAGAGTTCCCAGTTGCTGTGTGTAAGTAGTTATCCACCATCTATACAGCATCAGCATGGGCCCATTACTTGATGTACAAGCCACCAGCCCTTTTAAGAGCGGTCATCCTGGTACTCATCATATAGGATCAAGTGGTTATGACAGTAGGCTGGTAGGTATGGAGAATTTTTGGGGGGTAGGATATTCACACAATGAAAAATTAAGAATTTTATTGCTGACTTTGGAGCAGAAATGAGCAGATGTTTGGGTTCATGGGTGAATGTTGTGGGCTGGGGGAGGTTTTAGAAATTTTTCCCATTACTATGTTAAGCTAGCCGGAGTGGCTCCCCTTTTAGCCATTTAAGTGCTCGAAGGAATGCCTGGGCAGGTCCTGATTTTCTTGATGGCCGAAAGTGGAGTGCTGCTTTTGTCCTTCGGCGGGTGGGAGAGACACTCGCAGCTCTCACCGGCCGAACTCGAGGAGAGAAGTTGCTTTCTCCATGTGAGATCAGGCTCCTTTGGACTGGGACCGCTAAAGCTTCCTGCTTCCTCTGAACTACGCTGAGAATGGGACGTCCACGGTGAGCAGAGTTTTTCCTCACCCTTCTCCCACCTGGGACGGCCGGTGCCGCCTCACTCCCCCTGCTCCTGCAGCAGCTGCGACTGAGAGGTTGCCCTGCCCTGCTCCATCGGAACTGTGCAGACGAGGAGGGGCATCGATGACTGAAAAAGGGACTGGGACTGAGTTCCGTTCTGTTCTGTCACTGTTTTTTTTTTTTTCATATAGCTGATGCTGTTTTTGTTCGTCTTATAAATATATCAGCAAAGAACTGTTATTCCAAACCCATACCTTTTTTCGCCTGAGAGTTCCTGAATTTCCTTTTCCTGGCAATACTGTCCCTTTAAACCAGGACAGTGAAGAAGTCTGCTGCAGGCACAGGCCCTATTGCTCTGCCATCACAGATTTGCAGCTGGTCTGACAATCAACCTGTAGGTGAAAGCTAACCAACCCATCCATTTTAAAGGTAGTTAGAGGTATTAATGAATGAGCCATGAATGAAAGCACACTTCCAACTAAATGGCTAGATTTTGCATGTGTGCATTCATACTTGCTATTATTATACTCCCAGTGTAATTGACACAATTGCATTATCAATATTTTGTTGTGATGCCTTGATGCTCTATCAAAATGCAAGGTGAAATTACTTGGGAATCTAGGTTGGTCTGTTTCTATCCAGTACTTAATTCACTTCCACGTTGTTCTTTTCATATACAGAACAGCAGGGGGAAAAGTAGTGCTACAATTATTAATTTTCCAAGACCTACAACTTACACAACATAGTTTTCTTCTGAAACTGTAAAATTACCAGGAGAAATTACAAGAGAGATGGTAAACTCTTCTGCATACACAAAAAGTAAATAGATTTAAAAGTTAATAAATTTTATTGAGGTGACTAAAGTATGCAGGAATACAAAGAATTCACTAATGGTCTTAAACACACTCTAGTTAATGTGAGTTTCACTGATGTCCAGCACTTCTTTGGTTTAGAGTATCCAGGTAAGCATCAAAGGCTGTATCTTTCTCAAAAGGTAATATATTTTGCTAGACCTTTGGATTATCCCCTTACCCCAGTCTCAAAGACCAATACCAAAAACCACTCAAGGTGGATGCTGAAGGAGAGACATACTATATACTTCTATCACAGTCCCAGATAGCTTCTATGTAGAGGCACCTCACATAGGCACAAATGGATAAACTAACACACTGGGCCAAAATTAGCAAGACTGTTTTTTGTGTTAGCTTTCAGCCTTGCTCGCTTCCTGCATATTCCTTCTCTCTCATCATCTTTCCACAGTCACCTCTACTCCATCTTCTCTGTGCTGTGCCAGTCATGAGTAGAACAGTTTCACACTGTCTGCATGGCTCTTGCAGGTGTGCGCCAGTGTGGCTGTCTTAGATAGTATTAACTGGTAGCTCATGAGAGAAAAGCTGGAGGTCTCTGTTAGACATCCAGCTTTCTCCTACTATTTTGATTGTAGCAGCAGAACAGTCAGGTTATTGAAACTCTTACATAATTTTGTTATAATTACATGATTCAGGATGCTGAGTAAGCCTTATAAGAAGAAAGTGCAGTAATTTATCAATATATTCTACTATAATCTGTTTCTTTTGTTTACTTCGTTTTGTTGCATTTCTTTCCCACCTCTTCCTTCTGCAGTCTCGTCATAGAGACGTAATTGCAGGAGGATGAATTGAAATAAGCATGTATGGTCACAGCCCTTTAAAGCTTTTATTGGCAACTGAAGGACTGCAGGTCTTCAGAGATCATGCAAATGCAAAGAATTAACTCCTGTTGAACCAGTTTCCATCACCAGATAATGTTTGTTAAATACATCAAAATTACTTTTATAATATTCTGGTATTGTATCCAGTACCTTATTTCCTGATCTTGCAAAAAATGCTGTCTCAGAGTCATGTTTTATTAAAAACAAATTATGCCCCAGTATAAAGGATAAACTTCTGTATTTGGTAGGGGCTACCTGTTTGTATTGAACATTTTATGTTATTGCTAAAGTGGGAAACATTCTCTTCCATTGACTCTTGATTTTTTGTACGTCCTTATCAAATATATAGAAGTGTGTTGTACCTGAAAGCTGTATCATGGGAGACAGGTTTATTTTTCCCCTTTTCTATAAGAGCAGGAGGCTGACAGCTGACTACTTGTGTTAAGGCACGCTTTAGCTTTGGACACTAATTAACACCTTACAGACTAGATATTAATAAAAAATATCTTGATGAACTTCTTGCAATGTATGAATTTTAATTATGAAATCTAGCTCTTATGCCACAAATAGAAAACACTGTAGAAAATATATGGAAATGTATTTTCTAGTACACTGGAAAAAAACTTAGAAAATGTGATGTTGAGACCTACAGTCCATAATTTATACTGTAATCACAAAAATTAAAAAGTAAGATGTACAGTTGCACAGTTCACTTGGCTGCACTTTTCATGTGAACAAGTAAAATCACAGTGGCTAGAGCAATTTCTGCCTCAGTAGATTAAATGGAAAGCTAAAATTCCATTCACAGGGGAAAAGGCATGGAGGCAGGCACACGTGTGCATGTGTACGTGGAAAGATACGCACGCGTATGTGTTATCAGATGTGTTACATTTTCAACTGAAGGAATGAAACAAAATTGCAAGGCTATCTTGAAGAGCAGCATGTAACTGGGTTATTTGATCTGTCTTTTCTGCCTTTATCATGAGGCAACACAGATAAAGACCTATTAAGACACTACTCCAGGCTTAATGACATCTGTGCTCTAGGAGAAAGCCCAAAATACCATCCGGTTGGCAGTATCAAAAAAGTCAACCACTCTACCAGAGGAAAGAGAGGATTGAATTTAAAGAGTTGAGATAGAGCAAAAAGGAGGAAAAGACAACGAACTTTGCAAATAAAATTGCTGTGGGTATCCTGCTGATATATTCAAGTATTCTACCAAGTGCTTTCAAAGAAATAATGAAAAATTGAATAATAATACTGCATCAGATAGACACCATAGTCACCTTCCTACTAGAATGAAATTCATAAAAGAAATCAAAATCAACCCTCAGCAGCTCAGCTAATCTTAAAACAAGAGGGTTACTTTGCTATTGCTGGCAGCCTCTGGCAAGTCAGTGCAGACAATGCTGAGTTGTGGCTGCCCTCCATGAAACCTTGTTTTCCAGCGCACACTCCACTGACAAAGGCTTCCATGTTGAAATGAAAGCCATTACATGGAAGCTAAGACCTCACTCATGGTTTATCACGGTAGCTTTTCTTCTCTCCAGGAAAAGTGATTATGGAGTGTCAATATTCATATAATAAAAACCAGAATTTCTGTTAGTTAAACCAGATAAAGTAGAATTACAAAAACAACCCTATACACTGAGGTGGAGATAAGGGAGAAAAAGTGGGGTTCTGTAGAATGACTACATGGGTTTTTGGTTTTGTGGAGTTTGGAACAAATGTTGCTGCAAGGCTGTTCTAGTCTTCAGTGGTCCTCAAACCAGCCACAGCAGCCCAGCTCTCCTATCAGATGGAAGAGCCCCAAGCTCCTAGAGAGTCACATCCATACACCAAAATCTACTAACAAACAAAGAACTCAGGCTTGCTCAGACAACGTTGTGCGTGGATTTGTGTCTTTTTAGGTGAGAAGCTGTAAGAATGAGCCAGAGTTAATGAAAGTGTGGGGAATCTTATGATGTTTTCACTTCTGTAGAAACTAAACTTCCACAATCCCGTAAATGCCTTTTTTTACCAGTGACTAATGCAGCAATTTGTAGTGCGTTGCATTTAGCCAATATGTTTAAGGAAGGAAATGTGCAGTGGTAAAGGCGCTTGACTAACCTTCCTTTTTAGATCTACTAAAAAATTTCTGTGTGACACTGAGAAAGAATTTTACTCCTCCAGCAAGACTTGCCCTGCATCTTCCAGGTATATAATTAATTTGGAATGCCAGAAGCCGAGTTTCATGAATGGTGCTATCAATAAACAGGTCAGCAATTTTTTATTAATTCAGAATATTAGGTGTGTGATTTTATGAGAAAACAAAAAAAAAAACTCCTGCCTAGCCAAAAAAAAAATATAAGCCACAGAAAAAAAAATCAAAGGAAAACAAACAACTTCTCTCCCCTACCAAACTCCCAAAAATAACATCCCAAAACCAAACCAACCAACCAAAAAAACCCCATACAACAAAATAGACATGAAGGAGAAAAAAAATGCCCTCTTTTTCTTGTTTGAAATTAGGAAACTTTTGAAAACATCTTCTTTCCAAAGTCACAGAATTGTTCCTTTTTCTTCCATCTGCTGTTTTTTCCCCTGTGATTTGTTTTTCCTTGGTTTTGTTTTATTTTGTTTTGTTGTTTTCCCCTTGTTCCCTAAGAGAAGAGAAGCTGCTTTCTCCCACTGTCTGCACTCAACAAACCTGTCTAGTTTAGTTCCTACAATCAGCTTAGTAGCAAGAGGCGTAGAAAAAGAGCTGTTTTTTCCTTCAGTTCAATGTTGATATTTCCTTCAGTGGAAATATCAAACTGCTATTACCTAAGATACTGGTTCATGTTGGAACTCCTTGAGCTATATGAATCAAAATTTTAAAATGTCAGATCTGTACTACAGGACTGTCCCTGGAGACAGAGGGGGTGACATTTGTGCTGTTGTGCTAGTATTATCTGCCTAGGAAGAGGAATATAACCAGCATCACATTTAAACGGATAAACATGATGATAACAGGATAAAACATTCCTTAACCACTGATTGCATGTACTTACTACTCCAGTCTCATCATGGCTGTCACACCAAATAAAGGAAGCCGAGAGAGAATAGTTAAAGGGAATAGCCTGTGTAAGAAGACTAGACAAATGAAAGACTGGCATCCAACTATGTCCTTCAGGAACACAAATTTTCTCCATTGACACAGGATTCTTCTCCTCCCTCTAAATACATTCTGTAACACCTACAACTTCTATAAAAGCCCCCTGCATAGGAGGATAAATCACAGCAGTCCCAGCAGCAGTGGAGCTGCAGTCTGCAGCACAAATCACAGTGGATTTCTTGAGGTAAATCTGCAAATAAAAGAGAGATGTGCTCTTATTTTCTCTTCCTAGCATTTACAATACCCAATAGCACAAATATAAGCACCTAATATTTGAAACAGAGAATCACTCAGCTGATGGAGGGATCAGAAGATAATGAAGCAGGAAAACCATTAAGTGCAAATGAGTAGAGCTTCACTGGAATTTGATAGATAATTTCACCCAACAGAAGTTATTACAAAGATACCTTGTAAGAGATCTCTGCTTAGGGTAACATACAGTTTCAGGAAGAGATTTGATTTTGTAATTTTCAGTTTAGGGGAGTATTTTTGCTACTTGAAAGGTTAAAAATATGTAGGATCAATGTCTTGGCCAACATCTGGCTCAAAGAACCAAGCAATCAAACTTGGTTCAAATCCTGTCCCGGTCTTGATAGTATTAAGTGTTTTGACAGTAATTTCTTCTTCTCCAAATTATGGATGTATTTCCCAAAGATTTAAAGCAAAATTCCCTAAAGTTTATCTGGAGGTAAACAATCAGGGAGTCAGCCAGACAGGAACAGAGAGATTTCAAAGAAGGTGAATTGGTATACTTTTATTGCACGTTTTCTTGTGATTGGGTATTCAGTCTCCACTTTGGATGAGTTTATACATGAAGCATAGAGACAGATTTTTTTTTCATATCTGTTCACCTAATGATGATCAAAGTCGTGATGTGAAAGCTCGGTTTTTTGTTCGGTTTTGTTTGTTTTTTGTGGGTTTTGTGGTGTTTGGTTTTGGTTTGTTTTATTTGTGAGAGGTTTTTTTGTTTCGTTTTTCCTGAATGACAGAGCATTCTGGGTAAAGGAAAATTGAGGGTTTCGGGTGTTTTCCTCCTCATAACTGTTAATTCATCTATATGGTGATTTGTAGAGACAAGTTTATATCTTTCTCAGTCAGCTCCAATGAACACCTTGGAGTCCTGAAGCTGTGGCTGGGCAGTTTACTTCTCCTGTCTTGAGCTGAAGTGCATCTGCAGCAACAGACAGCTCTCTTTGCCACCCTAGAAGAAATATAAGCTTTATCTCACCTATTGTCTGTTCTCTATTTTTCTACCTGCTAAAAGGAAAATAAATGGCTAGATGTAGGAAAATTTAGTGGAAAGTGCTTTATGTACGGAGTCACTGACACCGATGCAAGTATTTCAGCTGTTTGGAGGCTACACACTTAGGCAGCAACAATGTAGGTCAATGTGAAGGAAATGCTTTTTTACTGGAAGATGAAACCTTAGAAAGGAAGAGTTTGTGACATATTTTAAACTGATTTTGTCCTGTAATTAGGGTTTATTTTCAGAAATTATACAAGTTTTGATGGTAGTTATCCAAGGTAAAAGCATACAGACTAGGCAGCTGTTCAAGGAAAACCTTGTGATAGCAGCTGAAATATATGCATCCCCCAAACACTCACATTTCAACACACTCCTACGTGCTCCAGATTTTAAAGCTACCAAAATATTAGAAGACCTTTTGTGTTTTGAGAAACTCAAGTTTATAGACTATGATTAAGGAGATACATTTAAAAAATGGTTGTTAATTATTATACTTTGCATTAGTTCTTTATTGTTGGGGGGAAAAAAAGATTATCACATTATATTCACACCTGGCAAAAAAACCTGGCTACATTTCTAAGGAGAACTCCGCCGGAAGTCTGCTCTCTGACACAGTGGTAACTGCAACCACAACTGAATTCTTTCCCAGACCAGCAAATTAAATAAGTGGGCATTTAAATGTAACTAATGGATACTTTTCAGGAGATGAAAATCACTCTGCAGGCTAGCACAACTGCTAATCCTTTCCAAGCCTAGGAAAGCAGTGAACATAAATCATCCATAAGAGGCTGTGGTATACATTTACAAGACAACTGAAGGATCATGTGTAACATAAGCTTCAGCTAACCTCATTGCTTTCTCCCCTTAATGCACTGCAAAATAAAAATTACAAGATAACATTTAGCGTATAACCATTTAGAGTATAACCACTTCTTAAAATTTAAATTAGAAATGGAAAAAAAAATTATTTCAGTATTTGTTCTACAAATTAAAACAATATTCTTCATATGTTTATAACTCAATGCAGATCTTTCTTAGAACCTGATGCAGTAAATTGGTTGTTACATGGAATTTTAAGGCAAATTCAATGCCTAAGCGGTTTTGAAGGGCTAAATACTAAGAATTTATTAGTTTAATTAAATTTGTAATCTCATTATTCCAAACACACTTGAATTTGAGTGCTATGCATATATAGTACACTTGTTAAATTTTTGACATTCCTATCTTTTTTTTAGCACAGCAGATCTCTGTCCGAAACTGTGTAGGTTGCATTTGATATCTAATCTGCTAAGAATTTAATTACAGTAATTTCACGAATACAAGCCGCAGCAATTAGACAAAAATTTTGGTGGAAACCCGGAAGTGCAGCTAATATTTGGGTGCGGCTAATTTATGAACAAAAATGTGATATCTGCCCTTACCTAGTATCATACCAGTCCAGTCCCGAGCCGAAACAGTTTGAAATCCATGGTTTCCCGTTGTTCCAACGATGAACCAATCAGAGAACAGCTTATTGCCTGCCTGTGGATGGCGGCGTTACTGAGGGGTGGGCGTTGTTATCGGGGTGAGTTACCTCGGCGAGTTACCTCCGCAGTTCGATAAAAGTGCGTGATATTTCTCTGTACTTTTTAAAGTGTTTTCAGTCTTGTGCGGCTGTGGGGCTGGTTGGGTTCGCAGGGAGAGGGCTGGGGGAGCCGCTCAGCCCGCAGGGAGAGGGCTAGAGCGGCCGCTCGGCCCGCGGGGCTGCGAGGGCTACAGCGGCCGCTCCTGTGCCAGCACGGAGATGTGGCTCCGCTCGGAGCTCAGCTGCCTGCCCGCGCGGATGAGCGGCTGTTTAAAGGCAACGCGGATCCATTGGGAATACTCGCAAAATGACCACACTATTGTTCCTGTCTTTTTCGGCTTGTAAATAAAGGGTGTGTCTTTTTTCACTTGGAAACAATGTTTCCGAGGTCGGCAGTAAGCCAGTAAGCCCCGGCGATCCCGCGATTGTGTTACTAAATGACGACTTTGTGAAAGTTCGCGGCGAACTAAAGTGCGGCTAATATTCCGGGTGCGGCTTATTTATTGACAAAGACATCAATGTTGCCAACACACCGGATATGTGGCTTATACTCCGTGCGCCTTGTATTCGTGAATTTACTGTACTTAGAAAATTCTGTCCTTGATTGCAACTGTATTTCTAAAGTGGTTTAGCGTATTTTTATAGTCTTTAAATGTTAATTTCAAAATAATTTTCCTCAGCACAGCTGTTCACTTGGGAAATACAGTAGAATGGATAGTCTGTGTATAAAATCTCTCCTAGTGTTAAAGTTTTTGTTCTATTAAAAATGTTAAGGATGGCTGAGAAAGATTTTCAAACATCAGTTCTGGACCCAATTTGATTTTTGGTGAAATAGATAGGCCCAGAAGTCTAGCATATTAATTGGAAACATTCCCCAAGTGCAATATTAGGCAAAATACATAAATCTCTTCTTTATGATCTCTACTGCACTCTCCTAGCTTCCATTAGAGATATATTACAAGAGCATGCCAAGCTTCCATAACAGGGTGCATAGGGTGCATTCGTGTAAGTGGTCATCCAGCCCTGGTCACTCTGAGTCTTGCCCTGGGTAGCATTTTCTTGTGGCAGAATAAATTAAATTTTAAATATTGCAGACCTATGCATAAATCCAACATTTGAAATGTCTTTGTCCCTATGCCTTACTCAAGAAAGCCAGATCAGCCTGCAAAAGTGCTTGTTTCCTTAATGCACCAAACACCTAAAGCTTGATTTAAAAAGTAACTAAAGGTAGGATAGATAAAAGTACGTGTTACTTTACAAAGAACTAAAACTAAATGCTTTTTCTTTAAACCTTTTTCTATCCAATATTTTTATGCTTTATTGCAATAGAGTTGTAAGAAAAAAGATCATATCCATACTAAGTAAGAGAAGGCAAACGCATAGCATTCTTCCACACTGAGTGGAAAAGTGCCAAATGACATAACATTCCTTTTGCTCAGCTAAGAGTATCACAGACAGTAAATAAAAAACAAATGCATTTTCTTGAAGCCCCTGGCTGAAACTTCATCCAGAAGGGCAAGCCTTAAAGTAAACAGACAAATCAGACAGAAGAAAAAAAGTTTATTTGGCACAAAATCAAATTCACGCAAAAGCCAAGAACAGCTTGAGAGTCAATTTCATGCTAATAAGAAAATGCTATTGAAATACTAGGTTTTGTTAATGATTTTCAAAGAGGTATTTTCATATATCTCAATGTATTTGGAAGATAAGTATTATTTATCCCCATTTTACAGACAACGCAAATAAATGTCATGAAACTGTTTGTCCCAGGACACATTGCATTAAAATAGTGTTGTTCAATAGTTTCTCTTCAATGCTGCCATATACTACCCTTCCGTATGCTCCACCATGCAAAGTTCTCATCAGAAAAAAGATATTTTTTCTCCTGGGCATTTTTGAAAATCTGGGAAGTTTCTGCACTGAGCTCTCTGTTTTTTTATGAAAGGCAATTTATGCCGAGTCTATCACCATGCCAGCTATTCCAGGCAGCTGTAAACCATCCATGTGGTGTATGAGAATTATGATCCTGATACATATTCAGTGCATTTCATTGAGTACTCTGGAAATCAGATGCACTTCAGGAGTCAATTAGGACACAAGAGTAATCTGGGAACAAATCTGAGACAGTGACCTGCCTTAAGTCTTCCCAGGATCACTGGAGTTTGAAGGAGGTAATCACTGGTAAATTCAGCATGTCCTTTCCCCTCTTAGACCAGATCCACCCTTCAGAAACAATGCAACTTGGCCTCTGTTTTACCCAATATAGGTATATTTGAAAGTTTGGTTATTTCATGAAGGAGCGGTTGAAAGGTTTCTGGCAGTTGCATCACTTAAACTTATTCTTCCTTCTCTTTCCCCATCAATTTTAGTACAAAAGAGGAAGCATTTTCTAATGTGCTCTTTCATTTTTTCCCCTGGTCAGAATGTTCATCTCTTGTTGAAACACAACTGCCACATTCCTCTTTTGCAATGCTAACAGAAGAATAGTTACTCAATTAGAAACTCTCTGGAAAAAATGCCAAAGGTGTTGTAAGGTAAGGCCTCACACTCCAAAGCTACAGAATGGATTGCACAAGGGAAAACTGTCAAAAATAATTAATTTCTTCTCATGCAGTTCTTGATTATTAGCAGTCTAGCCTGTTGTTTCACTAGTGACGTCCTCAAGGGCTCTTGACAAATAGCAGATGCAAGAAGATGCCCACCTGCTCTGTACAATCAGTTAGAAACCTAAGTTTCTTCTATAAGGACTCCTTTTCAGAGATAAATATAGCAATGCATATAGCAATTTGTGAATCCCTTCTGAGCTCCTGTTCTATGTCTTTCAGCAGGTGCAAATTGCTGTCACTCAAATTATTTCCATTCCTTTTTATATTAAGATTGCAACAGGCAAGGTGATAAAAAATCAGGAATGCTTCTGGGCCAATGTCATAGCTTCAGAGTGGGTATTTGATTCATAAACCTTATTTTATCTTATGCAGAGACATCCATCTTAATTGCTATAGTTTTTTGCTGTGAAAGCATTTTGAAGAATAAAATTTGCAGGGAATCAAAACTGGTTCTAGGAGTTGGTTAATTTTTTTTACTCAAATATAAGAATATTTACTGTGCTTTAATGCCATCTGACAACTAAGCCCCAGGCAGCCACTTGCTCACTCCCTGACAAGCAGGATTGGAGAAAGAATGAGAAAAATAGAAGTAAAAACAACTCATGGGTTGAGATACAGACATATTAAGAGGCAAAGCAAAAGCTACACAAACAAATAAAGCAATGAATTTACTACCCTTTCCCAGGGGCAGGCAGGCGGTCAGTTAGTCCAAAGAAAGTAGGGCACCATCATAGATAACAGCGACTTGGGAAGACAGACGCCATCATTCTAAATGGTTCCCTTTTACTTTTTTTTCCTCCAGTTTCATGTACTGGGCATGACTCCATATGGTATGGGATATCCTTGTGGTCAGTATCAGTTGTCCTGGCTGTTTTTCTCCCAATTCCTTGTGCACCCCAAGCCTGTACACTGGTGGGGTGGGGTGAGAAATGGTATTCACATTGTGCTCAACAGTAACTAAACCATCTCTTTATTATCAGCACTGTTTTCAGCACAAATCCAAAACACAGCCCTACACTAGGCAAAGTGAATAAAATTAAGTCTACTCCACAAGTATTGAACCAGCTCAATAGTTATTATGCTAAGACCTGTTATACTGCTATAGATCTACATTACATCCAGTATAGAAAAAGGTGAACAATTCAGCAGGAACTAGCTTTTACTAAAATCATTGGAATTGTAGAAAATAATACAATTAGAGAGTTTTTGTATATTCATTGTGATATTGTCTTTATTGGCATGACCAGGTCTGCTTATGCACATGGAAAAATGTAGGAAAGCAGCAAAGATGTTTATTTAGAGAGGTAGGAACTCTGGTACTTAAATGGATATTTTTTTTAAGAGTGGAAAAGTTCTTAGAATCATAAACAACAGAATAACCTGTAGAATTGGAGCATGGAATTCCTGACTTCACACAGAGGAAACTAAAATTTAAACTGTTGTCCAAAGATGTCTGGAACACTTGGCTTGGGGCCATGACCATCTTCCTGAGAACCTTGCTCAATTGCTCGACCAATCCCTCAGTAAAGAATTTTTTCTTAATCTTCTATCTGAACTTCTGCTGCTGCAGTTTTAACTCATTGCCATGGGTTCTTTCACTGCACATCAGAGAAGAGATCAGCATCTCCCTTCCATTCATGTGGAAGCTTGTGCTGGTTTGGCACGGCTTGGTTTTTGGCAGTAGGGAGGCCACAACAGTGGATCCTGTGAGAAGCTGCTGGAAACTTCTACTATGTCCAACAGAGCGAATCCCTGATGGCCAAAATGCGCCAATGAGAGAGGCTGGTTGTTCCACCCTGGACACTGCCCCTGCCACATAGGCCAAAACGGTTACCAAATGAATTGGCTCTGAGAACTTCTCAAAGGCTCTCATGACTGCGGCCAGTTCACCTACCTGGGGCGACCCCTCCACAAACTCAACATCAGCTTCCCAATGCTGAGTCTGGGGATTTCTCCAAGTCATCACTGACTTGTGGGAAGTCCCAGACGCATCCATGAACACTGTGAGAGCTTTGAGTGGTGTACGGCTCCTTTTCTCAGGAGGAATGAGGAGGAATTCCTCATTAAACAGTTTGTGAGACAGGACGTGGACTGATATTTGTCCACTGTAGCTATCCAGAAATAACTGGAGGTTGGCATTGCTCTGGAGCAAATGCTCAAACATCTCTTTGATCAGCCTCTCAGAAGAGTTCCTTTCCTCCTCAGAAAGTTTGACCGGGAGGTGAATACATGTAAAGTCACAACCAACCAGCTCACATAGTCTCATCCTTACTTTCTGAGTCAACTGAGCTATTAGCTCTTGTGGCTTCGTGATGATCTTGGATCTTTGATGGGAGAAGAAGACCCACTCTGTGATTAAGAATGAATCTCTCTGCCCCTCAATCCATTGGAATATCAAACAATGCAGGTGTGGCAGTTTTCCCAGGACGATGAATTTGAAAGGCAGCTTGGCCTGATAATGATGAGCCTGCCTCTTGGCCAAAGTTTTCTGTGTTTTTTTGATTGCAGCTTTTTCCTCTGGGGTCAGTTCCCTGGGAGAAACCAGTTCTCTCTCCCTGCTTCAATAAATTGAAGAGGGGGTCTAGATCCTCATTGGTGAGGCTAGCCAGGGCCTGACTCAGTTCAAAGAAATACAAAGAATGCAGATCTGCTAGGATTTTGGGATTACAGTCGATTTCCAATTTCTGTGGAACAGTAGCCCGTGCAGTGATTTCCAAGCCCAGGTACTTCTAAGGTGGCATCCTTTGGACTTTATTGTCCTGCAATTGAAATCCAGCAGAGGTTAAAACTTTAACCACTGGGTCAAGTGTGTGTTGGAATATAGAGTCATCGGGGGCACAAATAAGCAAGTCATCCATGTAGTGTAAGATGATGGCCTCCCTCCTTTGCACATGCACAGGGATAGCACTGAGGCCATGTACCACTGGTAGATGGTGGGACTACACTTCACCCCTTGCGGGAGTACTTTGCAGTGGTAGTGCTTCATTGGAGCTTCTCTATTGATGGTGGGAACAGAGAAGGCGTATGGAACCTCCTCTGGTTGTAGGGGAATTTGGAAGAAACAGTCCTTGATGTCCACAACAGCCAATTGCCAGTTTCAGGGAGGCATCACTGGAGAAGGCATCCCAGGTTGGAGTGACCCCATGTCCTCAATCACTTTGTTTATTTCCCAGAGGTCGTGGAGCAACCTCCACTTGTCCTTTCCTGGTTTCTTCATTACAAAGACCGGGGAGTTCCAAGGGCTGGTTGTGTCTTCTATGTGGCCCTTGCCCAATTGCTCCTCCACAAGCTACTCAAGTGCCTTAAGCTTTGCCTTACTCAATGGTCACTGTGCTACCCATTTAGGGGGTCATCCAGCCACATTAACTTGTGGGTAGGTCGCTCCACAGTGGCCACCTCTAAAAATCCTGGGAAGTGTTAGGGATAATCAATTTGACTCCCCATTGGGACATGGTTTCTCTCCCCCATAGGGGGAACTTATAGTCTGTAACAAACGGACGGACACTAACCAATTTTCCATCTGGTCCCTCAATTTGTAGGATGCTTTTTGAGATCTTTGCCAATTTGATTCCTCATACACCTTGGATTTTGCCAGTGACAGGTTGCAAGTTCCAACGTGACAGCCACATCCTCTTGGGTATGATCATCACATCTGCCACTGTGTCAAGCACCCCATTCACATAGAGATGGTCTGATCCATGGGTTAGGTTGCATGCCAGAGAGGGTTTGTCCTGACCCACCACTTCTGCCCAGTAGACTTCAGGTGATTTTCTATCTACTGGGACTTCCACTGGAATGGGAACGGCATGGGCGAGGATTTGCCCCTTGACCAGGTAGAATGGTGGTTGAGGGCAACGTGCCAGGAGAATGAGGTGAGTTATGTCTCCCTTGATGGTTATGAGAGCCACCTCAATCTTCAGGGGTGTGTGTGCTGTGTCCAGTTCCATGTGGTATATCGTCACATCCAGTAAGTTGTTCAGGAGGTCCACTGAAATGATTGTCCAGTCAGTAGACCTTGGTACAGTAGAGCCTTTGGTAGTCACGAGCCTAAAACGGCCACGAGGCTGCCAAACCTTGTTAATCAAACATTTGACTTTTTTTTTCCTGCAGCCCCTCACCCTGTTTCCCTTCTTCCCCCTTTTTTTTTTTAAGAGAGAGGTTTTTGCCAGTGTGGAGCCCTCTGTATTTATATCTTTGCATGTAATTGTGTTAATAGCAGGTACGTGCTCTAGACTTGGTTTTTTTGTTTGTTGGTCTTCTGTTGTTGGCTTTGTGGACAGTCTCTGGTGAAGTGTCCTGGCTTTTTGCATTGGAAGTAGATGATATGTTGCAGCTGCTCTGGTGGCATCAGTTGCCTCCTTGCTCCTGGTGTTACAGCTGCAGCAGTCTTTGGGTGTGCCAGTCCCAGGTTCCTCTCATGCGCACCAAACTTCTGCTTTTCTGGCACAGGCTTCTATCATCTGTGCGACTAGGTGGTGGCTCAAGGGGAAGGCTCAGTATTACCCTGTGGCACGTTTCATTAGGACTCCTCTGACTATCTCTTTAATCAATTCTGCTTGTACCACTGGGTCTTACACTTGCCTTTCCACTTGCGTGTGAAGATAATCCACAAACTGCAAGAAATTCTCTTAGGCAAACTGTTTGATGTTAACATAACTACCCTTGACTTCAACCGTTGGTAACTGGTTAAAAGCCTTTTCTGCAACATTACAGATCTTATCCAAAACAGACTTGGACAATGCTCCAGTTTGTTTCTCAGGGCTGTGCCAATCCCCTTCACCACATAAATGTTCATAGGTAATGTCATTCCCATCACTATCTTTTGCATCATGTGAGTTTTGCTGAAGCTCTTGTAGGAGTACCTTTAGAGATCTTTTCCACATGCTCTCCCACAGATCATACGTACTCTGAGGGGGTTAACAGACACCAGAAAAGATCCTTGAAGTCAGCAGGTACCAACTCCTTTGAATTAAGGTGGCTTTCATCATTCCTTTAAAAATTTCACTGCTTCTGCCAAGCTCTCTTTGGATTTTACAAATTTCTTTTTTAACTTGGTAGGACAAAGGCTATAACTTCTCTTGCCATTTTTCCTACCAATATAAATAACAGAAGCAGCTAAGGGTATGTTTTCCTCTTCTTGGTTCTGACCACCAGAGAATGCCCCTGCGCTTCCACTCGCCTGGGATCTGAAAGGCAATCCACCAACCACACCCTGAGGTCCCAGGAGGGACTGGGTCACCCGCCCCGCCGCCAGGCCTGGGAGGCTGTCCACCCCTCCCTGCTGTGGATACTGGGCAGGGGCTCTCCTCGCTGCTCAGGAATCTAGAGGGAGAATACCCCCTTCCCCAATCCCTGCCTTGCGGGACCGAAAGGCAAGCCTTCCCCCTCCTCCACCTCCACTCCCACAGGGAACAGGGCTTGGGGTATTGCTTCCCCCACAGGGGCTGTGAGGTGGGACCTCCCCACCCCCACCAGCCTTGGAGCCTGCACGGAGGCCACCCTCCTCCCTGCTCCCACGGCAACTCGGAGGGCGTGACCGTTCTCCACCGCCCCCATTCCTGCAGCAACCAGGGGGCAGGGATGTGAAACTGGAGGAGGGGAGGGGGCGGAGCTGTATGGGTGGGAGGGGCAACCACGGGAGCCAAGATTACAACACATGGGGGCGGGGTGATGTCATGCAGGGTGGGCACTTGGAGGAGGGAGGGGGCAGGGCAGCCAAAGAGAGGAATGGGTTGTAGGAGGAGAAAGGGTTGAGAGTGGGGACGAGAGGGTAAAAAGGGTTGCAGGTTGCAGGCAGCGCGAGGGGCAGGGAGAGAGGAGGGAGAGCTCTTTCCTTCCCTCCTCTGCTGCAGCCCGGGGGAGAGACGGGAGGGCCCCGCGCCGCCATTGCCGCAGCAGGGGGAGGCAGCGGGGGACCTGGGCCGCCACTGCCACAGCTCAGGGAGGCGGCGGGGGGCTCCATCCCCGCCCGCCGCCGCGGGAGTGGGGGGAACTCCCTCCCTGCCTGCCACCATAGGGCAGCGCCGGGCCGTGGTGACTGAGCCCAGTGGCAGCGGCTGCTGGCCCCCAGTGGCCCCGTCAAGCAGCAGCGCCGGGCTGGGCCACCTGGCCCTGTCGACAGCCCCGAGCGGGCCGAGCCTGCACAGCCCGAGCCAAGCCAGTCAACCCCGCCCTGCTGCCGTTCTGTTAGTATTTGGCAACTTTGTTGCACCCGGGTCCTCGCTGCGAACGACAGAGCGGCTTATATTCGGGTGCGGCTTATTTATGGACAAAGAATGAAATATTTGCCAACACCCAGAGATGCGGCTTATACTCAGTGCGGCTTGTATTCATGAATTTAATGTAATACAGGTAACTGAACACGTGGCCGCTGCCATTGTGGATCTGTACCATGCAGTCTGCGACCCCCAGGGGATCAGCCACATGGCCAACACCATCTTGTATCTGAGCCACATGGCATCCAGGCCCCTCAGGCTTGGCTGTGCTGCTGGTACTCTGAGGAGGAGAAAGCTACCAGAGCTACCAGAACACTGTTCTTTGTGGAAAACAGCTGGGATAAAGGGATACAGGGAAGATTCTCTGACAAGCTGTGCAAAATTGTCAGAGGCAGGGTACAGGGGGAAAGACATGGGGCCAGGGAGACTGCATCTCTGCTGGGCTTCCTGCACATTTCAGGGTGGCCCATGTGTCCCCTCCAGTTCAAGGGTAGAGGTGATGCATGGAAAAGCACTCTATTACTCACAGAAATAAGTTATAAGAGTAGGTATGTATTTATTCAGCGCTGGGTGCATGGGGGATAACTCCTCCAAAAACATGCACACCTTTGGAGACCTGCGCCTCATCTTTTATTCTCTACAAACTAGGAATATACAATTCGCCTAATACATACTCATTGCCTATCCCCGCTTCATATGGAAATTAGTTTCATGCCTCTTTGCGACTGCGCATTATTCCTTTTTGGGTCGCTCTGGTGGTCTTCGGGGGTCTTCAGATGAAGTAAATAGTCTTCCTCTCAGTTTGAACTTTTCACCTTGTATTCTTGCGCATTCTCTCTTTTTAGTCCTTTGCTCATTTTCTGGACTTCGGTATCAGTTTTCTCTCCCCAGGGACGCCCTCATCCTGTGGGTCTTTGTTCTTCTATTTTAATCTGACAACTTCATCCTGCAGCTTGGCTTCTCTTCCTGTTTTGTGAGCACCATAAATTATAGCTGACACTATAGTTTTGTCAGTCCCCTTTTCAATCACAATCTTTCTAAAGATTTGATTCTTAATTCTGAATTTCTCTATTTCAGAGGGGTTTGGAGAAAGGGGAAGGGAAGTCAGGGGTCCTTGCTGCATTTGTCTGTTGTACTCTGTCTTAAGTAATTGTTTGTGAATTTGCAAGGGTATCAGGAGAAACACGCTGTTTCATCCCCATTTTCCACTTTTAATGTTAATACAGTAAATTCACGAATACAAGCCGCACTGAGTATAAGCCGCATCTCTGGGTGTTGGCAAATATTTAGGTTTTTGTCCATAGATAAGCCGCACCCGAATATAAGCCGCTCTGTCGTTCGCAGCGAGGACCCGCTTGCAATTAGTAACAGAACTGCGGGAGGGCGGGGTTTACTGGCTGAGCTAAGGCTGTGCAGGCTCGGCCCACTAGGGGCCGCTGACGGGGCCAGGTGGCCCAGCCCGGCGCTGCCGCTCGGGGCCGGCCGCCGCTGCCACTGGGCTCGGTCACCCCGGGTCGGCGCTGCCCCACGGTGGCAGGCAGGGAAGGAGCTTCCCCCGCTCCTACGGCAGCGGCGGCGGGTGGGGACAGAGCTTTCCCACACCCGTGGCGCCGGCGGCGGGTGCGGACAAAGCACCCCGCCTCCTCCCCGGGCTGCGGCAATGGCTGCGCGGGGCTCCCGTCGGCTCCCCAAGACACGGCAATGGCAGCGCGCGCTTCCACCCGCCTCCCCGGGCCACAGCAATGGCTGCGCGGGGCTCCCGTCGGCTCCCCGAGACGCAGCAATGGCGGCACGCACTTCCCCCCCCGTCCCCGGGCCGCGACAATGGCGGCGCGCCCCCCCCCCCTTCCCGGGCCGCGGCAATGGCTGCGCAGGGCTCCCGTTGGCTGCCGGAGCCGCGGCAATGGCGGCGCCCCCCGCCCCCCCCCCCCCCCCCACCCCCGTCCTCCCCGAACCGCGGCAATGGCGGCGCCCCCCCCCCCCCTTCTCCCCTGGGCTGCGGCAGAGGAGGGAAGAAGAGAGCTCTCCCGCCTCTCTCCCCGCCCCCCGTGCTGCCTGCAGGGAGCCAGGGCAACATGGTAACACTGTAACAATTGTGAAATGCCGGCTTTTACTGGCAGGTGCTTGGCTCGGCACCCTGGCTGGCACGTCTGGGGTTGTAAATGTCAGAAAATTATTCACATATTAGCTGCCCCCAAGTATTAGCCGCACTTCTGGGTTTCCACCAAAATTTTTGTCAAATTGCTGCGGCTTGTATTCATGAAATTACTGTAATTCTCCTATTTTATCCCAAAAGGAAATCGAATTTATATCTTGCATGTTAAAGTCTGAAATTTCAACAGATAACCAGGAGACAAAGTGTTTTAATAGTTTCTTAGAAACTATAACATCACCACTCAAAATTTCCTTAAGTCGGGGAAACATTCTCTTTTGCTGAGCAGAAAACTACGTGCCCATGATGTTTAAAAACAAACCTGCATGGTTAATCTACCCTCTTCCACAGTAAAAACACAAAGAAAAGCAGCTGATCCTGTCCCCCGACCCTGAGCCGGGAGAAAGGAAACACAGTGCACGTGCTGCCGGGGTTGCATCACTGCGGACCACGTGTACCACTTTCCCCTGGTCGCTTCCGGCACTGGGGAAGCCCTACCGTCCCGCTGCTGCTTTTGGGCTCCCCCTCGCCACTATGCCTGCCACAGGACTGGTTGAAGCAGGGCTGCTTATGCGAATCACCGATTTCAGCGGTGGTGCTGAGCCGCCCACGCTTTTTCCACTGTTGCCACTCCCCATGCCCATGCACTGCCGTGCCCATGCACTGCCGTACCCACACCTGTGACCATGTGCAACCTGCCCTGCGGCGCTGTTGCACATGGCTCACCGCATGGTCTAGCCGGTCCCCCCCTACTCTGCAGCAACGGCAGCTCGCGTGTAACTTCCTGTAACTGGGGGCTTTTTCAGGGTATTTTACCGTTCTCCTGCGGACTTCGGCTGTCTGTGAAGCTGCATAAGAAGTCCTCATTCCGAAGCCGACCCGCCTAGCACTGAGGCACAGAAAGCAGCTCCAAGTGACTAAGAGAGCTGAACAGTCCAAAACGCTTAATGAATCCCTAGATGGGACTCCAGCCATGCGTGGGGCTCTCTTAACTTTTTGTGAAAGCCCCACGTTTGGATGCCAACTGCAGGAATTTCCTGTGCCTCCTCTCTGGCTTCAAGGCTAGCTCAATATTAGGAGGAGGCTTGGAACCCTGCAGGAATGAGATGAAAGATCCAAAACAGGGTCTTCTTTCTGGGATAATCTGAGACTTTATTCTTGAAGGAGCCCAGGGAAAAGAGAGACCGGAGCATGGGAAGCCAGGGATTTTTCAAATCTTGGCAAGGGGTGAAGGACACAGACAATCAGGTCTGGCTGCAGGGAAAAAGGGGAGGGGGAAGGGTCAGACTGTGTGACAGACTACAGGGGTGCCCAGAGAAATAACATTTCAGTGTAAAATATAAACTAAAACAGTGAAATACAACAGCTGGCAATGTGGTGACATATTTAAGAGGAGAATCAAAACAAGGTCACAGGGTTTTTGCCTCCTGTCAGAGAAGAGAAGGAGGTGAGAACGTGTCAGGGAAGTAATACGGAGACACCAGAGTCAGTGGAGAAGGAGAGGCAGGAGGTGCTCCAGGGCTGGCCATGGTGACGAGCATGTGCCACTCAGCCCATGGGATCCACGGGGAATACAGAGATCTGCCCCAGCCCGTGGGGGAGATGCCCATGCCAGAGTGGGAGACCTGGGGGACAGAGGGCCCCTGCTTCCAGGCTGGAGCAGCCTGTCCTTGGAGGACTGCACCCTACGGAAGAGAGGGCCATGCCACAGCAGTTTTGTGAGGGATGTATGGCCATGGGGGGAGTTCATGCTGCAGTAGGTGTGGTATGGCTGCTGCTCCTGAGAGTGGGCCCATGCCAGGGAAGTTCATGGAGAGCTGTCTCCCATGAGAGGCACCCTACAGCCTCCCAGGAGAACGACTGCTCTCCTGGAGGAGAGGAAGAAAATCTTGGGGATGAACTGACCAAACCTCCATGCAATGTCTCCCTGAGCTGTTGGTGGGAAGGAGGGAGGGGCTGGGGCTAAAATGGTAATTTAAGGGCTTATTTTACTTCTCATTATCCTCCTGTGATTCTGTTAGAAATAAATTTACTTTGCAATGTATGCTGAATCTCTTTTTGCCCTTTTATCTCCTGGTCCTTATCTCACTTGTGAAGCATTAACTAATTTTTTTTTCATTTTCCTTCTCTTCTGCCCAGCTGTAGCAGGAGAGGGTGAGCAAGCAACTCTTGTAGGTATCTTGCATTGGGCCAGTATCAAACCATGACAAATGCATAAACAGAAATGAGATTACTTCTCAGACTCCTCTAAGCAGAAGAAACCTAATATCCTTAGCTGCTCCTCATGAGCCATGCTCTGTAGTCTTTTCACTACCTTTGTTGCTCTCCTTTGGACACATTCTGATACTTTTATCTCCTTACACTGTGGAGAGGAAAACTCTACACCATGTTTGAGGTGAGGACACATCAATAGTGGATAAAGTGTGACAGTAGGTTTTGATTGGTCAGCTCTATTGTGCTTAATGCACCTCAGGGTACAGCTGACCTTTTTGTGGAAATACCATTTTTATCTTTTGTCCCCATTCACCTCAGAAATGACTTTTTCTCTTTGGGGAATAAACCAAAATATTATAAGATACCACAATGGAACATACCAATGGTTGTACTCCACTTCCATTCCTGCAGGCATTGTGCTTCACATACATTCATAAGTTAGTCTGAAAATTTCTCGCCGTTTATTTACAAATCAGATCTACAGTGCTTCAAGCCAAATTTTTTGTAACACCCAGAGACAAAGCATGAAACCACCAGGAATCTTCTTATCAGTGATTGTCTGATCAGTGCCGTTCTTTATAATAAACTCAACATTTGCAAGAGCCCAGAGATTGCTGTAAATGTATGAGTGATGTGTTGCTACCAAGGGACCATTTGCTACCTGAGAAGCAGCAAAATGCTGAATTTGAAGAAGTTAATCCCACTTATATCCCAGTCCATGTGACTCAGCTGAACACATTAAATTTAGCTAGCTTCAAGACTATCAAGTAAGCCAAGGAACTTACTGCTGTTTTCCCTCTCACATGGAATCAGAAGGAGGGGGTTTTGGGGCCAGAAATCTGACTTTGTTTGGGGGGATTCCTAATACAATTTTCCTGGTCGTTCATGCCGGTTGTTTCCCCTTTACCTCCACATACTATCAGCATCCCCCACCTCCAAACTGTTGATTTCTCACTGCAAAGCAAGGAAATGGATGCTTATGAGCAGGTCCTTTTCCATTACTGGTGAGGGGGAGGTGGGGGTAGAGAAGGTCAAACACGTTTTTTCTCTGACATTACTAATAGCAGGACTAACTGAGACCTACTTTAGGTACTGGAAATATCCTCAGGTGCTGTATAACTTAGAACAATGTAAGGAAAATGATAATTTTATGTCTAGTGGTCTAGAAAAAGATAGCCCAAGTCTCCAGGTAGAGAAAAAAGTCTCTGAGATACAACTTGTATAAAAAATTGTCCTCACATTATGATGAAAAATTTCTGTCTGACCAATTGGATGACCAGACTTTTCACTGTTTGTGCTGTATTGATCTATTTAGTGACAAAAAGAGGGAATTTACAAGATCCTTTCAGCAGGATGATGTTCTGTATACATAGGCTCACTTTTTTCTACTGTTTCAGGAACAGAATAAATTTTGTGGTACTGTGCGGGCTGATATATAAACTTACCATTGCAAAAGTTGTTTACATAGATTTTTGTTTATGAAACCCAGTATAACAATTAGTATACTACACCTACTAATTAGTTTAAATTTATGACTTATCATAAGCAATTTCTTACCTTATTTATTGAGAATTCATTGTGGTTTATACATATACTTCTTTATTTAGTTCAGTTACTAAAATAATGAAATCTGTATGTAGGCATGTTTGGGCTCCTTGGGTTTAGTAGGAAAGGTAACTCTATACAAACAAAATGTAATCAAGTCTTATGAATCTTCCTTTAAGTGCTCCAAAACAGTAGCATTATTGTCTTTTGAGTATACAGTCCAAAACTTTTGACCCTCTGGGTGGTTACAACCTAAAAACTCATCACTCTTCCATAGTGATCTGTACTCTCCAAACATTTCTGAAGCCTTCACAAAGTCTTCTAGTCATCTCTCTGTGGTTCTCTCTAATAAACATGACCCAATCCTATTGGTTTTCTTCATTCACATCTTAAAATTAGTCCTACTAGCTAATTAAGGTTAATCTTACTGAGACGAGCTGATCTTCCTGGTTTTCTTTAGGAGTTAATTTATTCATTAGAAATCCAAGGCTTCCACTGAAGAATGTAGTTGTTGGAAAAGTACAGTAAATTCACGAATACAAGCCGCACGGAATATAAGCCGCACTGCTGGTGTGTTGGCAACATTGTTGCCTTTGTTAATAGATAAGCCGCACCCGGAATATTAGCCGCACTTTAGTTTGCAGCGAACTTTCACAAAGTCGTCATTTAGTAACACAATCGCGGGATTGCCAGGGCTTACTGGCTTACTGCCGACCTCGGAAACATTGTTTCCAAGTGAAAAAAGACACACCCTTTATTTACAAGCCGAAAAAGACAGGAACAATAGTGTGGTCATTTTGTGAGCATTCCCAATGGATCCGTGTTGCCTTTAAACAGCCACTTAGCCACGCAGGCAGGCAGCTGAGCTCCGAGCGGAGCCACATCTCCGTGCTGGCACAGGAGCGGCCGTTGTAGCCCTCGCAGCCTGCGGGGGGAGGGGCCATTGTAGCCCTCGCAGCCTGTGGGGGGAAGCGGCCATTGTAGCCCTCGCAGCCCGCGGGGGGGAGCGGCCGTTGTAGCCCTCGCAGCCCGCGGGGGGAGCGGCCGTTGTAGCCCTCGCAGCCCGCGGGGGGAGTGGCCGTTTTAGCCCTCGCAGCCCGCGGGGGGAAGCGGCCGTTTTAGCCCCCGCAGCCGGGCGGGGGGAGCGGCCGTTGTAGCCCTCGCAGCCGGGCGGGGGGAGCGGCCGTTGTAACCCTCGAGCCCGCGGGGGAAGGGGCCGTTGTAGCCCCCGCAGCCGGGCGGGGGGAGCGGCCGTTTTAGCCCTCGCAGCCCATGGGGGAAGCGGCCGTTTTAGCCCTCGCAGCTGGGCGGGGGGAGCGGCCGTTGTAGCCCTCGCAGCCCACGGGGGAAGCGGCCGTTTTAGCCCTCGCAGCCGGGCGGGGGGAGCGGCCGTTGTAACCCTCGCAGCCCGCGGGGGGAGGGGCCGTTGTAGCCCCCGCAGCCGGGCGGGGGGAGCGGCCGTTTTAGCCCCCGCAGCGGGGCGGGGGGAGCGGCCGTTTTAGCCCTCGCAGCCCACGGGGGAAGCGGCCGTTTTAGCCCTCGCAGCTGGGCGGGGGGAGCGGCCGTTGTAGCCCTCGCAGCCCACGGGGGGAGCGGCCGTTTTAGCCCTCGCAGCCCGCGGGGGGGAAGCGGCCGTTGCAGCCCTCGCAGCCCACGGGGGAAGCGGCCGTTGCAGCCCTCTCCCTGCGAGCCGAGTGGCCGTTCTACCCCTCTCCCTGCGGGGAGAGAGGCTCCCCCAGCCCTCTCCCTGCGAGCCCAGCCAGCCCCGTAGCCGCACAAGACTGAAAACACTTTAAAAAGTACAGAGAAATATCACACACTTTTATCGAACTGCCGAGGTAACTCGCCGAGGTAACTCACCCCGATAACAACCCCCGCCCCTCAGTAACGCCGCCATCCACAGGCAGGCAATAAGCTGTTCTCTGATTGGTTCATCGTCGGAACAACGGGAAACCATGGATTTCAGACTGTTTTGGCTCGGGACTGGACCAGCATGATACTAGGTAAGGGCAGATATCACATTTTTGTCCATAGATTAGCCGCACCGGAATATTGGCCGCATTTCCGGGTTTCCACCAAAATTTTAGTCTTCTTGCTGCGGCTTGTATTCGTGAAATTACTGTAATGTTGAATTAGGGCTTGGATACTTTATTAAAATTCAATCAAATTATTTACTGGAAATAAAATATTGGAATAATATTGTTTCATACTTGAAATAGCCCTAGTGATCTTGAAGACTAAAATAATATGTTTATGTATTACATGCAGAATAAAGTTTATTTCTACACATGGTTCCATGAAGAAATCCTGCTAAAATTAACTATCAAAGAGGGTGAGATGTGACTTTATATAGTAAACAGTGATTGAGGAAAGAAAACAGGACTCTGCATGAAGCAAATTAATTCATGTTAGAATTTCATGCTTGCAGAGAAACTAAATTGTCCATTTCCTAACCAGCACAGCTCCCTGCCATGTAAATTCTTTACTTTGTGTTTAATCTTCTATTTTTAGTATAATTTGTTTGCTTAGGAAGTCCAAATTTAAACTTCTACTTATTTTAAAATTTTCTTTTCTTCCAATTATTCTACAACAGTGTTTTTCTTTGTATTACTTTGGGGAAAGAACCATGCAGCTGTCTTAGTTCCTTTTTCTTGCCGTAGAGAATATAATTTACTCTTGTCTCCTGCTTTATTTTTTTTCTGTTTGCTTTCCATAGAAGCGATGTTTGAGACTATCCAACAAGCGCATCTATGAAACATAATGTTACTTCATCCCTTTTGTGGGATAAACATGAGAACACTGTGTAGTGGCATGTGGTGATGGCTAGTTGGTGCTACCTTCCTGAAGATTCTCCAGCAGGCAGTGATCCAGGCAGGCAGACTGACATAGAAAAACACATAAAAGCACACAGGCTTACTATAGATGAGGAAAGCTGGTGAATGAAAGGTGGGAAGGGTCTTTTGTATGGAGTTTCAATGTGGTTTATTGCAACCACACACCAAAGGAGTCCAGGAACAAAAGATGAAGAGCGTGGAAGGGTTTGGGTATAAATGAGGAGTGGAGCAGGGTATCAGGGTCAAATGGGAAGAGGGGAAAGTGGTGCACATGAGGGCCAAGAGACCAGGGAAACCAATAGGGTAACAGGGACGGAACAATGCAGCAAATTGGGGCCAATGGGGATCAGGGAAAGGGAGAACGTTTTAGGGAAAGGCCATATAGGGGAAACAGTGGGGTCTGGGCCGACAGGTCAATGGGGAAAACAGAACAAGAACACATTAACATAAAATTGTAAAGGATTGTGGGGAGAAGCCTCTTATTTCCACGATCTTAATGCCTCTTCAACAACTCAGGGTCTCTCCTTCCAGAGCATGGAGATTGTTTTTTCCCTGGCAGGTTCCAGGGCCTCCACAATATTGTATACTACTTGAAGAGTAAATCAAAACCACCAGATTTTAAACTATATATAAAACTAAAATTCAGTCAAGGACAAATCTTCAAGACTAAAGACATAAACAGATAATGAGCTAATTTAAACTTCAATTCTAACATTTTTTGTTTTTTGATTAAGTTTGGAACTGTTCTGGATCTTAAACAAGCATTTCCACATATTATTCGTACATAAAGATTGTGCCTGGAGCAATGCACTGTTATTTTCCTACATCTGACTGACTCTTTAAATATGACAGCACGAGTTCCATCCTTTCTTGTGAAATGGTAGCCACAAATGCAGACAAAAGAAGTACCCATTTACTGACAATTGAGAGAGAGACGGGGACTACTGATTTGTGATCAGAATCCAAATTTTTACTGTGAGCTACATATGCTTATATAACATTTTCAGGAAGGCTAGTATTTTTTTACTCTAAAGGAAGTCTGAGATGAACCAAAGCACTTTGGAAATGGCATCATTGTTATACTAAAAGCTAAAATACAAGCTTTCTAGTGCATGCATTTCTTTAGGTTTCTTTGTTATAAGGTGTTCTTAAACATGGAGTCAATGTCATAGTACAAATTGATATGATAATTATTTTAAATTCATAATCTAAAATCTCTGTAAAATGAGGTAATATTTCACCTGAATGAGAGATAGAAAGCCAATTATTTTATCAGAACATAATTTCTAGAATCAGGTCATAGTTAAGAGGTATGTTCTTGCTGTGTTTTGCTGAGTTGGAGCACATGTATTGTCCATGAACTTTTAATCTCAGCGCTGTTTCAAGTGTAGGAATACAATGCAGCAGAATTAGCAGATATAGTGAGGTTTCCATTATTTCAAATGCATGTCATTTTTAATTTATACCTTCTGAGAAGCACTCATCAGATTTATATCTCTGAATACAAACCCTAACAGAATCTGGCCTTGAGCCAGGACATTAAGCTTCATTTTAAAACTTTATTCACATCTAACTCTGAACAGTTCAGCTCCTTGTTGAAAATACAGTATGGAAACTGAATTATCTTGTAGCCTGGAGAGGTAGTTCATTAATACACAGATGATATATGTTGTGGGGTATCACTGGAATGTCTAATATGGAAAAAAGTCTTTGAGACTTCTATGCCTGTATCTATCTTTAACACCACATTTCCTTTAGCATTTTGTATTTCTGTTTTAAGACTCAACATTGTCATTCTGACATATGTCTGAAAAGATCTGAACCCACCAGTGGAATTTTAATTCTACTGTCTAGCTGTTGCCGAAGCTTCTAGAGATCTATCCAAATTAACATTAATAACTTGCTAAAGGCTTCCATAGTGTTTGCAGTTTGTTTTCAACTTAATTACCTCAAGCCTTCTTTCTGGGTAAGCTGTTTTAAAAGTTTTCCTTTAACTAAGAAAACTACTTTCACCTTGTTTTCCCCTTTTCTGCAGAAGAAAAATTAAAAATTCACATTCTGGACTAGTTTTCTACTTAATTCTTCTTTTGACAAGCTAACATGTGGTCAGCTCCAAATTGCTGCATTCCCATTACTCATGACATGCTGAGGGTAACTTCACCTAGTGTCTCCTTCCATTCTGACAAGTAAAAATCAAAAATATTGAGATTATTAAGTTGGTATTTAATATAGTAACAATAAATCGACAGTGATTTTGGAAGACTTCCGGTCTCAGTTCTATTTAATTCATTCACTCTTGCACATGAAAAACTTGCATATAGTATTTTCTATCTCATGAATAAAATTTTTCACTATGTCTCTAAAACACAGACTGCCCATTCTATAAGGACTTTAAGCCTATATGCCACTATCTCATATTAGCTCAAATGGTAGAAGCCTAAATGCCTTTTACATAGGCTTGTGGTGTCCCCACCATTAAAACACACTTTGGGCTCTATTAAATATACTTCTCAAGCATATCAGCCCAAACCCTTCCATCTGGAACTCATTACAGCTATTTAAACTAATTAAATTGACAAACTTGTTATGCCAGTAACATTTATAGTGCTAATTCACTATAGCAGAGAACTTCAAGATCTGTACCTGAAATGCTGCCACTCCCTGATAAAGGAACAGATTTTGGTTTAGCTTACTTTGGCACTGTTTTTGTGCCTGCTCTCTTGCACATACATGCATGCCTAAATAGAGGAACACAGTGGACAAACATGCATTGTCAGGGACTGTCTTGGGTTACAATACAGGATGTGATAAGAGGTATCTATTCTATCACCATCTGTTGAGGGTAGGAGCAATGATCCTTATTTCTGTGGGAGATATTCTGCTAATGGGCCATCCATTGAAACCAGGCAGGGCATTGTTCTTTATCTTTTCACAACCCATCCTTCATCTAGGGAGTTATTTTCTGCTACCCACTGTGTGACTGATAAAATTACTTCATCCCATTGGAAGTTGCTCCAGCCAGGGGGAAGAGCCCAACATTTCTTACTAAATAAAAACAAAGGTTTTGGGACACTAAGGTAGCCCTTTCTCCACTGGACTCCAGAGGGAAACCGGATTTCTCCACATCACCACTGGACCTTCAGAGGAAAACTGTACCTTCTACAGGACCACTGCTACAACCGAACCACATCTGTGGCTGCAAGAGGACTGCAGCCAGCATTTAATTGGACTGCTACCAACACCCTGCCTGACAGGGTGTCAGGTTGTACTCTGACTTTGTCAGGGTTTGGAGTTTGTTTCTTTGTAGTACTGTATTTCTATTTTAATTTTCTTAGTAAAGAACTGTTATTCCTAATTCCCATATCTTTGCCTGAAAGCCCCTTGATTTCAAAATTCTAATATTTTGGAGGAAGGGGGTTTACATTCCCCGTTTCAAAGAGAGGCTTCTGCCTTTCTCAGCAGACACCTGTCCTCCAAACTAGGACAGGGGTATATTGGACCAGTCAGGAATTTTATGAGGTTTGACTAGCACTGCTTATTCATTGAATTTATTTTCTGGTGATCTGTTCATGCCATTTGTATTCCAAAGTTCTTGTAACATGTTCTTGTCCTTTTGGAAGCTTAGGTCAACAGTATGAGTATTAAGTTCTGCATGGTTCCATATACTAAATGCTCATTCAGCATTTCACTAATGAAATACATGCTTCATCTTAGTGATCCAAAAATTCAACTGAATATTGTAATGCTATCAGTCTCTCCACTTAGACTTCAGCATCCTGACATTCAGCAAACACTGCTCAGAAGTACTTTGAATTATCCTGTGACAACAGTCTGCCACTAGCTGGTTTTAACCATATCTTAGAAAAATAAATGTTCTACCTGCAGGCACTGGCAGTGCATCAGATGCAGTGGGTAAAGCCTTAGGAAAAGCCAGGGAGGAAGTATCATTCTTGTGTTAATTGCAAGCTTTCTGGCTCATTAAGAAATGCTATTGTTTTAGGCATTTGCTCTTAGTCATGGGTTAAAGTGCAACACTGTATATAGCGTGTATATAGACAAGACTAAAAAGGAAGTCCCTGCTGATGAGGTGGTTTAGTATAACAATCACAAAATTTGAAAGCGAATACTTGATGTTATCTTTGATATCTTAATAAAAGATTTTCAGAATTCTGTCTCAGATTCTTCTATAGAGGTCTGCAGTATTGCCAGGATCGCATCAAGCTAAACTGTGAAATACTGAAATACGATATTTGTCTATAAAAATTGAGTTATTTCTCCAAAATCTTCCCCCCATTTGATTTTGAGAAAATACAGCACTTTGCTTTCAGAAAAGCATGCCATCTATTAAAAAAAAAAAGGTTATGAAAATACCTTTATGTATTCTAAAGCTATTGCAATCTTTTTTTGCTTTTCATTCCACTGAAAATGCTTTTATTTCCCAAAATATTGCAAAAAACATTTAAATTACAGGTATGTCCCTGAAAAGGCTGTATTTCTGTAGACAAGAAGCAATTCATAAATAACACACATTACTTTCAGTCATAGGAAAGGGAAGAAAATAGACAGTGTTATAATTATTCAATGCAGGCCTACCTTGAGTGGTATAATTCTGTTGCTGTAAATTAGATCTCCAAATCTAAAGGAGTAAATACTTTTTTTTTATTATGTTTGTACATGCTCATTCTTGAGCTAGGATGAATCACCAAAGCTATTTCATCTCTTAGTCATCCCAAGGATTGGTTTCTTTGTTATACACCAGAAAATATGAAACTCTTAGGATGTCAGAAGAAAAAACACATTCCACTTAAAAGTAATAGAGCTGACTTTATAATGACTTTACTTCAAATGCTTGGGCTGATTTATGCTGAAGAATCTTAAATATATAATACCACCACCATCCCACCCCCCGCTTCCCAATTTTATCAATATAAACTTATTCAGCAGTTCCAGAAGAATTGGAAGAGAAAGTAGTCCAAAAATGATTAAAACAGCCCAAAGGGCCCCAAAATCTTTTAGTCTTAAAAGTTAATGAGTTTATTGTAAGAGAAGATTTATTTGTTTTATTGTTCCTAAATACACCTTGAAAACATACAGCAAAAACAGTAGATGGATGTTTGAATGTTTCATTTCTGAGAAGCAATTTTTACTACTACATTACTCAACTCATCCCTTTATCTTTATTAAAACTCATCTCTGCTGTTCTTTATGTGTCTTCTAAAGTTATTATGAGATAGTTCATGTCATAAATTGCTCTCATGGCAAAAGGCAGTCTTGTTCATAATCTGAAAGTAAAAGAAGAATTTCTATGTTAATAAATTAACTCAGCCATTTTTTTTAAGACATAGATAAGTGTGAGTTTGCTAGAGAAAATTGATTCTACTACGCTATTAAGAGAGTTATCCAGCAACGTCTGTAGTGTAATTAAAATACAGAAAGCATTGAGAGACTAGATTTTGGCAAAGTAAACTCTGAAAGAAATTTCAGTCATGACCTATATAAAAACAAAACTACATATTTGTCAGCTGTTGTACTCCTAGAGAAGCAGCAGCAGCAAGATATTTTTTGCCGATGATGTTATAACTTGAATGACACAAATTTTCCTCAAGAATAATTGTAGTGGTTTTGGGTCACCAATTTGAAATTTCTTGGCTAACGTACTAATTTTATGTCACAAATTTAGCATTGACCAAATCACCAGTGCACCCACTAGAATTATTTACTCATCTCCTGCTGTGAGATAGGATTAGGAGGAATGCAAAACAGACTCAAACTTTAAAGGGTACAAAGAAAAACATTATTTCTAGAAACTATAGGGAAAAATCACAAGAATCAGAACAAAACTTTCAGAACACTTCTCGTCCCCCACAACTTGTTTTTGTGAGATGTTACGCAGTGATTAGTCTCATTCTACAAATACAGCATAAGATCAATATAAACAAAAATATTGAATTCAAAGTAAAACATGGACATGAAACACAAGAAAATGTAATGATTTCATTATATTTGTTAAAATCACTTTGCTGCGCTTTTTGGTTTTATGTATTTTTTACTTTGCCACTATAATCGTGAATTGTATCTTCTTTTTATGTATTAAGAAATGCGGGCTTGTACAAACAGAAGCAGACTCGTCACTGCTATTACTTACTTGCTAGGAGTGTAAACTGACAACATGCTCCAACCTTGTCCAGACCTGGTGGGGGCTTGTAGCCACTGCTGCTTGAGTGCTGGCTAACATGTTCAGGCTTGCTCGGACTCGTACTCCAGCACAGTGGGCATGTCACAGCTCATCAAGAAACTGTCTATAAAAGGGGCAGTAACCAAGGGTAGGATGGACATGTTGGCGGAGCACAGTTGCCATGTCCCCAGCAATCCTTGCATATTCCTTACCAACGAACTAATAAATTGCCTTATTCATTGACCTACCTGATTTTGGTGAGCAATTTATAACTTTTTCTTTCACACCAACCATGTAGAGAAACAAATCAGTCAGTTTACCATGTCTGAAATAGTCTTTCACCAATTTACTTGGGAGAGGAGACTTTTCTATTCAACCTATGGAGATTTCTACAAAAGAAGCAGTTTTCTTGCAGCCTCAATGTCACAGTGAATCAGCCCCCCAGGAGAATGGAAATCTCATCACTGTGTAAAAATCCCCTCCTCAGTTACAGTCTTCCCACAATCATTACTGAGGACTATATCAACTTACAGGCCACACTTTAAAAAATTATAACACTTCAAACAAAAGCTCTTGTAATCTTTGAAAACAGAGGTCTTTCTTCATCTCTTCCCTGAGGGGTAGCAGGGGCCTTCTACTCTCCTCTCCTCTCTATTCAAACTCATGGGATCACAGCCGTTTCAACATCTGCTTCATCTAGCACAAATGCCTCTGCTCGTATTAACAATTAGACCATTCATCCACCCCATAGTGCCTTTCTGAGTTATAGGGAAGCAAGAGTCTCTTCCATAGCTTAAAAAAAATGGAATTTCAGTCCAAAAATGAGACATCTCCATCAATCCCTTCTACCTGGTACCTGACCCTTCCTTTTGTTTTCATTCTGTTTTCTGTGCATTATCCTCATCTTGGTCCTTTTCTTTCACTCAGGAGGGAGAACAAAGTGTCTGCAAGTCTCATTCTGAGTAGTGAAAGAGTTAATGCATTGTCCAGGCAGTGGCTGGAGCTCTTGGGCTGGAGAATTTCAGGCCGCGCTGGGGACTGGGCCAAGATAGCGGAGCCCAGCGATTAACAGTGGCGGCTGCTCTGGTGGCATGACTGTTTTCTGGTGTTTGCTATATTCAATTCTATCCGAGGGCTGACGGTCTTTCCTCCCCCTGCCCAGCAGGCAAGCGGGGAGGAGGACTTTGCCGGAACGAGCGGGCCGCGCGGGCACCGTGGCGGGGCGAGCCCGGCCGCCCGGAGCTGCTGCCCCGGAGAGGGGGAGGCCCTGCGTACGGGCGGCAGGGTAGGGTTTTAATGTCGAGTAGATGTTCTGCTGAACTGCGGGCTCTCTGGCCGCGCTGCAGTGGAGGGAACTAACATCTTAGTAGCTGCGCGGGCCTCCCCTCCCCCTTTCTATCGGGGGCCGAAAACGGGTCCCGGTGGGCTTCCCGAGCCCTGCGTCACAGCCCACCCGTCCCGGGTGGCACGGAGGGGCCCAGGTCGGTGTTACCTGTTTGAGGCCGGAAAAGAAAGAGACTTTTCTCGGGGTTTTTCGTCTTTGCGTGTGTGTTTCTCAAAGGTGCATAAATTTTCTCATTGGTGTAACAATGTGTCAATATTGAAAATCAGACACCGATTGGTCCTGGTCCGGTCCAAAGGAGGCTGCCCAGGTCCTGGCAGGAAGCTATTTCAGAAATTTACACAAGCCACCACAGTAATGAAAAAACAATTATATTTAAATACAAGCAAAAATTTATGTAAAATTCATTCAACAGCCTTGCTTTTCCTTATAAGAAAGTAACAGCAATGTTTAGTGGCTGCACGTTTTCCTCTGGAACGACAGTCTGTGTGAGTCATTTATGCTACTGATGCCTTGGAGTGGCTACCTAAAAGAAACTAGACAGAGTTAAAAGAATAAAGTAGGTATTTATTAAAGGCCTTCAATACATACACCTTGAGCAGCGCAAAGGCCTCGCAGAGGCTACACCCACGATGGATGACTGTGACTTGTTTCTCAGACAGATACAAGTTTGATCTCTTTGATATAAGAGGTTAATTGTCCAATTATAGCTTGAGGTAATGAAGTCATATTCTGCCAATTTGAATCCACCCAATTCACTTTTGTTTATACTTTTCAAGGCCTGAGGCAGAAGATGTCCTTGGTTCTCAGGCCTGGAAGTATTGTTTTGTCTGACAAAAGTATGAAGGGGGTTTAGTAATATGGAGTTCAGAGTTACACATTAAAGCAATATAGGATCTGAAAAGTATAAAAGCTAAAAACTTAAGGCGTCACCATGGACACTGAAAGCCCTGACTGTCCCTGCCTGGCCCCCCTGAGGCTCTTGTCACCTGTCCTCAGCCCAGGACCCCATCTCAGTCTTACAACTGACAGCCTCTGCCCCAGCAATGCTATGGCAAAGACCTTGTCTGGCTCCCCACAGCCCTGCCCTGTTGACCCCACTGAGCTGGGCGTCACCACTGGTGTCCCCATTCGTGGGGGGTACCCAATGCCCAGGGCTGGAGCTTTCCATGGTGCCCTTTGCTCCCATCTAGGACTGTGGGACAGCTTGGTTTACTCAGCCACTCATCCGTGCCCTGGGCAAAAGAGACATATCGATGGTTTGTACCATTTAATCTTTCATTTTTGTGAGAAACAGGACAGTTGTTTGTTGTTTGTTGTTTGTTGTTGCAATATTCTTTGTCATCAGTTTTCTCTCTGCAGCGTATTAGGGTGTTACCTCATTCCGAGGCTTCCCTGCTCACTGGCAATTCTGTAGCAAGACAAGCCTGGGATGGATAACATGAACAGGATAAAAGATACAAAGAGGCTCTTTCTCCCAGGGTTTTCCTCGGTTTATTTCTTCATTGCTTCCAGGGGACAAATAGGAAGTTTCCCAAAGTCTGTGGTCTTTTCTTGGACCAGGTAAAGGGGAGGGGAAACTTGGCTTCCTGCCAGTAGGATAACAGAGGGGCATACAGGTATAGTCCATAGATTTTTACAGGGGTAACAGGAATCAAGGGACATACCATTCTTAATACATCTTGGGTACAGGGTTACAACACTAGGGGTGATGAAGACATGTCCCTATCTTCTGGAGGCTTCTCTGTGGTGCCAAAGACAGCATTTCATTTCTACAGATGGGTCAGAGTGGACAGAACTCACCTGCAGTTGTCATGGAAGGAGGACAGAAGACAAAGGAGGAGGAACTGGTGGACTGAATGACAGAAAATGGAGGTGATTTTAACTGCTGCTATTGTTCTATTTCCTAGAACACAATTAGACCATCTGTTTCTGTGAAGGGATGCTCTGCTTTACCTCTCATATCCCCATGGGTACTCTACTAGTCTTGACATCCCTTTCAGCAAGACCACTGAAGGATGCCAGATGTTTTTCTACTCCAGGCAGTTTGCTGTCTTACTTTTGGCTTCTACCCAGAGCTGCCCTGTTTTCCTGGCAATATGTTCCCATTTATCCTTTTTTTCAATGCATTCACAAAAGGTCAAACTCATAATGCTTCCCTGTGTGAGAAGCTCTCTTTAAGTGCTGTCTATTGAAAGAGGTAATCAGTTACTCACTCATCCTGGATGCATAAATAAGGACTAATTATTGAAAAACTCCCACCATATTGTATCAAAAGTAGCATGGTAAGGTAACAGAAAAGGCCTTTACTCAAAAATGTTCTCAACATTGTGCAGGGAAGAAGATAAACAAAAGTTTGACTAATCAGTGAAAGAAGTTGCAAGTTCCAAATCTCCATTACAGATGGGAAGGCAGATTATTCTGGTTTAGTCTGGAGGTGTGGTGTAGCTGTACAGTTGCTGGGCGCAGCACCTGGAGTTCTTCATGGCCGTTAGGAAAGCACCTGGGCTGAGCATGTCCCATCATGTACATCATGCAGCTGGGTAACTGGATCTAGTAACTGTGCATTGGTTTTGTTCATGTTTCATTTCTTCCTTATGCTGCTACAAAATCCTGTGTAAATGAACAATGTTTCCTGCTTTAAACAAGCCAAGAAGCTTTCTCAGTAAAAGCTCAGATCAGCAGTTCAGCAAGCGAGATATGAGGAAGCACCAGGAGGGTGCTTCTGGAGGTAGGGGTGGCAGTGGAGTAGGCAGGAAGACACAGCCCCACAGTGTTGGGGGACCAGGGACAGTAGGGAGTAGTGACAGCAGCCAGGAACACCCAGTAACACTACACAAGGATAATGAGGTAGGTCCAGGGTGAGTCACAGCTGGGTGCAGGGGCATGCATGACCAGGCATAAGAACACAGCGTTACCTGTAGGATAGCTCAAGCCAGAGACTTTATCCAGAACATGATGCAGCTCCCAGGAGAAGCAGGGACAGTGTCTCATGGGGCTTGTCATGGTTCCTGCTTTACAGCTGTGCTCCCAGCAACTTGGGAACACAACTGTGCTATGTCAAAACTGTCACGAGCACAAATGTGCTAACCCTGAGAGAAGGGATAGATGGGTGGAAGGAGGTTGCAGTGTCTGATAGTGCACTGAAGGTCAACAGTGAGTGCCAGTGTTTATCCAGGTGTTGTGCTTCAGCAATGACTAATGTGGTATGCAAGAGGTCCAATTGTGAACATATTTGTGATATTGAGAAAGATAATACCATTATTTTTGTAAATGTTTGGAATTGTGCAGGATGGATTGCTTAATGGCTGAACTTCCTGTGCAGTCTCACAGATGGCAGAAGACTGGGAGTATCAGGAGCTAAAGAGAGCAATTTGAGGAATACTAAGAAGGAAATTAAAATTAGACATAAATCTTGACAATGTATAAATTATCAAATACTGTATTATTAAATATATAAATTAAATAGTTCTTATTCCTACACCATGAGGCAGAAATAGTTAATTAAATCCTCTTCAGTTAGGATTATTGCCAATTAGTTCTTTTTCAAAAACTGAGACAATTTTTTCAGAATGTGATTCTTCTAAAGGACAGCCACTGTTATTGTGGGAGGAATTCTGCTCACCAGATCTAAAGCAGTGTCTTCTGCTCCATGTAGGGTCAAATGATTTTTCAGAGTATAAATCGTGGTGGTGGTTTCACTTCTTGTCTACATCTTCTGTATCCTTTTATTGGATAGTTTTACTGGTAGACAATAAAATGCTTTCCCTTCCACTTGACTTATGTCTGTGACTTGAAACTTTTTGCCCAGGTGCAACAAATTCTTCTGCATTTAGAATAGATGAGGCTGGTTTATATAAAAACTGTTGCACAACTGCAAGCACAACATATTCGCAAATCCAGTAATTCTGTGAGTTGTTAAAGAACCTTCTGAGAAATATTTATGCATTATGAAGCTTTCAAATGCTTCCTTGCAATGAATATGCAAAGGACAACTTACTAAATTCTATGTGTGGGAGGATATATTTTACAGAGACAATTTAATCAAATATATGATAGATAATGCAATTGCATTCCTAAAAAGAAGATATCTTCCTTCAAGAATCCCTCTTCATTGGTTTCTTCATCTTTTTACTTACTGGTCTTCAGGTTGCTCTTTAAATCTCAGTGAAATTTAAACTGAAATAAGAAACTTAGTGTCTGAATAGTCATAGTCTTAGAAAGCTATAATCAAGCTCTCTGCTTATAGATCTGTTTAATGTTTCACTGGCATATAATTTTAATGCAGAGTAGCTTCTTTACAAGGAATTCAGCCTGTCACTAGATGTTTAAATTTTCAGTGTCTGTTGTCATGGCAACATGAATCGACTCTGGTACCCACTGTGCTCAACATAAATTAATTTAAAGTCATAGTATCTTTATTTTCCTTAGATTTATTGTGTTAAAAAATAGCTATACTGGAAAGAGAGTTAAAAAGACAATAATTCTCAGCAAATTATGAGTTTTACTTGCAGCATTCAATAAATTGATCTTAATAAATAATGTATGGATGGAAAAATTTTTCCTCCATTTCTTATGGAACCACATTTTTCAAATATTAAAACTGACAGATTTTAACCATTCTTTACATTTGAATTCTTGTGTTTTTATTTATAGTTCCACTGCTTTCAAATACGCACGTTGATCTGACAAGTGAATTTTTAGGATTTCCTCTAATTTCCTGATTCTCTTTGCAGTACTGTCATGCTTCCACAAAAACTGCTAGCAAATATTTTATGTTTAATTTTATCCTAATATCCTCTATCAGAAAAAAATCTGTAAAATTCAGCTATGTATATATAAAAAATTATTTGAGAGAGCTATGCCTTGATCCCTTGGGATTCTTGTGGTTTTAAAGAGGATTAAGAGGATACATTAAATGCATGTAGTAAGAGACAGAATATTATTCCAGCAGGCATAACAAAATTATTTTTCCTCTTGATATTTGTGAAGTCAGTCATAGCCTAATCTATCCTCTAGATAAAAAAATGACCCTTGATGTATAGTATCATGTAGAGTTCCTCAGTGCAGGAGACTCTCAATGACTGTTTTGCATGACAGACATTTTAAAAAAATTCTGTGGTTTAACCTTCCTGGTACAGGTAAGTGTTACATGTTTTATTCTGTATGTTTCCTACAGTACAGTCCGCTTCTCAGAGGACTAATACTGAAACAGTTCTTTGAAAGAGTTATGTTTCAATTTTATATTATGTTGAAAAAATTATTTAACGATTTTATAAATTATGTGAACAAAATGCCATCCTTTCTAGATTAAAGAAAATGTCAAAGAAAATTCAGTTTAAGTAAAGTGGGTGTTTTGTACGTAATCAAAATGTAATTTTTTATTATTTGTCCTGGCGATACTAAAAAAAATTGTTCTGTTTGAGCAATTGTCTTCTGGATATTGAGTTTTACATAACAAAACATTTTACACTTCAATAAAACATGTTGTTCAGATTCTATTTAATTTTTGAGTGGAAAACACTGATTAGTATTTAGGGCTTTCAAAATTACTGCTGAAATTCAGATGTTAATACCTAGTTGTGTCTCTATGTGCCTAGCAATTGTAATGTTGCAATATTGATGCATACTGTAATGAGACATTTAAGAAAATATAAATCTGCTGCAGCTCTGCATGACTCATTTGCACCAGCCTCACACATTTGTTAATAATCCAGCAGAGAGAGCAAATCTCAATATAAGGTTCCTCTGGGGATTTGGGTTGCTATATTTTCTACAAAAATCTTAATGGCTGCAAACTCTCCTCATCTGCCAAACACCTCTGTTTCTTAATGAGTATGCTGTCATTCACTGTGTTAAATCTTCTCTAATGAGCTTCAAAGGAGAAAGACTCAGATCACCACTCTCATCTGTCATTTTCGAGGCAATTATGGTCTTATAACTGACATTTGTAATCTGCTTGATTCAAACTGTGTTTTTACCCCAAAAGTCAGTGAACACAGAGACATATACAGTAATTTCACGAATACAAGCCACACCATTTTGACTAAGATTTTGCTCCCAAACTGGAAATGCGGCTAATACTCAGGAGCGGCTAATATGTGAATAATTTTCTGGCATTTACAACCTCAGAAGGGCCAGCCAGAGTGCCCAGCCAAGCAGCTGCAAAGCCGGCATTTCGCGATTGTTACAAATTGTTACACTGTTGCGGCCGCGGGTGGAGCCTGGTTCCCTGCAGGCAGCATGGGGGGCGGGGAGAGAGGAGGGAGAGCTCTCTCCTTCCCTCCTCTGCCGCAACCCCGGGGGAGAGATGGGGGGGCCCCACGCCGCCGTCACCACAGCTCGGGGAGGCAGTGGGGGTCCCGTGCCGCCATGACCGTGGCTCGGGGAGGAGGCGGGGGCCCCGCACTGCCATTACCGCGGCTCAGGGAGGAGGCAGGGTACTCCATCCCCGCCTGCCACCGCGGGAGTGAGGGGGGCTCCGTCCCTGCCTGCCACCACGGGGCAGCACCAGGCCGTGGTGACCGAGCCCAGTGGCAGCGGCGACTGGCACCGAGCGGCCCTGCCGAGCAGCAGCGCCGGGCTGGGCCACCTGGCCCCATCAGCAGCCCCGAGCAGGCCGAACCTGCACAGCCCAAGCCGAGACAGTAAACCCCGCCCTGCCGCCATTCTGTTACTATTTGGCAACTTTGTTGCACGTGGGTCCTCGCTGCGAATGACAGAGCGACTTATACTTGGGTGCGGCTTATTTATGGACAAAGAATGAAATATTTGCCAACACCCAGAGATGCAGCTTATACTCAGTGCGGCTTATATTCGTGAAATTACTGTAATAACATTTACTGCTTCCTTTATGATCTGACTTCTCATGGGAAAACAAAAGAAGTGTCATCTTGAAGTTACTATGGGTTTCCTTGGTTAGTTTGTCTGATGTGCTACAATTATGTGAGCAATGCAGTCAGGAAGGCATTTAATGCCTCAGTGAGTTGAATACTCTTGGCATGGTAGTCCAAGTTCTTTCAGACATTATTTAGAAGAAGTTTTTGATCTTCTATGAAGTGAAAAAATCACCATATAAAGTATGGGGGAAAAAAATCTACAGCTCTAAAATCAATAGATATAGGCAGGAGGCAAGGAGAGGATTCCTTGCCTGTTTTAGAGTAACATGTGCAGCAATACCTTTCCTGTGTTCATGCTTGATTTCCTGTGCATTGAGATTCAGGATCTCATTTGAACTTTCTCTCCCTTAAGTAATTATCATTTATTTCAGGAGAATGCATTTTACTTTCTTCACTACAGGGTTAATTTTCCTCAGCATTCTTTCTACTCACTGAACCTTATTTTTGACATCAAGAACCCCTCGTGCCACTGGGTTATTTCCATTTTAAAGGGCTTTTGTACTGCTAGTATGATGGAAAACGTCAGAGTGCAAGTGAAAAATCAAGGCAAGTAGATTTCTGGAAATCTTGTTTCTGTCTTTTTAATAGATCATCAATAAGAAGGGAAAATATTACTTCCCATTATTTATATCTTCCAGTAATTTATGTCTTCCAAATACTGAAATTTTTTAAATTTATACTGAAAGCTATTAGAAACAGTTTCAATACTTTCAAATTGAATGACATGCATTAATAAGCATCAGTTTATTTGAATTAAAAAATTCTATATGAATCTTTATTCATGTTACACGTGGATTTCTGGCAGTAGGAACAGTTAATACAATGCAAATGGGTAAAAAACCAGGGAAGTCCCATTTTCAGTTTATATGATTTGCTGTTTACCATTAAAATTGTTAAGACATATACTAAAGATGTGAACCTGGGCCCACCACAGACTGAATTCATAACCAAATGACAAGCACTTTTCCCAAAAAGCTAGGTTCACATAGCTATTCTATCAGAGATCTGTTCAATTTAATTGGCAGCATCTAAGGTAACCAGTACAACACATCGTTTCCATAGGGAGATTGTTCCACAGTCTTGCAAACCCTCTGCACAGGAATTGTTTCTCAGCGAGGCAATTCCTGTTTCCCTTAGAGCCATATTAAAGTTTTTTCTGTTTCAGTCCTTCTGTTTAATGCCAGGCTACTGTCACTGACATTTACAGAAAATATGAAGACTCAGTGAATTTGTAGAAGGCCTAAGAGAGGTAGAGATCCATTTTTTATTCATATACTTCAGGAGAAAAATTTAATAGGTAGGAACAGATCAGCAGACCAAACTACTGCTGTCTTCTTCATCCTGGTTCTTTGTATACTTAAGAAGAGCTATTTGTTGTCTTCTCTATTGCTTTCTTTTATGGCAGTTGTAAAACTTCATTATTCAGAGAAGACGATTTAGTAATATTATCTGTAGCAATCGCCCAGATTCTTGAATACCAGGCTTTTCTATGTTTCAGTAGAGACATTGCAATACAAACAGTTATAAATCATAGGGAAGCACACAAATATTTAGCAAACTGTTGAATTCCATAGAGAACAGACTCTGGAATCTTACTAGGATGTATTTGTCACACAATTGGGTCCTTATTTACATTGAAGCCTCTTAAGCATTGGCCCTCCATAAATAACAAACCAGATCCATGTGAATAATTTGAAACAGTTAAAGCAGATGAGAAGCTGTATGCAGCTATGCTTCAAAGCTGTAGATCAGAGTTGATGACATTCAAGATATCTTCAGATCAAGTGTCAGAACCTTTAACTGCTATTTTAAGTAGAGAAGCCTCTCTTTGCAGCAAACAGCATATGGAGGAGTTTCCTTCCTGTAGGCATAGTCTGGTTAGCAGTAAAAATTGTCATTGTGATGTAGCCATACTCAATGATTCATTTTATTTTCTACCTACCTTCTTTAACAGAAACAATTAAAATAAAATTATATCCCGAGGATAAATGTCCACTCTTTGGAAACATTTACATCTCAATGTTTATGTTCATTAACTGTTTGGCTTTCTTGGCTTGCAGCAGCAGCAGAAGACTGTTATCCTGGAATATATGTGGAATATATATACAGGAATATATGATAATTACATTATCCCTTACCTTTGGACTCCAAAGGTAAATGTTGTGTTGTCCTATTTTCAAGCTGAACTGCATGAGTGATCCTGTAATTCCAAACAGCAGCTTCTGTGCATCAAAACTACTATCTGTGTCACACTTCACTATCATGGTGAATCCAATCCTTGTTTCACCCAAAGCACTGGAAATACTTTTGCCAACTTCACAAGGACAAGAACAAAATCCAACTGAGAGGAACTAAATTTGCTATCTAAATAGTGTGACTATGTTTTGCACTGGTTTCTCATTTTCATATTACTTTGGGTAGTACAGCATGTCTTGCCAGAATAGCAATCTCTCAATCTCACTCACCTACACAGAACAAAAGCATGCATTCTGCCCAGTATCTGTTTAAAAGACATATGATTGGCTTTTCTGTTTCCACTGGGACATAAACTGACTGTTATATTCTTGTCCTGTTAAATAAACCAGCTAACACAATATTGCAGATTTGGTGGTATGGGAGATCACATGATCTAAATGACGACATAATTTGTTCTGGTGCACTAGTCAAAAATAATCTTTATTTGTAATATAAATTATTCTGCTTTTTCTACATCCTATGCTAGTTATAAAATGTATTACCATTTAAGATTAAGGAAAAATATTTCCAAACAGAAAAACAATTTGCACAGTCTTTAACACTGACATATTTCAGAATAGATGCACAAATGGAGATGTTTTCCATTCAAAAATTAGGTATAAATGTCTGTTGTGGTTTAAGTGCAGCTGGCAGCTAAGCAGCACACAATGGAATGGGGAGGAAAATTGAAGTGAAGTGGAATATAAGAGTAATGATAACAATAAAAAAAGTCAAGCAATGCACAATACAATTTTACATCACCTGCTAACTGATGTCCAGGCTATCTCTGAATCTCCACCTGTGTGTTATGAATGAATTGTTATGTGTTATGTGTTACAAAGTGAAAGATACCACTGCCTGAATTAAGGTGCAAATGAGACCATGTGCTGAAGTTCAATAATACAGGCTGAATTAACAGTAAATTTGAGATAGACAGAAAAAAAGGGAAAAATCTGGTGCAGGAAAAGAAGAGAGAAATTAGCAAAAGATACTTACCACTCATGGATCCATCTTTATCCTGTTGATTCTTTTTTGCCCCAGCCTTCTTGATGTTGGGGGTGCCAGAGATGTTCTTCTGGGGTAGCACCTTTATACAGTGTGTATTCTGGGAATCCACAGGGTAGTGGTTCATACTGTTCCCACAAATTAAAGTGATACATATATGAGCAGTTGCTTCCTTTCCCACAGCTTGCCAGCGTAGTGTTATAGATAATAACCGAATTAAGCCAAATTAAATATTAAAACAGCAATTTTTATTTTTGCGACTGAAGATATGGTCTTGGGAAGCCACAAATGAAACCGGACAGCACCGAGCCCGGGATTGGTGCCGGGTGGGCACAGACGCTGATCTGACCTCTAATCGCATCAGATCCCCCTGTGTTAACAACTGCCATCCCAGGGAGCCCAGTTTTTATACAGTTTTTCTGGTTTGAGGTGAGAGTTTCCTTTGTTTCTGCTGCGGATTCTCATATTCAGATAAAATCCTTTTCTTGGTGCTGCTCTGGACAACGGTCCTTCCTGCGCGTCGATGAATCCTGATGAGGGCTGTGTCTGCTCCATATTGATGTGTAATTTTCCTTGGGAGTGCTGTTTCTCACTTACGGGAACCGAAGCTTTTGAATGTAACTTTTCCCGGTGGAGGTGATTGGATTTACGGGAACTGGCGTTGGTATGGGGGAACTTCCAGGAAGTTCCCGGCTGTCTGACATGTGGTACTTGACATATTCTTTATCAATGACCTTTTCCTGTTAGGTTGTCGAGTGGTTTCAGAATCGCTGAGCTAGGTTTGTTGATATGCCTTTGTCTATGGCTCTGGGTGCTGGTGGCAGTGGCTGAAAAGTTCTCTTATTTTATTTCTTTATTTTATACAACTTTCTTATATAATATAAACACAAATTATAACAACATATATCACAGTAGGAATATTTGTCTGGATGTGGTGCCTTGAGAGGCTACCTGGAACAGATGCTAGACAGTGTTAAAGGAATAAAGTAGATATTTATTAAAAGGCCTTCAGAGGATACATCTTGGGCAGTACAAGAGTCTGGCTGTGGCTACACCCAAGATGGACATCCGGTCACAAGTTTTCACACTTTTAAAAGTTGTAGTCCATTTACATATTAGGGTTAATTATCCAATTACAGCTCCAGGTTATGAAGTCCCATCCTCTCAGATTGCTTTCCTGAATTCACTACTGTTTATATTTTTTGGGCCTGAAGTTGCAACGGTGTCCTTGATTCTCAAACTGGAAAAGGATTGTTTTGTCTAACTAAACAATAAAGAGAACTTGCTAACACTTTATATGAAGTACAGAATCTGGAAAATGTGAAAACTGAAACTTAAGGTATCAGATGCATTAACTAGGATGTGCTAAACAAATCTCACCTTTGCCAGACCTGGAATTAGCACCTTCCTCTTGCAAATTCCTTATCTTAAATTCCTGCTGTGGTGGCTTTATCATATGGAAAGTTTCTTCTGTTGTGTTTTGAGACAGGGAAATGTACTCTTAAGTCCTTACATTACTCCCTTTCTGGGTAACTCCCCCATCTTGTGTACTGGGCATGACATTCCATGATTGGAAAATCCCTTTTGTCAGTTAGGTCACCTGTCCTGGCTTTTCTCCCTGCTGACTTCAGGGGCGGCTCCTCACTGGCAGAGAATGAGACACTAACAAGTCCTTAGCACTACTTAGCAACAGCCAAAACATCCTTGTGTAAATAACATTGTCCTCATACTGAATCCAAAACAACAGCTACTAAGAAGAAATTAACTCTTTCCCAGACGAATCCAGGACATCCTTAGCCATCAATTTCCATCTCTTATGCTATATCTGATTCTCACTTAAAATCCCCTGTCATTTGCTGAAAGAAATGTAAATTCTAGTGGTGAAATGCTGTAGTTATATGTTTGCTAAAATGTGAACAAATGTAAGAGACACATTTGCTTACTCATGCAGAGATACTTGTAAGTGCCTGGATACTCACTTAATAAATGTAATTCTGTGTTGTCATTTAGTATATAAGGTTGTCTAAATATAGGAAATATGTCCGTTAGTCTGAAAATGACACAGTTGCATTAGTCACTGGCATCAGAAACCTTCTGTATCTTCTGTCAGTCTCCTGGGTTTTCTTTTCTTCTGCTTCTCACGCTAAGCCTTGTTTTCCTCCGTAGATAGCCAAAGAATCAGCCATAAATATTCCTCTTTTGCAGTGAGAGCTATTTTATTCTCTTATCCAGGATACTGATTTTGAGGGCTTTTACTGAGATACTGTGCAGCAGACAGATCTGTTATTCGAAGTCTCTTCAGTGTTTAATCTTTAATATCTAGTTCAAGGGATGGTGCTGTATTTCAGAGCTACAGACTTCTCAAATTGAAACCAGCTTGTAGTCATTATTGCTGTTTTAGGCTTAACCTGAGATTAAACAAAGACATGGAATAATTTTAGCAATAACAACAACAATAACCACAACAATTACAAAAATAATGATGATAATAATGATGAAAAATTGTATCTGTGAACAATGAAAACGTCAATAAGGAACATGGTGCAATTCTTGGTAAACTTGGTGACAGTCCAAGAACTCCTTTCCGTTCTATGCTACCAAAGAAATACTGGCTATTATATGAGATATGCTCAGACTTCGTTAATGCAGCTGACCAGGATGAAAAAGCCAGAGTCACTGTCCCACACAGGTAAGGAGAAGGGAAGCCGAGCATCCCAGTATTATGTCATTACAAAAGCTCTAGCTATTATAAAGGATATTAATGAGATGGCATAGACTGTTCTGAAAACAGACATTGAATGTCTGCTTTCATTATTAGCAATAAAACAATCCTTCCCATCTCCCCAAAAATATGCTCCTTAAAGTCGATAAAGATATATCTAGAGGCCTTCCCTTTTAGACTGGGAGTAATGATTCTGCATCTTACTTCTCAGGTACAGATTATAGTTTTTCTATCTCTGTTACATACAGGCTGAGTGAAGACCTGCCATGGATGGTCAGTTGCTGGCAACATTTTGCAACAGTTTGGAAAGTACAGTTTGGGTGTTATGAGGGGGAAATCCCAAGTTCCAAGGTTTGGATAAACTCTGGAGTATCAACGCAATTATTTAAATCAAGAGAAACAATTTCTATTACTCCACGACTAGCTTCACTTCTCCTTTCTTTGTTTGCATTAACTTCCTTCTTCCTCAGCTTTTAACTGTTTTCTTGCTGTTACTTACATGCTTACAGCACAGATTCTGCTTTCCTAATATACCCTTCAGATAAATTACCTTTGTGACAGATGTTACTTTCAAAAACTTTCTCTTACATCTATTGCTCCTTGTCTTTGAGAGCCTAAGAAAGACACATTTAAACAAATTGTGAAGGAAAAGTGAAGAACAGTGAAGATGAAACAGAGAAACTTTTTTTAACAGAAATTTCAGAGTCCAAGAAAAAAGACAGTATTAGAAAATCTGGAACCAGATTCAAACTCCTTAGCTAAAACCACTTTTTGAAAATTGTGATGAACTTTCTGTGGAGCAGGATGGTATGTTATGACAATACCTTCTGTTCCACATTTTCCTTTGAATGTTTAGCCATATCTAGTAACTTTTCTGCTAGGGCAGTACATGTTATTGAATCAGTATAAGTCTGATACATTTCCACATCAGATTCCTCTGCTCACATCTGTATAATCAGTTTACATATAGACCTCTCAAAATATTTTATTTAACTAATAATTTTCTTCCCATTACAGTGGTAAATATAGAATTTATTTTGGAAACTTTTGCATGTTATTAGGAGAAAAAAGGCACATTTTTTTCCTTTTAATGCTTTTCTCAAACCTGTGGACTACAAAAGTAATTTTTTAGCTGAGAGTCTGTCCATTAAAAATTGATGCCATCTCGTGGCATGTAAAGAAAATACAAAAACAATCAACACACGTTCTTTGTCAAATCTTGTATAGTTTTGCACCACATTTTTTGTGCATTTTCTTTTCTTGCCTTTTCTTTACTGCTATGTCCATACCATTTTGTTACAGCTCAAAGTCTAACTCAGTTCTACAATTGTAAAATGTTTACTTTAAAACAATAGTTTAGGAAATTTTCTAAAAAAGAGCGGTTTGTAATACATATTATGGTAAAGAAAATGCTGATTTCATGAAACTAATTTAGTCTTTGACAATTTTAAGTTAAAAGGGAAATTACGGAAAAGCTCTGTTTCGTGTTGGCATCACTGTGATAAGAAAACATTTGCAGACACATAGGTTTGATACTTGGTGGAACTACTTGTCTGTGCCATTAACTGGAATTTCTAGTGCTCTTTGACTTCCAGTTTCATATCAGCATTAACGTGATAATTTTTTCCTCAGAAAGTTTCATGTCAGATTGCCATCTCATCTATGGCGTGGTTTGACCACTGTAATTTGCAGTGCTACTTAATTGCCACCATGAAATGATTTGAAACTTTTTTAGTATGTAATGAAATTGACCTTCTATCTGTGATACACAGACATCCCAAAATGGAATGTATGTCCTACTGTGTCATCACATTGTCAAAATTCCTATGTGATACTTTTATTGTCTGTGGTTTTTAGTGATATTCCTGCAATAACAAGGTACCTAGCAAAAGCGTAGGTAGTCAAATAATGTATATTTCCTTGAAGGAGTGTCTGGGAGCATATGAGACTCAGAGATACCTTATCCTAAAGTATTCTTTTTCAATAATAAATTTATGGAAAAATATCTTGTGGAGGATTGCCTACAGACTAGTTGCAAGAAGAGTACAGTAAGCCTGGCCCTTCTGGCAACAGACTTGTGACACTCTTTGTCTATGTATTTCAATCTTTTTTCTGTGTCTGTCCTTCTTTAATCCAGTTTCAACATGAAATAGCCCCTAGCCCTTTTAAAATTGTCACCTGCTGTTCCAGAGCTGTAGTAGAACAGACAAGGTCTTCATTATGTTCATTCTTTTCAAAACCTTGAGGGAATGTTGTGAGATGGGGGTGATATATAGTCCCCCTGAGCCCTATCAACATGGTGCTAATACCAGAAACTTTTCAAAGAAAATTAGTGGAAACAGCAATTCAGCCAAGGGGACCTGCTAGGAGCAAGGTAGGGACAACATTTTCATATTTCCTTCAGTCAGATCACACTTCCCTGACAATATCAACACATTCTATATCTCTTTCACAAGGCTCTTTGTGGCACAAGGACTGTCCTTTCTGTAATTTTGTGGACCACTCCATGTTTGTAAAAATCAATTGGTTTCCTTCTCTGCAAAAACAAGCAGCACAGTGTGAGAATAGGTTAGCCTCAATATCTAAACTGTGTAAATGGAAACTGAATAATGAAAGCTTGGTAGCTGGAGTATCTGCCTTGTGGGACTACAGTCACCGTGGGGGAGGAAGGAATGTATTTGACAGTTTTTCAAACTCAGGATCCAATATGCAGCCATACTGAATAGTTTTGCCTTCTTTTATGTATGGTGAAAAGAAAAATCCATGCCTTAAAGAGTTGAAAATAGTCATGACATGATAATCAATGCATCAAGTGGTTGAAGGAAAGAACAGAGATAATGTTTGCAAGAGAAAAGTTTGATTATTTCCTCATATTTGCTATGTCATGGTTCAGGGTTACAAAATCAGATAACCTCTCAAAAATTTAAGCGTGGGATACACCTTTAAATTTTGCCAGAGAAACCTACTATGTCAAGATCAATGCATCAGCCTTGTTTTAGTGACATTCGTATTCAAAGGAGGTTGGATAGAGGAAAAAAACAGATTTGAAATAGCAAATATTCTCAAAGTACAAAAACAATCTGATGACACCCTGAAAGCTTTTTAGAGGTTTTTCAATAATAGCAGGCATCTACTAAATTTGATATATTTATAAATTAAGCACTAGGTAACACACATCTAAAGGTATTGTATTGAACAAAACCCAAAACAAAATACAAATTCTGGAATACTGCAGTAACTTGCTGACAATAAGTCAGAAAACAATGAATTTTGGATGATGCCAGAACAATGGTATTGCTTCCTACAAGACAAAAGATCTCTCTCAGCAGAAAAGTGGATCACATATATTCTGCATCTGCACACAGTGAGATGTCACATGGAAGAGTAAATCATTTACATGTCCATAATCTGTTAGTATTCAATAGGAAGAGATCATTACCTCCAATTTTACAACCATGTTCTTTTTGTCACTAAAACTTTGCAAATGTAGTCTATACTCCATAAAGACAGTAAATAATGTTCATTAATGATCCCATTTGTGTCCTGGTTCACACAGTACCTTGTGGGACAAAAGTATGCAATTAGAAGGCAGAATGATGGCTGACACAAACATTCTTGGTAGAGTATGCAGAATGTGATTATTATCAAATGCTAAAATAGTGTTTTTATGAGTATTATGAAATCTTATAGCCAATAGCATAAAATAAGCAGTAAGACACAAGAAATTGGCATGGATTATGCACTATAGTTGATAATTTCAGTACAAAACAGAAACATTCAATTTAATAAAAACTTTTCCTATTTATGCTATTTATGATGAAAAGTCATCTTTTTATTTTCTGCTTTAAAGCGTATGCATACTGAGAGACTCCACATTAATAGTAAGAAATGGAAAAATTACAGTAATTTCACGATTACAAGCCACACCTGATTATAAGCTGCAGCTCTGGGTGTCAGCAATCTTTAGGTCTTTGTCCATATATAAGCTGCACCTGATTATAAGCTGCACTGTCATTCAAAGCGAGGATCCGTGCGCAACCAAGTTGCCAATTAGTAACAGAATCATGGGATTGCAGGGTTTACTGGCTTGACTCGGGGCTGGGCGGGCTCAGCCCGCTTAGGGCTGCCAACAGGGCCAGATGGCCCAGCTCAGCACTGCCGCTTGGTGGGGCTGCTTGGTGGGGCCACTCGGGGCTGGCCTCCACTGCCGCTGCCACTGCCACTGGGCTCACTTGTCCTGGCCCAGTGCTGCCCCAGGGGAGCAGGCAGGGATGGAGCCTGCCTGCTCCCACGGTAGTGTCGACAGGTGGGGATGGGGTTCGCACGCTCCCGTGGCGCTGGTAGGAGGCAGGCATGGAGCCCCCCACCTCCCCCCACCACTGCGGGGCCGGTGGGAGGGAGCCCCCACCTCTCCTCCAGGCTGCGGGGCTGGCAGGAGGGAGCCCCCCCATCTCCCCCCCGGGTTGTGGGGCCGGCAGGAGAGAGCCCCCTACCTCCCCATGCTGCCGTGGGGCTGGCAGGAGGGAGCCCCCCGCCTCCCCCCACTGCTGGCACGGAGCCTACCTCCACCCACTGCGTAACAGAATAACCAATTTGTAACAATCGTGCAATCCTGGGTTTTACTGGCAGGTGCTCGGCTTGGCACCTTGGCTGGCACTTCCGGGTTTGGAAATTTCTGAACTTTTTTTATATATTTGCCGCTCCTGAGTGTAAGACACATTTGCAGGTTGGGAGCAAAATTTTAGTCAAAATGGTACAGCTTATAATCGTGAAATTACTGTAATAGAATGAAAAGCAATTATGAAAAAAAAAATCCCCGTTAAAGTCAGTAGTGAATTGACGACTAGCTATGTTTTTCTACCAAAACTCTCCCAACAGAAATATGAAACTGTGATTAATTTTTTTGGTTTTGTAACAAATACTAATTTTTGCTAAAAATATCTTTAAATAAATTTTGTCCTGCAAAGCAAATTTCTGTTAGGGATTTTTCTTTTGTTGTCTCTAGAATCTGAAAGAAATCTGGATTGAAAGTAAAACAAAGTGGAAAGACAAACAGCTAAATGCAGCTCCAGAAATGCAATGTGTTGTGTTCTTTTTACTTTACAAAAAACTCTCCAAATTTTCTTGATGTGGTGGTTTAACCTCAGCCAGAAGACAGGCACCCACACAGCTACTCACTCATTCCTTCTCTTGCCTCATGTAACAGATAAGGGAATAGGAAAAACCAAAGCAAGAAAACTTGATGGATCAAGATAAAAAATTATTTGACAGGTGAAGGGAAGAGAAAGGTAAAACAAGTGTGACAGAACAGCAATCCTTCACCACCTCCCACATGCAGACTGATGCTCATTGCCATTCTTTGAGTGATGGACACCCCAGAATCCAAAAACATCCCCTTCTTTCTTCTGCTTCCAGTGTTCATTGCTGAGCCCGACATTAATGAGGCATTAAATATCTTTTTAGCCAGCTGGCATCAGCTATCCTGGCTGTGTCCCCTCACAGGCTCTTGCCCATTCACAGCCTGCTCACTGAGTGAGAGGAAGGCAAAATAAAAAAAAAAAGAGAAATCCTTATCACTCTTCAGTGTTCAAAAATGGCCAAAGCATTGTTTGTTACTAACTTTGTTTTAATGACAAATCCAGAGCAACAGATGTGAACAATTATATGATAAAATAATTGTTCTTAATAACATATTCCAGAATGTTGTTTGCATCATCTGCATTGTATCATGATATAATTGCATGTATCATTTAATTTTTAACTTAGATATTGATGACATTGACAACTTCAGCAGTTTTTTTTCCGAAAGTAAGGCTAAAAGCATCTTTTTCACCATATACTCCTGTCTGTGGCAGCTACATGAAAGTACAGTAACTTAATGATAATCAACCGCACCTGATTATAAGCTGAATGTCTGGGTGTCAGCAACATTTAGGTCTTCGTCAATATATAAGCTGCACCTGATTGTAAGCCACACTCTCGTTCGCAGTGAACTTTCACAAAGTTACCAATTAGTAACAGAATCACGGGATTGTGGGGTTTACTGGCAGGTGCTGACCTTGGAAACATTATTTCCAAGCGAAAAAAGATACAAACAATAGCTGCAGCAGCGTACCCTGCAAGTTTTATTAACAAGGGAAAAAGATACGAACAATAGTGTGGTCATTTTAAAAGCATTTCCAATGAATCTGCATTGCCTTTAAATAGCCACTCAGCTGGGCAGCTGCACAACCACGTGGGCGGGCAGGGAGCTGGGCAGCTGGAGAGTTGGGCAGCCACGCAGGTGGGTGGGGAGCTGGGCGGCCAGAGAGCCGAGCAGCCGCATGGGCAGGCAGGGAGCTGGGTGGCCAGAGAGCCGAGCAGCCACGCGGGCAGGTGGGGAGCTGGGCAGCTCTGTGGGCAGGCGGGGAGCCGGGAAGGCGGGGAACCGGGCGGGTGTGGAGCCATGCAGCCACACAAGACTGAAAACACTGATAAAATAGAGAACTATCACAGACTGGGATCGGCGGCGCTGCCCCGCTGCCAGGGCCGCGCGTTCTCTGGCTCGGCTCGGGACTGCTGTGGGCTCTCACTTCCAGGTTGGAAAATTTCTGAACATCATTCATATATATAAGCCACTCCAGAGTACAAACTGCACTTCCTGGTACAGACCAAAACTTTAGTCAAAATGGTGCGGCTTATAGTCGTGAAATTATAGTTTTTGTATGAGATAAGAGTTATATACAAACATGAAAAACAACTTATGTGTATTCTTCCTCAGTAAAGAGGGTGCTGCTTCTGCTATGATTCAGCTCACTTACTACCTTTCTGGACTGAGGTCTTCAAATACTAGTCTTTGCTGGACAATGCTGAGGGGTTGATACATAATGATGTAGAGTCGAACATTATCACCCAAGAGTATCAAAATGTCTGTTCAAATTGGCCTTTAACAAACTAATATTATGAGACGATATGAACAACAAGATGGAGACTTGTAGAATACTCTAAGTGTAACTGCCTACACATATTCTTTCTTAGTGCTCTCGAAAAAGGACCGTATTCTCCCAAGATTAGGTAAAGCACTAAAATCTCATGATGTCTACTGAATAGCCAACAGGTAGATGTAACTGAGTGTGATATGAGATGCTATGTCCTTACACAGATCAAGGAGACTAGAGTAAATATGCAGCTGGAGATCTCTAGCCTAACTTCATCATATTGCCATCAAATGAATAAAGCAGGAGATTTCAAGTTGATAGGCAGGTGGGAAAGATGTCTAAAGAAAGAAAGATGTAGTTCTTCTGCTTGTGATACCACCCTCCCTTATGCCAGTCTTTACAAGGCAGAGAGTTCCTGAACTCTGCAGAAGGTGACAGTCAAACTGCAATGTACATAGACCTTTCCAGTATTATATTTGCATTGTCTAAATGCATAACTTAGAATTTATTCCTAGCATTAAAGTCCATCTCTTAATAATGTAGTGACATTCCAAAGGAATGAGTGATTCTTAGTGCTTCAGTATCGAATCACTTCCTTTGACAACTGGAGTCCTATGGCAGAGTATCATAGCTGCAGTTTCTTCAGTAGTGTGCTGATCATTTTGTGCTTGATGACTCACTGTTCTTTCTAATTTTATCTTATATCTTGAAAAGGTGTTATTTAACTGAAAAAAATTAAAATATATAGTTGGGAGTCATAAATATTAAGTTAGGTTCTATTACAATACTGCAAGGTGTATATTCTGAAATATTCACCTTACCATTCTTTTCAAAATGACCCTGGTTTTAGTACATTCTAGTGCTGTCTGTGGGACCTTTTCCGCATCTATTTGAAGAAGTTCACTCACATAAAAGGAATAACAGAATTAACATAAATGTATATGTAAATATATGGCATCCTGTATTTTGCACTTCAGTTCTAAAATAATGAAATACATGTTAACAACAGACATTCCTTTTTTCAACAATTAGAATTCTTAGCAATTCAATTTTTGTTGTTTTTAAGAAAGAATATTGTAAATATAAACCTAGTATTTACACTGTGTTTTACTTTGTATATCTCTTATTAGCTCACCAATATTCAAGGTATGATCTCAAATCTAGACATGTGGAATGCATGAAGAATTCTCTTTAAGCAGACTTTTCTAGCCTATTTTTTTTATTCTGTTACCCAAATCTACCACTTAGTTATGTGAGGACTAAGAAAAATGCATAGGCATAGTTTTAGAATGTTCATATACTGATTTAAAAATCTACTAATGCCTTACTTTTCTTAAGACAGAAGGAATATACGCTAGTTATCTATTTAAAAAATATTAATTATTTTAAAAGGAATATTTTTCCATCTGGTTGGGAAGAGAAGAAGAATCAAGTGGAGCTGTTCAAATAAAGATGACAATCTCACAGTCAGTAGACACATGAGCATAAAGATAGAAGATAAATAAATGACCCTTTCCTCGCAGTTTTAGATGAAAGTAGAGCAATAGCATAACTTGGAATGAGAGCAGAGAGGATTTTATGGAAAAGATAGGGAATTTGTTTCTGTCCATGCAATGCAGACATACAGGAGGGTGATGTTGGAGCAACAAAATGAAGTACAGGTTGCTAGCTGTGGACTGAAATGCTCTTTGAAATGCTGTTTAAAATGAAACCAATTTAGCAATCCATAATTTACAGTTTCCTTTTATCCAAAAACTAACTTATCTTCCAGTGCCTTAAGTGGCTTCTCTTCTAATCCTGCTAGCAACTTAATCCTTTGAAGCAATTTACCATGGCAGTAAAGGCTCCTCAATGAATTATTGCTTAATTAAAATATCAATATTTTATTTTGCTGAAAGATTGGTAAGAAAACATAACAGCTGCATAGATGATTCTAGATTGTGAAATTTGGGTAACTTTTACAACATTTTTTGTTATTTTGTATTATTTATTTTTTTGGTTTTCATATTTTTCCTCATTTGCTACTGAAATGATTGAGTATAGAAATTCTGTTTGCGAATGGACTCCATTTTACTCACAAAAATGCAAATGCCCACATAAAAAAGTGAGATGTCCCTTGCCATGAGGCCACCTGAATTCAGATGTATATATGTCTGCAAAATATATATGTTAGTAGCAATGTAACATCTGTCAGTTGAAACAATGACAATAATGGATGCCAAATATCAAATGAAATAATGGAAATAATGACTGTAAAAGATTTGTTTTTCTGGGTACTTTATGCCAAATATCTGAACAAAACTTTCTACAAGTTTAATTTGCAGTCTTTTAATAAATACATTGCCTGAGGAGAAAACTATTGCTAGTCTCATTATAATGTCTGCCCTGGGAACTATCAAATTGAAAAGGATTCTTCCCCAAAGATGGTATTTCTATAGCTAGTCTTTCAATTCTTATGAGTAGACATAATGCTTAAAGCCCACTGGATCTGACCATGAGCTCCAAAGGATAAATTATTTCAGAAACAGCCAAATTCAGATTTTCATGTATGTTTATTTAGAGCCTTTAGAGTTTATTTATCTTTGCTAATGATGAATTCTTGGTAATACAAATTTTCCCTGTGTTTTTTGAACTCAGAGTATAAATAACTTAAACTAGCAAATGATGTAGCAAATGTCCAGCAATCCCAGTTCATTCTAAAATAATACATTAAATATGCAAATTATACACCTACGTTAAGTTTCTCCTATTTTGGACTTGAGTCATCTTATTATGTCTTGAATATGCCATTGGGCAGAGAGACAAATTGTATAAATGAAGATAGTGACATTGATGTACTCCATTGATTTACTTTACTATGTTTTATTGCCTTTAAATCTTCAGGATTTTTAATATAATAACATATTAAAATAAAAATAATAATAAAAAATATAATAAATAATAAAATACAAAATAAAAATAATATAAAAGAAAAATAATAAATTAACAATAAAAACATAATAACATAGTTCTAAAACAATGTTTCAAGCAGTGGCATTGATCTATTTATATTTACATTTCCACTTCTGTCTGCTACCCAAAGAACTCTTGTGAAATTGCACTGACTAATTTGGAGCAAAACTACTCAGTCCCACCTCCAGTTTCAAGCCAAGTGAAAGCTGAAGAGATGGAATGCAAACATGGAATGTTGAAATAGAGGGAAATTACTTCCTTGTGGCTGAAATATTTAGCTGAGCCAAATATTATATTGTATTATATTATACCTTATACTGGTATAAAGGAAGAAATTAAGCAAAATGCAGCAGTGTTCATACTTTGGGAAATCTGAAGACAGAAAGAAGAATAGTATTTTAAAAACTATTGAAGATTTTGTAGAAATGTGTAATGACTGTTTTTAGTATTGGTGAAAAGAAGTGATTTCTATTCAAGTAAAAACACAATATTTTACTGACTTAATTGCTTGTACACAAAAAGATAATCCAACAAAAGGAATAAAATCAGTATTTCTGCAAGTGTTCCTAAGTGTTGACAAGACTGACCTCAAAGCTTTGTCATGCAAAAATTAGAAGACTGCAGAGTCAGGGAACTGGCATAGTTAGAATAGAGAGCTGAAAAGCCTTGAAGGGTCAGGGAAGTAGGCAGGTATGGGTCATGATCCCATGTCTGCTGCTGATGAGAGGATTTGGTGGTCATTAAATAGTTACCATGCGTGATATCTCAGCTTCCTTCTTGGCAGCAAAAACTGCAGCCACTCTGCCCTGTAAGGACTTTGCTTTGATAAAGTAGTCATGGACAGTGTGCTGATTAACTCTTCTTTTCCTGCATTTACACCTTTATCAGCTATTACAGAAAAGTTGGTTTACTGCATTTTCAGAGATAAAGATGCTGCCAAGCTCTGGAAGGAGAAATGAGAGATGGGGGAGGCTAGTAGGAAAGAGGTGTTATGTACTTGCCCAGTGAGACCCTGGTTGATGTATGACTGGTTTAAACTCTTAGAGCACCATGCAATGACAGCTAAAGAACTAGTCTCTGCTTTTCCCTACCTGTTAACATACTTAAACACGGCTTTAAAAATATTTGTGCAGTGCTCAAAGAGACAGTGCAATAGTTTATTTATGGTAATGCCCCAGCCCTGGGCAAACAAATGGGCTAGTTTAACATGTATAAATAATTGTAAAATAAACTGCAGCAGGGGTGACTCAGAGTCTCACGGCTGCTTCTCTGTGTTTGTAGATCACAGAGAAATTAGATCATCCACTTCAAGAAGTATCACCAGCAGTGGATGTCTGCTTTTCGTGCAGCATGAATTCTGTCACAGAGGCACATTTAGCTCTCTGAATGCAACTTAACAGAAAGAGATTAATGCTAGAAAAATACAGTTTAGAAGAAAAACATTCTTTCTTTCTGAGGAATTCCTTTGTGTTTCTTGTGAAAGAGTTCCTCTGCGCTCTCCCAAAATGCAGCCAAGGGTATGGACCATCCAGTTTCATTTGAACAAGATGAATATAGCAATTTTAAATGTATTATGTTATGTGAGAGATTTCAGTCATACTTCTGATTACAAATTCCAAAAAAAAAAAAAAAAAAAAAAACTTCTAAAGTGGTGCTCTTATAGCCAGTTGAAATTCACATCCCTCACAAAAAAAAAACCCAGAAAAACCCAAACCCGAACCTGAAATCAACAACAAATAACTCTGAACTTTTAGCATTAAGGTATTAGGATAGAACAATATATGACTGATATCATTGTCGACATCAATTATCACTGTGTACAGCAGACCCTGACGTTCCGAAGATGAGTGGCAATGCTTGAAGCAGAATATTATTGGAACTTCCAGCCACTGTGTAGATTGCTTTAAAAACTGCGAAAGAAAAATTTCATTCTTTTGTTTCCTAATAAAAGTATTAGCTGCATCCAAAGCCCTGTGGACAGCAAAGGAAGGAGGGGATTCTGCCCCTCTGCCCCACTCTGGTGAGACCCCATCTGCAGAGCTGCCTCCAGCCCCGGGATGCCAGCACAGGAAGGACATGGAGCTGCTGGAGAGAGTCCATAGGATGGACACCAAGGTGATCAGAGATATGAAGCACCTCTGCTATGTGGGAAGACTGAGACAATTGGGCTTGTTCAGCCTGGAGAAGAGACAGCTTCTGGGTGACCTCATTGCAGCCTTCAGTACTTGAAGATAGCCTACAAGAAAGATGGAAATGGACTAGTTACAGGTGCATGTAGGGATAGGACAAGGGGAAAGGAAACAAGGGTTACTGAAACAGATCAGATATTAGGGAATTTTTTTTTTATTATGAGGATGATGAGGCCCTGGCACAGGTTGCCCAGAGAAGCTGTGGATGCCCCATCCCTGGAAGTGTTCAAGGCCAGATTGTATGCAACCTGGTCTAGTGAAACATGTCCCTGCCATGGCAGCAGGTTGGAACTAGATGATCTTTAAGGCCCCTTCTACTTTTAAACAGCCTTTAATTCTCTGATTCCATGAGAATGCAATAACAAGTTCCCTCTTTTTTTTGCCACAGAGAAATAATTCTTGTCACATCCATTGTTACAGTAATTTCACGACCATAAGGCGCACCGGACTATAAGGCACACCTCCGGGAGTCGGCAAATTTCACAACTTTGTATGTTATATAAGGCGCACTGGACTATAAGGTACACTTTTATTTTGCAGCGAGGATCCACTGCCAGCTCCCCACTATGGGCCGCGGCTTTGCTGGCCTGGGCATGACGGCCCTGCCTGCCCCTATAGGCTGTGGGCCCGCTGGCTGTGCTGGCCATGGCCCCGCTGGCCCCGCCTGCCCCTATTGGCTGTGGTCCCGTGGCCCCGCCTGCCCCTACTGGCTGTGGCCCTGCACCCCTGCCTGCCCCTATTGGCTGCGGTCCTGCTGGCCCCAGAGCTGTGGCCCCACCTGCACCTGCCAGCTGGGGCACTGCAGCCCCACCTGCCCCTATCAGCGTGGGGTGTGGCCGCCCTTGGCTTGGGGCTGCCCTCGGCTTGGGCCCGCCCACTTAACGGGGCTGCCTGCTCCCTCCCTCCCTGCGCGGCTTCTGCTAGCCAGGGGCTGCCCGGTCCCGCCCCACCTCGTGGCTCGGCTCACGGCTCACACTTCCAGGTTGGCAAATTTCTCAACCTTGTACATTATATAAGGCGCACCGGACTATAAGGCACATGTCTGGGTTCAGATCAAAATTTTAGTCAAAAGGTTGCGCCTTATAGTAGTGAAATTACTGTAGTTAAATTCCTTTTTTAAAAAAATCTATTTTGAAAGGTATGTTCTAATAGCATTGAAAGACATTTTAATTTTTTTAACCAATTTTTAAATTAATACCTACACTAATATGCGAACAACTGAACTCTGCCCTCCCACAGTGACATGATACAGCAACATGGTCAAACCTTCCCTCAGTGTGTGCATTAGAACAGAATCTCCCAGGCTGCTGTCACTAGCATGTACTAGACAACTTACTCTTCGTTGCTATCTCTTTTTGCTATAGAAAATTTTTTGAATCTGTGGTGAAATTGTTTTCAGAGACATGGCCTAAAAAAGCTGGAGAAACCAGTTTTAATCCTATCACCAGATTTCTGGGTCACAGGTAAGTTCTTAACACACCATTGCAGGTATAACAGGGCAGATGGCTGAAAATGGGTGTTGACCTAAGCCCTATTGACTCATAGCACAGATAGACCTGACATGTGAGCTTTCAAATTATGATGAAATCATGGCTTCATAACCGCTGCTATAATGGAATGCACTATTCACCTTCAGCCATTAGGTGTTCTTAGGCCTTCAAAAGCTAGAAATTACATTGTAATAGATAACTGAAAGGTATCTTATTCACTGAACTCCTTTCTTTCTTTCTTTTGTAAGGCAAACACACTTTTTCCATTTTGTTATTGAAGAAAATGCTCCCAAATAAATGAAATCAGAAAAAGAGAAACATAGATTCTAACATTTTCCTAAATACATTATTAAGAAACATTATTATGTTATTATGTTGAGGTCTAACTCAACATAATAATGTAATAATTATGTTTTACATAATATTTACATAGTATCGGCTAATCAAGTACTGGTTTCCAAGCAGATGAAGACCACAGAAGTAGCAGCAAGTAAGGTATTTCCAGAGTGTACCAATATTTGTAAACAACAATGCTAAACAAAGTAGTATTCAAATCAACAAATTTGAAATGTGAATTCATGCTATCACACAGAATATGGAAATTACAATAAACCCTGGCCAAATGTTTTGGTTTTCTCAGCAGTCAAATTTGAAGCCCTCTCCTGGAACTTCCAAATAGAAGACCAAGTGAAATTTCATTTAATTTTGTACACTTGAGACCTTGGGCAGCCACTCCTACTTCAAAGAATCAGTCAGTTTCTTAAATTTTTTCCAACTGATATAAGTCACATTATTTTTATCAGCTCTTCTATCTCAAAAAGTCAGACTTACAACATTTGCATTACTTTGGCAGCTTGAGACATTCCACTAAGCAGTATTCCTTGAAGTATTATTCTATAAATATTATTATGAATCTAATTTTATTTTAGTTTTTGAACAAAAATGAAATAATGGAATAATCACAGATTGCTTTCTTACAACTGTTTGATATATGTCACAATCGTATTGCTGTATTTACTAATTGAAGATAAAATCTCATTGCTACAGTATTTGATTTGAAGTTAATATTTACAACATGGAGTCCAAATTTATAGATATGTAGATTTGAAATAAAACCGATTTTATAATTTTTGTGTAAGAAATTAAGTAAAAGTGAATCAAGGAGAAATTGAAATATTTCACAGAACATTGTTACGTGAATTACGTCAATAACATATATTATAAGACATTAAAGTACTTAGCAGATAAATGTGGCTGGCCCAGTCTTCAACATAAAGAATGAATTGAGAAAGTTAAGAGTAGCACAAATACATGACAAGGATATGAATAATCTCTTCCTTTAAAACAGGTTTTTTTTTCTCCTTCCTGCTTCTTCAACCTCCCCACATATTTACAACAGAATCTGTGTCTCATAGACTCAACAGATAAGACTATTTCTGAAGGTTGAGGCCTAAATTTTGGAATGCTTAATTTGATTCTGAAACAGAGCCTGAGTCTCTGTGGAATGATTTTGGCATAGGGAGACCACTGCCTTTAAATCTTATTCAGACTACATGTTAGTATCAAACCTGTGGGGTGACTGAGCGGGTGGAAGTTTCTTTTTACACCATTGCCAATTTTTTAATTTATACTCTCTCACAAACATTTCAAACATTAACTTCATTAGTGGATTTAGTATTGGAGACCTTGCTTAAAGATTACGGCTTAAATAATAAAATGTGTAAGATCTCAATTTACATGCTGTCATACAACTTACAAAATGGGCAGATTATATTTATTTAAGAATTTAATTTTAAAATATTTCATATGTAACACAGTTTAATGTAATGCTGCCCCTGAAAAATAAATGCCATAATAAGTTATAAAAAAATCCAGAATCCATATTTTGTTTAATCCTAATCAAACAGGAGTCTATTTAAGGTACATAATTTAATATTAATTTTAATAACTGCATGTTACTTTATATTTTGTCATGGTTTATATTTATGTACTTTTTATTACAGTAATTTCACGAATACAAGCCGCACCAATTTGACCAAAAGTTTGGTGGAAACCCGGAAGTGCGGCTAATATTCGAGGGCGGCTAATACATGAACAATATTCTAAAAGCTGCCAACACGGAAGTGAGAGCCCGCGGCAACCCCAAGCCAAGCTGGAGCCCGGCCGGCCCCGGCTGAGGTGGGAAAGCCTGGCAGAGGCGGGGCCAGCAGTGTGGGGGCGGGCGGCAGAGCCTGGGCCAGCAGGGTGGGGCAGGGGGGGCGGCAGAGCCCGGGCCAGCAGGGCGGGGGAGCCCGGGCGAACTGGGGCTAGCAGTGCAGGGGAGCATGGCAGAAGCAGGAAGCCCGGCGGGTGGGGCTGCCTGGCAGCGGGGGAAGCCCAGCAGAATCGGGGCCAGCAGCGTGGGGGAGCCCGGCGGTGCGGGGGCCTGCAGTGCCGGCCAGGGCGAGCAAACACGGCGGCGGTGCAGACGGGAGGGGGCGGCCAGCGAGCCTGGCGGCGGCGGCAGCCCTGCCGGCCGGGCGAGCTAACATGGCGCAGGGCGGCCGGCGTGCCTGCCAGTGGCAGCGGCGGCTGGCCCGCTGGCAGGGTGAGTAAACACAGCACCGGGGTGGCCGGCGTGCCTGCCAGTGGCGGCGGCGGCTGGCCCACCGGCAGGGCGAGTAAACGCAGCAGCAGGGCGGCCGGCGTGCCTGCCAGCGGCGGCGGCGGCTGGCCCACCGGCAGGGCGAGTAAACGCAGCAGCAGGGCGGCCGGCGCGTCTGCCAGCGGCGGCGGCGGCTGGCCCGCCGGCAGGGCGAGTAAACGCAGCAGCGGGGCGGCCGGTGTGCCTGCCAGCGGCGGCCGGCCCGCCAGCAGGACGAACAAACGCCGTAGCGGGGCGGTGCTGACGGGAGAGGGGGGCCAGTGAGCCCGGCGGTGGCTGCAGCACCACCCGGCCGGCCCCGTCGGCAACCATGAGCGGGCTGAGCCTTCCTGGCCCCACCCCGAGCCACTAAACCCTGCTATGCCGCGATCCTGTTACTAATTGGCCAATTTGTGAAAGCTGCGCATGGATTCTCGCTACGAACGAAAGTGCGGCTAATATTCGCGGTGCGGCTTATCTATTGACAAAGACAGCAACATTGTCGAGGCACCGGAAGTGTGGCTTATACTCCGTGCGGCTTGTATTCGTGAAACTACTGTATATTATATTGTATTGTATTTTACTTGGCTTAAATCCAGAAAATTACTAATTTTTCTGTTTCCACTTAAAGAATTTGTTCCTCACATCATCTACTACTAGAGGTGCACCTGTCTTTTATCAGTATTAGCAGACAGTGACTTTTTGCCACCTCTAAAAATATTTCCTAAACAGTTTCATCTACATTTATGGAAGAATACTACAGTTATTGAGAGTTCATACAATCTTGATGGTGAATACAGACTGTAGTGTTCCTACTCACACAAGTGATTACTTGTTGGTTTTCATTTATTTAGAATGCTTTCCAATCTGTTCAATTCCTTCTTAAAGCTTTCCTTAAATGGTATAGCATGCTTCCAAAGAGAATATATTCTAAGTAGAATCAACAGTACACTTTCTTCTTGGTTGTAATCTAGTAAACTGAAAAATTTCTAAGGTCAGAATCAATTTTGAGAACTACTTCAGCCTCCTACATCTTCATGGATGTGAGATGCATGCTTGGAACAAGGAAAAGACTATTCTAGGGTTCAAATAAGATTACTAATAGCTTCTTGTTGGGGGTAAAATAATAGGATATTGACATAACAAAAAAAACTCTGTGTGTCCCCAGATGTCTGCCATTTCCATCTAAACAAGGATGTGAAAAGAATGAAGAAAAATACACAATAGTATTAAAGAAATAACCGATGGGGAAGATGCACAGCTGCTGCTATTTGATGTGAAGTAGTTCAACAAAATTAGAACAAATATTCATCATGTGAGTTCTTCCTTAATCAGGTCAACCAGAGTGTCCAGTCTCCAGACTCCTTCCTCCCATCCATCTCTCCTTCAGGTTTCCATGGATGTGCTCTGACAAGCTCTGACATGCTGTAGTTGTGCCGCCATGGATTAGGGGTCAGGGAGCTGCATGAGCAGGAGTGTGAGAACTTTGGTGAGGGGCTGTCCCTGCTTTCGCTAGAAGCTGCATCATGCCTAGGTCCTCCTGCCTGTGATGTTGATGCTCTCAGTGCCTCGCTCCCCAGAAGCTGCACAGCAGCAAGTGCTGCTGCTTGATAAAACCCGTCATGAACATACTTCCATCATGTTCACAGTCTAACAGTGATGAAGCTGTATTGTCTCCAAACTTCAACCACTGCTCACTTGTTTGCCCTCTATAGCAGCTTCTATTATCTTCAATATCCTTTTTTTTAATAACAGGTTGCAAATGTCCACCCTGTGTTTCTGATGCCAAGTGGAAAACACTATGGATTGTTTTCTCACTTTTAATATACCCACAATTATTCCTGAGATTTTGACTTTCCTCTGGTGACACACCCTAAGGCACTTCGGGTTTGAGGTCTCATATGGGGTCTGCATCCACACTTCTGCCCTTCTGCCTGTAACCTGGGGCTTCAGGGGAGGACAAGGGAGAGGCCCCTGCCCTGCCTTCCTGGCCGTGCTGTTGTCCTTTGCTCCTGGCTCCTAGTCCTTGACACAGCCAGTGCCCCTTGTTTCTCCCTGACCTCAGGTTGGGGTTTATGGTACCTGGTCTCTCAAAGAACCTACACAGTCATTGATTACTCCAAAACTCTGCCTGAGGCTGGATGTGAAATTTTGCTCCCTCAGGCCTCCTGAAATTCAGTGTCTCAGTGTGCCAGTGCTGAAATTGCCACCTGGAGAATTCAGGATGTTTATGGGTAAATTTGACTAAGCCACTCTTTAGCTGATCCTTAGCAATTGAGAGGTGATAGCAGGTAGGTTCATAGGCTGTTCTCCTGCACCCCTTTTCAAGTTGCATAGGTGAAAAGATGATAGCAGCCTCTCCCCTATCACCCAAACTGAAGCCAGCAGCTTTGGGTCTCAGAAGGTTTGTGAAAGTATAAATAGAAAACTAAAGAAAGGGCTGAACACAAGCGATTTCTGCATGTAATTTTAGCTATATACAACTTAGACTCTTAATGTTAAAACCACAGTCACTGGACTATCAATAACTTCTTGATGATTAGAGGCCTAAGACAGTATGTTTGTTTCACCTAGAAGAAATCTGAGCTTAACAAACTACAGTAATTTCACAACCATAAGGCGCACCGGCCTATAAGGCGCACCTCTTTTTTTGATGCAAAGATCTGGCTGTGCGCAACAAAGTAACTAATTAGTAATGAATCCCCGTGGAGCTTACTGGCAGGTGCTCAAATTGGAAACATTTTAACAGATTGGTGTAGCCTTTAAACGCAGTCCCAAACACCCTCCCCATGCATGGAGCCCAGCACACAGTTCAGGGCAGCCACAGCTCACACCTCGGGGTTGCTGCAGTTCAGGGCAGCTTGGGACCGTCCGTGTCTCGCGGCAGCGCGGCACTGCCCACTCCCTCTCTCCCTGTGCAGCTGCCGCTGGCCGGGGGCTGGGCGGTGCCTCTCAGCCTGCACAACCGGCAGGGGCTGGGAGCGGGGACTGGCTGCTCCTGTCCCCCCTCGCAGCTGGGTTCACGGCTCACCCTTTTTTTTTGCAGTGAGGAGCTGAGCCTCGTGCAACAAAGTAATGAATTACTGGCCGTTTGCAAACATTTTTCACAGACTGGCGTAGCCTTTAAATGCAGCCCCAGGTGCCCTCCTCGTGCCAGAGCCGGGGCTGGGGGCAGCTCCCTCCCTCCCCGCGCAGCTCCTGCCGGCTGTGGCTGCCCGCTCCGGCCCCTACTCGCGACTCGGCGCTCCTGCGGCACCGCCCTCCCATTGCAGCTCACACTTCCGGGGTGGCAAATGTCACAACTTTGTACATCATATAAGGTGCACCGGACTATAAGGTGCACTTTCGGGTTTGGGGGAAAATTTTAGTCAAAAGGGTGCGCCTTATAGTCGTGAAATTACTGTATTCAAAATTCAAGGAAGATATTCCAACTTTGATGCCATAATCTGGTGATAGCAGGAAGTGCCTGTAGATGTGTCAAAGTCCTCCCATGCCTTGCTGTTGGTGGCATGTCTCTTGACACTTCTGGTAGGTATTCTGCTGCATTTAGTGGGAAATCCTCTAATCCTTTTTTGCCCTATAGCTATTTTGTCACTGTTCAGGCTGTTAAATAGATTTACTGTAAAGTTTTGATTATTTAATCTTGTGTTGAATGCAGCCCTTTCTTTCTGCATGATTCTTTAACATCACCTACTTTAGTAACAACATAATGCAAAAAAGGGAATATTAAGTTTTTGGTAGAAGGCTGACAGTTTGGCTTATTTCTGTTTTCTCAGAGCTTCAGCTTCCCAACCAGGTCATTCTTCAGTAAATTAAGTAGCTATGACCAGGATATTTTAATTATATGATCTGAAACAGAAATCTTGGTATATACAATCTCTCAATCAAAAATAAAGAAATGGATATGTATTATTATGGTTTCTTGTGAACAACGCCTATTATATGATTCTATATAAAAATCAAATGCAATATAAATTATTGTGCTATGGACCTCTAAAGTGGTACTTGAAAATAAACCATTGAATGAAGAACAACTCTCTTTTCCAGTCAAATAAGTCACTTGAGTTTCTTTGCCAAAAAAAAACCCCAAAAATCAAACGAACAAAAAAACCACACAAAAAAACCCCAACACCAAACAAACAAAAAACAAACAAACAAAATCCCAAAACAAACAAACAAACAACAAAAACCAAAACCACTTGTCATTGTTTAACTTCATAATTTGGCTACTTTTTGTTAAGAGTTAACCTACAAAGAGTTTGAGATTTTTCTTAACTCATATCTGTTTGATATACTCCATGAATTAAATTTACCTGCTGAACCTGATGTTCAGTGGACTGCTCAGTAGGTTAATTGCTTAATTTGCTGCTAAAATGATTTTAAACTCCAGTGCAAATGTTCCATTGACTTTGAATTGTCAATTTCTCTTTTTTTTTCCATTTGCAGCTTTCAACTGATGTATATTTTTAATGTTATTTTCATTATTTTGTTGTTTTTTGGTTAAGGTAATTAATACTTGCAAAGCTTAAATTTTAAGAGTATTTTCTGTTCAAGGAAACTTTTGAAGGCTTAATTTGTTAATAGATCTTTTTGATAGAGATATTTTAGGGACAAAAAATAGGATAGAAAATAGGATATTTCCTTCAGCTTAATAATTTTCATGCACCACAGAAGAGTCTGGCTTTGATTTCTTGGCATCCTCCCTTGAAATTCATTGATAACATCCCAGTCCAGAGCCTACTCTTCTTTTCCCCAGAGAGATTCTCTGTTCCCTTCAACATTGTAGTGGGCCTTCACTTTGCACTTTTCAGGTCCATTTCTCTCTTGCTCTGGCGAGAACTGGATGCACAGCTCCAGGTGTGGTCTCACCCATGATGAGTACCTGAGGATTAAACCACTGAAGCAGATTTAACACAAAGGGGCTGTGTATTTTCACCTGCAATATGAACATTATACACAGATTAAACTCACTCCTGAGAAAGAACAAACTGTCATTATGGTAAGCATAGTATATAAGGTAGAAATTCTGTGAATGTTCCTGGTCTGTATATGCAGAATGTACTGTATATCACAAAACTTTACTAGCTGCCTGCCTCTAGAGGCCATCTGTTTGCTGATGAAACAATCAATGAAGCAGATCCAATTTAATTTAATTTTATTCAATCTGTGAACCTGGCAAAAAGAAAATATAAGAGACTTCCCAGTTTTAGAAAACACTAAAACTAGTGTTTCCAAAAAGAAATAATTCATTATTCTCTACTGATCTACTCATTAAATTCCAAGGGTAAGAAAAGTACATGGAACTTACTGTGTGAAAAATAATTTACTCTGAGTATGTTTACAGGTCAAACAACATGAAGGTTACAGAAAGCAGGTGAGGTTTGGCTGAACGTAAAAGATCATGGCATTGAGACAAAAACAGAAGAAGCCTTAAATTTCCACGTTGAGGTGTATTAGTTAGGCAGTTTGATAAATTATGGGAATAACTATAGTTATTAATTGTAGGATATCATTTAGCCCTCTTAGTATCACTAACCTAGCAATCAAACAAGCATACAATTACATGTATTTAACTTCAGGATACATTGGTTGAACTTCCCAAGAATTAAAATAGCATACCTTAAAAAAGATCATTATTCAAGAAAATACATCCTTTGTCATATATTCAAATTGGGAAAAGTTGATATTGCTTCTTTGGGTTCATACTGGTGTCACAATTAGGCACAGTCCAAAATAAAAGCTATTTTACCGTAATTTAAGTAGATACAAAACTCTAAACAAGTACTATTGTGGTGACAAAAGAATATGATTTTCCTGAGGTACAATGAGATTTGGAGGTAGCTTCAGCTAGTGAGATCCCACAGGAGAAGTATAAATAACTTTAGGTTTGCTTTTTTCACTTTAAAAGAAATTAACGTTTTCAAAAGGAGATCAAAACAGATAATTTTTATGTAAATAAGTAGAAAAACCCACATAGGCAATAAAAATGCTGGTTTTGCATTATTTCCAGAACAAGTACACCATCAGGACTGAAACAGGGTTAAGATCTTACTAATAATATAAAACAATGAAGATAGACTAGAGGAAAAAAATAACCAAAGCGTGAAATTCCTAGTTCTATAAGCCAATCAGGCAGGCTAATTTCTATTTTATTCTGACCCTCTCTGGTAACTAACATTCCTCTTCAAAACAGAGAAATATGCTTGGTAAAAGTGCTAGTTGCATCTTTAAACAGCAAAAAGTATGTAAAATTTTAAAATCAATTTTCATATCTGAAGAAAAATTCAAAGAAGATACAAAAGGAGAGTTTTCATTTGCCAAAAAAAAAAAAAAAAGTAACATTGGCTTTCATAGTGTTCTTTGCATGAATTCTGAATGAATTCTGACCTAGCCAAAAGAATAGAAAATTGTGCAGAGAGACCTAGTAAAGATGCAATAACTAAACAAGAAGGATTTTTGTTAGTGGCAAGGTGTCAGAAAAAAAAATTATGCAAGCATTTGAAGTCTGAAACATAAAGCAAAAACTGAAAAGCTGCCTGGAAATTGTGTTCGAAGGACTCCAGATAATCTGCTTTGCATCTTATTTTATAGCTGGTAGAGTCAAAGGAAATACTGTACTGACAAAATATTTTACTGAATTTCTGGGAGATAATCTTCTTGCAACGTGAAAGTGGGTCTGTGCTCCACCTGGCCTTTATGTGAGAGGAAAAAAATACTTTTGAAAAAAAATACTTCGAATATACATTTTCCCCATCTGCCTTATCTGATTGCAAAAACTCAATCACTCGAAATTCAGAGGATGGCAGTTCTGAAACTTCATGATGCAACTCTATTTCTTAAACAAAACCACATGTATTACTTAAACAAAACCACATGTATTATCTAACATTCCCATGATTGCAAGAAATGTGACCTGACATGCAACTGGACAACTATGACTTGTGAGGCTGCAGATTCAATAGCTGATCAAAAACAGTACTGTGAAGTTAGAAGGGCCACAATTTTATAATTCTTCCACAAATTTAGCAATCTTTTCTTTAAAATAGTGCCTCTAAAAGGCATTCCAGTATTAATTTTATTATATTCTTCTGTAATAAGCATCTTTATGTTTCTGCTAGAATATGACACCCCATCCCTCCTTTACACTTAGGATCAGAGAGGGACTTTCTAGTCAATCAGTTCTCATGTCTTTATCCTGGTCATGACTTGATCAAGCTCCATTTGGAATTTTAGAATTCTGTAAAGCCATTACTAGTTTGTTCCAAAAACTCACCTCTACTGAAGATTAAAAGCCTTTTAGTGTCAGAGAGAAAATCAATTTAGTCAGTTTGCTCATTTTTTCTGAAAGCTGCTGTTGTGTTTTGTCTTCTTCCTTATGGTTGCATAAGTGGTACCATGCAAGGTACCACTTACAAGTGATATAAGGTATAAGGATAGAAGTAGTACGATACATAGAGTAACACAGAAAATAAACTTTAGCAAGTACCTCTGATTGCAATACATACATACACTGTTGGTCATATTTGCCCTTTTGATAAGTATCTTTGGTCAAGGCAAATACTTCACCAAATTCACCTCACAATCTTTTATTTTTTTTTATCTGAGCACTCTAGATACTCCCCTAGAAACCACTTATATTTTGCTATTTTCAGGTAGGTTTTGTATCCAGTCTTAAATGCCAGGAGCTTAAACTTCTATAATGGCTTTAGATACTGTCTTAGAGTAAAGCAGTTTATAAAAACTGCTTAAATCTGCTGCATTTCTCTGTAAATAGATTTTTGGGGACATAACCAGCACAAAAACATGTTTTATTCTCTGTCTCTCTCTTCCTGTCCTTATAGCTTTCTCCTAAAATCTGTTCTCTACTAGCATGGTATAAATTCTCAAAAATTCAATCCAATTTCATTTCCTTGATTATTCAATTCCCTATTTAATTTCCAGATTAAACCTACACTGGACCCATATTGCTACCGTCCTCCCCAGTTTTCTTAAAAATGTTGTTGGCTTCATCTGAGCACAGTTTTTTTTCATACTAAGCTCCACTAGCTTCTCTTTTTGCCTTCCATTCTGTCACCTTCCTGTGGTGATGAAACTAAGCCACCATTTGGTAGAGTGACAACTAGTTTAGTATAACAACCAGCCTATCTGATCTGGCAGATCAAGGGAGGTTTTCATGTCTTCTTAGCAGTGTAATAATTTAGAAATTTAATGGGTTACTCTTATTATACAAGCACATAGGTACTTTAGCAAAGATCAGAATGCTATTTCAAATGGCATGTCTAACTAGGAGGATATAAAAGAAAACAAAAAAAAAAAAAGGAAACACAAAAAGAAGACTCTACTGTATTCTTCCTTTGAACAGACTGGTGTGCCAGCTGGTTTATGCATGTGCTTAGATCTCTCATGAAGCTGTTAACAGGGATACATCTTGATAGCCGCTTGAGGAAACAACATTCCGGATTGTAGCCTGAAATCATAATTAATTAGAGGGACTGGGGTCATCAGTGACCAGCTTCACTAGGAAGCAGCTTTCTGCACTCCTGTGGACTTGGAAAGGTAATTTCTGGCTGTGGGGGTGAGACAACACCGTGGTGGGACCCTGAGGTGCCTGAGGAGGAGGGTGCAGAAGAGCCAGGGAAGTCCATGGCCCTCCAGCTCTAGCCACCACACACTGCCCCTACAAGATGTTGCAGAAGCAGTAATAACAGATAATTTTCCACTTTCAACTTATCTGAATAAATAGAAACATATTCTTTGATCTAACGTACTTGTTTTCTTTTTACAGAAGAATCTCTCCATTTAGTTTCTGTATTGTTACATGAATACTGGAAAATGTATCCTTGTCTCTAAGAGATGGTTGGGAATTTAAGATCATGCCCTGGCTTTCACTTTCAAATCAAAGTCACTGCTGATGTCTCTGGTTTCAATGCTCTTTCTCTTGACTCTAAAATGTCTTGGACTCTTTAAAGGGAAAGGACTTTTCAGGACTAACTTGTACTGCCCAGAGATGAACACTAGTGGTGATAGCTCTCAGTCTGGATTCCCAGACTCTCTCCCAGTTATTCTTGTGCTGATGAGTCAAATAATTTATATTAAATGCAAACAAACTCAGACTTTCTTATGCCCTTGACAAATTCTCATGATTGATATCTGCAAGTCAATGTATTTGATGTGTTTAATGACTGGGAATTCCAGCACGTGGAAACTTTTTGAGGAGAAGAATAATTCAAAAGGATAGCATCTGCAAATGTCCGGAGTTTTTGTCGTGGGTAGATCATGTTGCCTAGAGTGGGAAAGTACTATATCTGGTGCATTTTGCAACTTTTCTCTTTTTGCAGCACTTACACGGAACATTTTAATGGGTTGGTTGTGGGGTTTTTCAGTGTTATTTTGTTTATTTGTTTGTTTGTGGTTTTTTGTTTTGGTTTGATTTTCTTCCGGCTTCTCGAAAGAAACATTCCTAATGACTGTTCTCAGCTACGTGATTTTTTGTTATTACTAACACTTCTTTTTTCCCTCAGAAAGGATATCCACACACCTGCCTGCTGTTGATGCAGGAGGATCGCCGTGTAGGGCCGGCTGCGGGGCAGGAGCGGGGCGGACCGGGGAGGGGCGGCGGAAGCGCCACCACCTGCTCGGCGGGCCCGGGCCGCCCTCGGGGCATTTAGCGGAGCGTTGGAGGCGCGTGCGGCTCGCAGCCGTGGCTGACAACGGCCTTGGGCGCCATGAATAGCGGCGGTATCGAGAACCCGGCATTCGAGACGCCTTGCTCTGGCCTCGGCCAGCGGTCCCACGCGGGCCCCGCCGGGGCAGGTGCCGGCGCCGTGGACCCCGCCGGGTGCGGCCCTTACCCCGAGGAGGGGCCCTGCGGGTGGGGCCCCTGTACCCCCCGAGCTCTGCAGCTCTGCAACAATTCCAAGGGATACTTGGCTGCTTACAGCCTGCTGGCCGTCTTCCAAGGTAAGCTGTCCCTGCTGCCCAGGGCACACGCTGTTTGCCGTCCCGGGGCTGCGGGGAACCGGGCGGGAGCCTGGGCTGGGTGGTAATCTTTTGGGTGGTGGGTAAGTAGAGAAAGGGCTCCTCTAGTGCTGTTGCTGAACAGGGACGATAATGGTTTCACTAGGGGAACACAGTACACTTGTGCCCGGGACGGGGAAGTTGCACAGTATTACTCTTTGTACTTCACTCTGTTTCTCCTTTTTTCTCTTCCCATGTACTTTATTGACCGCTACTGAGTCCACGGTCCTACCAGCTTTTTGCTTCATGCCCTTGTTAATGCTGCATCCCCATTCACCGAAGGGAAATAGGGCTTCATGTGCACACACAGGCAGAGAGTTACAAGCCACAGATTTAAATACCAGTATAAATATAAAATTTCTTACCTGCTTGCTCATTGAAACACTATCCTGGCCTGGTTGGGTGGAACTTCAGATAAATATGAAAGTAGCAAAACCGTGTGATTTAGTTTGGTGAATCCTTGTGCAGCTGTCTTCTTAAAAGTTAACTAATTATTTAAGTTGACATTGGAAGTAGTCTGAAGTTTAGCTTGCCCTAAATTTCTGTTCTTCGGCTTCAGAGATTCTTGTCCATATTTTTGGTTTTCTGTAATGACTGGTTAGGGCCTTAGCAAGTCTTAGACTTAAAAAGCAGAAATGCTGACCAAGCAAAGGAGAAGAATTACTGTCAAAAATATTTAAAAAATGAGATTTGTGAAACTTGAACAGTTGTCTGCCAAAAGAACCAAAAGGCCCATATTCATAACCTTTCAACTTCAATTAACTAGCTAGAAAAGAAGGGGTGTTTCCTGAACAATTTGCTTTAAAGCTCCTTGTTGTTACTCATAAAGGGATTTCTGTAGAGGGGTGGAAGGGAATGTTGGGTGTTCGATGTTAGAGGAGGGAGTAGCCTACACCAGAGAACAGGGTTTGAATGGATGGCTCCATTCCACCTAGAACCACACTGAGACACCTGGAATGGTAGGAGAAGAAGAGAATTGGAGGCTCTGCTTAAAGCCTAGAAGGATTTTAATGCTACTTGTGATGCTTGGAGAGTCTGTGCATGAACTAGTGTCCTAGTATGTGTTTCTGTGAACTTTTTCTGATTTTATCCCCTTCAGATTCTGATCTTGTCTTAGCTTATAGGCTTAGGGTTAGAAAAGAAGTATTTAGAAAGTTTTGGGATAAGTCTGTTGTTTCTTGCTTGATTTTGAAAGGTCATGCTACATCTGGTAGGATCAGAAGATGACTACTGTTGCAGTTGTTCTGCCAAATTTGTTTTCTTCACAAAAAAAAAAAAAAACAAAAAAAACAAAAAAACCAGGAGGGATGGAAGAACTTCTTACATAATTAGATTTCAATAGTAGTTGAGTAGTAAAAGACTTTTAGAATACACATATAAATTTTTGAATGGCATAAGAATATGAATAGGCAATTAAAAATGTCCTGTATAGGACACTGAAAAGATTGTTGGACTAAACAAAGTGTCTTGAATATTTCTAACATGTCTAAATGTCTTAAAACCAATAATTCTGTTCTGATCGGGTTGTTGAGCTGAATAAGAAGCTCAGCATACTTTAAAATCTTGGTTGTAGTCTGGATAGGTTCCCAATTGTAAAAACAACTTGTATCATGGCAATCTCTGTCCCTGTAGGACAGCTTCCCCCTCTGTTATCTAACTGTATATATATATACCAGGAACCTAACAAAACTAGTTCAGGTTTAGGGCCTTAAAGGAAGGAAACTTAGGATGTTTGTTGTAGGCATGGCTATTGTAGATCTTGTGATATTCTTGATGTGTAACCTGGATTTTCTGAGAAGATAATTTTCTTTGGTTGAAACATAAAGGAAACTGAGTGCTGAAGGCAAGCTGCAATTCTTTTTGATGTGTGGGAAAAACACGGGTCATCAGCAAGAAATTCAGACTTGTGTATGAAACTTTGTGAAAATATTCAGGTTTTGCACTTCAGAGTTTAGAGAAAAGCACGCAAAACACAACTAGGATTTTGAAGTTATGTGACCTAATACAGTACTCTAGTTTGGGTCTAATAATTTTATTTACTCTCCAAATTACAGAAACCATTATTGAGGAAGATAAGATATATCTATTAAACTTGCCTAATGCACCTCTAGAAAAGATTATATCTTAATTCATTGAAGATTAATGAAGTAATCCGTAACACACTTTTGATAAATGTAAGTTATTATACTAGACTTATCTTGAATGAGTGAACATAGCGGATGATTATCTGCAATGACCTGGTATGTTGTGAATCTAACTGAAAGCATGTATTTGTCAGAGTATTTTCTAACTACTCTCTAAAATAGTTTATTGTTTTGACCTGATATGCTGTATTGCAGCTTTTTAGAAGATTTCAGGTGGAACTTGCTCTAATTTTTGGCCCTTTCTATTTTAAGTACATGTGAAACCTGTATTTCCAGAATACAAAACACTTACTTTGCCTAGAATGTTTTTTATGTGACTAATACCTGCTTTCTCTATGGCACTTAAAGTTGCCTAAATGTGTGATTGCATCTAGTAACACAGTAACTAGATGTGCTGCCGTTTATAGCTGTAGCAGAAAACAAGGTATTTTGAGTACAAGAAGGACTGTTTATTTCTCATGTCATTAGTAATTTTAAGTAAATAAAACAACAGAGCTATAGTTTGTGACTGGTCCAGTCTAAGCTACCTAAAATCTTTGAATAGCATTAAACTTTTAAAGACTGATCAGACCTGGTACTTTTACCAAGACCTTTTTAATTGTTATTTTTGTGTGCCTTTGTTGAAGCCACCATTCTTACAACAACTGCAAAACACATATTTTTTGTTGAATGGATAAAAAAAAGTACTCTTGTGTTTTGAGATAGCAAGTGAAGTTGGGGTTTATAATTAATCTGGATTTTACGCATCAGTACACACTGTACCTAAATCTCTAACAGATGTGCAGGACAAAGTTTTGGTTGAGAATAGTTAAAAACGAATTTCTATACTACAATTTTAAGTATTGGGATGTCTTTAAGAATTTGTTTATCAGATCAAGTTAGTATCGGCCAGGTTCTGTCTGTCTTGAAGAGACTTCAGTAATTAATCACTAGATGATGTAAATGGAGAAGTTATGCTGCCATTTATCACATCTGCATTTTTACAGATGAAGTCTATTATTAATTAATTACCCAGTATAATTAAACGGAAGTTTTTATGGCTTTTAGGATGTAGTGACTTAAACTACAGATAAAAGACAATGCCTTCTATCTCTGTAATCCACTTGCTATCTAGCACATTTTCATACAAGTGTTTTAAAGCCTTAGTAAATGTTTGAAGTTCTGACAGATGGGAAAAATTGTTTATTCATTCCTTCATGCTGATATTGTTCTTTGGTTAATGTTTCTTAAGAGGAAAATAAAGTTGCTGAATGTGTAACTAATGGCACTTGAAGGACACCTGAATACTTGTGTCAATCCCATATGCATTTAAGTGTGATGTCTAAACTGACAGGTGAAATTCTCAGCCTTAATAAAGAGACCATAGTAGGGTATTGGAACTATGATTGTGCCAACAGTTGTTTCTATATAGAAAACTGAAATTTGGCCATTAGAAAACAGCTGGTTTATTTGGAGTAATTTTTAAAAAATATGTTAGAGTACTGTAAGGAGATGTTGAAATTTGGCTTAAGTAGTTCTACTTATGAATGGTGCAATGAAAACTAACTTAAACACATTTCTGTCACTAGTCTTGTGTTCTCCACTTAGAATGACAATAGAAAATGTTTTAATTTTAGAGTAAGAGTAACTGTAGGGCCTGTGTCAGGGAAGATCCTCATCAGTCATTTGTAAGGTTACAGAACTCAAACATCTCTGACTCTAAGGCTTCACAATTTTTTTCTTCAGGTATATATTTTATTATAGGCACAATGTAATTAGACTATGATAAAGTTATCTGACAGTGTTATAATTACAGCTATTTATCTTGTAACTGAATTGTATTCTGGGACTGCTGAAACCAAATTCCTGAAAGTTTAATTGCCTGGTCTTTTCCACAGAAACAGAATGTGAAACAGGGTAGAAGATTCAAGTTAGTTTACAAACAATGCTTTTGTAAAAATGGACAGAGTGTTTAAGCATGCACTGGCAATTGCAGTTTAAGTTAATTCTTTTGCGGATCATCTGTGGTTCAGTAGGGCAGCTTATGCAATGACTTTTTTCCAGGTTGATTGATATATTTACTTCAGGGAAATTACAGATGCAAGGGGAAAATCTTTTTTGCTCGGTTGCGCTGAAACAGCTATAAAGAATTTTTAAATAGCTTTACACTTTTTTATATCACACAGGATGCATGTTCATTCAAAAACCTTTTTTATCTTCCTTTTGTGTTGTCGGGGAGTTGTTTTTTTGTAATAGTTTGGAAACTATGTCCTGAACTTCTTCAGTTGTCGCAGGTATTCTAATGCGAGTTATAACCTTGACTAAATTACCTTTAAAGTATCTTCTGACACCATATGCATTTTGTTTGAAATCTGTGCTTCAGACAAATACATAGGTCCTGTGCAATTTGGCTGGCTAAGCTGACACTGTATTGATCTACTACGTACTTGTATCTTACAGCTAATACCTCATAAAGGAGCCTTGTATAAATATATGTTAATTTTGACCTTTCCATCATACAAGGGTAAGTTTACTTCTGCAACTCTGTTGAATTAAAGTATCTTTGACTAATTATCTCCTTTATTTTTATTTTTATAGGTATTGTGGTAAATGGCCTGATTAACATTAGTATTTCAACAATTGAGAAGCGTTATGAGTTGAACAGTTCCCTCACTGGCTTAATCTCTGCAAGCTATGACATTGCTTTTTGTGTATTATCACTATTTGTATCTTACTTTGGAGAAAGAGGGCACAAACCACGATGGCTTGCTTTCTCAGCATTTATGCTAGGAGTGGGCTCACTTATATATTCCTTACCACACTTCACTAGTGGAAAATACCAGTATGGAGGAAAAATTGAAGGTAAGCTTCTGGTTGTTTTGAAAATTACTATAAAAATTAAAATCTCTCTGTCAACTTGGTGCAACTCCTTCTTTGGTGCAATGAAGTTCATCTCTGTCCTAAAATAGGGTGCTATCTGTAACTGAAAATTTATTCTTTGAAATCCATAAGTTCAAAAGCTCCTCTCTGCAGTGAACTTTATTTTTTCAGAAGCAATCTGAGCATCAGTATCCAATCTTACTCTAAAGCAACATTTGAATAAAATGGTTTTTTTTCTTGCCTTGATGAATGCAATTAAAATTTACTTTAAAGAATTATCTGATATCTCTTTGTGACTAGGATTCAAATTAGGTCAGCAATATAGGAGAAATGTTAAAGCTTACTGTACTTAGTAAAGCTTTCTTAGACTTACCATCTTACCTGAAATGTGGCTACTTCTTGCATTTCTTTTTTTTGAACTATTAAAAGCATGTTGATTAATTCATTAACAAGTTTCTGTAAGTTCTTTTTAAAAAGTTGGTAATTTTAACTTGTGGATTATTTGAAATAAAGAAGGAACAAGCAGTACTGAATGAAGCAGTACTTAAATCACGGCTATACCTATCAGTTCTTAAACTTTTCTCACAAAACAAGACTTAGTGCCGTGTGATTCGTGCCAACTATTTGTATTTCAGTTTGGTGGCACACCTATAAATCAGAAATATTTGCAACATTTAAAGCAGGACGACTTAATCTTTTAGGATTGTTGTGTTATTGCAGTCCTCAATCAAAATCATACCTTCAAAGACTAACCGTATTAGAGTGCTCAGTAAAAAACAGTAGCAATTAAACCAGATGCTGAAAGGTTGTTGATTCTCAAATTAATTTTTTTATTAGTAAGCATTTTGTCCACTTCTACAAGCTGTCTAGATGTTAGCTTAAAAAGCAGGGCAAATTTTTTTTTCCTATCTGACAAATGAAGAGCTGAAATTGGATTTAACTGAGCAAGGTCAGAAGAAACCATCTTTGGTGTTTTGGGGGCTATGAGCAGATAATTACTTGTTAGCTCTTGGAAGAGGGACAGCTGGTTGCTTGCTTCTGGCTCTGTTACTGTCCCATTTCCCTACAATTTTGGTTTCAGTATTGACGCCTTTACTTTACTGTGATGAAAGGGAAACTGAATTTAATAGATAGAAGTTTAAATCTGATTTTTTTTCTTGTTTGGAACAAGATAAGCGTGGGAGAGCAGATTACCAACTGTTGCAACTGATGTTTCTCCTTTCAAACAATTTTAGTTGAAATTCCAAAGAACATGCTACTGTTTTTCCAACATCCATCATTGAAGATGGCTGTAGCTATTGATACCTTTATTAGGGACAATGTTTTACACAGACTTTTGAAATCTAAATCCAATTTGTGAATTGGAATGTGTTTCTTCCCCATGGCGCTGTTAGCTAACAGCTTGCCTACTTGTTTTGACTGTTGTAATGCAGGTGCCTATGCTGTTCTGTGGTGAGCACATTTAAGAACTTAAGCTCACTTAAACAAAACACTATCAAAGATAAATTACTAAGAGTGCAGGGAGTGTCTGCACCATGGGAGTCAACATAAATTTTCAGGTGCAGTACAACAGCATCTCTTAACTGTAAAGTTAAGCACAGCACAGGGTTATGGGGTGCCTGGTTTAGCTAGTTCTGAGGTTGATGAAACATTTGAACTATGCAATTAGTTGCAGAATGTAATAGCACCATATCCCAGAAGCCTTCATTTTTAATTGTTTGTGTGTGTCACTTCTAAAGATATATTTTTTTTTTAAATTAAGCTTGTATTTAATGCTTCATATTAAAAAATATTTATTTCTGAACAGGTCTTATTACTAGTTGGCTACTTGATTATAAATGTTTGTCTGTTATATGTCAGTACAGTGAGTTTTTTGTGTAGGATAACTTTAATGCAATATTTAATGTGGCTGCCAAATTTATAAGTCTAGTCTGAAATACAAAATACATCTAGCCTCTTACAGACTTCCTGGAACTTACTGCTTTATCTTGATAATAATTTACTTTTATTCTGAGTATACACATATTCTATTATACATATCTATTTGATAATTTATTTATCATAATGCCACTTCCTAGAAATAGTTGAATCCATTCCGTATTGAAAGATTTTCTAATCAATGGTCTGCTTATAATTTTAATAAAGCCACTGTGAAATGTGTTCTCTATTCTCCAGAAAGGTTTTAGACTCAATTTGTAACACAGGTGTAACCAGCTATTTGGTAACTTTTCCAGCTGACTCATGTATGTGCAATAAGGGGCTCCTCCTGCTGGTGCAACCCTAACATAATCAACTTAATTTGATTAATCAGATGGCGCAGAGGAATGTGAAAACTGTAAATATTATAAGCAGTATACCTTTAAACTTCACTCTCGGATTTTATTTTAAAAATTAAACATGTCTCTGTGATAGCAAATGTGAATTGTAGCTACTTACTTGGCACAAGGAAGGTAACTTCATTTTGAAGACATTGGGACCAACACTGAAACAGATTACCCAGGATCCTACCTAAGTTGTAAGGAAGGAAAACTTCAAAGACTCTTTTGAAGTGAGGTTTTCTTATTCCACATGTTGACCTGTTTCTGTGCAGTGGCACTGTATCATCTATTATGTGCTCCAAGAAGTAATGATTAAGATAAGTTTTCTTTGAATATGTAGTATGTGGCCAACACTTCCTTATGCTTTGTTTTGTAAGCCCGTGGTGTGGATTGATCTTGCCCCTTCTTTGCATAAGTAAAAGATGTACTGAGATGTAAAAGGACCTAAGGAAATGAAAGGCTGTAATAATTTTGTGGAGAAATAGTGTGAATTAATCAGTCTACTTATCTGACCTGGAGGACATTTTCATATATTTATTCAGTGGAACTCATTCCTACCAAACTGATGGGTTTATCCTCCTTCTAAGGATTTTATGTTGTTATGTGGAGAAATATGGAAATGTCTTGTCTATTGGTATTCTACTACCAAAAGTTCAATAATGGCAAGAGAAGGGAGAAGACACCACAATACTCCCTGTTTTCAGTTCCTCTTTTCTGTTCCTTCCTTGTAGTACCAAGTATTACAGCAGCAGACACAACCTTACGCTGCTGTACCACAACTTTCCTCTTTGCGTGTGAGCACAAGTACAGAGGCTTTATATTAACTTCTCCTTCTAGAGGCATGGCAGTGTGTGTTCTGTGAGAGATAGTGGTGTAGGTTTTTAAGGCTTTTCCCTTTTTCATAGGTAAACACTTCCCAAAAGAGTAAATGTAAAGGGAGGATTTTCTTTGCTAATGACAGACTGCATTTTCCATCAGGTCCAGATTTCCTTAGGTTGTTCAGGCTACTCTGTCACTTTAGAGTGGAGGTTAGTGCTCCTCAGAATTTTTATTAGGTATAGGAATACAGTGAAGTATCTTTTACGTAGTATTCACAGCCTCTGGAATGACCATTTGACAGGTGGTTGGTTGGTTTTATTCATACATCTGGTCAATAGTACTTTCAACAAGTCAAAGCATATTTATAAGGCTATTTCCTTCCTGTTTCCTTCCTGGAGAGGAAGAAAAAAAAACCCCTGCTAGAATTTCTTTTAGGGGATATGATATCACAGAAGGCTTGGCATATTGGTATATTAATAAGTGTGAAAATCAAAATGGGAGCCTGACATAACAGCATTCTTTTGTAGTTTAGCTTTCACTACAGATTATTCTTCAAATTGGACTGTGATGAGGTAGGTAGTGGAGTTGTAAAGTCTTGCTGTTCCTGTTTTTCAGACACATGCCAAACTGCAGAAACCATCTTTGCTAATGCCACTTGCAGTGTCAGCACAAACTCTTCGCTTCACAAGTACCTGTATGTCTTTATCCTCGGACAGCTGCTGCTAGGAGTTGGAGGAACTCCTCTATATACTTTGGGGACAGCTTTTATTGATGATAGTGTCCCAAAACACAAGGCTTCCCTCTATATAGGTAACTTTAAAACTGTTTAATAATATCTTTGTCTGGATAGATCCTAGACTGCAATGCATTCCAAGTGTTTCTATGAATTCCTCTAATTAAACAATCTTGTAATTATTACTTACGTGCATAAAGTATTTCTACATCGGTTACTGTGAGATTTAGATACTAGAGTGTTTTAGCCTTTTCAATTTTTATTCTACAGGATATGTACCATTTTGTTGCCAAGTTCGTTACTGTTTTCTATGAGTATGAAGATATTTGTTTCTCCCATTTCATATGTAACTAGATTAAAAACATATTACCTAGACTTGTAACTTGTAGGAGGAATTAAAAACTTCTCAGATTCCAAGACTGTTTTCAGACTAAATCAATATTTTAAGGGGCAAAATTGAAATAATTATCTGTTTGCATGCATCTGTTTTCCAGGCAAGCTACTTCATTTGATGACAACAGATAGGATAGATTCATATGATAAATCTTAGATGACAAAGACAAGTTTTGTTTTTGCTGTTTCTTTATTTTGAGAGAGATAATATTCCATTTTCTCTTCCTCCTCTTCCTCCTCCCTTGAAACCCATGAAAGAAATGGAGCAGAATTAGGGTTGTCTACATAACTGGAGTAAAAGTAGTGATTTGAAAACTCAAGAGAATGGTGTCAGTGTTCATTGGTCTTTTAAAAAAAGACTAATACAATAAACTAATGCATGCATTGTCTTCAGGCAATTGAGTTCAGAAGAGCAGTGTGTTCTCCCTAATATAACAAAACTGGAATGCAAGACAGTGGGTAGGTAACTAAGCCTGGATTCCTTTTCTTGCTTCATGCAATGCATTGTGTTAAAGTATGTTGTGTTGCTTTACCTTATACGAAAAGGCTTACACAATGCAAGGAAAAAACCAAAACCAAAAAAAACCCCCACAAAACAAAACCAAAATAAACCCAGGACACACTCCTGAAATTGTCCATAAATGGGTGCTAGCACCTTTTTACTTTAAACCTGCAAATCATAAGTTGGTGTTTTCTTTCTCTTCTACACTGGGTGCATTTTCATGAGGACTGGGATATCTACAACTAAAGCCACTGAAGTTAAACAATTCCAAATGGTACTTAAATTGTGGGGGAGAAAGTAGGCACTTTCTAAGCTCAGTTTGGAATTCTGTAGGATGAATATGAACTTAACTCAGACAGTTCTTATGACCATGTCACTATTTCTGAAACATGGAAAAATCTGAAACATGTATCTACTCAATATTTCTTTTTACTTACTTGACTGTCACATTTGCACTCTTGCACTCCTCTCACTCTCCTGACTCCCCCATCATTTTCTCTTACTAACTAGAAGGAAATTAAGTGCTTTTGGTCCATACATTTCAGAAACAAATGAGAAATCCAGATTATTCCACCTGAGGAAAGAGAAAGAATACATGTTTACTAATCAAGGATGGATCTAATTGCTATTAATTGCAAGACTTCATCTGCAGAGACAGTGTTTCCTGCTATCAGTCAGTGCTGAACTGCAACAGAAATCTGTCTGGTAGGCCAGGAACGCTGGTGTCACATTATTGCATCAGAAAAGTCTGGTATTCTTTTTTAGGGTATGATTACACAAGCAACTTTTTAGGTTGATGTTTTCTTTTTTGGGGGGAGGGAGTCAGGGGGTTTGTTTGTTTTGTTGTTTGTTTGGGTTTGATTCTTTAAAAGTGTCATGAGCTGTTAAGCACCTTGGCTTTGTATTTTAAGGCAGATATTACTCCTGTCAGACACTTTAATGTAACTGTCTTCTCTTTTTAGAAGATTTAGAAAACTTCTTAAGATTTTAAAACATAAATTAGCAAGTCCTTAAAGATTGTGATTAATACAATTAATAACTAATGTTCATAATTTCACTAAATATTTTTCACCACTTATCTTTTTAAGGTAGGCAAAAATGGGGAAAAAACAATCTAATAATGCTTAAAGATGCAGTCAGTGAAATGCCTTTTGCTGAACCTCTGATTTTAAGATTCTGAGAGCTGCAAATTTCCTTGTTGAGGCATAATTACCGATCTTATCTTCTATATGCTATAACGGAAGTAGTGGCAGTGAAAGAACAGGTTGACTTACAGAAACCTTTTGGTCTGAAGTTGACTTAAGAATTTTTTTAAAAGAAAGTTTAAAAAAAATTTAAGAAAGTCTTGATGTACTTGATGTGTTTTCTCTTCTAGGAATTGGCTATGCCATGTCTCTGCTGGGTCCTGCTATTGGCTATGTCTTAGGAGGGCAGCTGCTTAAGGTTTATATTGACATTCAGATCCCAAAAAGGCAAGATACAACTTAGTTTATTGCTTCCTATTTCCTTTTCCTAATAATTTTTATCCAAATATTCAGCTTTTCTCTTTGTGAGGAGAAATTTTTTTTTCAGAAAATACCATATTTTCAAGAGCTTCATTAACATGAAAACAAGTTGCACTTAGGCTTCAAGCGAGTTACTTGCCAGAGTTAGTGACTTGATGGTGAAAGTTTCTCTGTAGTGTAAATGGTTATAACATTTAAGTATTAGCTATTTTAAACCTCAGCAGCAAAAAATGCTTTTTCTTTTGCTTAGTCATCTATTTAGGGTTAAACTGCACCTACTGATTTCTTGTAGAAATGTTTCCTTGAATTGGAGTATGAGGGTTAGGATATTGCTCCTTAACTCCTAAGGAAGAGCCTGCTAGAAAATCTCTCAGTTGAGTAATTGTCCATTTTTAAAAGAAGTGTTATGAATTGTACTAATGTCTAAACCAGCAACTTCATTTGCATTTTTATTTCCTCTGTTTTAGAGCTTTCAGATCCATGCAATGGCATTCTGAGCTTCTGAACTAGTTTTGATATAACTCATAGATTATGGGGAATCTTTCTAAATCCAGCATTTCCAGTATCTTCATAATGTCTCAGAATCTTGAAATCCAAGCAAAAGAATAGTCTTCAATTGGAATGACAGTAACTAATGAATTGAAGGCTATATTTGGTGGAATTCAATATTTTTATAATTGCCCAGTGAAGTTGGTTTAAACAAGCAAACAATAAACTTAACATGTCAAACTAAGAAAACAGCAATATTAAAAGGCTTTCTGTAAATAAGTATTAAAAGGAAATACTCCAGCTCACTGAAATCTGAAATTCAGAAAGGTAAACTTGCTTTTTCTGAATTACTTTTCCAGTACAAAGGTGGATCAAGATGACCCACGTTGGCTTGGAGCATGGTGGATAGGATTTCTTGCATGCTTTTTTGCAATTTGGCTTCTTATAATACCTTTTTCATGCTTTCCAAGGCACCTACCAGGTAAAGGCTTAGCAATACTTGGCTACTTTGGAAGAGACATTTGTTCATATTTGTGGGTTATAGACTACTGAACTGAATGTTTCCTCTTTGATTTTGTTTCTCAGTTAACTGCCTTTGACTGAAATCTGAGGACAAGTATTTTTTTTGTTGTTGCTTCCCCCTCCAAGATGCAGCCTTTAAAAGGAGGCAAATCGGCTAGAGGGAGGATCTTGTGTATGGTAGTCTTGCCTATATGGCCACGCGGTTGGGAATAGATGATCTTAAAGATCCTCTTTCAACTCAAACCATTCCTTGATTCTGTGATTCTCTGTAATTATGTGCAGTAGGACTGCATATACCTAAGCATGGAGACTGGTATTCAGTTTGAAAGATGCTTGTAGCTAAGCACCTAGGACTATATTTAAAGCTTCTGTGTTACCCACCAAGAATACTATAGAAAGAGCATCCATGAGCATCCAAAGGGATTACTATGCTAATACTGAAGGAGAAATGATGGAGGAAAATTAAAAATAAAGCAGGAAATAGGAGAATGTAAGGATGATTTAAAAAAATAAAAAAGGACATTCTCTGAAGTTTTAGGATGTCCCTGATAATATCTTATTGTAGCCAAGACCTTCCACCTGATAATATCTTATTGTAGCCAAGACCTTCCAACGAAAGTGTGATGCTTTCAACAAAAATCTTCTTTCAACAGCACATTACTAATCTGTTTAAAAATCTGTATGAATAAAACAGGCAAGAAGACCTATAATATCTGAAATAGTTTTCCCAACTGAAGGAAACATAAATTTTTGTAATTTTTTGACATTATCTAAGAGTGCAGGTATTCAATGTTTTCATTGTTGATAAATATGACCATTTGTAGGAACTGCAAAAATTCAGGCTGAAAAAATCTCTGAAACTCATGATGATGGAAGTCAGGTACTGGTTCAGATCAACAATATTGGACAAAGTTTTAAAGACTTTCCTATGGCTCTCCTGGTAAGAAAAATCTCAAATTTGCTGAAATTGAATATATTCTGAGAAATGAAATTATTTTTCAGATGTTAGAGGTCTTTAAAAATGGCTTATTATGCTGTGATAGGGAAGACTTCAATGTTACTGATAATTTAATGCACATTCATTTTGTTGATGCTTGAGATTGCTAGAAAACCATATTACTGAAGTTCCATTTCAGAGTATCTACTTTTAAAATATAATGACTTCTACTTTAGTTGGTACCAAGATCAAATAATTTCCAGAGCATTATGATAATTTTTCCCCATAGATACTGTTGAGGAATCCAGTGCTTATGAGTCTAATAATAGCCAGTTCATCAGAAGCTTTAGTTGCCACTGGATTTGCCACATTTCTACCAAAGTTTATAGAAAATCAGTTTGGAAAGTCGTCAAGTGTTTCAGCAACTCTTGGAGGTAACATGGCTTTTTATTTTTATCTTAAATGTATTGTGTTGAACACTTCATTATTGGTGGAAGATAATAGGAGTATTTTTTTAATATGAGATATTTGTGAATGTACTTAGATGGAATGCAGTAATCAGAACAGTATTTTTGTTATTCTTGCCTGCCCGTAAGTACAGTAATTTCACGAATACAAGCCGCACAGACTATAAGCTGCATCTCTGGGTGTTGGCAAACATTTCATTCTTTGTCCGTAAATAAGCCGCACCTGAGTATAAGCCGCTCTGTCGTTCGCAGTGAGGACCCATGTGCAACAAAGTTACCAAATAGTAACAGAACCGTGGCATGGTGGGGGCTTTACTGGCTCAGCTAAGGCTGTGCAGGCTCGGCCCGCTCGGGGCTGCTGACGGGGCCAGGTGGCCCAGCTCAGTGGAGCCGCTCGGGGCTAGCCGCTGCCTCTGGGCTCGCTCGCCCTGGCCCGCCACTACCCTGCAGTGGCAGGCGGGGACGGAGCACCCCTGCTCCCCCAGCGGGCAGGGATGGAGCACCCCCCGCTCCCGCCGCGGCGGCAGTGGGCAGGGACGGAGCCCGCCTGCTTACCCCACAGGCTGCAGGGATGGCAGCACGGAACCCCCACCTCTCCCCCGCCTGAAGGCGGGAACTCCCCTGCCCCTCTCCCCCCGCCACGTGCTGCCGGCACTGAGTTGGCCCCACCCGCCGTGCAACACAGTAACCAATTTGTAAAAATCGCGAAATCCTGGGTTTTACTGGCAGGTGCTCGGCTTGGCACCCTGGCTGGCACTTCTGGGGTTGTAAATGTCAGAAAATTATTCACATATTAACCGCTTCTGAGTATAAGCCACATTTCTGGTGTGGGAGCAAAATTTTAGTCAAAAGCGGCTTGTATTTGTGAAATTACTGTACTCTAGTACTTAATTTATCATGGGACTAGCTCTATCTGTTGTTTGCAGTATCTGAAGACTTGATACGCATATTCAAAGTATACTGAGGATTTTGTGTGCTGATGAAACTGTAGTTTATTCCTTTCTTATTCTTGGTGAAAAATGTTCCGTTTAAAATAGGCTGAAGGAGCACTAATATCTTAGTCCCTACTGAAACAAACAAGATGAAGAGCAGCTAGAAAAAAAGTAGTTCTTATTACAAATAAGATGTTGACTTTACCTTTCTCTTTTGTAATTCCACACTGACGTTACAATGAGTTTGCAATAAAATGACTAATCAGAATGGGACAAGTCTATTACGTTGTCTATAGTTGGCTTACTGTCACCTATTTATTATCCGATATACAGAAGTAATATAGGTAGAACAGGACAGAGCTATGAAAAATTGAGTGTTGGAGAAACAGAAAACATCGGATGAAAGAGCCATGCTCAGTAGGCTCACATGATTAACTTTGACACAATGAATTCTGAAGAATAGCAATCAGATCAAGGCAGAAATGTCCATAATGCCAACAGATGCTTGCAATATGCAGATTTAGTATTTCAAGAATGTGTCCCCCTAAGCTGTAGAGTGTTGCAATATGTAACTATGGTAGTTGAGCTGTTCTTTCTCCAACAGAAATGTATTTGGGAAAGACTTCTGAATTACGGTAATTTCACTACTATAAGGCACAACAGATTATAAGGCGCACATCCGGGCAGTGGCAAATTTCACAACTCTGTACATTATATAAGGTGCACCAGACTATAAGGCGCACCTTTTTTTTTGCAGAGAGGATCTGTGCTGCGCACAACAAAATAATGAATTAGTAATGGAATCTGTGGCCACTGGCCGCCTCCCTCCCCGCACGGCTCCCGTTGACCGGTGCCGACCGTGACTGGCGACCGCGGCTGCTGGCCACCTCCCTCCCCGCACGGCTCCCAGCCACCAGGGCCGCCCCCCTCCCCGCGTGGCTCCTGGCTGCTGGGGCCACCCATGGCCACCAGCCTCCCCCCTCCCCCGCGCAGCTTCCGGCCGCTGGGGCTGCCTGCGGCCATCGGCCGCCTCCCTCCCCACGTGACTCCCAGCTACCGGGAATGCCCATGGCTGCCAGGGCCGCCCCCACCCCTGCGCGGCTCCCGGCCGCTGTGGCTGTCCCCCTCCCCATGTTGCTCCCAACCACCGGGGCCACCCGCGGCCGCTGCCTCCCTCCCTCCCTGTGTGGCTTCTGCCGGCTGCGGCCGCCCGCTCCTGACCCCTCTCATGACTTGCCGCTCATGTGGCACCGCCCCCCCATTGCGGCTCGCACTTCTGGGTTGGCAAATTTTGCCACTTTGTCCATTATATAAGGCTCACCAGACTACAAGACGCACTTCTGAGTTCGGGCCAAAATTTTAGTCAAAAGGGTGCACCTTATAGTGGTGAAATTACTGTACTTCTCTGGGCAATACTGGATTGTATTGTTGTATCAAAACAAAGCATATGCAAGTTTTACATAAAAATATATTGAAATGCATGCTCAGTTGTTAAACAAAAATTAGGAATGAAGTGGAAAACTGAGTGTTGCATTTTTTTTGTCCACAGACCTTGTTTGAATGTCTTTGAGTTGAAAATATTGGCTGTGATTATTAAATGTACAGCTTTAAAGAAATGCCTACAGTAATGTTGAAAGCTGGCTGTATCTCAACTGAGTTAACTAGTCTAAGCATTACCAATGGCCATGGAAACTATTTAAACTATCATTGACTGTGGTTTGTGAAATGCCCAGGTCTGTGGCCTGGGCAGTTTTGTTATTGTACCTGAGCTGTCTCTATAGTTGGCTGTCTTAAGTTGATGTAAATTACAGTAAATTCACGAATACAAGCCGCACTGAGTATAAGCTGCATCTCTGGGTATGGGCAAATATTTCGTTCTTTGTCTATAAATAAGCCACACCTGAATGTAAACCGCTCTGTGGTTCGCAGCGAGGACCCGCGTGCAACAAAGTTGCCGAATACTGACAGAACCGCGACATGGCGAGGGGTTTACTGGCTCAACTAAGGCTGTGCAGGCTCGGCCCGCTAGGGGCTGCTGACGGAGCCAGGTGGCCCAGCCCGGCGCTGCCACTCAGGGCCAACCGCCGCCTCTGGGTTTGTTCGCCCCGGTCCCGCTCACGGCGTGGCGCCGGCCGGGCACAGAGAGAGCGCCCCGCTCGCGCAGCGGCGTCGGCCGGGCACGGAGCACACCCTGCTCCCGCCATGGCGGCGGAGGGCAGGGGCCAAGCCCCCCCCTCCTCCCCGAGCTGCGGCAATGCTGGCGTGGGCTCCCTGCCTCCTCCCTGAGCCGCGGCAATGGCGGCGCGGGCTCCCCTACCCCTCCCCGGGCCGTGGCAATGGCGGCGCGGGGTCCCCCCGTCTCTCCCCTGGGCTGCAGAAGAGGAGGGAAGAGAGCTCTCCCGCCTCTCTCCCCACCCCCCGTGCTGCCTACAGGGAGCCAGGGCAACAGAGTAACACTTTGTAAAAATCGCAGAATGCCGGCTTTTACTGGCAGGTGCTTGGCTCGGCGCCCTGGCTGGCACGTCTGGGGTTGTAAATGTCAGAAAATTATTCACATATTAGCCGCCCCCGAGTATTAGCCGTACTTCCGGGTTTCCACCAAAATTTTTGTCAAATTGCTGCGGCTTGTATTCATGAAATTACTGTATACTGAGTTCTGTGTTGTATTATTGATTGTTGATATTAGCCATATCAAAATGCTCAGTTAGTTATTTGGAGTGCAAAGAGGATAAATCATTGTGGAGTAAATGGAGTACGACAGCAAAACTGACCCACTGATCTAGACTTCTTTAAATCTTTCAGTAGGTGTCTTCTTGCATGTTGTGCTGTCTCTTGTATAATAGTGGTTATGTTCTCTTATTAAAAGATTCATAACAGTTGTATAAAAAAGAACATGCACATGTCAGAAAACCACTGAAAGAATGAAAGAGGATTTTCTATTTTCATGGAGATGCCTACTGGTGGTCAGAGTCCCTATCCATAGTGCCTGTAAGTCATGTAGTTTGGCTGTGTTGAAGTTGGGTTTTGGATAACTATAAATTCTCCAGTTAAACCTCTGGAAAGGCTAAAGGTGATGTACCAGTAGAATAAATTACTTACGCAGTGAGATTCTGGTAGTATGGTTTGAAAACAATATCACATGGACTGCATTTTGCAGGTAACTGTTTTTTTTCTTGGCATTAAATTGCACTCTTAATTGCTTCGCAATTATGTCTTGCATTTTTATATAACTGCTCCTTGTCTTATTTTCCTCTAGGACTTGTACTAATTCCAGCTGCAGCTCTAGGCCAAGTCATAAGTGGTATCTTGGTTTCCAGGCGCAAAATGGACTGCAAAAGCATAATCAAGTTCACAATCAGGACCTATTCAGTGGCCCTTATATTAAATGCAGTGTTTTTATTCGCTAAATGTGGGAATGAACCTTTTGCAGGTGTCTCTGAAACATATAATGGGTAAATGTATTTTAATGAACTCTTGGGTTTAATGTCAATATTTATTCAATTCCCATAGTTTCAAATATTACACATCAGCTGTATTCATCCACTGTTTAAAAGTGGAAAGAAGGCAACTAGCTATTCCAAAAGTCTGCTCTCAAGTGATGAGTTACCCTGTCATGAATTAACAGAGCCAGAGGCAACACCAGCTGTTTGAGGGTCTGCCAAAGAGCCAGATGGTGCTGTGCAAAGTAATTCTAGTAGGCTGGTACTTGGGGACTGCTAGGTGCCATCTGAAAAAATCATAGGCATGAATTATGTAGTGTAAGTTGGTAAATAACTTTCCCTTATAATAACTTCGGTAAATAACAATCCTTTTTTATTGTTTTCCCAAGTACTGCATTTTATGCAAAGGCTAGGTACCACTATCTAGTATAAAAGTATAATCTGATTGTTCTTCTCCAATGCATAAAAAGGCATTTGAAGCTAAATTAGATGGGGAAGAGGAGTGGTACACTTTATTAACACAATAACATGATATGTACCGTGAAAATGCAGAAGATGGGTGGGGAGGAATTCAGTTTTGTAGGTTCTAATGCCCATGCAAAGTGGTGGAAGGTAGAAATTTACTCATATGCAAAGTGAATCAACAAAGTTCTCTACACTGGTGACTGAAAGAAAATAAAAATCCTTAAAGCACAAATTAACTCTCATTCTGATTTCATCTTAACAACTTGCTATATAAATTGACACTATTGAAATCTGACTAATATAAGACTTTGCTTCAGTGTGTGAAAAAATTCTTGTAGACAGATGACTCGGACAATTCAGAACTGTGAATCAGAATTCAGATTTTGGTTGTAGAAAGCTTATCGTTACATATTGAACAAACGAATATATATTCATCAATACAATGCTGAAGATGCAGTATAGGGAATGGTATATGAAGTTATCTGTGTTTTTATATCAGGTCCTGTGATAAGCAGCTGACAAAAGTTACAGCTGAACTAGTTTTCATCATAAGTTAAATACAACTAACTTGTATTTTACAGTTTTGTGTAACTGTATCAGTTATACAAGCAATTTGAAGTTAACCAGTCCTGAAATATATCTCTTCCCTTAGTATCCATTATAGAAAATGGCTCAGTTCTACCTTATTCAGTGTTACATGTTGAATTATACTTTACTGGACATGTGCATCAGAATAGTCAGTGGCACTAATACAGTACCAGTCCTTAAACTGTTTTCTATGAAGAAATAAAATATGTAGCAATATCTTTAAAAAATAATAAATTTATAAACTGGTGGAAGGAGCCAAGAATTGCCTCCTGCTTATACTAGTGAACGAATGCTTCTGTAAGAATAAATTATGAGACTGCTCTGAGAGTCGACTTGGAATTTGATGTCAATTTTTGTGCAGTATTTCAAGAATTCCTTCATGGCAAGCCTTCTCTTCCTATTGAAAAATAGCCTGGAAAGGTGAGGGAAGCTTTTGCAGGTTTCGTCTCAGAATCATATGAGTACAGGATCACTTGTTTGTATTAATGAAAACAGTATCTTACTTTTAGTAACACTGTTTATTACTAAATTAGGCTATCAGCAGAACTAACATGGATTATTTTGTCTAACAGGCACTTCAAATAATTGGTTTTGCCAAATTCTATTGCCCAGTACTTCTTTGGAAACTTGAAGGAACAGAAATGCAGGGGCTATTTCATACTTTTCATTTTCACATGTCTCTGGGACTCTTGTTTAAAAACTCCTATAGAGTTTTATAAGGAGCAATTGATGACCTCATCTGCTAGATTTTTTAGAAAAGCCAGGGGTATATTTTTTGTTATATTTTTCTCTGACTGTGCATAACTAAATGTTCAGTCCCTCTTTGGAGGTCAGGGCAAAGAGACACTGCTCATGTAAACAGGACAGATGGCACCAAATTGATTAAGTATTTCTAGGCTTTGCATGCCTCACAAGCTAGCAAGGCATTGAATGTACAAATTTGTGATTAGTGAATTTGCTTATGGTGCACTGTAGTTCATTCTTCATACTTAGAAGAATTGCAGTTAGTTTGCTTAGGCTTAAATCACAAATTAATTCAGTGGTATTCTGCTGTACTATAACAAAATGAATTTTATAAATAATTATGATGTCCCTAATACTCCATTTGAAGTTTGAATGTAAATTAATTCCTAGATAAACTGTTTCTCCTGTTAGTATTTTTTGCCACCTCAAATTCTCATGAAGAACCATACCTTTGAGATAATTAATGTGGAACTTCCATTTTACAGTACAATATTTAAACTCTACCAGCAGCATCAGTAACCTAGGTTTAGCTGACTGAACTTAGAATCTGTGAAAATACTTATTAATGAACTACTATTAGAAAATCAAAGGATATTTTCATTCTCTTTTTTTCTCTTCTAAGGCACTGTTATGCCTTAGGGCAGTCCTCACACAAACCAAAATGATTTTTCATGCTGATAATACAGTGGGACTACATCAAATAAAACCATATGATGACCTGTATTGAAAGTAAATGCCTGAATTGAAAGCAAATATAGTATGCGAGAGTTAAACTCTGTTAGTTATTAGCTATTCCATAAAAAGCCAGAGAAAATATTTAAGATCCTTCAGGGTGTGTCATTGCACTCTGCATGTAACATGTGCAGTTGTCTGAGTGCTTATACAATTCAGATGTCTGCATGGCAGTGTTAAAAATAGTAAAAATGAGGTGGCTTTGCAACTGGACTTAAATCAGAAAAGGGGGAAAGTCTTGGAGTATGATCGGTAGAATAAACAACTCCAAAAATTGTTCTTAATCTTAGAATTTTTTTCAATCATAACTTGAAGAAATTCAAATACCAAAGTTGAAGGGAGGGGATAATATAAGAGTTGGGCTGAGATACAGAATTTTGTCATCTCTTTTGTGAGTGGAAATTGGAGGAATAATCTTTGGATAGAAAATAACTAGATGCAAAATAAATGGAAAATCTAGAACTGTAACTACTATGTTTATTTTTAAACAACTAAGTGCATAAATAACATGAGTAGAGTATTTTAAAATTTACTATGCCATAAATATTGCATTACTTATTTACATATCTTCTGTTTTTCAGTTGCTTTATTTAATGCCTATTTACTTCTGCTTTTCAGAACAGGCACTCTACATAACTTAACAGCACCATGCAATGCTAACTGCAGGTGTTTGCGCTCCATGTACTACCCAATTTGTGGCAGAGATGAAGTCCAGTACTTTTCTCCCTGTTTCGCAGGATGTGTCTCCTATAGTTTTAATGACATGAAAAAGGTACTTTATGCAATGGAGATAGCTGGCATAGTTTAGTCTCATTTCCTATAAAATGCACTATATTTCAAAATGTCCTTCCCTACAATACAAATATAGGTTTGTTCATAGCAAAATCCAGCAATTACAATACACAGTTCACTTATGATACCACTGTGACTCCCACTGTTGGTCTTTTAATATAGTCACCATCACTATGCTGAGCCTCCCCTGTTTTTGAGAAGGCATACATCTGTTGAAGCCCATCAAGCCCATTTGTCTCTGTAATGTTTCTGGTAGTTGTCTGGCTTTTTATATTCTGTTGGGGTGAGCCACACTCCTTGCCCTTCACTCCCCCACGTTCATGCTGGTCTGGCTAACTTAGGAAAATGTTTCCACTCTCTCAATGAGCTCAGAGAGAAGCATTTACACTACTACACTTCAATTGATTCACTGAAGTGACAGAGCTGTTTCTTTTCTGTATAGCTTTCTTTGCAACAGTTCTGATGATTCACAGCCTGCATTGTTCTCTGAGCTTTCTGTGCACATCACTCTTTGCCACCTCTGGGCCTTCTTTCCTTGTAATGGTTTACTGGTTAGCCACAGTGTTTCTCACCTGTGTGAAGCCATTTTGCAAATGTACTTCTACCAGACTTTCTAATGCTGAAAATAAGCTAAATCTAAATGTACTTTAAATAAAAGTGGCAATCAAAAAAGTCAGCAATCGTCTTAACATTACTTGAAGTTCTTATCTAGATCTTTAAGCAATACAATGTTTATTGTACACCTGACAGCCTGCTTCCATGAGTTTTGAAAACTTGAATGTCAGTAGCCCCTGATGCAGGAATGGTAAGTCATGAAAGTGCCTAAGTTATTATCAAGCCTTCCTGGAACTGAGGGGCTTTCTGTGCTTGTCTCTGCTAGTACGATAAACTCTTGAATGGGGATGTGGGAGCAATGTAGGGAGATCCAAAAGGCAAGCTGACCTAAGAAAGGCCTTTGTACTTTTATATTGGAAAATGAGAGGAGGTTTTATCCATAAGAAAATGCAGGATACTAACTACTTCTTGCTGTCAAAACCTCACACTTCACTGATACATTATATTTTTCTTTGAAAACAAACTTCTGTTGATTTAGGTGAAGAGCATATTCCATTTGTTCACCTGTCCACCACTTATAGAAGTGGCCCTATATTGCTTCTATTCTTTCCTGTTTAAGTCTTAAGAGTCGAGCTTGCATCTCTGCATATGGTTTGCTTCTGACATGTGCAAGTTTTTTGTAGCTAAAAGCTTGCTCCATACAAAAAGTCAAAAAGCCAAGAATACCTTTTGCTCAGGTGAGATAGATCAGTCAAGTTCTGATGAACCAGTTTTAAAAATTAATGTTAGTGTCATATGCTCATCAGGAAATTGTTTCCCATACAGTAAAGTCAGTGTTTATTCTTGTCTTGTGTGATGCAAATACAATGAAAATTTACCAAAACAGTGTAATTGTGTCATTCTTGGAGCTAAATTTTGTCTTATAAATTATTTTTAGACATACCACAACTGTTCCTGTATTGGGAAACCAAAAAGAGAAAATGGTTTAGAGGACTTCATCCATGAAGCTGTCCCTGGGAAATGTCCAACACAATGCAAATTTTTACCTTTATTCCTGACCTTCTTCTTTTTTGCTGTTGTTTTTACATTTATGGCTACTACTCCAACAACTGTGGCCATTCTCAGGTATGTTTTTTGGTCTGAAAGAAGGGTAACATTCTTTTGAAAACTAATATCAGTGGAATACTTTTATTCCTTTTGCTTTGCAATGTGTTATTTGAACAAGGTTGTGTGGTAAGCAAGCAATATTTTAAACAGAGCACAGTCATACCGCTGTTCGCTCTTGTTAGTAGGTAAGTTTTGAATCTATTTTAAAAAAATCTTTCTAACTTGAAGCAAAATCCATTTCATGGGAGCACTCTTAACTGTTTTAGTTAAAGCAAAAAAGAATAAATGTGCCATGTACTTTAATGAAGAAAATATTTGACTAGCCTGTCTATTGATAGTGTCAGCATTTCAAATTTTATCAGCAAAAGGGCAAAATATCAATTATTCTCAACCTTAGATTCCTGTCTCGGTTCAGAGTTCTAGCTTGAAAAATTGTAGTCTGTACACAAGACTGCAAGAACTGTAGACTACTTCCCATGGTATTCATGTTGTATGTGTGGTCATGATTAACGTAAAATGTGATGGCAAGTTAATCAGTGGTTTTGCTGTCTTTCAAATTGCTGAAACTTACATGTGTGAAAGGGAGATTTTTCTTTGTTTTTATTTTTAAAATGCTTCTCATTCTGAATTTACAGCTGTTTTGCTTTATGTTGAAGTTTTACTTGTACTTATAATACATACAGTGAAAAGATGACTATGATGCATAAGCATGAAGCTTTGTGAGGATGTGGCTAGATGCCCTTTGACAGGGGCTGAGGAAATCAGTAACATCCTACAACACTACTTTGAAGTAGCCTCCTTTCCAGGTTTGGTGTAAATCTGGAATTAACAGCCTGTCATATTAGTGTGGGGGCAGAATGACATGAAGTTCTGCATTATCTTCAAAATTGAACTGACATAGTTTTATTTTAATAATTCTAAGCAGTAGTGTTTGTATATTTGAATCCTTATATAAATCAGCTGAAATAGTGGAACAATTTTTATGGAAAAAAGGACTGTAAGTACAGTAATTTCACGATTACAAGCCGCACTGAGTATAAGCCGCATCTCCGGGTGCCAGCAACTTTTCGTTCTTTGTCCGTATATAAGCCGCACCTGATTATAAGCCGCATGTTACATACAGAGTGTGATAAAAGGTATCTATTCTATCACCATCTGTTGAGGGTGGGGGCAGTGATCCTTAATCTCCGCGGCAGATATTCTGCTAATGGGCCATCCATTGAAACCAGGCAGGGCATTGTTCTTTATCTTTTCACAACCCATCCTTCCTCCAGCGAGTCATTTTCTGATAATGGCCCATTGAGTCCCACTGTGTGACTGATAAAATTAATTCATCCCACTGGAAGTTGCTACAGCCAGGGGGAAGAGTCCAACATTTCTTATCAAGATAAAAACAGAGTTTTTGGGAGCCCCTTTCTCCACTGGACTCCAGAGGAAAACTGGATTTCTCCACATCACCACTGGACCTCCGGAGGGAAAAACTGCACCTCGTACAGGAGCACAGCTCCAACTGAATCACATCTGTCATTGCAAGAGAACTGCAGCCACCATTTATTGGGACCAACACCCTGCCTGACTTTGTAAGGGTTTGGAGTTTGTTCCTTTGTAGTTCCCTAGTAAAGAGCTGTTATTCCTAATTCCCATATCTTTGCCTGAAAGCCCCTCGATTTCAAAATTATAATAATTTGGAGGGAGGGGATTTACATTCTCCATTTCAAAGAGAAGCTCCTGCCTTTCTCAACAGACACCTGTCCTCCAAACTAAAACAGCAACTTTTTGTTCTTTGTCCATATATAAGCCGCACCTGATTATAAGCCGCACTTCGAGTTCAGACCAAAATTTTAGTCAAAATGGCGCGGCTTATAATCGTGAAATTACTGTAGTTTAATTTTTTCAAAAACTAATTTGAATAGCTAAATGTCAGTAAATTTTTCAGTATATCTGGTGTCTTTTTAATGAGCCTATTTCATGTAATTTCAAACAAAAACCCATACATTCATGACAGCGTTCTAGTTCTCAAAATAATCACCTGCATGATGTGAAACTCCTTCTCCTTCTCTTAACTGCCTTTATGGATAGCAGAATTCTAACACTGCTGAAAAGTGCTCATCTTGGGTGTTTTGATGTGGGTAATTCTAACACATGCTCCTGAATATAGGAATCACTTTTGAATGTGTAAATACGGTCTTTTTCAACACTGTTTTTTAATACAGTTTATTAAAGAAAATACTTCTGAAACTAAATTATGTAAATTAACCAAGTTAATTGTATTTAACCTCTATGGTAGCACCTTTTAGGCACTATCATGAGAATATGTTTGTTCCTGGAAAAATACCTTTTAAAAAATAGGTAAGAGGTAAGTAGATAAGTGTCACTACTTGTTAAGTCATTATGTTGGTTTGCATAGCATAGGCCAGCACAATTTATTCATAAGGTAAAATGAATGTATGCAAAGGTTATGGAAGTTCATTATGTTATGTTGTGCTGTAGTCTAGTCTCAATTCATGTACTGCTTCTTTAGGTATAGTGTCTCAGGATTGCATCCTTTATTTCCTTGGTTGTTCTATGGAAAAAATGTTCAGCAGTATATCAGGGTGCTGATAGAAAGCTTCCTTTTTGTTTATACTATTTTGTTAAACTAATTAAATCTGAAATTTCTTGATGGGCTACTGGTGTCTTACCTAAACACCACTTGAAATAGTTCGGTTAGTTGTTCTGCACACTGGATTTCTAAACCTCTCAGGAATCAACAGGTGAAAAGAGTATATAGAGAAAATATATAGATAAAAAGCATATTCACTGAGGGACACAGCACAGAAGTGGGACTTGTTTACTCTGTCTTAAACTGCGAATCTTGTTTACAGGTGTGTGCCAGATAAACAGCGCTCATTTGCTCTTGGAGTACAGTTAGTGTTTCTGCGACTACTGGGTATGACTTTCTTGTTGAAACATTTGCCTCTGAATAATCTATTTAATTGACACTTTTTTCTAGACTTTTAAATAATTAATTAAGAAGCTTTCGGATCAGCTTGAAGCAGTCTGTCATTGTCTTATAGGATACACTTCTTGTAAGGTACCATCTGGATTCAAATTCCTTGCTAATAAGGAATTCATGCTCTATGTAGCCTTTCTCATTCTTATAAGCACAAACCAGGTACTGTCATTCTTTCAGGTAAAGGCATCTGCTGCTACTTCCCCCAGAAGAAGGCCTATTCTGGAAGCTGAGAGAAGAACTGATGTAATAGATAACACTTTTATGTAACATCTGAAATCCAGAAGTTAAAAGAAAAGTGAATATGTGGAGCCTTTTCCACCCCTTCCTTCCTTTAAAGTGTCTTTGACTAATTTTAGCATTTATTGAAATTGTAGGTAATTGTATATAAATAATTACAGAGTATAATGTGGGAAATATATTACTAAATCTAAGCATCTCCAACATTTCAGTAAGACAGGTGAAGCTCCTTAAGTAAAACAGAGATAAGGATAGGTATTTTCTGGTCCACATGGAATTGAATTTTCTCAGGCTCAATTAAAAACCTTACTGTAGTAGTAGATGGTTTTTAAATGACATACTTATTTTAAGACTGGGACAAGACACAGTTCCGGTTTGGACTTTATGCCAGTATTTAATACTTCAACCATTCCCTCTCCTTTGAGATTATATATCTAACAGTGTGAGATCTGCATTGCTGTATTCAAACTGATCAGTGTAAGTCATTCTGCTGATGAAGTGTAATAGAAGCAAACATTCTCACAGTAGAAATTAGCTGGAACAGTGCTCAGTGTTGTATGAGGGTCTTTCTTTTTCACTTTACTCAGAGTTCAGATATTTATGCTAGATCTCTAACTCCTGACTTCACCGTGGCATTGCTTTACACAGCATTGCTTACAAGCAACATATTTTTGCTGTAGGCTTTAGGAATCATACAGGGGTTTTAGGCTGAAGGCATAGTGAGGGACATAGCTACTTGGTTAGCTCTAGGAGTTTAAACCTTGGGTAGGTTGGGTATCCAGTGATGTACCTAGTGTGTTCATTCTGAAATTGGCTATATCTGGATGCCAGACACTTGTGCACTATAACACACAAAAATTACAGAGTTAATAAAATCTAGGCAAGAATAATTTTAAACACTGGGGGTTTTTTTTGGTGAAATTTTTACTAGAAGCTTTGCTACATCGGAGGAATGGGGAGAAATGTGTAACTGAACATTTTACACAATAGTATTTTAGTTCTCTTAATTTGGAACAGATTGGTGTGTATGGTCTGAAGAAAAGGACTTTTTTCCTTTCAGTTAAATTCCTGATTCCTGGATTAGTTGTTTTCATCACTGATTTTGATTACTTTTTTCTCACAGAAGACCAAGGAAGTTAAGAAGCCCAAGTCTTTGAATAAACTCTTGCTTAACAAAGTGAGAACTGTATAATGAATTAACTCTATGCATCCTACCTATTAACTGAGCGCAATGTTAGGTGCAGACTTACTATGTAATATGAAGCCTATGACTTCGATTAAATTTTTTTTTGTATTTGGTTCTCCCATTTTATCTTCTCCACCACTTTGGCATTTCACTGTATGCATGAAAACCAAATATGCCAAGTAACTCAAACATTCTAATGTGTTAACTGTGTTTTTTTAGGTACTATTCCTGGACCAATTTTGTTTGGTGTTGCTATAGACAGCAGTTGCACCCTGTGGGATATTAATGAATGTGAAACTAAAGGAGCTTGCTGGGTATATGACAATGAAAGAATGGCTTATTTGCTGATGGGCATAAGTAAGTCTTTTATATTAAATGCATATACTAGGTAACTGACTGCTAGATAGGAATTATTTTGAAATAAAACCTTACACTTTTCATTTTTAGCAGCAGTGTTTTTAAAATTTTTTTCATAAATGATCAACAAAATATTATGGAAGGAGTAACACCACAGTAAGTAAACCTTAAATGTTACTTAAAAAACTCTTTATAATAACACAAAATAGTTTTGGTCTTTGATCTTGCTTCATTGTCACACTTCATTTACTAGATTTTTAAGGGACTGGCTCACACTTTAGTCTGTCTTCAGGGCAATGAGCATGATTAGGAGTGTGAAGTTGATTAGAGGGATGGAGCACCTCTCCTATAAAGAAAAGGCTGAGAAAATTGGGTTTGTTGAGCCTGGGAAAGTGAAGTCTCCAAGCTGACCTTACTGAGATCTTTCGGTACCTGAAGGGGTACCTACAAGAAAGATAAGTAAAGGACTCTCTCTGACAGAAGATTGTGATGGAATGAGGGGTAATGGATTGAAACTCAGAGGGTAGGTTTTGGTTTGATATTAGGAAGAAATTATTTACTGAGAGGGTGGCCAGGCACTGAAACAGGTTGCACAGACAAGTTATGGATGCCCCATGCCTGGAAGTATTCAAGGTATGGGATACTGAACAATTTATCTAGTGGAAGGTGTCCCTGCCTCAGTAGAGAGTTGGAAGTAGACAGTCTTTAGGTTCCCTTCCAACTCTGTGATTATCTGGGTTGATGTGTTGGCAGTTAAGGTCTGGGGAGTTTTCTTCCTCTTTTTGTATTTCAGGTATTTTCCATAACTTCTATAAAGATCTTGAAAATATCTCTGAACACTAATCAGAAAAATTCCTGACTTGTTTAACTTGTTTAATCTGTTCCCTTCAAATGTGAGGTATATATGCCAGTGGGAGAGTGGGTAGGCTAAGCTTGCATCTTGCTGTTGTTGTGTCTTCTAGTAACAATGATATTTACAATGTCTAAACTGAAGTACTGATGTCTAATCCTGAAACTGAAAACGCAGTAATCACAATTTGAAGTTAAGAATCTCATGGCATATTTGTGATCAAATACAAGCCCCTGTTTTGCCCTTCTCCTTGTCCTTCCAAGTTGCACAAACGCCTTTCTGTAACCTTTTAAGAGAGCTGATGAGAATACTTAACAGGTATTCTATAGGGGAGGTTTTAGTTTCCGGAAAAGAGAATATTGATATAATAAATGACAGTACTGAAAGGAGAAATAAGAAAGACTTGTACTTTAGAATAGGGTGAAGAAATATAGAACTGGAACAAATATAATAGCTGCTGCAAGCAGAAATTGGCAGGCAGGTGAAGAGTCTGAATTCAGCTGGAGATTGTCTTCATCTGCCCTTTGCCACTCATGTAATATGCATTTAAATGGAGGCTATGAATTTCAGTCTTACAGGGTGTATGTAACTCACCATATGAACTTTTATAAATTGGTAAAACACTGTGTCTGCTACTGAAAGTGAGTGCGATAAAGACTCTCCTGTTCTTTGCATTCAGGTGCTGCTTGCAAAATCATCACAATCATCTTTGCGTTCATGGCAGTGTATTTCTACAAACCTCCACAATTAAATAAAGCCCTGCCTCGAAAGACTTCAGAAAAGATATCTGCTATACACAAAAAATGATAAGCAAATCGGGGACTTTGGAAAGAAAACTGTGAAAAGAAATATAATTACAACACTTGTACCAAAGTTCTTGTACTCTGTTGCCTAAATATAAAAGATCCTATTCAACATTTGAACAGCTTGGAATATTTTGAATCTGTGCTATTCTCAAATTTGCTAAACATTGTATAGTATTAGATTGTGGCTATCCAAAGAAGTTACACTGAAATTTGCAGTCTAATTTTAAAAGTCTAGTATGTAACTTAATTGAAACAAGATGGAATACTTTGATCATAAAACAGGAAAAATAAACTGCACTAACCTGACTGAGCCCCATTTATCTGTAAATGTTACTATAGTGGGAGAAAACAAGTAGCTTGGTGTACTGAAGGGAACTGTGTATGTTTAAAAGGGACTTAATGTGCACATATTCTGGGCTAGTGCCTTTGGGGATTTGTCTGTAGGAGCACTTGGGAATGTGTGAGTTTGGCTATGTTTTAGAAATATTTTTACATATTATCTCAATGGCATAAGTTCACTTCTTGGTATTTGTAGGAAAATGTAAATAGTTATGATAGAATAGCTGAGTTGCAAAATCAGAATATTTGTTAATTTAAGTACTTGAGTTTCTATCTGGAATATATATACAGAAACTTCCCATCCAGCTGTTTTATTTAAGCACTCTTAAAATGTTTCTATAAAATTTTAAAATAAAACCTATTTTCTTACTACATCTGTGTATGCTTTGTCATTTCCAAATGTGATGGAGTAATTCTCAACTCCAAGAAACACAATGCTGAAGACTGGCAAGAATGTGTATGAAAGCTGCAAAACTAGAATATGGCTTTATTTGCTTTTTTACTTATATTTTTATTATATTATGAGTCATGTTATTAAAGTCATATTTGTATAGCACAATACAAGTGGTCACAAGTCAACCAATGTTGTCAGACATTAATCTATATTGTCTACTACTGAAATATTCAATATTGACAAGAAAAATTCACTGAGTAAGATGCCCTCTACACTTGCTTTACTTTGGTAATAATCTTTTTTTTCTGTTGCATTGACTGTTCATGTCACTCTTACGAAGCTGTGTGCCCTCTTCCTTGGGTTCCAAGGACTGTGCTCATTGACTCTGACACGATTTTTAAACAAGTGCTAGAACAAAAGATTATGTCCTATGGCTCAATTTTCATCTAATTCTTTAAATTTTCCTGTTACATTAGGTGGAGGTTATGCAACTCAAGAAGATTCTCTATTAGTAAATAACTATTCAGGAAATAAAGCAAAATAGACTACACCCTGTGAAAGCACAAGACTTGATGGCTTTTGTGGGAGAGAAAGAAAGGGGCAGATTTGCTTGCTTCATATAGATAAATGTATCCTGGTAAGTTTTGTGCTTGTTTCCTGATGAATGGGCTCATAGCAAGAGATTCACTACTCTTGAAAAAATGAAATATTGATCCTCCTTAATGTTTGGCATTATGGCCCAAAACTATGAATTAATTTTCCAATGCTGACATGGTTTGTGCAGGGTGTAGCAGATCGTTAAAAGACATATAGTATTGTAGCTCAACTGCTTCTTTTGTTTTTGTGGACTGAGATAATAGTTTAGAGTTTCTGCTGCTTAATGTGATTGCATAGATTACAAAACCTGTGGAACAGAGTAATGAAGGCTTTCTCTTCTGAAAAAGTTATCAACAGTCTTTCCTGCACTGGAATGGTTATTTGTGGGGAGAAGAAAAGAAGAATTCCTGTTGTAATTTATAATCTAGTTTTATGACTCATTAAACATTTCCCTTGCTGGTTTAGGAGTATCACAGTGACTAGAAGACAGACCAAATAGAAATTGATCCATTTAGCTTGTTTCATAGCAATACACAGTGGAGGCAAGTAGATGATGTGTCAAAAGTTTTACAAAGGTAAATATCACAGACAAGTGTGCTGTATGTATCCGGACAAGTTCAGTCAAGTCACTAGTGCTGAACCCTACAGATCAGTACTGGGCCTAGTAAAATTCAAATCATCAATAATGAGCTGAATTAATATTGTGCTCTGGACAAGTGGCTGATAGACTGGCTGGTTTCTGCCACTGAGGGAAACCTTTAAAAGATTGAGAAAGGGGCCAACAGGAACCTTGTGGAAGTACAAAAGCCTGCACCCAGGGGCGAAATCTCATGCATCAGTAATATATAGGGGACCAGCCAGCTGGAAGGAAGCCCTTCAGAGAAGGCACAAGAATTCACGGTGGACAAGCTGACCACAAGGCAGCAATACACGCTTTCTGCAAAAAAGGTCAGGAGTGTCTTTAATCTGCATTTAGGCAGAGCACTGACAGCAGGTCTAGAGAAGTGATGCTGTCCTTACTCAGTGCTAGTGTGATCACATCTGGACTGCTGCGACCAGTTCTGGGCTCTCCAGAACAAGGATGTTATAGACTTGCTGAAATGGGTGTGGTGCAGGACTGCAGAGATAAATTAAGGGACAGGAGTATCATTCACACTGAGAGCTAGGGAAGTTCCCTCTGCCCTGCAGATCAGGCTCAAGAGAGTTCTAAGCGTTGAATCACTGTTATTAATTCCCAACTTTATGAACAGTTGGGAGACAGTGCACACAAACTGAAGACCTGGCATTTCCTCTGAACACAGGAAGTTTTTTTTTTTTTTTTACTGTGACGGTGGTCAAACATTGGAATAACTTTCTTAGGAATTTGTGAAGGTAGTCTTGGTGACTTTTAGAATCTGACTGGACAAGATCCTGGATGATCTACCCTGGCTGACCTTCCTTGAGCAGAGGGTTTGGACTAGATGATCTCAGGTGTTCCATCCTGAATGGTTCTGCTTCTGTGAGATGGTCCTCAGTGGGACTTTTGCCCCCATTCACCAATATGCTGTGTAGCTTTTGCATATGTAAAGGACATAGACTTACCTGGTTTTGCACACTGTTTTTTGGCTTCTTTTCTTGGGGTTTGTTTGTTTGTTTAGTATCAGCTCATATCATACTGAACAACACCTAGCAACTAATATTCTGTGTGTCTCACTGTGTATGTAATTATAGTTCTTTTCATTATAACAGTGGTAAAGCATTTCAAATAGAAGTGATTTTTACATGCTCTGCGAACTGCTCTGTAGAGTGGTCAGACTGCTAAATTCATAGACCTTTGAGGTTTACTACAGGTTAGGGGTTTAAGAAATTCAAGTATTGTCCAAAATAAGGATGATTTAAGACTTTTTGAAAGTTACATCTTCTAACTAGCATGATTACTTTTAGAAACATATCCTGCTATAAACAAGACTGTTCCAACTAAACATTGTGGTAGAATAGATGTTGTAATTCATCTGTGGATCAGAAGTAAGCTTCTGAAGCTAAGTATATTGCCCTATATGCCTAGTGCAAATGAATTATCCAAAACTTTACTGAAGCCTCTGCCCAGTAAATATATAGGATTCCATGAGTCTTACAAGGGAGTGACTGTAATTTACTGTTACAGGTGAGACTAAACTGATCAAAACTTTCTTATTTGTATGTTTTTTTAAACTCAAAAACCAAGAGAAAACTGCATTTTCTCTCATTTGAAGAGGAAGGATGATGATAAGGTAACCTGAACCTCTGTCTGGACAGTGGGAGTGAGCAACTGTTTAAAAAGTTAATTTTTTTTGGTTAAAGAACTTCTCCAAATTGAATAGCTTAACACCAAAGTTTACTTGCAACGGCAAGAGTATATTCTTTTTGGAGTCATAAGAAAGGGGAAAATAGGAATTTTGTTTTGCATGTGGCAACCATAAATATCATTACTTAAAAATTCAAAATATTTTGTATGCACCTGGTTTGTGAGGTCTCTTTGCACATGATCAGAAGTATCTGTGCAAAATTACCTGAAATACATTGGTTATGAACAGAGTAGACCAAAGTACATCCACTGACAAATTACAGACAGAACCTTAACAATGCTGAAGCCTATTAGATGTTTTTACATGTTCGTCTGCTGCTCACTACTACTGAGATGATTTAACAAGTTACCTTGTTTAAGGTAGGTTCAGGTGTAAACAACTGTAAGAAAATTACTGAAAAACATCTGAGTCTGAAAGCCTTCAAAAGTGCTATGGTTTTAATAGTATTTTTTTTAATAAATTAATGAGTATAGAAGGCTATCTTTTGTTACACTAGAAGAACATACAGTAAGACAGTAAGTAAGACATTAGAACTTATTCTGTTTGCCGGTTTTTTATTTATTTGTTGTGGGTTTTTTAATTATGTGTGTATGCATTTCTCCCTCCCCACCAGATGGTTCTGTTTCTGGTAAAAAATAGACAATTTTGTTGGGTGTTGCATGCAATATTGCAATTTTTTGACTGCAGAGCAGATAATATGCAGCTTTTGCAAAAATAGTTAATGAAAGTGTAACTGGTGCCTTTTGTCAGCTTGGTTTCTACTTACGCAGTGAGTGACTTTCTTTTTGTGATAAATAAATGAATATGCTTGTTTATGACTTATTTTCTTTTCATGACATGTCTGTGAAGCACACTGTGCAGCTCTGTTTTTATATGGGTAGAGTTTTTCCCCCCAAAAGACAGAAATCCAGTGGCAAAAAATACCAGTGTTAGCATAAAGAAGCTTTACAAAATTATTGAGGCAAACTGTTACTCTTGTATCTCAGTATTCCAGTAATTTCACGACCATAAGGCGCACCGGACTACAAAGCGCACCCCCTGGGAGTCGGCAAATTTTGCAACTTTGCAGATCAGATAAGGCGCACCGGACTATAAGGCGCACTTCTTTTTTTTTTTTTTAGCGAGGCTCCGCCCCCAGCTCCCCCCGCGCGGTTGCTGGCCAAGGCCCTGCCCCAACCCGGCAGCCATTGACCCCTGGACCCGCCTGTATCTGCCGCTCCATGCGGCGTCCCCGGGGCTGGAAAATGCCCGCCACTGCTCTGTGCAGCGTCCCCGGGGCCGGAGAAAGCCCACTGCTGCTCCGTGCAGCGTCCCTGGGGCCCCGCTGCTCCGAGAGTTCCCTGGTGCTGCGGGTGCCCCGATGCCAGCGGGCTCGCTCCGCGCCGCCACTGCCCTGATTCCAGTGGCTTTCCCATCCCGCGCGGCGGCCGCCCCAATGCCTGTGGGCCCCCCCCGTGGAGCCCCTCTCCCCTCACATCCTGACGCTGCTGCAGGGCCACTCCCTCCTCACAGCCCAGCACAGCCCCGCAGGGCCACTCCCTCCTCACAGCCAGGCACAGCCCTGCAGGGCCACTCTCTCCTCACAGCCTGGCACAGCCCCGCAGGGCAACTCTCCTCACAACCCGGCACAGCCCCGCAGGGCCACTCCCCTCACAGCCTAGCCCTGCTGCGGGGCCACTCCCCCTTGCGGCTCGCACTTCCGGGTTGGCGAATTTTGCCACTTTGTCCATCAGATAAGGTGCACCCGCCTATAAGGCGCACTTCTGGTTTCGGGGAAAAATGTTAGTCAAAAGGGTGCGCCTTATAGTCGTGAAATTACTGTATATGATGAGAAAACTTGGGAATAAATTATTTGTGTACTGCTTCCATGGAAAATATAACCAGAAGACCAAGTCTGCTATATAGAGGAGTCTAATGAATTTCAGCAACCTGCTCATGTGTATGCCTTTCAAAATCTGTATAATGGGAGTGTTGGTAACTTTATTAAACACTCACTTCTCTCCAGTCTACACAATACCCTAATAAATGCCCGAATTGGAAGTACAAGTAGGACATACGAAGTTTCTTTCTGGTGATTATTAATCTTTGAGCTTTCATAATTAATATATTAACTTTTAGTATGACATGGAGCTCTTGAGCAAAGGTGAGCTATTGTAACCTGGATGTGGCCGGTGGTGTCTCTGGAACCTGACCTGACCACCTGCATATGTTTTACAGTCTCTGTGTTCCAGCCCGAGAACCAGAGAAAGAGTCAGGAGACTTCTGTCGTTGCCAGAGGTGGTTTATTTTATCTACAGTAAATTCACTAATACAAGCCGCACCCAAGTATAAGCCGCTCTGTCATTCGCAGCGAGGACCCACGTGCAACAAAGTTGCCAAATAGTAACAGAATGGCGGCAGGGCGGGGTTTACTGACTCGGCTCGGGCTGTGCAGGCTCGGCCTGCTAGGGGCTGCCGACGGGGCCAGGTAGCCCAGCCCGGCGCTGCCGCTCGGCGGGGCCACTGGGGGCCAGCTGCCGCTGCCACTGGGCTCGGTCACCACAACCCGGTGCTGCCCTGTGGTGGCGGGCGGGGACTGAGCCCCCCGCCGCCTCCCAGAGCCGCGGCAGTGGCGGCCTGGCTCTCCCCCTCCTCCCCGAGCCACGGCAACGGATGCACGGGGCCCCCCCGTCTCTTCCCCGGGCTGCGGCAGAGGAGGGAAGGAAAGAGCTCTCCCTCGTCTCTCCCCGCCCCCCATGCTGCCTGCAGGCAGCCAGGCTCCACCCGCGGTGCAACAGAGTAACAGTTTGTAACAATCGCAAAATGCCGACTTTGCAGCTGCTCGGCTCAGCACTCTGGCTGACGCTTCTGAGGTTGTAAATGTCAGAAAATTATTCACATATTAGCCTCTCCTGAGTATTAGCCGCATTTCCGGTTTAGGAGCAAAATCTTAGTCAAATTGGTGCGGCTTGTATTCATGAAATTACTGTAATCTAAAAGTTCTTTCCCTGACTAGCCGAGGTCCTTTCTGCTAGTCAGCCCCAGGCACACTGCCTGCCCCTGGGATGGCATTATCTCTTTATACTATAAACTACGTAAACATTATTTACAATTATCTTCCAATACCTATCACTTATATTGTACAGTCTGGTTCTTCTCTAAACCAATCTAAAAGTGCCAAACATCACCTAAAAGATGGATGCTAGGAAGAAGGAGAAAGAAGGACAGAAGACACCCAAGTTCCTCCATCTTGACCTCAGACCCTTATTAGAAACAATCTTTAAAACCTACTTTTTCACCTTGTACTTGCACTCTATTCATTTTTTGTGACTTGTAATTCTTCATGTAAGAGTGGTAGTTTTTCCCAGGGAGAGAAATCAAAGGCACAGGGTTTCTGGGGCACCGTGCCAAGGTTCCTGAGCCCCCTGCCTGGGTCTTGAACCATCTAGGGAAGCCAGAGGGATGTCTTGCGTTCCCACACCTGGATAGCTATTAAGATGGTTGCAGGTAAAGAAGCAGGAAGAGCCTTTGTATGCGTCCACAGAGATGTTTATTTTAGCCACACGTGTGGATAGTCGAAGGTTAGAGGCAAAGAAAAAAGTTTGTGGTGAGGGTCCAGGTTTAAGTACATGGATGTTCTGGGTGGGAGGAGCATCAGAGACCAATTACCAGGGTACATAGGGTGGCACAAAGGCAGGCTTTGGGCATGGGAGCCAATAGGGAAACAGGGTGGGAGTGACTGAAAGACTGAGGAACAGTGACCAGTGGGACTGACCCAGGGAACAGAACAGAGGTACATTGGCATGACAGAACAGGGTTTACTATGAGAGAAGTCATTTGTGTCTCCCTGACTAGGGAATGCCTTTCAGGGTCTCTACAACTTTCCCTTTATTAGTTAAGAAGGCTTCTCTCAAGGATTTTAAAACTAAACGTTTGAAGAAACTGAATGAACACAAAATGACAAAAACAATCAAAAGCACTCATAAGACAATTTTTAAAATGCAAGGCATCCTCTGAGTCCCTAATGTCAACAGATTTTATGAAGCGTCTTAGAGCTGGTAGAAGGGAGGTGAGGTTTTCTTGGCATGGTTTATGAGGAAGTCATGAGTCATGAAAAGGATTTCTCAGCAAGGACTGAAATCTGCCAGCTGTTAGCAATGTGGTCGGCTCTGATGGAGTCTGTACGAGGTAGAGTGGGGGTGGTGTGCTTGTCGGAATTCCAAATAGAAATCATTAATTTTGAAGGAAAATGTTGTTACCTTAGGAGGGAGACCTTCTTTTCCCCCCTCATATCATCTCCCTCTTCTATTAAAAAGGAGTTATGGGAAAAGGGATTGGTAGCTGTGTAGCAAAGGTAGGGAGAAACATGTATGTGCGAGGAAATCATGGAGGGGAAAGGGAGGTAGGAATTTGAGGGAACATAAAGAAGGACTAATAGGATCTGGGGAAATCCCAAAAAGAGTTTGATTTATTTAGTGGATGGGAAGAGGGAATATGGGAGGGAGGCAGAGAGGCACTAGGGATTGGGGGAAGGCACTCGAAGGAGTGTGACTTAGCTATTTGGGAGGTTTTGCAAATACAGGAGGGAGCTTCTGGTTGTAGGATGGATGGTCGGTGTTTTGCACTGTCCCTGCTTTTAGGCAGCCGCTGAGGCTTGACAACTGTCAGCTTTGGGCTCTATCTCTTTGATAGTTATGTGAGGAACCTCTAGGATGTGGGTAGCAGTTGCAGTTTGGTGTATGTTTGCTACCTTGCACTGGAACTCCACCAGGTCCTTTGACATTGGCTGCTTAGGGCTTTTTTTCCTCTGTACTGCATCAAATTCCACAATCTCTCCTATGCTGCGGAGATATTTCCTGGGGTTATTCTTCTTTATAGCAGTCTGATGGACAAACACATCTTCCTTGGTATTATTTCGGGTGATGAAACCATATCTATTTTTCATGTTGAACCCAAAGTTTTTGTGGCAATGACCTTTTACTTTTGCCAGTGAGTTTGTGTTGGTGTCTGTGTTGTTTTTGTTGAATGTGTTGATGGTGGCAAGGCTGTTGGCAGCTGCAGTGCTGCTGCTGCTGTCTTGGGCAGGAGGAGGTGAGTGTGCAGGGCCCATACATCTGGTTCTCTCTGCTCCCACTTTGGTGGTGCACGTACAGGGGCAGCACGGCTGCTGTGCAAGCAATGTGGTGCTCTGGCACTGGCAGCAAGGCTTGTAGTGCGTTGTGGCTCACTGGCACAGGCAGCATGCCTCATGGGGCAATGTGGTACACTGGTGCTCATGGAGCAGCTGGCACTGGTGGCATGGCTGGTGCTGCTGGTGCTAAGGCTGGCAGGGTATGGTGGCACGCTGCACGTGCTGCTGAGGGCTGTGCAGTCTCCGAGGCCAAACCGCTGCTCCCGGCTTCCGTATCACCATTTGGCTTGGAGCGGCCCGGGTGGCAGTGGTGGGGTGGCCATAGGTTCTTCGTGGCGTGGCGGAAGCTGTTTGGCATGGTTGTGGCTACGGAGGGTGGCAGCACCCACCGCTTGTTGTGAGGTTAAAACCTCCGGTGCTCTTGACACACCACTTCATGTCAGGTTATCTTAAATGAGCAAGCAGCTAATTGTGAACTGTCTTTTTTTTGTCTCTGGTAGATCTTTTACCAAGACTGAAGAGTGTTGATATCGATCAGTGACACCTCAGCAGTTCACATAGCCAGCAGAGAAAGACCAGAGGCCCTTAAGCGATGTGTTCCACAAGAATTTTTATTTCCTGCAAAGGGTAGTCGAGCAGGGATCCCCAGAGACAAAGTGGAGACAGTCATATTTACAGGTTCAAGGAGGATTGAAACTACAACCAATAGAAAGTTATGCAAAGGACAGTATCCAATCTAAGTCAAAAGTTCTAAAGGTGAACTGACCAATTACACAAACTAATTTCTAACCGATTACCTTCCAAATTGATAGGAAAGTGACTGAATTCTTAAGGAATTCAGTTCAGCCTTGGTATCTAGGAGACCTTATCTATTAAACTACATACCAGGGGCCCAGGGCAGATGGCTATGGGGGAAATTGTATCATCCACAATTCCTTTTTCTGTATTTACTAAAAATTTACTATTATATTTACTAAAAATGTATTTCTGCAACTTTCTTGAAGCATTAAACAAAGCATGCAAACGTAACTAACACAACAACAACTATGATCAAAATCCACGAAATTCCCTTGACTAAAGATGCAGTCCATCCCATCAGTCCCCATTGACTAAAAAGGTCATGGACCCCATCAGGGGTGGTTTCCATTTTCACGTCCTTCACGAGTTCATGCAGTTTCTGGATGTTGGTGTGGATGGATGTGGAGTGTGATGAGAGGTCGAAGCAGCACATCCCTTCAAACTCATGGCAGCCATGTCCATGGGCATGCAGCAGGATGTCAATTGCGGCACAGTTCTGCAGAGAGGCATGTCTTGTGGTTTCTTCATCCTTCAAGAGATCACTCAGGGCAGCAGATGTAGCGTTGGCTTGCTTACTAAGCCAGCACCTCAAATGATCCATTTCACCAAGAGCTTTTGCTGCTGCTACCCAGGGTAGAAACAGGGAGACAGCAACTCTTTTGGGTTTGTTCCAATTGTACAATTCAGGGTTACAACTTTCCTCATATCTTTTCTCCCATTGTGCAACAGGGTGATGTTTGGGGTGAGAGTAGAAAGCCTGCCGAGGCTACAGAGTACCCCCCTGAAGACAGGAGGGCATTCTGACCCAAACTCGATCACCACAGATAAGAAACATTCCTCTGGGCAAAGTTTTGGGGTGGAGAGAGGGTTCTGAAAGTGTGTGAGCAGTGTAATTGCACCAGTCTGGGGAATTGTAAGCTTTCTTGATGGGTGAGATATCTTTTCTGTATGTGTTTTTTGTCAAATCAAAATGGGGAAAATTTTATTTTGGGCATCTAAAGTAAAATCTGACACAAAATGTTGCCTTGGATGACCTCAGGAGATCCAATTCTTGGGGCTTCTCCAGTGCATTTGGCAGCATTTTTGTCCACATGTCCCAGTTATCCACTGGATTTGGTCTCTTACCTGTGGTGCGAAGGAGTTCTGAGTTATAAATGGGTCAATCATCTGTTACCAAAGGAATTCCTACTGAACAGGTGGAAAGTGGATTATCAAGGTTGCCCATGGATAAACATAGATTGTCTTGTTTTAGTGTCTTTGCTAAAGTCAACCAGATATTTTGGTTGGGCTGTGGGCATGCGGTACGGTGAGAAGCATCCAGGCAGCAGTAAGGGCAACACCAACGAAGATGCTTTTCATCCCTGGATAAGGGTGTGGCTTCTGATTGGAACACAAGCAAAATTTCTTAACTTTAACTTGGAACAGGAGGAATGGGGTTCCTTTGTCCCTATCCCCCCCCCCACCCCCGTTTGTTTGTTTGTTTGTTTGTTTGTTTGTTTGTTTGTTTGTTTGTTTGTTTGTTTGTTTGTTTGTTTGTTTGTTTGACCTAACTCTAAGGATAGGGAAATGGGTATAGGGTTAGGAGTTTGATAAGGGTTATAAGGAGGGAACAGTGGGGTTTTTGGTAGGGTTAACAACATCTAAACACTGTTCTGTTGCTGGGCTAAGTCTGACTTATGATTTGACTGAAACAGCAGAAGGCTGTTTAGTTTTCTGTTTAGTCTGCTGTCATGTGACAGGACAATCTATTTTCTGTTTTGTGGGAGTTCTGCAGCATCTCCATCTCCAGGCACACCTGGTCTGGTTTTGAGGAGGTTTGGTGTTTGACTCAGGAGAACCTTTGTTGGTATTTTTGGTGTGATTTTTGCAGTGCCCAGGTATGGTTTTACATTTTTCCCTGGGAACCACCTAGGGCCTGAAGGCAGGGACACACATGTGTATCCCCACCCTCAGGTGATCAATTGAAAAGGTCCAGAAACTTGGTTTGTTTCTGGGTCTTTCACCAACACTGGTGGTTTCTCTGTGAGCTTAGCTTGGGTTGAGTTTGCAAAATGTCAGAGGATAGGTGGATCAGGCTCCGACACTGTGCAATTGAGGAAATTGATGACATAGAGAGCTTTGCAGAGTCTTTCAACCAGACACAACATTTCTGTGTCTTTGTACTGCTGGTTGAGGACTCTTTTGAGAGTTTGGTGGGTTCTTTCTACAATGGATTGTCCTATGGGGTTTTCTAGAATGCCCCTAGTGTGTTCAATTCCCCATTCATTGAGGAACCTTTTTAGTTCTTGGGATTTGTAAGTGGGCCTATTATCAGTTTTTATCTTTTTTGGAACTCTCAGAGTAGCAAATGCAAGGAGAAAATGCTTGATAACATGAGTGGCCTTTTCCCCTGCATGAGCTGATGCAAAAATTGCTCCAGAAAATGTGTCAACAGACACGTGCACATATTTTGACTTTCCAAAGGATGGGAAATGGATAAGATCAGTCTGCCACAGTTGGCATCTGTTCAAGCCTCTGGGATTGCCTCCTGTTCCCACAGAGGGTATCTCGTAATTTTGGCAATTTGGGCTTGGGCACAATAGCTTTTGCCTGATCTTTTGAGAGTTTGAATATCCTAAAGAGAGCAGGTACATTTTGCCTGAGCAAATATGTCAGGAACATTTGCAGATTGTGCTGGCATGGTCAGTGCATCTGCTTTCCGATTTCCTTCTGTGATAAAACCAGGGAGATAGATCAGTGTGTGATCTTACATGCATAACATGATAGGGTTGTTTTCTGTTAGAAATCAATTGAGTGAATTCAGAAATCAATTGGTGTAATTTGTGATTGGAAACTTCCTTGAAGAAAGCGTGTTCTACCCTCATGGCTATACCAGCAACATAGGCAGACTCTGTGACCAGGTTAACGTGTTCATCTTTGACTTTCTCAAAGGCTCTAATAACAGCTGCCACCTTGGCAATTTGTGGGTACCCGTCCACTCTCTGGACATCAGATTCCCTTTTTGAGTTTTAGGATCTTTCCAGGTCATCACTGATTTGTGAGAGAAGCCTGAGCTCGTTAGAGCTTTGAGGGGTGCTCTGCTTTGGACTAACTTTGTGACTAAATGAAAAACCACATTTTGATTGAAAAGTTTATGTTTTGGTAAATGGATGGAAATTTGACCTGTGTAGATATCTAGAGCAAACTGGAGACCTTCATTGGTTTGGAGCAAGTGCTCCAGGTCTCCAGTGGTGAGTGGCAGATAAATGCAGGTGAACTCACACCCCACAAGAGATCAAAGGTGAGTTCTGGCTTTTCTGATCAGGTGTGCCATGATTTCCTGAAATGTGGTAATTGTCTTTGTGGGCTGGTTGCTTATGAAAACCCATTTAAGGATTAAAGGAGGGTCTGTGAATTGAGAGTCCCATTGAAAAAACAGTCCATGGAAATGAGGGGCCTTTCCCAGGATGGCAGGCTGGAAAGGCAGGCTGGGCTTGTAGCGATGAGCTTGATGTGAGGACAGGGCTTCTTGGACCTTGATGATGGCTTCTCTGGCTTCAGGGGTGATGGTGCGTGGAGAGTCCAGGTCCTCGTTGCCACAGAGGAGGTTGGCCAGGGGAGAGAGTTCTTCTGTTGTGATTCCCATAAGGGGGCGTATCTAGCTGATGGATCCGCACAGGCTGTGTAGGTATTTCAGGGTCTTTGGGTCATCTCGAATAGTGAGTTGCTGGGGAACAATGGTTCTTTCTCAGATCTGGAGTCCAAGGTATTTCCACAGGCTGGTATACTGTACTTTGTCTTCTTGAATTTCAAATCCTGCTTTTTGGATAGTTTTGATGGTGGAAGTGACTGCTTTGTCCAGGTGAGTCTTGTCTGATGCACAAATCAGTATGTCGTCCGTGTAGTGGTATATGATTGCATCTGAGAATGCTTCTTGGACAGGGGAGAGGACGAGAGCCACATACCATTGGCATATGGTAGGGGAGTTTTTAAGTCCTTGAAGGAGGAAAAGCCAGTGATATCTTTTAAGGGGAGTCTATCTGTTGAGAGAGGTAACAGAAAAGCCAAAACGCAGTGCATCGTGGGGGTGCAGTAGAATGCTGAAGAAACAGTCCTTGATGTCAGTGTCAACAAGAGTCCAGTCTAGAGGCACCATTGATGGTAAGGGCAGGTCAGGCTGAAGGGGACCCATTTCTTCAATGATATTGTTTATCTTGTGAAGGTCATGGAGAAGTCTCCACCTGTTGGTCCCATGTTTTTGCAGAACAAAGACTGGAGAATTCCAAGGACTTGTGGTCTCGGTGATGTGACCTTTGGCAAGTTGTTCTTGTACCAGGATGTGCAGCACGTGTAATTTGACCTTAGAAAGGGACCATTGTTCTGTCCATACAGGCTGATCACTTTTCCAGGTAAGGGGTGGAATTTCAGGATGCACACATTCAACAATAGTCCCAACTAAAAATTCTAGCAGTGAACTTTGACAGAAGTCCCCCATTGGGATAGGGCATCCCTGCCCCATAGGGTGATGGGGGCCCTTACCATGAATGGGCAGATGGTGACCAGCTTGCCTTCAGGGCCTTCAGTGATGACGTTGTGCTTGCTCTGCATTGACACAGCAACACCACCATTGCCTGATATCATGCCTGCCACTGGTTGCAATGGCCAGTTTGCTGACCACTCCAAGCGAGCAATGATGGTAACATCAGCACCAGTGTCCAGCATTCCTGGTCAGGTGATTTTTTTCTCCCTTGCAGAAAATGTTGCATTCGAGGATGGGTTTGTTTGTTCCCATAATTTGCATCCACAAAATTGTGGGGTTGAGTGGAATCTGTTCCATGTTGTTTTTTTGGCAGCAGGAAAGCTTGTGCGACTGGAGTTTTCTGTGGGAGATAAAAAGGGATGTCCACACATCTAAGTTGAACAAATATCTCTTGTCAAGGCGAAACAGATTGTATTTTCGATAAAACAAAAACTTGTGATGGACCATGGAAAGCGTCACCTAGAATCAAAATCTCCCAGGGACCATCGGCTGGTTGTCGCTTTCCTGTGGGAACACAGTAAAAGTTCTTATCTGTAAAGTTCAAACATAAATTGTTTACCAACTGGTGTCTTGAGCCCATCTATAACGCTCCATATGTTGGATCTTCTTGAGGTAATCTGGAATCCCCTGTGTCAGTGGGTTTGAAGTGTTCCCTGTTTTTCACAGGAGGGTTGGGGTGGAAAACAGCTTTTGATTTGTTGTCATTGCGTGGAGCTGCTGCTGCGCTCCTGGAGGTGTTTTTTGGTACTGTTTGTTCTTTTGTTGTTTCTGGGGTTTTTGGAAATTATTATTAGGATTTGGAGAAGCTGTTTTTTCTGGACAGTCCTTTACAAAATGTCCAACTTCTCCACAGTAAAAGTAGTGAGCATTTTCTTTGGAATTTACCATTCAAAAACATCTGAGACTCCCTGTGAAATCCCTTTTGAAACTGCTTGGGCTACTGTGTTTTCAGTGGATGTGTGTTTTGGGCAGCTTTCCACTATCTGTTCAATAGTTGGCTCTGTGTCTATGGGCAGAGCTCTTAAAATAGGTTTACATTGTTCATTTGCATTGCACAAGGCAACTTTTGGCAGCAATTCTTTCTGTGCCTCAGAACTATCAGTCTATTTTTCCAGGGCATCCTTAAGTCTGTCCACAAATTTTATGAAACTCTCATCAACACCTTGTTTTATAGTAGAGAAATGCAAGGTAGGTTGAGTCATCAGGTTTTAGAAGGAATGAGGTCTTTGCTGCATTAGCTATTTCTTGCAGAACCTCTTCAGGGTGCATATCAATTTGTTTTGAAGGTTTCTCAAACTCACCTTCACCAGCAAGTTGTTGAATGGTGTGTTTTCTCCCATTTGTAATTTTGTCATATTTATCAACTAATGTTAGTAAATGTTTTCTCCAGTGTCTTTCCCACAACATGAATTCAGCTGAAGTGATGAGACATCTGGATAAGTTTTTCAGATGATGTGGAATTAGGGTGTGTCCGGGAAACGTAGCATCTAAAGAATTTTTGAAGATCTGAGAGGATCTCCTGTGTTCCAAGGCTAATTTTGACAGATTGTTTATATATTTTGGGTTGAAATTGTGCTACTCTAATTCTGGTTGAGCCCCAGGATTCCTGCCTTTCTTATAAGTAACTGGAAAAATAGAGATTTTTTGAGCTAATTTCCACTGATCTGAATTAGCAGCTTGAAGTTGCACTTCAGTCCAAGGATTGGGTTTATTTGCATTTAAAGCATTTGGTTCAGAACTAGTGTGTTCTGAATAGGAAATGGTCTCTTGGCAACAATGTTCATGGCTTGTAGAGGATTCAGGCATGTAGTTAAGTGGGGGAGCAGTGGGTTGTATGTTTTCAGGGGGATATGTGTTTTGTGGTACTGGACATGGGTAAGGTTGGTGGTATGACACGGTTTGACCAGTAGGTGGTGGTGGTGGTGCAGCAGTGATCGTAGCTGCCTGGGAAGAGGAGCTAAAACCCAGGGGCTGCCTTTGGTAGGGTTGGAGGTGTTCACTACGCATATACAGAAAAGCGGTGGCCACCCTCTCCGGTGCAGGCGGGGAGGGACGTGGGGGGCCCAAGGTTTGGGTTATGGGGCATAGAGGGACTCGGTAAGGAGGGTAAAAAGTACCCGTGGCATGGGAGGGGGGAGATGGGGCTGTCGCGAGCGGCTGCGGGGGAGTAGGGAGTAGGCTGAGGGGTCGTGACGTCACCATCTGCGTGGCTGGAACTGCGCATGTGTTTGTCTCAGTCATGGTGGCGGCCGGGGACGGGGAAACAGCTGGGCCCCGCGCGGCAGGGGCTGTGGGAGGGAACGCGCTCGGTGCGGCTACTGCGGCTGTGGGGGGAAGCGGGAACGGCGCAAATTGTGTGTGCAGGGGCTGGGTGGTCAGGGCGCTGCCGAGCAGGGCGGAAGCACTGGTGGCGAGAGCGGAGCGGGATCAGGGTGGACTGGGACAGCGGTGTTACAGGGCGGTGGGAGCGGTGAGGTGCCGGCGGCCACAGGTGCCGACGGCGGAAATTGCGGCTGCAAGGGCGGTGCGGGACGGGTTGGCATTGCATTCTTGGGCGCAGGCAAGGTGGGGATGGGGGGTGAGGGCTGCGGGGCCCGCGCTGGCGGTCTGGGGAGGGGCTGGTGCTACCAGGGGGAAAGGGAACAGCGGAGCAGTTACGAGGGTGACGGGGGAGGGTGTGTGTGGGATCGCGGATGGTGGGGGAGCGGCAGGGGGTTGTGAGGGGACAGGGGGAGGAGGAGGGGGTGCGGGCAGGGAGGAGGAAGCAGGGAGTTCTGTGGAGTTCGGCGGAGCAGAGGATGATGCTGCAGCTGCTGGGGGAGGGAGGGAAGAGATGGGGAGGGGTGGGAGAGCTGTTGGAGCTGGCTCTATTGGGGGAGGGATGATTATAGGGGTGGGAAGGGAGGGGGAAGGAGCTTTTTCTTGGTCAGGAGGTGAGGGGAGGTGACGGGGGAAAGAGGCTGGGACAGAGCGGGATTATTTTAATTTTGTGAGTTCGGCAGGGGATTTTGAGTGGGAGGAATCTGATTTTTAACTGCATGTATGATATGTTGGAATAAAGGACTATAAGAAGAAACATGAAAATTTCTTTGAGTTTGTAAAGCGTAAATGTGGTTACCAATTGAATCTAAAAAGGAGGGTGAAGGGATAGTTGCAGTGTTACTGTGAGGAAATTCAGCAGAAAGCCATTTAATTAAATGTTTTAAGTTAAATTTAGAAAGGTGCCCTTTTGAGAAGGTGAAATTGTTAGAAGAAAGGAAACTTAAGATATGGGTATAGAGATCTTTGTTAATATGGGAAAGCTTGAGTTTTGTGAGTTTGTTCCCCATATTTTGGCAAACCAGAATAAAAAAGAGGAAACAAAATAAAAAAAATAATAATAAAAAAATATCCCAGAAAGTGACCCAAAGTTTCCAGTGCGGGTATTAGAAAGCAGAGACTGAGAATACTCATGGATTCTTCAGTCAACAGAGTTGAGCTACTGGTTTGTTGCTGACTGCATTCAGGTCTCAGGTCCAGAATTCTGAGGTTATCTGATGCACCTTCAGGGATGACTGCTCTTTTTAAAACAAAGGGTGGGCTTCTGAAGGGATTTGGCGATAGTAAGACAGAACAGTTCACAAGAACTGCCATTCGTCAGTGTGAAAACCGAGTTTCAGGCACTGTCTAGGCGCCACAATATGAAATGTGGGGATTTTTTTTGTCTCTGGTAGATCTTTTACCAGCACTGAAGAGTGCTGATATCAATCAGCAACACCTCAGCAGTTCACATAGCCAGCAGAGAAAGACCAGAGGCCCTTAAGCGATGTGTTCCACAAGAATTTTTATTTCCTGCAAAGGGTAGTCGAGCAGGGATCCCCAGAAACAAAGTGGAGACAGTCATATTTATAGGTTCAAGGAGGATTGAAACTACAACCAATAGAAAGTTATGCAAAGGACAGCACCCATTCTAAGTCAAAAGTTCTAAAGGTGAACTGACCAATTACACAAACTAATTTCTAATCAATTATCTTCCGAAGTGATAGGAAGTGACTGAATTCTTAAGGAATTCAGTTCAGCCTTAGTATCTAGGAGACCTTATATATTAAACTACATGCCAGGGGCCCAGGGCAGATGGCTATGGGGGGAATTGTATCATCCACAGCTAATATTTGCTAAAAGGCTGTTTGTTACAAAATCGCATCAGTCTCAAAAGGCACAGTCACAGACATTAAAGTCCATGCTAAGTTTTGGTATAGAGTCCCAAACAGAAGTAGAAGCTGCTCTTGTCAAGGTCCTAGGAAGCTGATATTGCTGCAGCAGCTTCTATCTTCTTCTTGGGTGTTGATGATGGCCAGCAAAGCAAAGCAAAGCAATAGCAAAAAGCAGTGGCCAGACCTGTGGGAAAAAACAATGGCAAAAAGCAAATGGCAAAAAGCAGTGGCAAAAGCTGTGGCAAAGAGCAAGAGCTCTCCCCAATACATACTCCTATATAGGATTTTTCCAACAAGCTAGGACGTCCAAAGACTTTAATTCAATCTCTGTACTCTGGTTTCTCTCTGAAGAATTCAGAGAGAGACCTGGCTCACTGACTCCAACAGCCCGTGCCACATCTTGGAGTGCCAGGGTAACCATGGTGAACATGTCTGCTCCCTAGGATACAGTCCTCTCCAGTTTTGCAGAGCTCCCCAGGCTGTGCAATTGCAGCAGGCTCCTAAGTGTACATTCTTTGCCTTTGGTTTTAAGTGACTGGTTTAGCTGTAATTTGCCAGTTGGGGGTCGTTCTTCTAACTCCACCATCCTTACTTCTGTGACTGGGACTGTGGGAAATAAAGTGGAGAGGGGGATGTGCCGGTGGGCAGGGTCCCAACGGGAGGGGAGGGACCTTCCGGGGAAAGGGATGGAAGGGGAGACTCTGTGCCTGCAGCCACACCGTCTCCGCCATCTTGGGTGCATGAGGGTGGCCACGTGTCTATGACCATGGAAAGTCCTCCCCAATCTCTAGCTCTCTCCAAACTTCTTCCAAAAAAATATCATTGTTTAGAAATGAGTTCCGTGAAACATAGGGAAAAATGTTCAAATAACCAATGTACAAAACATTTCAAATCCCCCTTTAAAAAACAAGAATTTACTTGACAAAGGGTCTTTTGGAGGTAAACTTCCTGAATGCATGGTTTTTTGAGGCTTTTTTTTCCAAGGTGCTTGTAGTTGGAAAAATACCTGTTGCTGGAGTGTGCATGCATTAATTGAGAAAAAATGTGGCTTTTCCCCCCTCCCCCTTTCAATTAAAAGAACAAGTATAAAACTGCTTGGAACACCTTCGGAAACTTCTAACTAAAATTTCTGTAAAACTCACAAACCATAAGAAGCAACTGCTATGATCACTCTGGAAATATTTACAGAGATTTTACTACTGGGCCAGAAAGTTTATCACATAATGGGATTGTTCATAAGCATATTGAAGCCTTAAGCATCAGTTTGCTGGCAATAAACTCTGATGGAAATGAATGTGGACTGGATAGAATTTGATATAGTAGAACATCGGTCCAAGTGCTGGAGTTGAGATGTATTTGTCAGCTACATACAAAAACTACAAAAATAATGGATACTTGGAAACACATAGCTAAATTTTAGACCATTGTTACTTAATCAAAGTATTTTGTGTCCATTAATAGCAAATAGTTAATAAAATTGAATAAAAAGGGGAAAAGTTACTTACACATTGCAGTAAGGTGTTTTCATATTCACTTAGTTTTGCACTGGTGTTGTTTCCTATTCTGCTAGAATATATTATCATTATTTGCTATATGCTAATGAAGAATATTGTACCATGAAGTCAATTTCAAGAGAAGTCACATAAAAAAGAAATGAAATAAGTGCAGCAATGATTATGGGAAAAAATTGTGTGATAGCTTTGGTGGACACTCAATGTAGTACCTTACATCTCTATAATTAATTTACAGTAATTTCACGACTGTAAGGTGCACCGGATTGTAAGGTGCACTTCCGGGTGTCGGCAAATTTATGAACTTTTGCCCATGTATAAGGTGCACTGGACTATAGGACGCACATTTTTTTTGCAGCAAGGATCCGGTGCTGGCTACCCCCGCGCAGTTGCTGGCTGCGGCCCCGCCTCCACCCGGCTGCCACAGCCCCGCAGGCCTGTGGGTCCATCCCCACCAGCTGCCACAGCGCCGCGGGCCTGCCCCCACCCGGCTGCTGTGGTCCCGTGGGCCTGCCTCCACCTGGCAGACATGGCACCGTGGCCCCGCGGGCCCACCTCCACCCAGCAGACGCGGCACCACGGCCCCGCCGGCTCGCCTCCACCCAGCTGCCGTGGCCCCATGGGCCCACCTGCACCCAGCAGCCACAGTCCTGCTGGCTCCTCCCGCGTCTTGCGGCTCACACTTCTGGGCTGGCAAATTTCCGAACTTTGTCCATATATAAGGCGCACCGGACTATAAGACACATTTCCAGTTCGGGCCAAAATTTTAGTCAAAAGGGTGTGCCTTATAGTCACGAAATTACTGTAAGTAGAATTTGGTGTTCAAGTAGCAAAGATAAATCTAGAAAGAAGGAGGTTGGAATTAGTCTTTTCTGCTGAAATTTCAAAATTGGTAGGACTACTTAAAATATATATTTATGAAGAAAGGTGCATTCTTGCTGAAAGACATCTTTAGAACAATAAAGTAAGTCAACGGACTTCTCTGCTCCCATAGATAAAGAGACAGTGATTTAGACAGTCACCAGAGACACTTTTGTGGGCTTTCATTAAATAGGAAAGATTCAAAGGAAAACAAGGCAGAAAGGTCGCAGAATGGACCTGAAAGGTTGGAGTGGGACATTTAGGGACTTACCAATGTGTTGTTACCTGGACCCCATCTGATGACATTTCATCCCATTGTACCATAATGTACCATACTGTGCTATTTGAGAGAAAGAGTAAAGAACTTACCAAGAATAAGTTGCAATAAGAACATTGGAACTCTTATCAAAAACATTTATTTTACTGCTGTGATAAAGTAATATAATTAATTTCCTTATTATGTCTGTATCCAACAGAACAACAAAAATTATGTTTTAGACAGCCTTCCTAGGTCCAGCTGTGTTCCCAGAAGGACTTGGGAGTGCTGGGGATGAGAGCTGGACATGAGCCAGCCATGGGCACTCCTAACCCACACAGCCAGGTGCATCCTGGGCTCTGTCCAGAGCCCTGTGGGCAGCAGGAGAAGGAGGGAATTGTGCCCCTCTGCCTCACCATGGTGAGATGCCACCTGCAGAGTGACAGGGTGAGTTGGGCTGGGTGGTCCTCTGAACTATCTGGTCTAGTGGCCCATGGTAGTGGGTTGGAGTGAGAACCTTCTTTGAACCCTAATCATCCTATGATTCTGTAAACATCCAGTGGCAAAAGGGTTTCCCTGCCTGTTTGCTCCTCTGCCTTTTATTATTATATATACAACTGCAGATTATATTACAATAATTACATCATACGAAATTATATCTAAACAAAATTCTGATGCAAAGTTTTGACAAAAATTTCCCTTGTTTTACTGCTGTTCTGTTGGTAATCTCTCTTTGAAGTCTATTTGAAATCATATTTTAGAACATGATAAGGATCTAGACTGACTTTTTGTCCTTTGGAGTTTTGTTTTCCCATTTGTCTCTTTGACAATTTTAAATCTATAATTTCTATCTAGTGTTCACTCACTGGGAAAAGAAAACATTGGTTCTGTTGAGAGCAAAATAATCTACAAATTCTCTCTTGCTTCCAGGCAGAGGTAAAGTATCAACATTTTTAACCTTTGTTCATCTGCCTTTGGTTTTAATAAGAAAATTAGTTTTAGTTTTTAAACTCTTTATCCTTCCAGTGTTATAAGACTTCAGATGATCACCTGCTATACAAGTAATACAATGATATTTCCACAGAAAATGGAAATAAAATTTCTTTACTTACTCCTAAATAATTTAAACTAAGTATTCATCCTTTTTATTTAGGAAAAAAACCCTGTAGAGTGGCCTGGATTTCGAATCTTCTTCATACATTTCATAGCAGCAAAGTGACTGCATGTCTGTCCTGGAAAAAAAAGCTTTACCACAATTGTCTTGGCTCTCTCTAAAAGGGAAAATTTTATAATGAAGTTTTTCTTTTCAGGCAATACCAATAAAGACTGAAAATTCACTTTTATGGTTTGGCCATAATTTGCATGCTGAAATAGTTTTTGCAGACTATTAAGAAAGTGCTTCTTAGAGTAACTTGGTGCCTTAAAGAACCTAGAACTGAAACAACACACTTTTAAGATAATATTAGTATCGGATGTAATATTAAGGCTAGTCTTTATTGGAGGCCTCCAAGGGGCAGATACGGAAAATGCCCACCCTAGCACAGAGCGAATACAGTTTTTTAAGTTTAGCACATCAGCATAACTGACAAAAATTTCCAATTAGAAACATGATTGGTGAGGTAATTCTCTCCCAGTTCACTCCTCTTCTAAACCCTCCCCCATCAGATAGCTACTAAACTTTGTCTATGGATATGTGTCTTGAAGAGCTGGTTTCAACCCTGGCTCCCAGGAAGAACAAAGACAGGCTTGGACCCCTGGCTTGGAGCCTCTGGACTGTATTTTGTCCTTCTGCCTATCGGGGGGAAGGTACGGAAAGGTACTGGGGCTAGATACGAATACAGTAATAGGCCACAGAACCACAAAGTATGTGTAAAGAATATAGAGAATATATAAAAGCAAAAAAGGCAAAAAAAATCCATTCAGCATCAAACTAAGACTAGATTTAGGGGCTGAAGTCTTGTACAAATGCACACAAGTAAATTAATTTTTTAAAGGGCAATGGTGTATGATTTTTACAAAGTGTACTAACTTCTCAGTAACAGAGTTTGTAATATTATTACTGTTGTATAAAATTATATATTATTAAATAGCACACTGCAAAACCAACAAACTGACATGTCTATCATATCCAGAGACCAGAAAAACACTGAATTATAAACACTGAACTGCCCTCAAGATTAAATTATGCTGAAACAGAGCTTAAGCAGAGTCTGAAAACTCTTCTGTTAGCAATGGTTTGATTTATTGACCTGAAATGATCTGAAGACTTCATAATTTAAAGGATAAAGCAAGAGTCAGGAGAAACACTAATAGAAAACTATGGAAAATTTGTCTTTACTTTTTTATTTTTTATAAACAAAAGCCAATTTATTGCTATTTATGAACACAACAAATATATTTTTAAGCAGTTACTCACTAGGGCATTCCAGCATCAGAAGAAATGATTTAAAAGCACAGGAGGGTCTCTAGTGAAGATGGATTGCACAAGTAATTGAATGAACATATGGGTCTTGTGAGTTATTTTGCATTGTCTATCATGGCAGGAAAACAGGAATGCAATGATGAAGCTAACTCTAATAGCACTGCAAGCTGGCAGCTGGGTCAGCTCCAAGCAGTCCATTCAAGATACAGCTGTTATAGCACTCCTAATTACGACTTAACTTCTCTATAAACTTTACAGGGTAAGTACTTAGCATATTTTAAAAGCAGTTGGCTATAATGTATGTCAAATAATATATAAATAGTTAGATTGTAACATGAATAGGTTTTGCATTTTATGGATTTTTAAAAGCCCCACTGCCATCTGGAAATCAATTTTATCAAAATTTAAGTTAGAAGTCTATAGGTTACAGATGTTACAGCTGGCAGGTCACAGATGTGAGTGTAGGTTTCTTTTGTAAAACAGTAACACAACCATTAACAAGAACTTTGCATTAGTAATGGTTTGCATGGCTGAATTCATGCAATTCATTTTCAGCCTCATTCAACATATATTTCTTCCATTCAACATATATTTCTTCAAGCATTCTGGGAAGAAGCAGTGATGTCTTTTCACTGTGTAATGACAAAATAGCCGACATCTGAAGTCAGCATATCAACCGATGTACTCCCTCATGTATAAGAAAATTGATTGTACAGTTCTGTGTTAGTTCCAGTGTGATACTAAGGACCACTAGCAGACTTTATATTTCTGGTTTGTGTTTTGTTACTGCACCAGCATATATCAGGAAATCATCAGATCAGTGCCAGGAGTTACCAAATAGAGAAACAAAACAACACCCTCCTCCCTACAAACCCCTCACACACTACATCACCAGGTTTTCCTTTATTTAAGGAGAAATTTTGGGAGTGCCTGGATACAGAATTTTTCTACACAATCATGGTGATTCACTGAAATTTTGAATGTTTTACAGAGAATGGTGGGTAGTTTTTTTGTTTTTGTGGGGGTTTTTGTGGGGAGTTGTTTTTTGGTTCTGGAGGTTTTTTTAGTTTCTGTCATCAATAAGTGGTTCTCAGATATAACATTGGCCTCACTTGTGCTTAATTTTGTGTGAGGTGACCGTTTAAAAGAATCGTTCACACTTCCCCGTAGTGGAATATGACATAGTTAACTTGTAGCCTCCAGAGTTACTGACTGTGCATGCCTCCATTAATGCACCTCACAAGTACAGCAGAGTATTTGTATGGAAACCTATAGCCTTCATGACTTGCATGTATTGAATGAACCAGCATTCTAGTTTGTTTTCTAGACTAAATTGTTACTTATTCAAGTTCTGGTTAAGTGCTTATCAGTACTCTTAACTAGCAGTCAAAATAAATACATATATTGACCTTGGCTCATTTTTTGACTATGAACAACATACTTAACTACATGTACTGCATCTTTTAATCAATAAAAAAGGAGGATAAAAAAAAAGAAACCCACAGTGAATTAATATAAAAATGCAAAATTTTTACAATATACTACAATTTTACAATACAATACAATTCTGTATTACAATACCAAATTAATTTACAGTAGTTGACATAGTAACATCAAATACCATGTTTACAAATACTATGTTTATGAAAACTTTATGTTTATAATTTGAATATTTTTTCTGGAACAGATTGAGAGAAATTTAATTGGTTTTTTCCTTTCTATGACTTTACTAATTGTAGAATCATAGCATGGCTTGGGTAGGAACAGGCCTCAAAGCTTATGTCATTTCAACCCACTGCCTGGGAAAGTGACACCTTCTACCAAGCCACATTGCCTATAGCCTCATCCAGTATGGCCTTGAACACTTCCAGAGATGGGGCAGCTTCTCTGGGTAACCTGTGCCCGTGCTTTACTACTAGCATCATAAAAAATTTCTTCCCAATATCTAATTTAAACCTACTGACTTTCAGTTTGAAGCTGTCTCTAAAGAGTTTAGAGACAATTTTAGGAGAAGGACACTCTGGAATGAGTGTTTCTGCTAATAAAAAAAGGGGTTTCAACAACCCTTTTTGCCAATCAGAAAATAAATACTAGTGGATTTATTGACAAACCAATTGTGCACAATGCTTGGGAAAAAAAATAATTAATGCTAGACACTGAATTGTCAGAACCTTAGCCCTCACACACACATATATACCCCCACAAGAACAAATAACCCCAAAATACCAGGGAAAAAAAAGAAGTAGCTGACCACATGGAACAGAGGAACAAAATGGTGCTGGCTTTTGTATCAGGGAAAGAAAAAACGTTCACACAATAGCTCAGGAATCTCCGATGAATCTCAGATTCTGGTCTTGTCCTCAAAGAAGACAAAGCTGGTGGATGCAGGGTCCTTACTTTCACTGGCTTGGCCGCTTCTCAGGTTTGGGCCCCAGACAAAGCTCCTCCTCAGGTCCCTGCCAGTCCATGGCAGATGCTTCTCCTATGAATTTGGCATCTCTGATGTCGGACCAAAGCCAAGCTGAGCAGTTCAACAAAAAGCAAAAGCCACCAGAGAACTGCAGTCTCCAAGCCCAGGGAAAGGATAAGAAAAACCTTCTTGCCTAAGCAAAGGTGAGAGCGCTAAGGATCTTGCCCCTCACCCAGACCCATCTTAAAGCTACAGCAACATTTCTGACCATAGATCAGACAATTAGGGAATAGAGGATCATCATAAAATCACCCCAGGACAGAAGCCATTCCTCCTTGTCCTATCACCACATGCTCTTGTAAAGAGTCCCCTTCTGTTATGGGGGCTCCCTTCAGGCACTGAAATGTTACAGATCGCCCAGAAGTCTTCTCTTTTCAGGCTGAACAATCCCAATTCTCTCAGCCTTTCCCCATAGCAGAGGAGCTCCATCCCTCTGACCACCTTGGTATCTCTTCTCTAGACTCTCTCCAACAGCTCCATTGCACCAGTATATTAAAATACATGAGATACTTACGGGCTCCCTACCTTCTAGATGTGACCACCAAACCAGTTTTTCATCCTCCCAACAGCTGATCCCCTGAATCCATCTTTCTCTAATTTATGGGTTAGAAAACTACTAATGTAGTTAGCAATTGAACAAAAAGCCAGTTGAAGCCAGAAGAAACTTTTCTGAGGTGCTGAAAGATTCAGTACTGTTTACTATTGACAACATGAAGGATGCTGGAAAAGTTCACAGTGCAATTACTCTTTCTGCTAGGTCACATTTTCTTAAATTTTACAAGGCAACACAACTAAAATGTTATGAGGTTAGAGGAAAAAAGCACTAGTTTGGCCTTGCATCTGTAATCTAGAATAAAAGCTACAGAAACATTTGATCTGGCTTGAATTTACAAGGTAAGGTTATAAACCTCCAGTGCTCTTGACACACTCTTCATGTCAGGTTACGTTAAATGATTAAAGCAGCTAATAGTTGCTAAAAGTCTGTTTATTGTGAAGCACATCAGTCTTACAAGCAAAGTCACAGTCATCAAAGTCTATGGTAAGTTTTGTTACACTGGAGTCCCAGATAGAAGTAGAAGCTGCTCCTGTGAAGGTCCTGGGAAGCTGATGTTGCTGTGGCAGCCCCTATCTTCTTCTCAGGTAATGAAGATGGTGGCAAGCAAAGCAATAGCAAAATAGAAAACAATGGCAAAGCGATGGCAAAAAGCAAAAGCAAAGAGCAATGCCATAAAAGCACTAACTCTCACCAATACATAATCATGATTCCATTACTGACTCATTACTTTGTTGTGCGCAGATCCTTGCTGCAAAAAAAAAGTGCACCTTATAGTCCAGTGCGCCTTATATATGGACAAAGTACGGAAATTTGCCAACACCAGAAAGTGCGCCTTAGAATCTGGTGCGCCTTATAGTTGTGAAATTACTGTAGTTTCCTAAATGGTCACTTATAATGAGAAGGATTCTTTATTTACTTATCTCAGTCTCACAAAGTTTTTTCCTAAACAGCTCCCTCCACAGTGGCAAAAAATATATCATTTGGAGGTAGGAAGTAAGCTAGAAGCACAGATGTGAAAGTCTAGGAAAGGCAGGAGTCCTTGCGAGGAGGTTGATGAGGAAAGATGTCTATAGGCAGGAAAAATACCTCAATGACAAGCAATACAAAATTCAACAAAATGTAATAAAAGAGATTAGGAAATCTACCTGCTGGTATTTCACTATTAGAAGTGAAGATTTTATGAAGCTAGTATCAGCTATTCCGGGAAAGTGCACAAAATTTTCTTGAGTCTTTTTCTTATAAGGAGAACATCTTAATTAGCAGAAAGTTGGCTACAGCCTTGTTAAAATTTAAGTCTGTAGCTGTTCCTAAAGAATTACCAACTCATAGTGACATTAAAATCCAATAAATTGGATTTTAGAAGAAATACCCTTTTAAAAGGTGTAGTCTTTTATAATTTAACCACATCTAAAATCTCTAGTCTTCAGTAAGTAGAGTTCACTGCTTTAAGAGAGTGCACATAGGGGCACAAGCTCTGAGCTGTGTTAAGAACTTTGCAGTATCTGTATTTGAATAATTTTCTTACTTGTTCACACGTAGTTTTCCTTCCACTGAGACTCTGTAAGGTGGTATTGGCTCTCCTTTGTTCTTTCGTTCTGGAGGCTACTTGAAGCAGAGAAGGGATGTACATATTTGTGGTGCTCACAGTGCATTGGTTTGGTGGGAGAATGGTACTGCTTAACACCAATGAATGGTACTTTGCAAGCTGACACTGACCACCATTGCCACTGAAAATCAGTCAGTATGAGTCATACAGTTTTTCCTTGGCAGTACTGTCTGCAAGGCCCTTTATGGCTGCAAGCAGAGCCATCTCCTTGTAGCTTATTTCTGTGGTCAGCATGGCTTCTGTTGCCATTTTACCACTATGTTTAAATTGTTTGCTGACTTCTGATAGACTAAAAATAATCCATGAGCTGTCTAACCCAAAATTTTCAGCAAGCTCAGTACAAGGTCAGATTAAAGGAAAACATCAGATTTGTCAATACTAGTTGTGTGGTTTACCTACAAAATCTACATATATGTTTGTTCTCTGCTTTGAAACCAAGAGGATTAATATTTTATGCTCTCATGGTAGAAGTTAATCTCATTGTTTCAAATATTAGTGACAACTCTGTCAATATGTTTAATAAACTAAACTTTTTGTGTATTTTGGTTTTGTAAATATGGTCTTAACGCTAGTAGCAATAAATTCCTTCAATTAAATTATATATCCTTACCTATACATGGATCACTACCAAGCCCAGTAGTGGGAAGTAACACACTGATGGCGCTACTTAAAAGTTAAGACAATGTGAAACTGGAACTGAAAACTTCACTTCAGTGATAAACCAACTGTAAAAGCCAGCTGTTGAGCTTGGAAGCTTTGAAGTATTTGTTTCCTTATTTTAAAATGTTCAGATAAAACACAGTATTTCAAATGTCACATGCAGCAATATGAAAGAAAATAAAATGGCAGGTGTTTCCATTTGGCAATTTGATCACAAATGTACATATGTCCAGTAATAGAGTGGGAAGAAAATGGAAGTATATGATAATTGCAACATCTTTATAATAGTTATTTAAAATGTACATTTTTCAGTCTCTATTCTGAGTGTCTTATCTCATATAAAATAAAAGATTGGGGGGTTTTCCCTCTTGAAGCAGGTATCAAATAAATCTAGATTCAGAATTTTTTTCTCCCTAACAAAATATATTTAATTTCTTGTTTTTTGAGGTGACAAAAGAAACCTGACACACTGGAACTGCAGCAACTGTGCAACTGTATTTTTTGCTTGTTTTTTAATATGTATAATCCTTTTGTTACTATCCCTTAAATAATACATTCTTAACTCTTTGATAGTTTTTGTTTATCTCAAGGTTAGCTAGTATGATGTGCAGCTAAATTTTTTCTGAAGGCTTGAATCTCCAAAATACTAATTGCACCATTTAACTGGTCTTAGAGTAGCATTCCTGGAGTGTTAAGACCTGAGATATATATTTACTGACTTCCAAATCATTGAAATGGTGAGCAAGAAAGCATATTAAAATATCAGATTAAACTGACTTATTAATTAAGACCATTAGTCCTGCACTGTCATTTGGAGTGAGTGATCTATATACAGTTTTTCTGTGAAGAAAATAAAAAACTCCAAACCACAGAATTCCTGCAGTGGTCAGGGCACATCTGTAGGGTGTGGGATGACATTCAGGTCAGTTTGTTTATACAGCCTGTTCAAATTCCCTTAAAAGGTAGCACTACTTGCTTCTCACAATAATTTGCTGATCCACAGGCCTACTGGGGGAGATCAGCTAGCAAAGTCTCCTGAGATTTCAGATGGGTATCGGAGTAGTGTTCCTGGCACCTGCAGGAGGAAGTTTCCTACAGAATTTCCATGACCTTCCTCTTTCCTGCAGACATTAATTCAGACTCAGCTGATACTGGCATTCCTCACTCTTGACCAGAAAACTATGGTTATGCTAAAGTTGAAATTGTGGAGGCGAAACAGGAACAGGCTTCCAGCCTTCCCCGCCCTTCTAACTGCTGTGCTTGCTACCTCAACACTTTCTCCTCTGCATTTGGACTCTGCAGATTCTCTGCTACCCTGGTAAACTCCTACTCATTCTCTGGGGAAGCACATTCCATTCGCCACCCTAACATCCTTTGCAAGCACAAAAATATGTGTATCTCAATTTGCTGCTTATGGAAGTCATAAACACCATGGCTTTACATGTACTGGCTGTAGTGTGAGTTTTTACTAGAGCTACGGTCTCCTAATGGTTTGCTGTGCACAGTTTCTTCCTCCTGCCGAGGAAAAAACTGTTTCTAAAGAGATTTTTCTAATTTTGTGACAGACAATGAAGTTGGTGTTTTGCATCTCTGCTTCATCCAAAATATTTTTAACTTTATAACTCTTGTAAGAAAATGCTTGTTTTCTGAAGCAGCTACTCAGTAAAATAGATTTGCAGAGAAGTGGAATATAATTCTGGAGATCATGAGCTGTAGTAAACATTGCACAAAATCAGCAAACTGTGAATGAAAGACAACTGGAGCTTTTGTTAAAGGGTAAGTGTTGTGAGAAACGAAGCTCGCTCCTCTAAAATTTTAAAAGTTTAATAAGGGATAATAAGGTACAGATCAATAAAACAAAAGTAACAGTGCTGGGTGTGTGGCAGCAGTCAGAGGCATGCCCAGTCCATTCGCAAGCAGTCCTTTATACTATTATAATTGCATTACTTCCTCAAATGGCTTGACACATTTTCAGAGCCTATTGACCACAACTCTGCCTCAGGGTGCGGTAGCATTAGGTAAGTCCACATGGTGGTCTGTCAGGGATGCAGTCCAGGGTGGTCTGATGTAACTTTTGACTTGATATTTTCCTTTTATGATACTTTGTTCTTTGCCTGTGCTCTCGTGGTTACGCACTTCACAAGACCAGTCGTACCTTATGAAATGATTGCTCTTGCAAATTGTACACCCTGAGACCACATTTTGCCAAAGCAATCATATCCCATGATACATTTTTTGCAATCCTGCTTATATCTTATAATAGCCTTGCTTTATGCCTAATTCTAGTTGCACAATCCACAAAAATGATTACAAATTTGCGCTATATCTAAAACCAGCTACAATTTATAATAATCAAGCAATAACAATTTATAATGACTTGCAAAAGAAAATACATTATACTGAAGGCTAGCTATTACATAGCTGATTATAACAGTGTGAATAAGGTGGTTTATTAAATCTTTCTTCACTGTCATTTATTGTTATCACACATCAGGATTTCATCACAGTTTATAGCTTTCAGATCTTGGAGGGAAGGTACATAAAATATAGATTCACCCTTTTAAAAGGGGTGAAGGCATGTCTGAAGATGGAGATGAAACACAAAAACCTGTTACTGACTGCAGTAGATGGCTGGTGGAATTTATGAAAGGATTGTATGTAATCTTTTGAGTCTGGTCATAAAAGAAACAGCAGAAATTCATGGTAGGATAGCAGTCTTGGAAAGACCAGAGCTTTCCAATTGAAGGCAGAGGTATAGTGTTTAAGATGCAATAGATTTCAGAGACACAAGAATGGTACAAAGAGGTTTCTCTGCCAAAACGACTTCAAGAAGTATATGGTAAGATCCATTAAAAAATTGTTGGGGATGTGCCAGGTTTGGATGTTGATCAAACTTCTGTCATTCTGCTATTACAGTAATTTCACGATTATAAGCCACACCATTTTGACTAAAATTTTGGTCCAAACCTGAAGTGCGGCTTATAATCAGGTGCGGCTTATATATGGACAAAGAACGAGAAGTTGCTGTTTTATTTTGGAGGACAGGTATCTGCTGAGAAAGGTAGGAGCTTCTCTTTGAAATGGAGAATGTAAATCCCCTCCCTCCAAATTATTATAATTTTGAAATCAAGGGGCTTTCAGGCAAAGATATGGGAATTAGGAATAACAGTTCTTTTCTAGGGAAATTAAAATAGAAATACAGTACTACAAAGAAACAAACTCCAAACCCTGACAAAGTCAGAGTACAACCTGACACCCCATCAGGCAGGGTGTTGGTAGCAGTCCCATTAAATGATGGTTGCAGTCCTCTTGCAGTGAGAGATGTGATTCAGTTGAAGCAGTGGTCCTGTAGAAGATGCAGTTTCCCTCTAAAGGTCCAGTGGTGATGTGACGAAATCCAGTTTTCCTCTGGAGTCCAGTGGAGAAAAGGGGCTATCTTAGTGTCCCAAAACCTCTGTTTTTATTTAGTAAGAAATGTTGGGCTCTTCCCCCTGGCTGGAGCATCTCCCAATGGAATGAACCAATTTTATCAGTCACACAGTGGGACTCAATGGGCCATTACCAGAAAATGACTCACTGGAGGAAGGATGGGTTGTGAAAAGATAAAGAAAAATGCCCACCTGGTTTCAATGGATTGCCCATTAGAATATCTCCCGTTGAGATAAGGATCACTGTCCCCACCCTCAACAGATGGTGATAGAATAGGTACCTTTTATCACACTCTGTATTGTAACATGCGTCTTATAATCAGGTGTGGCTTATATATGGACAAAGAAATGAAAAGTTGCCGACACCCGGAAGCACAGTTTATAATCAGGTGCGGCTTATAATCATGAAATTACTGTAATTTCCAGGGTTTGATAGCTGGGAGTTTTAAATTTATCTTATGAAGATCAGAAAATAAGCATACTACCAGGTACATCTACAGATGTGATATCTAACATTTCTCCAAATTCACATAAAATACAAAAGATATTGATACCTTCAAATTTATCTTTAATAAACAATAACAGTCATTAAAGACTGGTTCACCGTAAATAAAGAAAAAAACCAGAGGTAAGTATGTCAGCTACAAAATAGCAACAGCTCAGACATTAGAGGTCAACTTCATAAAGTCAAATAAATGAAGTTAAACACATTGGAAAGTAGTCAGATTAAAGATACAAAATAGCTAGAACTTGTGTATTAAACAAAGGAGAAAGCCTAAAGTACTTGCTGTAGTAAAGCCAGGAAATAACCAAAGTCTTCAGAAATGCAAAAATATTTTCTCAGTTTTCTGGGCTTAATTTTTAACTCTTAGATATATGGAAGAATTAAGAGTAAGAATTGCTGAAAATTTGGTCTAACTCTGTAAAACAAGTAACTGAAAAACATCAGTGTTCTTCAATTTCACCAGTAAAAAAAAACAAGGTGAAGAAACAAAGATAGCATCCTGTGAAACTAGAGATGTAGAGAAGTCTAAGCAGAGCCCTTAAACTGGGTTTTCAATTTTTGTATAGTGTAATAGAACTTAAAATTTAAGTTAAATTAAACAGTGGTGGAGGAAAGGCTAGAATATGAAAACTGCTTCCACTAGGATGGACGTGAAACTCGAATGTTTTCAAACCAGGTTTGAATGTAACCTTTTCCTTTGAATAATGAAGAAAGCATCCCATGTTTCTTCACTACCTGTGTAGGAAGTTTCATTGTAAGTGATAGCATTTTAAAAAACCACAACCCACACTTGTGGATTAAGCAAAGATAACACAACGGAAGATAATTGGAAATACAGTAATTTCACGAATACAAGCTGCAGCAATTAGACAAAAATTTTGGTGGAAACCTGGAAGTGCGGCTAATACTAGGGGGCAGCTAATTTATGAACAAAAATGTGATATCTGCCCTTACCTAGTATCATGCCAGTCCAGTCCCGAGCCAAAACAGTTTGAAATCCATGGTTTCCCCTTGTTCTGACGATGAACCAATCAGAGAACAGCTTATTGCCTGCCTGTGGATGACGACTTTACTGAGGGGCGGGGGTTGTTATCGGGGTGAGTTACCTCGGCAGTTCGATAAAAGTGTGTGATATTTCTCTGTACTTTTTAAAGTGTTTTCAGTCTTGTGCGGCTGCGGGGCTGGCTGGGCTCGCAGGGAGAGGGGTAGAGCAGCTGCTCGCCCCGCAGGGAGAGGGGTAGAGCGGCCACTCACCCTGCAGGGAGAGGGGTGGGGGGGGCTGCTCAGCTCCCAGGGAGAGGGGTAGAGCAGCCGCTCGGCTCACAGGGAGAGGGGTGGGGGGGCCGCTTGGCTCGCAGGGAAAGGGGTAGAGCGGCCGCTCACCTCACAGGGAGAGGGGTGGGGGGGGCCGCTTGCCCCACAGGGAGAGGGGTAGAGCGGCTGCTCGCCCCGCAGGGAGAGGGGTGGGGGGTCCACTTGCCCGCGGGGCTGAGCGGGGTGGCTGTTCCAGCACGGAGATGTGGCTCCGCTTGCCTGCATGGCTGAGTGGCTGTTTAAAGGCAACGCGGATCCATTGGGAATGCTTGCAAAATGACCACACTATTGTTCATGTCTTTTTCGGCTTGTAAATAAAGGGAGCTGCCGCAGCTATTGTCTGTGTCTTTTTTCACTTGGAAACAATGTTTCCGAGGTCGGCAGTAAGCCAGTAAGCCCCGGCGATCCCACGATTGTGTTACTAAATGACGACTTTGTGAAAGTTCGCCGCAAACTAAAGTGCGGCTAATATTCCGGATGCGGCTTATTTATTGACAAAGACATCAATGTTGCCAACACACCGGATATGCGGCTTATACTCCGTGCGGCTTGTATTCGTGAAATTACTGTAGTTATTTGAGAATATATTTTGTAAAGACTATAAAGTGCTTGAAGAGGAAATTGAATTGGCCTGCTCTGAAAAAAAAATTATCAGTTTGGAGAAAAGGAACAGACATCCTGAGATCAGTCCTTGGACCAATATAATTTAGTATTTTCATTAGAGTCTTTGGCAGAAGAGAGATAATGAGGCCTGCTGATAAAACAAAGTTGTTTGGCATCATCAAAAAGAGGGATGAAAAATTGGGTCACCCTGTGAAATAGCCCACAAGGTATGAGATAAAATTTAATAGTACAACTGCTTAGTCCTATCCTTAGGGAGTTGCAATAGGAAAATTCATTATTAACTGAAAACTGTTTAGATGGAAATGACAAAAGATTAGGGGAATTAAGTGTAACAGTTGATAACAGAAAAAGTACAAGTCAAGAGTTATGAAAAAAGATGTTTCCAAGGAAAAGGATTATGAGATCCCAGGTTTCCCTGCTTGCATGCTATATTCTTTTACAGTAGGAGTGTTTCTAATATCATGTTTAGGAAACAGCATACAGGCAAGGATGAATATGCAGCCTGTTGTGAGCAAAAATGAAATAAACTATGGTTTGTTTGGTATAGCAAAATGAAAGCATGACCTCTAAAAAGGGAAAAGGACTAGTTTAGCTAAATAACAATACTGATGAAATACCAAATAAAGTAACATTAAAGTTTAGAAAACCAGGTCAAATGTTCAATTACTAGAAATAGTGGGAAGTTCAGAAAAAAATCCAATAAGGGTAGTGGAACTTGATAATCTAAATACTTTTAAAGCACTTTGATGAGCTTGAAACTATAAAAAACAGCAGAAACTATAAAAAACTATAAAAAACAGCAGAAACTATAAAAAGCTTTCTAAATGTGATGAAACACCATAAGCAATTTTCTTTCAGCCTTTGCATCTATTAATTAACTTGAGCTTTATTGAATACCTAAATATTCCCCCTAGAGCTTCACTGCATTTGTTTCTGTATTTATCTATATTCTTTAATGGTCATTTGCTTACTAGCTTCTTTGGTGCTTGTGGATGGATTGCTTTTACTGCCCCTAAACACTAGATCCAAAAAGTTAGCAAGCAAACATATGAGCTGGACTACCTTTATGACTGCTCTTGATTCTTCCTTATCTTTTCAATGTTTCCTATTTCCCTGCTCCTTCTTTTTCAGTGAGATTCTTCTTACTTTTCCTAACACTCGTCTGGTTGCTAAGCTGAAACTTTAACACTTCCATTTTCCTCACCTCTTCCTAACAAATCAGGAGTGAAATTGTTAAAGCCTCAGTTTTGCAGATTTCATGCTGAAGGGAATCCAGGCACCTTACACCTTAAAACAGTGTTTTTCAGCCTGTCTATGCCAGTTCATACCTGGTTTTGATTTTTAAATTTTTTTTTTTTTAATGGGAACATTAGGAATTTTAATTTGCAAGCAATCGTTTTCAAAAAACTTAGTGATGTGCATCAAGTCTGTATGAACTTGTGGCAGTTTGTCAACAATAGTTTGAGATTCATAAACCTACACTGCATGGTACCCTTAGATCATTCCTAGATAAGTCAAAGGGAGTAAGGTTTTCAAACACCACTAAAGCTTAGTACAAATCCATGAGAGCTGGAATCTTGACCTCTGTGCAAGTCACATTCAGAACATAAGCAGTCTCAGACTGGTGACAATTTGACTGTATGAATAGTCCTAACAAACATCCCTGTCTTCCCATCAGGCATTTTTAAAACTAATCTCCTTTAGATTGAGCATAATTCTTACCTTGTGGTTTTTTGGGTTGCAGTACCAATCTAAGACCTTTAAATACTTGGCAGAATACTGTTTTGGTTCAGGGAAATAGGACTGCAGTGATTGACAAGAATTATATTTTAGTAGTGCTGTCTGTCTACCTTGACATGCTAAGCTAATAAATACAAATATGGACCAAGAGATTAAAGGGAGTTAAGAGCTAAGTGCCAATTCAGAAAGCACAAAAGATGTATACTGACCACCCACAACCATTTAATGTGATGGGTAACATTTAGTTTTCATTCATATGGACTGAAATACATGTCCCTCAAAATATTGTGGTTCTCCTACACTTTGCAGCATAATTTTAAAAGCAATAAACATGCTAACAGAGCTTCACAGAACCACAGAATTAACTTATTAACTAATTAGTGGAAAAGACCTTCGAGATCACCAAGTCCAACCTATAACCTAACACTACCTTTTTAACTAAACCATGACACTGAGTCTTGGTGCTGAAAGCAATGATATAGAAAAATAATCTGCATTTTGAAAGAGGAAATTGCAAAATAAAATAGATTGGTTTTCTGTGGAGGCCGATGGCCCAACCGAGAAAGTTTGTCACCCTCCCCTGGAGGGAATGCCCTTAGGCACCACCCTCCCACATAGTGCTGAAGAGAAACTTCTCCCAGTATGCCTCCCTGTTCTAGGTAAATTGTTTGTACCCCATTGGTCCTTTCCCCTTTTGCTCCACCCTTGAGCCCTTACCAGATTCGTCTGTTCTACCCTGCCCCCCAGCTTTCCCATATAAACCCTGCTCCCTCAGCCCTTCTGACCTAGTTTGTTCCTGATTCCCTCTGAGGAAGATTAATAAACTTTACCTTGGATCATCATATGAGGCTCCCATCCTTCCTTCCAGCTTTGGCCGAAGTGGATTTCACAAAAGATCTAGATCATTCTGCCTGGAAGCAAGGACTGCCTGTGCTGCTAGGATGTCCTTCTCAGGACAATTCCCTGGAAGGTTGTGGCAATCCACCAGCACTCTGCCGTGACGGCTGGTGCCTGAACAGGAACCTCTGTCAAGGGATTCCTGGGGAAGCGTCTCCTGGGGCTTCAGCTGCAGGACTCAAGCCACTTTCGGGTTAGCTGGCTCCCCAAGGAGGGTTCCTTGCATTTTAGTGAGGGCTGTCTGAGGGGTGATCAGGACATTCTGAAGACAGTTCTTGAAGACTGGTGGACAGGATGACAACCTCCCCAACAGCGTTTCATTGACCCACTGGGCTTCAGTTGGCCCGAAAACAAGAAGTGAGTTGAAGATACCGGGGTCTTTTCCTTTACCACTGGGTGGGGAAATGGAATTTTGAGGATGGGCAATAAATTAAGTCATCCTAGACTCAGCCCTTCTCAACAGGACATTTATCACCAAGTTGTGGGCACCCTTCTCATGGGAAATTTCATTTTTTCAAAAGGAGAATTTAGAAGATTTATTCATTGGGTTCCTAATACAAAGTGTAATTGTGTTCATTCAAGTTATTTTTTGGGATGATGTGACGAGAAAGTTGTATAGCATTCAAGTGAGTGGGGATCTTTCCATTGCCAAATTTTTTCCTTTGTTTCATATGACGGTAAAATCAACTGAGTTATCAGGGAATGGTTTGGGTGATGTTTTGGGTCCCTCATTAAAAACCCCTTTCCCTCTTTCCTCTCCCCATGCTCCCAAATCCTCTTCTCTGCCTGAGGGGCAATCAGCAGGTGGTGATTGCTACAATGCACAGGGTTGCTTCCGACTCCCTGACACCTCCCGATCCCCTCTCTCCCCTTGCCAGAGTGGCACTGGCCATGCCGCTCTGGACTTCCCCGCTAACCTCCTACCTATGCTGACTTACCCAGAGTCATCTTCTGTTGCCACTTTACAAAACGGTGCAGCAATGCAGCCAGCCCTGCCATTTTGCCTCCCTTATATCCCAGTTTTCCCGCCCTACCACCCCAAAATGGCTGCCTTCCTGCCTCTCCTCCACCATTTCCTATGCCCTCCATCATGCCTGGTTCCTCCCCATCCCCTGCGTCAATGGGTGTAACTGTGTTGGGAACCTCCCCTTCCATCAGGAAATCCCTCCCTGTCATGGACCCCATCCACTCCCCTTCTGCAGTTGGCTCCTCCCCCCATCACCCTACCCCCTTCCAGTTCCCATGACACCAGAACTGGAAGTGACCCTGACAGGGACTGGAAGGAGGCTGTCTTGGCCTCCACTGCCACCCACCACCTGGCATCTCTGGTTCGCCCAAAAACATCTTGCCCTGTCATCAAGCGCCCTCCATCCTCCTCAGAGGATGAGAGTAGTGATTCCTGGGACTCAGATTCCCACCCTGAGTCCAAGGACCACTGGGCAAAGACACAAAGGGAAGCCACCCGCGAGGCAAACAAAATCACAGCTTTCCCGGTTATTCATAAGCAGGGGAACAAGTCAACATCTCATACATTATGGAAGACCCTCCCCTATGGGGAGCTTAAAGATCTGTGTAAGGTGGCAAAGGAGCATGGTCAGGGTTCACACTACTTTAAAAACCTTTTGGGAGCTACCTTCTCTGCCCATGTTTTAGTCTCCCACGACATCAAAAATATTGTACACTTTCTCCTTTCCCCAGCTGAATGTATGCTGTAGGATAAGCATTGGAAAAAGCATCTGAAAAAACTATCTGATGTTTACTCAAAAGATGCCAACGGACCAAATTTTTCAGTAGAACAACTAGCAGGAGAAGGAAACTTTGAAAAACCTACTGACCAAGCTGAACTATTACCAAAAGCCGCACTACAAGACATAGTCACTACAGAAAAAACATCCCTGTTCCTCACCCCTGACAATTCCCTCCCGACACAAAGTTTGGCTAATATCAGACAAGGAGTAGGTAAGTAATTTGTAAAGTTTGTGGATAGGTTAAAGCTTGCACTTGAAAAACAAATCGAAAGTTCTGGAGGATGAAAAGAAGTGTTAAATAAAATTCCTATGGCAAATGCCAACCCAGAGTGCAAAGCAATCTTAACCACCCTACCCCTGGACTCTGAGCCCACCATTGAACAAATGGTTGAAGCCTGCACATGACATACTTCCACTGAAAACACACTAGTTCAGGGGATTGCAAAAAGTATTGCAGATGGAGTAGCAGGAACCTTTGCAGCAGTTGCTGCAAAAGACAGTCAAAGGTGTTTTTATTGTGGAGAGCTTGGTCACTTCTTAAAAGATTGGCCTGTAAGGGCAACACTACAGGACCATCGCAACTGCAACCCATGGCCCCAGTAGCAGTCACCTCATCAGCAGGGTTCGGGAAACTCCCAGTGAAGTAGATCAGTCACCAGCCTCAACAGCTCTGAAGATTCCAGCCCACATCCAAGCGACCTCACATATGGAGTGATTCAGGTGGGAACCCGGCGCCAGCTGACAATTAATTTCGTGAATGAATGTACATATTGAATCCTGACAGGAAAGTATGGTCCTCAAGACATTGTAATTATTGGTGACTCAATTAATGGACTGGGCAATTTTCACATTTTCATTGTGGTGCAAACTGTAGGCCCTGAGGATGAAATCCTCGTCCCTCCCTGCTACACGGACACACCATTCGAACTGCATCAGGTAACACCAATAGCCCAAGTTTTTCTCTTACCCAAAGACTATTCAAAACAGGTTCCTCTCAATCCAATCATCATGTAGGTGCAAATTGCAGGCTCTAATAAACCAATCACTGAGTGTAACTTATCCTGTAAAGGGGAAAAGATCCTCCGCCCAGGGATAATGGACACCAGAGCGGATGTTACCATCATCGCCCACTCTGAATGGCCATCAAATTGGGAACTACAACTTGTGGCAGGAATGATTTCAAGGATTGGAGGAGTTGAGGTTTTGATGAGAAGTAAACATAATATAGTAGTGGAAGACCCCGAGGATAAAATGGCAACCATCAGGTCATATATAGTAAGGGCACCTATCACCCTCTGGGGCAGGGACCTTTTATCCCAATGGAGGGCTTCCATTTGTATCCCTACTAGGGATTTTTAGTTGGGGCGACTGTTCAGCGCACAACACCGCTATCCCTTGACTCACCTGGAAACAAGACCATCCAGTGCAAGTCGACCAATAGCCCCTCTCCAGGGAAAAACTGCACACCCTGGAAGCCCTTGCGGAGGAGTAGCTTTCCAAGGGTCACATCACTGAAACTAATAGCCCTTGGAACTCCCCTGTCTTTGTCTTAAAAAAATCTGGCATGGACAGGTGGAGGCTTCTTCACAACCTCAGGAAAACCAATGAGGTCATTGAGGATATGGGTCCCCTGCGACCTGGTTTTCCCTCTCCCTCAGTGCTACCTCGGGGTTGGAAGTTAGCCATCATTTACATCAAAGACTGCTTTTTTAGCATCCCCCTCCATCCTCAAGACGCTCCAAGGTTTGCGTTTTCAATTCCCTTCCCCAATGTTTTAACGTTACCACTGGCTTGTCTTGCCACAAGGCATGAAAAACTCACTGACCATATACCAGTGGTGTGTTGCCCACATTCTATTGCCTGTCAGGAGCCTGTTTCGTGAAGCAATCATCTGCCACTACATGGACAACATCCTTATTTCTGCAGCAGACCAAACTTAACTGAATATAACCTTAAAAAAACTATTCAAGTTATTGAATAGGGAGGTTTCGAAATCAGCCAAAATAAAATCCCATTCACCAGACCTTGGACCTACCTTGGGCTCCGGACTCGAGAGTGCACCATCGTACCCCAGCAGCTGGCCATCTGAGATGACCCAAAAACCCTACGGGACCTCCACCAACTCTGCAGGTCCATCAGCCGGGTATGTCCTCTACTGGGAATAACGACAGAAGATCCTCACGCCATTGTTCAACCTGCTTTGTGGCAGCAAAGACATGGACTCACTTACACTCACACCCAAAGCCCAGGAATCCATCCAAAAGATCCAAGAAGCCTTGTCATCATGCCAAGCTCACCAGTATGAACCAAGTCTCCCTTTCAAAGTGGCCATCTTAGGTAAGGCCCCCCGATTCCACAGGCTCATTTTTCATTGGGATACCCAATCAGAAGACCCTCAATTATCCTAGAATGGGTTTTCCCACATCACCAACCAATAAAAACTATAACTACACCTCAGGAACTGATAGCCAATTAATAAAAACAGGGCTTGCCTCTGTTCTCTTGCAGGGTGTGAGTTCACATGCATTATTTTACCATTGGCAACCATTGGGGATTTGGAGCACTTGCTTTAATCCAACGAGACCCTTCAGTTTGCCTCAGATAGCTAACCCAGGCCAAATTTCAATTCATTTACCTAGACCCAAGTTGTTCAAATAAATTTTTAATTTGGTCCCAAAATTTGTACAAAATATAACACCTCTCAAAGCCCTGACCATTTTTACTGACAGCTCTGGATCATCCCACAAATCAGTAATGATGTGGAAAGATCCCAAGACTCAGAAGTGGGAGTCTGATGTCCAGGTGATCGAAAGGTCACCACAAATTGCAGAATTAGCAACCATCATCAGAGTCTTTGAAAAATTCCAAGAACCTATTAACGTGATCACTGATTCAGCCTATGTCACCAGTGTAGCTATGAAGGCAAAACATTCTCTTTTGAAGAAAGTCTCAATCCAAATTTATATATTTATATAAGTTGCTTTCTAAACTAATTTGTCTCATGTCCCACAGAAGCAACCTTACCATGTAACGCTGATCTCCCAGGAGCCATCGCAGATGGTAACAGGAGAGCAGATGCATTAGCCATGCCTTCTGAAACTGCAAACATGCCAGACATTTTTGTTCAAGCAAAGATGTCCCATACTTTTTATCATCAAAATGTCTCTGCCTTAATGAGAATGTTCTGTCTCACGAGGGAACAGGCCAGAGCCATCGTAGCCATCTGTTCCTACTGCCAATCTTACCACCTGCCTTCTTTGGGATCTGGGGTCAACCCCAGAGGCTTGAATAGCTGCCAAATATGGCAAACAGATGTGACTCATTTCCCAGCATTTGGGAGAGCAAAATATGTTCATGTGTCTGTAGACACCTTCTCAGGTGCAGTGCTTGCTACAGTCCACGTAGGAGAGGATGCTGACATACCATCAAACATGTTTTCCTAGTGTTTGCCACCTTAGGAGTCCTAAAAGAAATAAAAACAGACAATGGGCCTGCTTACACTTCCTGCAAATTAAGAGACCTTTTTAACCAATGGGGAGTTAAGCACATCACAGGCATTCCTCATAATCCCACAGGACAATCAGTTGTAGGTAGGACACATGGCAACATCAAGCAAATCCTTGATCAGCAGCGGGGAGGGACAGAGACCATGTCTCCATTGAGAGACTCTTTAAAACTCTATACATAATAAATTTCTTAAGCCACCGGTGCTGTTCAAAGACCCTGAAACCCAACAAATATCAGGATGTTTCCCACTAATTACCTGGGGAAGAGGATATGCCTGTATGTCAGCACTATCTGGCCCGAAATGGCTCCCAGGGAAATTTGTAAAACCATATTTAGGGCTAACAGACACTACCCCCTCTAAGTTTAATAAAACAGGGTCACAAGATCAGAGATGAGCTGCGTGGAGGCGAAGACATCACCAAGTGGCAAGTCAGCAGCAGCAGAATCGTCCTGTCAGCAGGTTGCAAACCAAAAAAGCTCAGAACTGAATGTAACTGCGCAAGTAGCACACCAAACCTCAGTCTAGGCATAACCTAGCTGCAGCTGCTTCACCCCTCGCGATCCCCAAATAAACCCAAATAAACTTACTGAACCCCACTTACCTTCCTGTTCCTGTCCTTTCCCCCTTCCTACCCTAAGTGTCCCAATATCCCTCACTACCCTTACCTATCTCGTTTCCAGTTTTTAAAAGAAAAATAATAAAATGGGGTGAAAGGAAAACAAAAAATATGAAAGAAAAAGATAATCCCTTCCTGTGAACGAATAATTTTTTTTATACTTCCTAGCAGAAGCCCCAGTCCCATCCAAGATGAAGATCATCTATCTTGCTGCTGTTTTTGCAACTGCATGAATGCTTCTCGGTGCGCAGCCTGCATTCAATCAAAACCTGTGGGTCACGCTAGCAAAGTCCCTCCAACAACAAGACCTGTTGTTGTCCAGGGCCTCTGTTGATAACCCACTCTCAACATGCCTAATAAGAATTTCCTTCATGCCTGGTGATAGCCCTTCTATGGAGAAGTTGCCCAAACCAGTCGGCACCTGGGAACACTGGCTTCACCCTTCTAAGCAAGGGAAAAAGTAGTCGGAAGCTCTTCCACCCATCCTGGAAGAGCCACAAGAATTGGATTTGTTTGGGTCAGCCAAAGCCAGTAACTTTTACTTTTGGAATCCATCCTCCTGGCCGTATGATATTACTCCAACCAAAAAGATTTATAATTTGGCTAATTGATGCAATCACACTGCAGAAACACAACCCAAAACTTCCACTTCCTTCCTTCCCAGAAAACTTCCCAAAGGTGTCTTCCATATTTGTGGAGACCAGGCTTGGGCAGGGATCCCCTCCTGCCTCTGAGGTGGTCTGTGCATCCTTGGCTGGCTTACTACCCTCACCCCAAACACACCACTCCTCCAAGACTCGAAAAACAAAAAGGAATTGGCACACAGACAGAGGTTACCCACACAATTTGCTGAAAATTGTGCTCCCATTGTAGTTAATTGGTCCAGAGGTAAGAGATTTGCAGCATCATTATTCCTCCCGTGGGTGGCAGCTGCAAAGTCTCTAGGTGAACTTAGTCACCTGGGCTGCTAGCAGGCTAACCCAACATCAAAAATGCTCAGTGACCTCCTTCGAGACAAGGAAACAACCAGGTATGTCAATTCAGAAAATCAGGCAGCTATTGACTTTCTCTTCCTAATCCTAATGGAAAAAGTTTGGAAATTTACCATTAACTGATACTGCGCTGCATCTTTCCCAAGCAAAAATGGGTTGAAGTGGTTTTGGGGGTTGGGGGGGATTTTACTCTTTCCCTTGGTGAAGGTAGAGAATTTTTCCCATTATCATGCTAAGAAAGCTGGCTGGGCAGCTCCCTTAGTTTTCAATTGCTCAAGACAAAAGGGATGAGTGGGGGGGCTGGCTGGCTGGCTCAATTGCTAGGGGTAGGGTTTGAGGGCTCAGGGTGGATGGTCATTGGTTGCTTTGTCCTTCCGAGGAAGACACTCGCCAGCCCAAACACGGAGGAGAGAGGTCTCTCTGTGGTGAGATCTGCCCTGCAACCCGGCGCTGCTACAGCCTCCTACTTCTGAGAACAGAGGGAACAGTCCCACCCTGTTCTCCACCAGGACCATGCGGAGGAGGAAAGTGTCTGTGACTGGAAAAGAGACTGAGACTGAGTTTTGTTCTGTTTTGTCACTGACTTTCCATAACTGATGTTGTTCTTGTTCGTATTTTTTTAATGTTTTGATTCTCATTAGGCTGCATTTAAAGGCTACACCGATCAGTGAAAAACTACATCTTTAATCACACTCAAAATAATTCATTGTCCATTTCATATTTCTGATTGGTACTCTAGGCCATGGACATATGGATTTCCATTATGTATTACTTGTGTGCATCCTGTAGTAATTTCATAAAAGATGCTTCACCAAGGGCATGTACTGCCTGACCAAACTAGCGTCCTTCGATGATGGAGTGACTACATCAGTGGACAAGAGAAGAGCTCTGGATAGCATCTAGTGGCAGTTCCTTAAGGCTTTTAACATGGTCCCTTGCAGTGTCCTTCTCTCTAAAATGGAGAGATATGGATTTCATGGACAGATAATTTAGTGGATAAGGAACAGGCTAGGTGGTTTAAGTAGAGAATTTAAACCATATTTAACAATTTATTTAATTTGTCAAAGCATTTATTTAAGTAATTTCAATGTGATTGAAGTGACAAAAAGGGGCCACACATCCTTTTGGATAGGCTTGACAGGCCAAATAGCTCACTACTGCTCAATATACCTTACTCCTTCACACGAAAGGTCTAATTTTACCAAGAAATTTTCTTAATCAGTCCTTTGCAAACTGTCAGTGATCCAGTTATAGAAGCTGTTTGGATGTTTGCTGTTCACATTAGTCATGACTGGAAAATTTTCTTTACTCAGTGATAACAGTGGAACTATTTAACTGTTTATTCTGCTTTCTTCATTTAAGGTATGGGTAAGAAGAAAATGAACATGATTTTTAGGTTTGTCATCTTTGGAATGATGTGACTCATTTAGCATTTAGAGGAAGAGAAGTTGACCTATAGCTGTGTCTCTATCAGTCTTTTGAAGTGTGAACTCTGGTAAGTATCAGCATTCCATACTTTTTCTCTGATACAGAGGTAGTAAATATTTCATCCATATGGAGTTGCTGTGATGAAATAGTCAATGACTTTGAGACCATAAGTTCTTGTATTTTGCTATAGGAAGACATTACGTCTTAACCAATACATTTTCTAAGGCAGCACTGGAGATGGGTAGAATGTAAAAAAATGTTGATATTGCTTTGTTTTAACTAGACATTACCTTAGTTACCACTTGAGAAGTTTGTACTGTAAAATACTGCATTATTTTCTATGGTAAATTGTTTTCTAAGTATGTCCTTCCTTTCTTCAGATGCATATTTGTAAAGGTAGCACACATCTCTGGAGGTGCTCAGTGCACTGTCATCATGAAAAATATAATTGTCTTGTCTGTCCATAAGGTATCACTCAATGTCATATCAAGACTCACACTAATTTTTTTAAAATTTGCATTTTTTGTACCAATATTTCCCATCTTTTTTATGAAGTATATTATAGAAAACTTGATTAATAGTTTGGCTAAGTGTCTTATTTTGAACTTAATAAAAGTCTCAGAAATACAATCTCAGCACTGTGCAAATGCCACATATTTTGGTTAGATGTGTTAAGTGACTTGCACACTACAAAGCAAAAAAATCCCAGCAATTCTTATATGAGTTTCTTTTTGCTTGCATAAGGAAAATGATAGCAAATTATTTTAGGAGTATTAAAAAAATTAATCTGTAGGAGTAGTAAAATATGGAATAAGAAGCTCAAAAAAGCATGAGATGTGAAGAGGTTTTCAACACTGTTTTGATCATATTATATTTATGTTATCAGTGAATGTTTTAAATAAAAAATTTAAATATACAGCTGTCCAGAATTTCCTAATGAAATGTGACTTTCTCAATTTCAAACTTCTTCGCAGAAAGAGATACATTTAACATTTTCTAAAATAGGAAAGAAATTAGAAACCAAATATTAATAATTTTGTATTTAAATGTAACAGTTTAAAATAAACTTTTATTTACATCATATGAAGATTACTTTCATTTTTACTTTTATTATTTTACATTCGATAACAATTTAAAATTAATTATTTCAAATTGGAGTTTTTAAATTAAATTCCTGTTTACTTTGGTTCTTATGAAGTTCTAAAAGTTTTAAATTAAACCATGTCTTTCTTTTAAAAAGAATTGGAGTATGTCACAGAAAAAAAATGTTTAGAAGAATGGCGAATCTGCTCCCTTAACAGATCTAATTGGTTATATTGTATACTGATATACTGTGCTCTGCACTGGTGAAGCCACATGATGAATTCTACGTCCACTTTTTGGTTGCCTCATAACAAGAAACACATCAAAGTGCTGGAGCATGTCCAGAGAGAGTAGCGGAGCCAGTGAATGTATGGAGCTCAAGTCTGATGAGAAGCAGCTGTGGGGCTTCTGCCTGAAAAAAAGGAGACTCAAAGGGAATCTTATCACTCTCTACATCTCCCTGAGGGGAGGTTGTGGCCAGGTGAAGATGGGTCTGTTCTCCCAAGTCCCAAGCAACAAGACAACAGGAAACAGCCTCAAGTTGTAGCAAGGCAGGTCAAGATTGGAAATTAGGAAAAATTTATTCACTGAAAGAATTTTAAAGTCCTGGAACAGGCGTCCCATGGAAGTGGCAAAATCCCTGTCCATAGAGCTGTTGAACAGATGTCTAGATGTGACACTCAGGACATGGTCTAGTGGCATACTAGGCAGTGCTGCATTAATAGTTGGACTTAATGATCCTAACAGGTCTTTTCCAATCTGAATGATTATGTGATATAAAATTGCACGCAGCAACAGAGAGTTGTCAGAACATCATGCCATGTTCATTGCGATACCTAATACGCATTTCCTCATCATCACATTAGGAATATGGAATGAGAAGCCTGTGACCTCAATCATAAAAACGGGGGTCTTGAAAATTATTTTGAGAGGTTATTGCAGTTCATAATGACATAACACTGATAGAACACCATCATGAGGGCAGATACTTTATGTTTACAGTTAGTTATAGGGTAGTAACTATATGTTTAGAGTTTTAACCTGGTTTTTTTTTTTAGTATGTTTTGCTAAAGTACTAATTTTTCTTCCTTTCCATAGAAGTATATGGCAACTGTTTTGAGATTCAGGTATTACTGTACCACTATAGCTCAGCCTATATGGCTAGAATGGGTAGAGTGGAATACAAAATTACAGGACATTTTGCAACTAAGTGATTATGCCATGGTGCTAGCAGTGTCCATTTTCCAGCCCTTTACAAGCTCTTCCTCAAGTAATAAACAAGTTTATTTACTATGACACAGTACCTTCCCTAGAAGCACCCAGTTTCAAAGCTAAAGAAGGAGATCTGCTTGTATAGTCATAATGATATTGATTGGGGTAGGTGCCTCTGTATTCCTTTTAGCTCTGATCATCTGTGTAGCACCATCAAGGAGCATTTCTGTACTGTATATTTATCACAGCAGCTAATCTGTCATACCAAAATGCTGCTAGTGAGAGGCTCACATAAGACAAGAACCTGCCTGTAAGAAATTGTCATTCAGGATATTCTCTCTCCCAAAGGGCAGGTTTTTTCCTTGCCAAATAAAGGTGTTTTGAAACTTCAATTCTGCTGGCTAAGTAATCCTCAGCTTCGGAGTAGCAGTGATGCTTTCCAGCATGTTAGTGGAGGAGTACTGCACAGAAAGCCAGTGCAAATTGTTGTTTCACAATTTGCAGCAATCCAAGTACAGTAATTTAACGACCATAAGGCGCACTGGACTATAAGGCGCACCCCCCAGGAGTTGGTAACTTTCACAACTTTGTAGATCATATAAGGCGCACCAGACTATAAGGCACATTATTTTATTGCAGTGAGGAGCCGCGCAGCATGCAACAAAGTAATGAATTACTGGCAGGTGCTCGATTTGCAAACATTTTTCAAAGATCAGTGTAGCCTTTAAAGGCAGCCCCAGGTGCCCTCCCCATGCAGTGGGCCCCGCCACTCTTGCCTGCCCCCAGCATCGGCTGGCACAGTTCACGGCTCCTGGCTCCCACCACGCAGCCGTGCTGTGTCCTGGCTTCCCAGGGCCAGCAGTGGCGCCGCTTCTCAGCGCTTTCCCTCGGCGCTTTTTTGCCACTTTTTCACTGCTTTTCCGCGCCACTTTTTCACCGCTTTTTTGTCGATTTCCCGTGGTGCTTTTTTGGTGCTTTCCCGCAGTGCTTTCTCGCCACTTTTCCACCGCTTCTCAGCACTTTCCCATGATGCTTTTTCGCTGCTTTTCAGTGCTTTCCAGTGGCGCTTTCACGCTGCACTTCCACAGCGCTTTTCCACCACTTCTTAGTGCTTTCCCACGGCACTTTTTTGCCACTTTTCACCACTTTTTCACCGCTTTTCCGCAGCACTTTTTCACCGCTTTTCCACCACTTTTCAGCGCTTTCCTGCGGTGCTTTTTCGCTGCTTTTTGGTGTTTTCCCACGGCGCTTTATCGCCGCTTTTCTGCGGGGCTATTTCGCCGCTTTGCAGCGCTTTCCCATGGTGCTTTTTCATCGCTTTTTGGTGCTTTCCTGGGGTGCTTTTTGGCCGCTTTTTCACCGCTTTTCCATGCTTTCCCGCAGTGCTTTTTGTCCGCTTTTTCACAGCTTTTTTGTGGCACTTTTTCACTGCTTTTCCGCGCTTTACCGTGGCACTTTTTCACCCCTTTTCGGTGCTTTCCCAGGACACTTTTTTCCTCTTTTCCACGGCGCTTTTTCACCTCTTTCCCACCCTTTTCTGTGGTGCTTTTCGGCCACTTTTCAGTGTTTTCATGTGGTGCTTTTTCGCTGTTTTTAGGTATTTTCCTGTGGCAATTGTTCACCACTTTTCAGCACTTTCCCATGGCACTTTATTGCCGCTTTTCAGTGCTTTCCTGGGGCGCTTTTTCGCTGCTTTTCTGCAGCGCTTTTTCACCGCTTTTCAGCACTTTCCCGTGGCGCTTTATTGCTGCTTTTCGGTGCTTTCCCGGGGCACTTTTTCATCGCTTTTTGGCTTTTTCCCACAGGGCTTTTTGGTGCTTTCCTGCAGCACTTTCTCACCGCTTCTCGGCGCTTTCCCGTGGCGCTTCTTGGCTCTGCCCTGCGGCTGCGCCGCTTCCCCCCAATTCTCCCCGGCCGGTGGCCACGCCAGTCCCCAGTTTCCCCCACCTGGTGGCCGTGGCTCTCACGGTTCCCAGCTCAGCTTGCAGCTCGCACTTCCGGGTTCGCAAATTTCCGAACTTTGTACATCAGATAAGGTGCACCGGACTATAAGGCGCACTTCCAGGTTCAGGGAAAAATTTCAGTCAAAAGGGTGCACCTTGTAGTCGTGAAATTACTGTAATAGGAGGATGTAATTCTTGCTCTCTGTAAAATACCTGTCTCACTAAAACTTACACATTTAATAACTTGGAACTTTATGGGCTGTTGTTTAAGTCATAATATTATATCAAGTGATTACTTATTTTCTAATTTATTGTTTTATATAATATGTGAAAGCAAATTAAGGAGATTTTTTTTAAGTCTTGATGATTTCATACACTGTCATTAACATACGTACATGCTAATATGAATCATATTGATACATTTATAATTAAGCATGTCAATATTGGGAGAGCAGGAAATGTTCTTGGGAAAATGCTGATCACAAGGGAAAATTATTTTATTTTATACTTGCTTTACGTAAATCACATGTGGATGACTGTGACAATTGTAGGATTTTTAAAATATCCTGTGATTGCCAATGATGGCATCCTTGGCTATTGGATTTAATATGATATGATATGATAAATGTTTTGAAAGAGTAATTTAGATTAATTTTGTAAGTTGAATAAATAGCTTAGTAAAACTTCTTCATTAAATTCAAAGAAAATTAATACACATTCCTTTTCATAGTTTTGCAGTACAGTAAATAAGTAATATATACAGAATATAAATAGAGTATGAGAGATCATCGAAAGGAAAAATACTTTTATCTCACTAAACTAAAATGTTTTTGTGGTGCAACAACACTGCAATATTTCTTCAATTTCCTCAGTAACAACATCAGAGCAGATGTGGCCAGGGCATATAATGCCAAGTGTCATAACAAAAGAATTGACAGTGAGAGTAAGGGAACTTGGAGATGCAAGATAGAAGAATAGAAGAAACTAAGCCAAACAGTCATTATAGCCTATTATTCTGCTAACAAGTAAAAAGAAGGCAGTAGCCTATTTGCTTAAGTTTACATTTTGTTTATCATGTGTTTTTCTAAGCTTCACAGAGATGGAAATGATGTCCTACTTCTACCATAAAATTAATCTGAAGACATTTAAAATTGGAGTTAGAGTTCCTGAGAGTATCCTTGATACCACAGAAATAGAACTAGAATGGGTTTCTTTCTAAGGAAAAAATGAATAAGAAAGCAAAGGCGTTCCTCGTGATATATGTTCTTGTACCTTCTACTGTTAGAACAATTTTGTTATGATTCCATGTCTCTTTGTACATCTTAATTATTCTTCCGTATGAGCACGTAAGTTTTCATAAAGTTAAAATTAAGCTTATTTTTCCCAAACTTTGGTTATGTTTTTCAATGGTAGGATTAAGTATTAGGAATAACACTTCAATACTTTATTAATACTTCAATGCTTTATTAGCATTAATTTATCTAGTAAGCATTTAACCCTCCAGCAAACATCAAAGACAAGAACAAATTGTCTTAATTTGTGCCTGCTATAAAGGAATTCAGTACTGATAAAATACAAAGCCTCCAAGAAAGTTCTCCTTCTTTGACTTAGCTTGGGATAGTCTGCTTTTTACACATGATGTTTTCATGTATGGGTCAAGCATAATTTGACCTATTACATCACTTCTTGAATATACCTGTAAAATGAAATAAAAATTGCGAGATTATATCTATTTTATCATATCTAAAACAGGTGTGTCATCTTTGGGACAGTTGTCAGGGCACTGCAAAGGCTGGTGGGTCTCTGGAAGTCAGTGTAGGGCTCCCCCCACAGACAAAATGGCAGGACAGGTCCTTGACAGGCAGAGGTCATCCCCAGTGTCAGATGCCATCATCCCAGAAGCTATTCATCACAGGAGACAAACTGTGTCTTTTTTTTTTACCCTGCTGTCTGAAAGACAGAAGAGAAAAGAATGGAATTTGGTGTTAAAAATTTAAATTAAGAAATTTAAATTTTCTTCAATACAGCAATAACTGAGCATGTGTCTGTAGGAGTTCTTCTAGTACAATAAGAATTGTAGGGCTTTCATTATTTGCCATGGCTCCTTTCCCTCAGTAATGTTAACATACCGGTTGCTGTCTTCCCCATCCTTCTTATTGATACAGAAGTACTATTTGCATTTTTGCTTTTATATTCCCTTCTTTATACAAATACATATATTTGTAGCTGTACTGTTGTATAGACATCAAGTTCCTTGTTATCTCCAGTACTTTTCCCTGCTGGGAGGCAGGCAGGCAGGAAGGCAGGCAGGAACGTAGGCAGGAAGGCAAGAAGCTGACCCTCCCTCTCTTACTGTCACTTTCTGGCTTGTTTGACACACAAACAGCCAATACTTTATTTGCAGCACCTACAGTGTATCTTAAAAAAAACAAAAAAAAAAACCACAAAAAAATGAAATAATATAACTCTCTGTCATCCCAAAGTACTGAACTCCAGATGGTAATGGCTACCAAATTTCTTATTTTAGTAGGTTCATGCTTAAATGCATTTATCCTTAGAAGTTTCATACACTCATTCTTACTGGCAAATTATACTAATGTAACAGAAAGTACAATTAGAAATGTTGAAAATCTGTTCAACAAAAGCTTGCTATGATTTATGAAATAAAAGACCACTAGAATGGTAATATAAATTCATAGTCCCACATGTTAAGGTTTTATATTTAACCATAGATTAATATAGCCAGTTGTAAGCAAGATCTTACAGCACTACCTATGCAACAGTGACATCCTAAGAGCAGAAATTTCATTGACACTGGAAAATACCTTAAGGTAAAATTTATTAAATTCATGCTATTTTCTTTTAACTTCTCCTGTCTTAGTTTATTTTCATTATTTTTCTGCCGGATGGGTATAAAGAAAGAAAATAACAGCTTTTATCCATATCATAAATCTTCTAAAGGATAAAAGAAAAACAAATAGGAGAACAAAAAGACTGAAAAAACCTATTTAGGAGAACCGAAAAAAAAAATATATATATATAATTCCTCTTCCTCTTATACAATTGTGAGATTCTGTAGGCAGGAGCCCTCCCACAGTTATATATGCTGAGTACAGGAATGTTTTTGTTCATATACTGCATTTTCCATTCATATTCTTTTTGTTCATATACTGCATTTTACACAGATATTATTTGATTGTCTCAGAATATGATAACATATTTCCCCTCCCTTTTAGCACCTGTTCCTCTGTCATGGTGGTGTCTCTGGTGATCCCTAACAGTCATAGATCCCAGTGCTACAGTTCTGACCACACTTGAGTTGGCAAGGCTTGCGAACTTCCAGATTTGCTCATACAATCAGCATTGTGCAGTTCCTTAGGACAGTGGTTTTGGTAGGACAAGCATTGAGTTGGCTCACCAGGTATAGACAATTTATCATCTAGTAACAATAAGTTCTGTCAAAAAATTTTGGTCTTGTGCTGTATTTCACAATATGTAAACATTTTTATTTTATTTTTGAAGGTGTAAAAAAATGGTTGTTACACACAAACAAAGAAAAGTGATTACTTTTAATGCAAGTCATGATGCTGAAACCTCACAAATGGCATCTGCCCAACTGTTGAAGTGATTACAGGAGAGAGGAAGTTCTTATACTTAAATTCGTTTCTATTAACTGCAACTAAAGTAAAGATCTTCCTGTAGAATTTATTATTATTATTATTATTATCATTATTATTATTATTATATTCATTATTGACAGCCATTTCCAGTGCCACTTCAAACATTTCTAAATGAGAAAAATAAATGTTGAGAATGAATAAAAGTGAAAAAAGACCGAACAGATAAGAAACAATCATTTTTAAAGCTTTTAATTTTTTTAATAATTTACTGGCATGTGTCTTCTGATACATATTGCTATTAGTAAAAGAGAAGAGAAGAAAGCTGAAGTATGGATCAGGCAGTCATGGTATTTCCACCATGTTGCTTGATAGGGGAGATTTTCTTTCTTTGGTCTTCATCCTATTATCCCTCACAACACAGATGGAGGCTCTGAATACCCTTTGGGGGGTTGTTTTAACTACTGCCAGCTGAGTATGAAGCTCTGGGTCTGAAATATCACCTGTCAACCAACTCCTCACTTGATTTTAGCCACTTACCTAAGGAATCTCTTGGGATCAATGGAAATTATTATTTTGGTTACATTGTATTTTCAATGAAATACAAAACATCATTACCTGCTTTTCTTTCACATTAAATTGTAAGCCAAGTTGCTACAACAGACAGAGGGTGTTCTTATTCTTTTGGAAGGCTTGCAAAACTCTCTACAACGTAAGTACACAGTAAGATTGAGGTATGGGTGGTTTTTTCATTCATTTTCCCACTGAAATGTGAAACAAGAAAACAGAAATTGCATTTGACCGTTCATGCTCCTTGCTTAGGTAGCTACAACTTTTGAGATGTGATATATTCCAGAAATTCAACAAAATCTGATAGATAACTTATAAAGAAGTTAAAGGCATAAAAAACAAAGTGTGTGTCCAACTAAACAATACAGGTTTCAAGTTAATAGAAGGAAATAGAATTTCTTAAACTTTTGCAAAAAAGGGAATACAAGAAAATAAATTCTTAATTTCGAATTAGAACAGACAGGCAGATCAAATGGAAATATAAATTTATCACTGTGAGACTGCAGGCTTTTTGTCCACATCCCATGCTTATTCTGTTTAATAAATTCCATGCCTTGAGAGGAAGCTTGAAGTCTGTTCCTGTTTGGTGCCAGCATAGTCAAAGTCTCCCAACTTCTGATAGTGACTAAACTGTCTGAAGGGAACAGAAATCCAAAGGCCTACCTTGGTTGAGATGGGCACTTTGTCCCCAACACTGTGCCAAGTCCTGTAAGTATCTTGGTTATACAAATTAGTCAATTGTCCATTCGCTTGGAAGGTAATGAAGTTTTTAATATCTCGTCATAATTGTCATATTTATCCACAGTATCTAAACTGCTGCAGGAGTGCATACAAACAGATTCTTGGAAACAGGTCTTAAAAGGTGTATGCTGCTTAACAAGAGGACCAGTGAGACTTCAAAGATTCCACCTGCTCAGGAATTCTTTTTGTATTTCAGCTGTAAAATCAAGAACCATCACCTCTATTAGAAAAGAAAATGAATAATTCTTACTCTTAATTGAAAATGTTTTTAATGCAATTAAAAGGAAGTAAAAACCACAATCACTACTTTTCAACAGGCAGGCTGAGATTCTGCCAACCACACACAAGTCATAATGTGTAAGCCAGTCTCTGAGGAATCAGGACAAAGTGCAAAATTAAGGATCCAACTGCCATAGGCATCAGTTTAAGGGAAGAATTCCTTCTACAACAGCAAAATTGTTAGAGTACTGTCTTGGGTTACAATACAGGATGTGATAAAAGGTATCTATTCTATCACCATCTGTTGAGGGTGGGGACAGTGATCCTTATCTCAGCGGGAGATATTCTGCTAATGGGCAATCCATTGAAACCAGGTGGGCATTGTTCTTTATTTTTTCACAACCCATCCTTCCTCCAGTGAGTCCTTTTCTACTAATGGCCCATTGAGTCTCACTGTGTGACTGATAAAATTACTTCATCCCATTGGAAGTTGCCCCAGCCAGGGGGAAGAGCCCAACATTTCTTACCAAGATAAAACAGAGGTTTTGGGACACTAAGGTAGCCCTTTCTCCACTGGACTCCAGAGGGGAACTGGATTTCTCCACATCACCACTGGACTTCCAGAGAGAAACTGCACCTTCTACAGGACCACTGCTTCAGCTGAATCACATCTGTCACTACAAAAAGACCTGCAGCCACCATTCAATGGGACTGCCTGATGAGGTGTCAGGTTGTACTCTGACTATGTCAGGGCTTAGGGTTTGTTTATTTGTAGTACTGTATTTCTATTTTAATTTCGCTAGTAAAGAACTGTTATTCCTAATTACCATATCTTTGCCTAAGAGCCGCTTGATTTCAGAATACTAATAATTTGGAATAAAGAGGTTTACATTCTCCATTTCAAAAAGAGGCTCCTGCCTTTCTTAACAGACACCTGTCCTCCAAACTAGAACAAGCACCAAATAAGTCTCTGAATCAGTCACTTAGGAAGAGGGGAGAACGTTTGAAACCTAAGGAGTGAACAGGTTTTAGGCATCTCTCCTGTAATGAGAGTAAATCAACTCATCAGCACCAAACATTGACCCTTTGTAGTGAATGAGTAAAAAGTAAGGAATGTTTCTCCACTGCGTCTTCCAAGAGTTTGAAAATTAAACTTTTGATTTGCTTCTAATGAAAACTTTAGAAACTGCTTTGTTGTAGATAATGTGGCACTCTATTGAAATCTATTAATAACACTTGTTAATATATTAAGGGGGCTTGTAGTTGATATACCAAGTGAATGAGCTGCAAATTTTTACTTTTTTACTTTTTTTATTTTTAATACACCAAGCACTAAAATTGCTGATACATCAGGCAAGCCAGTCAATGGACCTTATGAAGTGGACATGACAACTGCCACTCTCAAAATCCTCTATCAGCAGGTGCCTAACCTCACATGGGGCTGCGCCACCAAAATCTACATAGTGCTACAGGCTTTGCTCTCTGTGGTATCCTTTACTGTCCTGGTTGCTTCTACAAGGCTGTTCAAGCTACCACATCCTGCTGGTCTGGGTGCCTGGCTCTGCTCCCTTGCTGGACTGCTAGCCAGCTCTCAAAGGGATTTCACCATGGAAAGACCCATTGCAGATTATAATGCTGGAGCCATCGTGGTAGCAACCCTTTTTTGAGCTTCTCATAATTACTCTGGCAATTTCCTACTTTTCTGGTTTTCTCCCTTTCTTTCCTCTTCTATGAAAAATAAAGTTGTATTATGTAATTGAATACCAACCTTAAACCTCGTTTGTGTTTTAATCTTGCTTTCGGGCATGTTTTAAAGCTAAATACACTCTGCAGCTCTGGATTGAGACAAGCCTGCCTTTCTTCCCATTAAGCCAACTGGAACACCTTCTAAGAGCTCAATTACAAATACAAGATGGAATGTAATGTCTCATAATTCCAAAAGTATATAATATGTAATAGTGTACCTTCAGTGGAGCAGGAACTTTTATATTAAGTGCTTGTGATGTTCTTGAGAAAGGTAGAGGGGTGTGTACTAAAACATATTATTACCATACACAAATGCTGTTTTCACTATATAATACTCCACTGTCTGCCAAAGCACTTAATACAAACTTTAGGAGTGTGTTATAAATGAGAAACAAAAAGTCTCAATATTCAGCAACATTTAGATTGCTTTATTTTATATAGATGGAGCAAGCAGCACTGGGGAACGTGAGGGGTCACTGCCCACTCCAACCTCCATCGAACCTTGGTTTGCAACCTCTTCTCATAATATGGTCTCTCATTGTAATCAATACTTTTTTGTTTTTTGCTGTCATAATTTTGCCAGGTAAACAGTGGTGGTGGAATAAACATCCATAAAGTCTCTGGGCGATAGTCAGTCTCATTGATAACCATCTGGTCTTGGTAGATGAAAAAACAGCAAAAATCGGGAAGTCTGGTCTTTGTAGATAGGCAGCATTGATCAAAGGCAGTAAGTCTGATTTTGCAAAATCTATCGGACTATCAGAAAGTCTGGTTTTGCAAACTGGCAGTAGATACAACTTATTTAGAAAACAACAGGAGGATTTAAAACAGAATGATTTAATAAAATATTTTTCTCTATCTAGTGTCCATGCTTTACTTCAGACCTTAATATTCTGGTTTGTACAAACCCCAATACTTTTATCATTAACACAGATCTTTTATCAATTATCACAAGTGGAAAGCACTGCTCAGTCCTTGCAAACAACCTCACACATTTCCGCAACTAGCTATGACTGTCCTAGAGATGGCTCTCTGACATGGAATCAACTGCCATAGGAATTTCAAATACTATGTTTCATGCCTGCATCAAGGTATTTCTCCTCAGACCACAGCATTAACATGCAGGGGGAGAGGAGGAGAAATAGAAGTGCCACATTGCATTTTGCAACTGGTCTAAAAGCTGCAGTCTGAAACTCAACCAGTCAAATGGCCCAGAAAAGGCCAAATGGAGAGGAGAAAGAACACCATCTAAGGCGAGGGAGTGGAGGAAAAAAACAAGCAGGGAATGGCGATTACTTGCCAGAACCACACCCACCCCCCACCCCCGCCATCTTTTGCAAGCGCTGGGATCAGTGTAATGGAATGTGCTTTATTATGAAATCCTCTTCAGCAAGTGTTTACAGACACTGAATGCAAAGGGTTACTCGTTAGCACCTCTTCCTGTTGAGTAAACAGAGAGGAGCCCCCACCAGACCACAGAGACAGAACAACACTGGAGGATGTGCTGAGAAAGACGACCACACCAGACCCTTATCAATTCCCACCAGGAGGTGGAAGCGACCCCCCAGCAACTCCTCGCCCCTGCTTGCTAAAATCGCAGAGCACACCAGCAAATCAGATCGAGCAACTGAAAGAATCGGAAATTAGACTGTATAAAAACGCTAAAACTGCTTTTTGGTGCAAACCATTGGCGGAGCAATGACTCCCTGGCCGCCTAGCGCTGCTTTTGCTCAGTTATTGCTTGTTAAATTTGCTTACTAATAAATTTTCTATGATTAATCTGGCTCCTCCGATTTGTCACGAGTATCTGTAACACCAGCAATGCCTGTATACTGCATAAGCTTGCTCATGCCGTCACCACCCGAGCCGCTGCCACCGTGTGCATCCTTGGAATGCCCAGGACACCCCACGTCACAGCTAAAAAACCCATTTTTAGACTCCATGCTTCATAACATGCCACAGAAAAAGCCCACGGAAAAACCCCAACATGGCGAACATGGCTTCCGACGTGACTCGCCCAACATGGCAACAAGTACGCGGACTCCAAAAGCAATATGCCAAATCATCTCAAAATAGCAGAGCGGGAGAAGCAGCTCGTGAACACCTGGAGATGGCGGTTCAAGCCTCCCCCATTGTGGCACCCAGGACTCCCCCCCTTTCACTCACCAAACCCTGGAAAGACAGCAGCGCCAGAAACCAAAAAGGAATCCAGCAGACCCATCACCGAAGCACTCCCGGCACTGCCAGTGCACGCAACCACAAACTGCAGCCTATCACTGTGATATTTGTTATAATTCGTGTTTATATAAAAGGATTGTATGAAATAAAATAAAATAAAAAGAACCTCTCAAACACCAAGCACCCGGGGCCATAGACAATAGCCGTAATTAGCATATCAACAGACCTAGCCAGGTGATCTCCACAACGGACGGGAAGAGATCATCGATAAAATACCTGCCAAAGTACCAATCACCTCCCATAAGCGAGAAGACAGCACTTCATTACACATCAATATGGAGCAGACACAGCCTTCATCAGCATGCAGGAAGGACTTTGTCAAGGGCAGCACCAGAAAAAGGATTTACAGTAATTTCACTATTATAAGCCGCACTGAGTATAAGCCACACTTCTGGGTTTCAGCAACTTCTTGTTTTTTTGTCCATATATAAGCCGCACCTGATTATAAACCGCATGTTACAATACAGAGTGTGATAAAAGGTGTCTGTTCTATCACCATCTGTTGAGGGTGGGGACAGTGATCCTTATCTCAATGGCAGATAATCTGTTAATGGGCCATCCCTTGAAACCAGGCAGGGCATTGTTCTTTATCTTTTCACACCCCATCCTTCCTCCAGGGAGTCATTTTCTGCTAATGGCTCATTGAGTCCCACTGTGGGACTGATAAAATTACTTCATCCCATTGAAAGTTGCTCCAGCCAGGGGGAAGAGCCCAACATTTCTTACCAAGATAAAAACAGAGGTTTTGGGACACTAAGGTAGCCCCTTTCTCCACTGGACTCCAGTGGAAAACCGGATTTCTCCACATCACCACTGGACCTCCAGAGGGAAAATGCACCTTCTACAGGACCACTGTTTCAAATTAATCACATCTGTCACTGCAAGAGGACTACAGTCACCATTCAATGGGACTGCTACTACCACCCTGCCTGACAGGGTGTCAGGTTGTACTCTGACTTTGTCAGGATTTGGAGTTTGTTTCTTTGTAAGTACTGTATTTCTATTTTGATTTCCCTAGAAAAGAACTGTTATTCCTAATTCCCATATTTTTGCCTGAAAGCCCCTTGATTTCCAAATTATAATAATTTGGAGAGAGGGGGTTTACATTCTCCATTTCAAAGAGAAGTTCCTGCCTTTCTCAGCAGACACCTGTCCTCCAAACTAAAACAGCAACTTTTTGTTCTTTGTCCATATATAAGCCGCACCTGATTATAAACCGCACTTTGGGTTTGGACCAAAATTTTAGTCAAAATGGTGCGGCTTATAATCGTGAAATTACTGTAATTTAAATATGAGAATTTGCTGCAGAAACAAAGGAAACTCTCTCCTCAGGCCAGGAAAAACTGTATAAAGTTGGACTCTCCGAAATAGCAAGGTGTGAACACAGGGGGGGATCTGATGCGATAGAGGTCAGATCAGCGTGTGTGTCCACCCAGTGCTGACCCCGGGCTCGGTGCTGTCGTATTTTTGCTTGTGGCTTCCCAGGACCATATTTTCGGTCGCAAAACTAAAAATTGCTGTTTTGCTATTTAATTCTACTTGATTTGGTTATTATCTATAACATCACCAAAACCACAATCAGAACTCAAAAAGCCTAAGAACACCACGGCAACCAGTGCAACCACAGATGCCAGCAAGGCGAAGCAAAGTCCCTCACTGCCCTCACAGACTGCGTCGCCTACATCAATCACAGCAACTGTATCAAGTACTCTCATACCATCAACAAATTATTTTAAGTTTACCAGGGCTAGGGGAAAGACCCCCAAAGATAGTCCCTTATCCCCCAGTCCATTGAATCCTAGAAAGGAGGAATAGTGAGAGCCCCTCCTAACAGCGGGCTTCCTCTCTGCCTGTCCTCTGCAAAAGCAGAGCGGCGGTGACAAAGATGGGGACAGGAGGGAGTTTGCAATGCCACAAGGAACTGCAGAAGCAAAGGAGGCGTGGGATAGCTGAGAACCCCAGCGTCCACCACGCGGAGTGCTCATTCCAAAGGGCTGAGGGAGGGGGCAACCCAAAAAATGCCCAGGGTTATCAGCAAAAGCAGCACCGACAAAAGTAGCATCGCAACCCCTCCTGCCGTACCAGCCGCGCGGTGTTCAGGGTTTTCTTTTCCACCTTACCTACGAGACCCATTCACAATTTTTCCATGCCCTGCATTGCTATAAAAGTGCTCAGCCCGCTTTTGCCTCAATCTGAAAAGATAACCCTTTCCCCAAAACTACATCTGCACAGTCTTCTGCAAAAGAACTACAAGCTAAACCTGTCATTTGCTACAGTTAATCCGTAAAATTTTTCTGTTTTATTATTCAAATAGCAACTGCCACACAATTTAAGGAGTCAGTACTGTTGATGTGCCTGTGTCATCACTTTTACAATACCACCTTATAACCCCCTAGACTCCCGAATTACCTTTTATAAATAAATAAATACTCCTGTAATCATTTTAATTTATAAGCTAACCCTTAGGAAAAAACAAAAACAAAACAAAACAAAACAAAAGTAAAAAGCCCCCAAACAAACAAAAAACCAACCAAAAAACCAAAACCAACAAAACCCCAAAACAACCAAACCACTGATATTTTTAAGGTACTTTACTTTTTAGAAAACAGCTTCTACTCTATTACTTCTCTAATATTAAAAACATTAAAAAACAAAGTATTTTGTTAAACATATTATTGTTAAAATATGTACTATATTCAATAACCTAAAGGTTTCCATAAATTGCAAAACTTTAAGTGTATCATTAACAAATTTCACTTACAAAGTTTTATAAATGCTTATCCCTAATCACTTCTGTTTATAATGTCTAAAGCTCATTCTAGTTCTGAAAATCACTAACTACTTTTCATATTTCTACATAGCTAAAACATTCCTGCCAATTGCTGTTAAAATTTATAGAAACTTTCTAAATATAACAAACTTACCACTGCTATAATCAAAATACTAATTTACATGTTTTATTATTCTAAATCAAAATATAAACATAGCTCTTAAATATTGGGGTTTTACAATTAAGCATACAAATACAATATTCACAAGACCAAAGTAATTTGAAATGACCAATAAGTGAAATTATACATAAAAAAGTAATAACAAAGCTTCAAAATTAACAAAATAATTTGCCTCACAGCTTTAAGGTCCTATCCCTTTACCTTTTCTAAAGAAAACATATTATTTTAAAATGCGTTATCATCCCAAAAACATGTTTAAAGCAATTAAAATCGTTGTCAATTTCAAAACTCTTAACAGAAGGAAATTAATTCATTTACATTACAATTATTAGTAATGTTATTAAATATGCAAATGATAATACAATAACTATATAAATAAAAATTCCTTCCAATCTCAAAAAAGAACTTTATAATGTCTTTATATATCAAAATGATTCACTTTTATTGTCTCTGTTCTGTAATGCTAACACAAACTCATGTCATTTCTAATTGCATACCAGAATGTAACTTATAAAACCTAAAAACCAGAAATGTTTCCTTTAATAGTTTAGGTCTCTCTGGCCAAGCTGTGATCTTAACTAGGCAGGAAAAGTTTACCATCAAAAGCCTTCTCTGTCCAAGTCTCAGCTCTGGCCAAGCTGTGGCAAGGAAAAAATATTAAACACAGATACTTCTGAGCTAAAGATGAAAGCAAGTAATTTCAGCTAGCCAATTTAGCCTTGCTGTACAAAACCCCGTTCTCTTCAGATAAACAAGAAGAATGTTTTCCGGAGAAGATTCTCCTAAGTTATCATTTAAAGGGAAGCTCCTCAGCAGTGGCAGACATTGGAAATGGTAAAACATATACAGTAATTTCATGATTATAAGCCCCACCATTTTGACTAAAATTTTGATCCCAATCCGAAAATGCAGCTTACACTCAGGAGCGGCCAATATATGAAAAAAGTTTGGAAATTTCCCAACCTGGAAGTGCAAGCTGCAGTGTCAAGCCGAGCACCTGCCAGTAAAACTCGGGATTTCACAATTGTTACAAATTGGTTACTCTGTTGCGCAGCGGGTGGAGGTGGGCTCCCTGCTGCCAGCAGTGCGGGGGGGAGGTGGGGGGCTCCCTCCTGTCAGCCCCGCAGCCCAGGGGGGAGGCGGTGGGGGGCTCCGCTCTGTCCCCCGCCTGCCGCCGCGGGTGTGAGTGGGCTCCATCCCTGCCTGCTGCCGCCGTGGGTGCCAGCAGCGCGGGGCAGGGCCAGGCTGGGGTGAGTGAGCCTGGTGGCGGCAGCAGCAGCGGCTGGCCCCAAGCAGCCCCGCTGAGTAGCAGTGTCGAGCCGGGCCACCTGGCCCTATCAGCAGCCCCAAACGGGCCGAGTCTGCCTGGCCCCGAGCCCAGCCACTAAACCCCGTGATCCTGCGATTCAGTTACTAATTCGTTACTTTGTTGCACGCGGGTCCTTGTTGTGAACGAGAGTGTGGCTTATAATAAGATGCAGTTTATATACGGACAAAGACCTACACATTGCTGACACCCAGAGGTGCGGCTTATAATCAGGTGTGGTTTGTAATCGTGAAATTATTGTAATTATAAATCTCACCATATTAAGTTCATTCAAATGTGCATGTTTTGTTCCTGTTATGATGTCCAGAAACAAAGAAAGGGGGAGAAAAGAGAAATACAAATATGTGTGTTCTTAATTGAAATGATTTTAAGTTAAATGGGTTTTTGTTTTTTAGTGTTAATAACTTTGAGCTAAATAGTTTTTTGTTTAGTGTTGGATTGCAGCTTTATAACTTCTAAACATTGAGCCTGTGACATATTAAGATGAAAAATTGTGATGTTAACAGTTTTACCTACCAGTTTTTAAATATAAACACCACAACTCCAATGATACATCAAGCACATCACAAACTGTGGAACACTAAATTTAGTGAATTCAGTAACAAATTTGTATTTTTAAAAATTTAACCAAAAAGGGTGAACTGTCACACTGCATATTGCAGCTGGTCTAAAAACTGCAGTCTGCAATTCAACCAGCCTGTAAGCAGGCAGGTACCTGGGTGAGTGATGATAGGGTGGATTTGAACAAATACAGAGAATCCCAGCCAATCTATTGAACCCTAAGTGCAGATGTATCATTAGCCAAAGAAATGAGTGACTGAGACTGTAACCAGTCACATGTGTATGCCCAGAAATCCAAACTCTCTGTTTAAGGAGAATTCACAAAAATAAAGTGCTTTTGTCTTTTATGACATGAATCACAGTGTGTTGTGTCATCTGTCTCCGACAGAGCACCAGTCAGTCTTCCTCAATTTTTCCAGCTTCTTCATGCATGGGCATATGTCTTCCCATGTGTCTAAAAGCACAGTTGTGTAGGAAATAGCTAACCAAGATCTTTAGCACAGAATATATCTTTCTGAATAATTTTCAAAGTGCTTTATGACACAGAAAGCTCTGTAAGAGGATTACTACATTGGTTTCTACAAAGTCCTATTTCCATCTGCATGGGGCCCCCTAGTGGGGAACTGCAGGGTACTCCACCTGGGATGTGGCTAGGAGCTGTCCAGTGCCAACTGGAAACAGTGGAAGCACAGATGTTTCCAGAGGTCTGTGAGACCACTGTCAAAACCACATTGCCCATGGACAAAAATACCAAACACGTGTGGCAAGGGTTACCCTGCTCACACATACTTAAGAAAATATTGCAGCTGCAAGGGAAGGAAAAGTAGAGGGAAGGCATATGAAAGAAAATGTTGCTGGGGTCAGAACTGGAGATATATTTGAAAGGAGATACCCCAGGACAGAAGCATTTCTCAGAGATAACACTGAAAGTTTGAGTCTGGGGCAGCTCATGCCAGGACAGGCATACCCACAGAAGAACTGCAGTCGTGGAACATCATATCTGGAGAAGAGGAAAATGACTGGGAAGCAAGGAGTGTCATACACACCACTAGACAGGTAATTGCCAGCTCCCCAGGCTGTTCATTGCTCCAAATCCTCCAAAGGGATTGGAAGTGGTGAATGTAACACACAGTGAAAAAAATGGGAAGACAGTACTAAGAAGGAAAGAGAGTAGAGGAGAGGAAAGGAAAGTTACTGAAGATGAGGGAAATAGAGAGGAAAACTATATCCCCAAGTGTCTTTTTAAGGTTTTTGATTGGATTTTTGCTTTTTTAAAATCAAATCAGTGATTTTCTAGTCAGTGATCAGGAATTCATGTTCACAAACTGCAATACATTACATTGAGTTAAAATTTCACTTGACACTGGTTTGCTTCCCATGGACTCATATTCATGAAATTCCATAGGAGTTTTATATAAAGGATTGAATCTGATGTCACAGTATCAGAAGTGGGACATAGTTTTTTATCTATAGATTCTTACTGGAGTCTAGTTAAATTCTAAACCTAATGACATGCAGCTGGTTAATTCCTGCTGGAAATCTACATAGAAAGACATACACCCTGTGCCTGGATAACAGGGTACCGATGCCCTCTTGCAAAAGTGAATGTTATAATTAGAGGGTATGACAGTTTGTATTAGACTGCAAAAGAGAACAGAGCCAGATCAGTTCACATGCTCCTAGCGAACATGAAACCAAGAGGCAACATGGGTACTGAATCTTCAAAAAGTACATTAAGCAGCTTTGCCTTCTCAATGATATTTTATGCAAATAGTCCTTGGTTACACATTCTTAAGAACTACTTCCAGTACCCTAAGAAGTAATTTTCTCACCATGAAATCAATTAAATCCCTTCAACCGAAGAGAAGCTATGATAGTTTTGTCACTTGAATATTTTCCAATCAAATGTGAGAAACCAGTCAAGATCAGGAATACCTAGGGACTATAAGCAGGAGACAATTGTGTTGTGATATGTTTCTTGCTAATGGTATGTTCTGTTATTGCCCAAGTTAATGGTTTAGGTCCACATTGTGCCCTCCCATCCACCTTGTCAATCTACCCTGATTTACCTGTCAATCCTGCTTTGTGCCAACCCCCTGCTTGAAACTCCCCTTTGGAAATCCCCTAAAATTAAGAGGTCTGGTTAGTCCATGTGACTCCCAACCTGCCTCACTGAACAATGCTGTTGTGAACCCTATCCTTTACCCTTCCTCTGAATTTCTCCAATTTGCTAAAAATTTGTACCTTCCCCTTAAACCTCCCCAATATTTAAGTTTTTGCACTTTTGCCATTTTTGTCTTTTGTCCCCCAGATTCCCCAGAGTAATAATTCCCTTTTATCCTATGCAAAAGACTTCCCCCTCCTTGCCTCCTCTGAACGCAATCTGACACCCAAAAGGCCATAGAGCCATAGCTCTAGCCACATGTAAGGCCTCCTGCTCCTGTTCACTCTAGGCACGGGAGCATAGTGGCAAAGTGAGTGCATCTCTGGCCATTGCAGCAAAATCGAATGACTTTTCTCTTTCTAAATTCTTTGAGTGGAAGTTGGAAAGTTTCCTAACTTAGGTTGGAAAGATTTCCAAACCTCTGATTATGTAAAGCAGTGTTTTATATCTACTGGCTGAATAAATATTTTGTTTCCTAAGGTCTCTATTTAAAAATATCTTTAACTTCTGGTTACCTCCTCACAATATTTTTAGGTAGTTTCTAAGAAATGTCAAGATTTATGGATTCTAGAAATACCTTTCCTACTATTCTTCTATCAAAAAGACATTTTTCTCTGAAAGGAGTCCAAAATGAGCCCTTAAATATAATTTACCACTGAAAATTACTCCTTTTGCTATATGATGAATAGTTAGCGTTCAATTTTTCATGCCTTTTTATCTTCCCTAATTTGTGCTTATACGACTGCATGGTTTCATTATATTTCAGAGGAAGTAATTATCTCCTTATACTTTCTCCATGCCTGCTAAGAAAAAACGTACAAGAATTCTCAAAAGGAATTGGTTTTCATCCTGAACTTGGCAGAAAGTGTTCTGAGAGTCGATCTTCAGGCAGAGGTGATGGACAAATAAATTTGGGCCACCAAGAGTTACAGTTATTGGAGCAAAAGACAAGCAAGTTTTGAGGAAAGACTGTTTAACAACAGAAACACAACAAAACAGAGGTACCTGTATGCTATCTGATGAAGATTATGTTTTCTGAGGTAGGCTGAAGAGGACTGGGGGACATGACAAGTGGCAGAATAGATTTAGCCAAAAGGAAATTGTAGGAAAACCCATCCTATAGATCTGATAATGGGGAAGATCTGGCTGAGGAGATCTGTGGGACTATGCAGTCCAAAGGTTAAAATCCAAACAGTACTAGCATCAAAACCCATCAAAACCACTTGTAGATTCATTTTGTAAATTCAAATTGGAAAAGATCTCCAAGATCACAAACTGTTAACCCAGCAGTGCCATGTCCAACACTAAACCATGTCCCTAATCATCACATCTGTATGTCTTTTAAATAACTTCAGAGATGCTGAGTCCACCACTTGCCTGGGCAGACGTATCCAGGACTTTGTAAGCCTTTCATTGAAGAAAATTTTCCAAATACCCAATTCATACCTATCTGGCAAAAGTCGACACTGTTTCTTCTTGTCCTCTTGCTTTTTACCTGGTATAAGAGACCAATCCCTACCTTATTACAATCTCCTTTCAGGTACTTGTAGACAGAAACAAGCTCTCCCCTGAGCCTCCTTTAGCCCAGACTAAAGAATCACATCTCCACATAATGTCCAAATAATAAGAAATTATTCAATTATTATATTATTATTTAAATATTCTTCTGTGTCTCTATCTCTGACATCAGGACTGTTGTAATTCACTGTTTTGATTTAAATGGTTTGTCCTGTGGTTCTCCCACAGGCTGTTACACGGTTTAACCCTTACCCCTTTTCCCTTTAGCCGTACCTGATTGGCTGTGGTCTGGGGTTCTTCCATCCCCTTGCCAAGGTTTGAAAAATCCCCAGTTTTCCCATGCTCACTCTGTTTTTCCCTGGAATTTATTTGGGAATAAAGTCTTGGATTATCCCGGGAAGGAGAGCCTCCTTGGTCTTTCACTTTGTTCATGCTAAATCCCCCCATCTCTGACCTTGAGATAGCCAAGGCAGGTTGGAGTGTAGGGAGAAGATTGTTGCAGTTGGAGCCCAACGTGGGGCCTCCCAGAAGCATGAGACCCCACGCAGCGGCTGGATTACAAGCCTTTTAGACTGCTTAGCTACCCTGGTAGCACAGAGCTGCTTTTTGTGCTGCTCCTCCTGACAGGGACAAACTGGCAGCTTGCCTGAAGCCCAAGGCAAGTCGTTTCTGGACAATGACTTTTTTCGCAGTCCTTCTGCATGGCCGAGGCCCCCAGAAAGGGGTAAGTAACCCGTGCAGCAGGCGGGGACCCTGAAAAAGCCCCCAGTTACAGGGGGTTGCACACCAGCCGCTTTTGGAGCGGCAGAGACCGGCTGGACCATGTGGCGTGACACGTGCAGCTGCGCTGTGGGGCGGATTGCACGTGGTTGGGTGAGTAGGCACAGTGGGGTGGCTTGGCGGGCACTGATCAGTAGTTCCACGGCGTGGCAGTGGCACTCGCGGCGGCATGGCAGTTCAGTGCAGCTTGGCTCGCAAAAGTGGCAGTGGATGGCGCGGCCCTGATCGGCGGCGTACCACGTGCACCTGTGAAAAGTGGCTTGTATGGTGCGCCGAGCCAGCAGTGGTGACCCGCGCTGCAGCAGTGCTGTGGCAGCAGCGCCAAAGCTGCGATTTCAATGCATGCCTGCATTTTTAAATCAGTGCTCAGAATTGCAGTAACGCAGACTCATTGGCACAGCAGACGCGTGGCCCCTTCTTCCAACCGAGGGTTGAGGTGGGGGGAACAGCTGCCTGTTTGCATTTTTACTGTGGGAAAGGGTAGACAGTTTGAGTAGTTGCTTTTAACATCAGGGTGGGCTGTCAGCTTTCTGCGCAGCAAAGGAGTTTATTTTCCCAAATTCGGGAAATCTTAGGTAGTAGAAATGTTAAAACATCTAAAAAAACAGTAAAAGCAATTTGTGTGCTAGCTATCTATCAGTTCCCTCAGATTACCCTGCAGAATGTAAATTCTAACTCTTCTTGGGACAAAATTGGAGATCTTTTAACATCTAAAATGGAAAATGGAATTTGCAAAGAAGAGGGAATTGAACAGACAGACACAGTAAACCCCTCTGACTTCCCCTACCCTTTCTACCACTCCTCCCTCTACCCTTGAACTGGAGGGGACACATGGGTCACCCTGAAATGTGCAGGAAGCCCGGCAGAGCCACAGTCTTCCTGGGTTTCCTGTGTGTCCCCCCGGTGCCCTGGTTCTGATAATTTTGCACAGGTTGTCAGAGAATCTTTCCTGTATCCCTCTATCCCAGCTGTTTTTCCCCAAGGACAGTGTTCTGATAGCCCTAAAAGTTAACTTCCCTCCCTCCTCAGAGCACTGGCTGCCTGGCTGAGCCTGAACGGGCCAGGGGTCAGATCCAAGCTGACGCTGGCCATGTAGCTGATCCCCTGGGCAGACCACATGGTATGGGTCCATAATGGCAGTGGCCACGTGCTTGCTTACCTGGATTACCTTCCTTCTTCCAACAACCCCTTTTACCCTCTCGTCCCTGCCCCCAGCACCTTCCCCTCCTACAACCCATTCCTCTCCTTGGCCACCCCGCCCCCTCCCTCCTCCAACTATCCACCCTGCATCATGTCACACTGCAACCCTGTGGGAACCCAGGATATTCCCCTGGCTTCCCTGGAGCCTGTACAGGGGGCTCAGAAGCCTTGGCAAGGTGCCAAAAATCCCTGTGAGTTCAATCTAAGTCCCTGGGAGAAATTACCATCTTTATATACAGAATTACAGAGTCACAGAAATAAGTAGAGTGTAAATTGGTGTGTTAAAAGGTAGAAAAGTAAGGTTTTAAAGATTGTTTATATTAGGGGGTTTTGGACACAAGATGGAGGATTTGTGGCGTAGTAAGAAATTCTTCTTCTTCATGGCATCCATCTTCTGGGTCAGGATGCCAACTCGGGATTGGTGAAGGGAAAACTGCTCGGTGTAAAGTGGGTATAAAGTATTGGTGATTAATTGTAAATAAAGTAGACGTAAATTAGGGTATAAAAGATAAGTCCTGCCCCAGAGGGCAGGAGAACAGCCTTGGATGAGTTGCAGAGTGGACCGCTGTAAGGTAGATAGAAAATTCCTTAGATAAGGAAGAATAAACAACCTTGGAAACCTCAGAACATCAGCTCTCGAGTCTTCTTTCGTGCCCTGCTGCGCCCTGACTGCAAAATAAGAACTCTCAGACCACCCTTTGCTGTGCAGGTGAGTGATCTCTGACCATAAAAGAGGTCGCCGCCTGTCACACAACCCTGCCCCCATGTGTTGTAATCTTGGTTCCCGTGGTTGCTCCTCCCACCCAAGTAGCCCTGCCCCCTTCCCGCCTCCAGTTTCGCATGCCTGCCCCCAGGGTTGCTGTGGGGAAACAGGGGTGGAAGAGAAAGGGTACGTCCTCCGAGCTGCCTCAGGGAGGAGGGTGAAGCCCCTGCAGACTCCAGCACCGGTGGGGATGGGGGTGGGGAGGTCCCACTTCACAGTCCCGGCAGCGGATGGGGTACCCCAAGCCCCGTTCCCCAAGGGGTGGAGGCAGAGTGGGGGGGTAGCTTGCCTTTCAATCCCCGCGAGGCAGGGTGTGGGGAAGGGGGGTTCTCCCTCCCGAGCCAGGAAGCCAAGCCCCTGCCCGGTCCCTGCGGCAGGAATGGGTGAGCAGCCTCCTGGGCCTGGTGGGGGAGAGGGGACCCTGTCCCTCCTGAGACCCCAGGGGGTGACGGGTGGATTGCCTCCCAGCTCCCAGGGGAGTGGAAGCATGAGGAGATTCCCTGGAGGCCAAAACCAGGAGGAGGAAAATATACTCTTAGCTACTCCTGTTATTTATATTGGTAGGAAAAATGGCAAGAGAAGTTATCAGCCTTTGTCCTATCAAGATAAAAAGAAAGAGAGGCCATCATCTTACGCTACATGGATGATGTTCTTGTGTGTGCCTCCGATGACTCTATACTCCAACACACACTTGATCTAGTGGTTAAAGTTTTAACCTCTGCTGGATTCAGTTGCAGGAAGAGAAAGTCCAAAAGATGCAACTTGGAAGAACCAGGGATTGGAAATCACTACACGGACTGTTGTTCCTCAGAAATTGGAAATCGACTGTAATCCCAAAGCCCTAGCAGATCTCCACTCCTTGTGTGTGTCTTTGAACTAGGTCAGGCCCTGGCTAGGCCTCACCAATGAGGACCTAGACCCCCTCCTCAATTTATTGAAGGAGGAGAGAGAGCTGATTTCTCCCAGGGAACTGACCCCAGAGGCAAAGGCTGCAATCAAAAAAGCACAGAAGGCTTGGCCAAGAGGCAGGCTCATTGTTACCAGCCTGAGCTGCCTTTCAAATTCATTGTCCTGGGAAAACTGCCACACCTGCACGGTTTGATATTCCAATGGATTGAGGGGCAGAGAGATTCATTCTTAATCACAGAGTTGGTCTTCCTCTCCCCCGAAAGATCCAAGACCATCACCAAGCCACAAGAGCTTACAACTTAGCTGATTTGGAAGGCAAGGATGAGACTGTGTGAGCTGCCTGGTTGTGACTTTACATGTATTCGCCTCCTGGTCAAACTTTCTGAGAAGGGAAGGAACTCTCTGAGAGGTTGACAAAGGAGATGTTTGGGCACTTGCTCCAGAGCAATGCCAACCTCCAGTTATCTCTGGACAGCTACAGTGGACAAATATCAGTTCACACCCCATCTCACAAACAGTTTAATAAAGAATTCCACCTCATTCCTCCTGCTGTAGACCACTCAAAGCTCTCACAGCATTCATGGACGCGTCTGGGACTTCCCACAAGTCGGTGATGACTTGGAGAAATCTCCAGACTCAGCATTGGGAAGCTGATGTTGAGTTTGCGGAGGGGTCACCCCAGATAGCAGAATTGGCCACAGTTGTGAGAGCCTTTGAGAAGTTATCGGACTGAATTAATTTGGTAATTGACTCAGCCTACGTGGTGAGGGTAGTGTCCAGGGGGGAGCAGGAAGTTCTCAAAGACATTGAGAATGAGCATCTCTTCAGGTTGCTTTCAAAACTAATTTAGTTTCACACTGAGAGCATCTGTTCTATGTGATGCATGTAAGGTCACACACCGATTTGCCAGGCGAAATTGCAGAAGGGAATCATCAGGCAGACTCCCTTGCTGCCCCAGCTGAGAAAGCACGCCTCCCTGACATCTTCCAACAGGCAAAGCTGAGTCACCAGCAATATCATCAGAATGTGCCAGGTCTGATCCATCAGTTCCACCTAACATGGAGTCAGACTCGGGCTATTGTGGCCACCTGTCCTAGCTGCCAGCTCCCAGCCATGCCATCACTGGGTGTGGGGGTTAACCCCCGAGGCCTTGGCAGCTGTGAGGTGTCGTGGACAGACATCACACACATTCCCAGTTTCGGTCACCTCAAATATGTTCATGCAAGCATTGACACATATTCAGGTGCAGTTTATGCCTCTGCCCACACAGGAGAAAAGTCTGTGCATGCCAAACAACACCTAGTGCAGGCCTTTTCAGTGCTGGGGATCCCTAGGGAAATCAAAACCAATAATGGCCCAGCATATGTGTCTAAGGAGTTCTTGGAGTTTGTCCAGCAGTGGGGAGGGGAACATAAACCTGGCATCCCCCACTCCCTCACAGGCTAAGGTGTGATCAAGCGTGCCCACCAGACGCTCAAGCAGGTCCTGGTTAGACAGAGCAGTTCAGCTGTGTGGATGTCTCCACAGCAGAAACTCTGCAAAGCCAAGTTTACTATCAGTTTTCTGAATTGTTAATTTGAAAATATGAGTTCATCTGTGGTAGATCACTGTAACAGTGGTAATCAATTAAAATTGTCCCAGAGTCCACCACTCTTGATTAAGGACCCAGAAACCTGGGAAACCAAAGGCCCCTATGAGCTCATTACCTGGGGGTGGGGTTATGCATGTGCATCCACCCCCTCAGACCCTCATTGGATACCCTAGAAGTGGGTAAAACCTTTGGTCCCCAAACATTCAGGTCCAGCAGAACGGAACGAGAAGCAAGTGGCTGTTGCTTCAAAAAGAAGACGCTACTGGAAAGAGGAGAAAAAATCTTCCTAGACGTGGCTAGATTCCAGCAGGCACAGAGACTTTTAACATCCTTTAAAAATGTTTGTCTTTTCTTTTCAGAAAAAAACTACCTCCCACTCAACCTCGTGAACCCAATGCCCTTCTTTTAGCTTTGTTAAACAAAAAATGGAGAGATGTTGTATATCACTGTTTTGGTTTTAATGCTTTCTCCTGTGGTTCCTTCATGGGCTGTCACATGGTTTAACCCTTACTCCTTCCCCTTTCCCCCCCCCGCCGTACCTGATTGGCTGTGGTCTGGGGTTCTTCCACCCCCTTGCTGAGGTTGGAAAAATCCCTGGTTTTACCATGCTCACTCTCTTTTTCTCCTCGAACTTATTTGCAAATAAAACTTTGGATTATCCTGGGAAGGAGAGCCTCCTTGGTCTTTCACTTTGTTCATGCTAAATTGCCCCCCAGCTCTGACCTCGAGCTAGTCAAGGCAAGTTGGAGTGTGGGGAGAAGATTGTACCACAGAACTACTTCAAGTAGGGGAACACTGAATAGTATTCTATGTTTTTGCATTAGAAAGGATAATGTATTTCTGGAATTAAGGTGGATTACACAGGAAGATGAGATATATTCAGTGTATTCTCTTAAATAAGCGTAATAGTGCAGTATACATTCTTGAAGAGTAATTTGTGCTTTAATGGAACTGGTTGAGTTGATGTCTTCTGGGCAGTCACATAAAAGAGAAGAAGCAAAGATTGTGCATGACTGAATTCAGTGTTGCACAACTGAATTATTAAATCTGATCATTTCCAGGAAGAAGTGACTTTTTACAGCTACAACACTGTGAGAAAACATAAATACAATAAGTTGTTGCTTAAATAAATTAGATTATGTCTTGATTTGAAATACAGGTGTCTGCTAAGGAAAGCAGGAGCCTCCCTTGGAATGGAGAATGTAAACCCCCTCCCTCTGAATTATTATAATTTTGAAGTTAAGGGGCTTTCAGGGAAGGAAATGAGAATAGGAATGACAGGTCTTTACTAGTGTGTCGAACAAGGCAAACAAATAAAAACAACCACAGCATTAACACCAACCAGAAGAGGAACCCAGTGACCCTTCTTAGCTGTGGGCACTTTCCCTTTTGGTGCAGTTCCCGTCACAGCCAGCAGGGGCACTGCTGGCTCCCAGTGGGCCGGGCAGGTGTGATTATTCCTTCACGGCTGCAGGGAACACTCAGTAAAGGTGCACGGGCTGAATGGTAGAAATGGGCTGCTGCAGGAACCTCAGAGCAGTGGCTGCATTGGCAGGGTGGGCTTGCTAAGGGTAGCAAGCAAGAGGTAGCAGAAACTGTAAGTGGAACTACAGAGCGTCCCAGCAGGACTTGTGAGATGTTACATAGTGATTCATGTCATTATGGAAACACACCCTGGGATCAGTATGAACAAAAATACTGAACTTAAAGTAAAGCGTGGACATGAGACAGAGGAAAATATAAGGATATAATTATATTTGTTTAAATCACTTTGCTGTGAATTAGTGTTCTTGAATTTCAGTGGGAATGCCTTGAAATTGTGATTCAATAACAATCCTAGAATTTGGATTAGAGGATTGGAAAGCACAATAAATACTTGCATGCACTCTACAGTACTCAGAGAAGACACAAATATGATCCACAGTGAAGAGAAGCAGCAATTATTAGGTGAGTTAATGTTAGCTGATAACTCCAAGTCCTTAAAATTAATGGAAAAAGTCTGACCTCCACTTACTGATGGGATGTACAGATAGTCTCTTTCTCCTTTCCAAAAGTAAGTGCAAGGATATCCAGAGACTTCCCCCTGCTCCCAGACTAGCTCAGTACCAGGAGGAAGCCTTGGACTCCTGCATGAACAGGGTAAAATATTCAAAAGAGGCTCTCTTCTTCGAAATAAATTCCAAGGTTTATTTCTGGAGGGTTTCCAGGAGAAAAGAGGCGGAGTACAGGGGACATGGGGATATTCAAACCTCAGAGAGGGGGCGGAGGGATTTGGATTCTAGCTAAATAGGTCTGGCCAGAGGGAAAGGGGAAGGAAAGGGGCCACGCCATGGGACAAACTACAGAGTAAAGATAAACCATTGTCTTGGGTTACAATACAGAGTGTGATAAAAGGTATCTATTCTATCACCATCTGTTGAGGGTGGGGGCAGTGATCCTTATCTTTATGGGAGATATTCTGCAAATGAGCCATCCATTGAAATCAGGTGGGACATTGTTCTTTATCTTTTCACAACCCATACTTCCTCCAGCGAGTAATTTTCTGCTAATGGCCCATTGAGTCCCACTGTGTGACTGATAAAATTACTGCATCCCATTGGAAGTTACTCCAGCCAGGGGGAAGAACCCAACATTTCTTACCAAGATAAAAACAGAGGTTTTGGGACACTAAGGTAGCCCCTTCTCCACTGGACTCCAGAGGGAAACTGGATTTCGTCACATCACCACTAGACCTTCAGAGGGAAACTGCATCTTCTACAGGAGCACTGCTCCCACTGAACCACATCTGTCATTGCAAGACGACTGCAGCCACCACTTACTATCGGACTGCTACCAACACCCTGCCTGATGAGGTGTCATGTTGTACTCTGACTTTGTCAGGTTTGGGGTTTGTTTCTTTGTAGTACTGTATTTCTATTTTAATTTTGCTAGTAAAGAACTGTGTTGGGGGTTGGGGGATTTTTGCCATTATTATGTTAAGCTGGCTGGGGTGGCTCCCCTTTTAGCTGTTAAGTGCTCAAGACAAAGGGATGGCTGGGCTGGCCTGATTGCTCAATTGCAGAAGGGGGTTTGAGGGGTAGGGGGGGTGGATGGTGGAGGGTTGCTTTTGTCCTTGCGCGGGTGGCGGGACACTCGCACCTCGACAGCCCGAACTTGGGGAGAGAGGTTGTTTTTCTCCGTGGTGGGATCAGGCCCCTGCACGCCGACTGCTAAAGCTTCCTGCTTCTGAGAACAACGCTGAGAACTGGGACGCCCACGGTGAGCAAGTTCTTCCCTCACCCTTCTCCCACCTGGGACGGCGCTACTGCCTTGCCCCCCTGCTTCTGCAGCAGCCGCGACTGAGAGGCTCCCTGCCCTGCTCCATCGGGACTGTGCAAACGAGGAGGGGCATCTGTTACTGGAAAAAGGGACTGAGACTGAGTTTGGTTCTGTTCTGTCACTGTTTTTTTTCTCATAGCTGATGCTGTTTTTGTTTGTCTTGTAGATATATCAGTAAAGAACTGTTATTCCAAACCCATACCTTTTGCCTGAGAGTTCCTGAATTTCCAAATTATAGTAAACTGGAAGGGAGGGGATTTTCACTATGCATTTTTTTTTAAAAAAAAAACCTCTCGCCTTTTCCTGGCAATACTGTCCCTTCAAACCAGGACAAACTGTTGTTCCTAATTCCCATATCTTTGCCTGAGAGCCCCTTGATTTCAAAATTATAATAATTTGGAGGGAGGGGGTTTACATTCTCAATTTCAAAGAGAGGCTTTTGCCTTTCTTAGCAGACACCTGTCCTCCAGACTAGGACAACCATTTTAAATTCATCTAGAACAGTGAATTACAGCAAGTAAGCCTAATAATGAAAGAATTCTATAGCTGTTGATTTCTATTGACAAATACGTATGTATTTTGGCTTATTCATCTGATGCAGAAACAAAGACTCTCCAGCTACTTAAAGTTAGAAAGTGGTACGTTTATTATGATTCCAGGCACACCTGGAAGAAATCTCCCACAGGGATGTGCAAAATCCAGGGCTCTTGTCTTCTTTTATCCTCAAAAAGTCTTACTTATTCATATAATTACCCAATATGCCTATACATATGAATACCTAAATCCGCCTACCCCTGCTTCATATTAAAATTAGCTTAAAGTCCTTCTACACTTGTGCAGTTCTTTCCTTCAAATGGGTCTTTGGGTGTTTGAAATGAGTCACTGGTTTTCTAAGATGAAGTAAGGGAGTCTTCCTCACCTTCTGCTTTTCACCTTTGTCTTGTTGCCAGGCTCTCAGGCCCCTTGGTCATAGTTCAAGCTCCCCAACCTGGTTCTGGCTGGTTTCAGGGCCCAGGTGCAGTTATGGTTTCCTCACTTGAACAAGATCCCATCTACCCATCCTGACACAACAAAGTCAAGCAAGTGATATATTGTTGTGGTGGGGTGGTGTCCAGGGTGCAGCGACCTTCCTGGACAAGCATCTTCAGAAAAATGCTCCCAGACGCACAGACACATCTCATCCTCGCCAGAGTGACTTCAGCTCTTCTGTGAGTCTCACTTCCAGGTAACACTGAAGAAGGGATGAGAGTCCCATTTTGCATTCCACAGAGACCAGAGCCTTTATTTTAAGGGGTCGTTCTGTGAAGGGTGCCAAGGACAAAAGCTCCGGAAAAGGGTTGAGGCATCATGGATTATATAGGAAAAGTAGGGGGCAGGGTAGAGCAGCAGACAAATTGGCTGAGGGTTCAGGGGCGGAGTAAGAACCAGTGGGATACAAGCAATCTACATAAAGTAGAAAGGTATGCTGGGAGGAATTTTCTTCCCTGTAACAAGGGAAGTTAGCGCTTAAGGGCTCTCCCTCCAGGGGAGGAGTATGGGCTCTTTCTCCACTGGTTCACTGTCCTCCACAATATATTGCCTTAGCTCTAGTGACTCAGCCACTAATTATCAACTTTCTACATTGCTTCTACTCTAATCATTATATGTATATCTTCTATCCCTCAGCTAAACTCTTAACCCTTTAATTTTTGCTTCACATTATTTGTGAAGTGTATATGTTTAGTGAAAAGTGTTCAAGACCTAATCCTCGATTCTAGGCCAAATTACATACGCAATTTCTTTTATATTTTCCTTTTCCAAATTTTATTCCACACAAAAATGTTCCTAAGTCAATTTCAACAAATTTTGAGTGTGTTTCACAAGATGTGATCTCAATTATATCAAAGAATGCAATTGTACTTAGCAAGATGACACCTTTTCAACATTGGTTCTACATGCTGATTGGAATATTTTTACCTTCTTGCCTTCTAGGGAAAGTTTGAGTAAAAGGAAGAAAAATTCTTCTTCATTTGTATTGAAAAATAAAGATAGGGAATAGGTTTCTTTGTTGGTTTCATCTGAGCTACAACTGTCACAAAAACTCAGTTTGCTAGAAAAGCAGCATTTGCTTGATTCTAGTTCATGCTCTTGCACCTATGCTCAGCTTTGACAGCTTAGAAAAATTTAAAATTAAAGGTCAATTGGTACAATGTCATGGTATACCTATACAGGAATGGCTGTACTACAATTTGGAATAATGAAGCACTGTAATAGTGGTCAGTATAGAACAGAAAAAAGGAAAAAAAAATGGCCTTCAAATATAAACAAATACAGAAACAAAGAGGTGTTTTTACAATGATAATGGAAAATTGTATCATTTCCTTTGTATTAAAGAGAGAATCACTCTGGAAAACAGCAATAAATGGATATTTGTGTTTCATCTTGGAGTCAAGCCAATTTTTTGATTGAAATCCTAGTACATAAGGAATTTTATTTCAATCTAGAGATACTTATTCATGGTTCTTTGAATCCATAATATTTTTAAGCAGCTAAGGTTGCTGAGTACTGCATTTCTTTGTCAGGTTTATTTGGCTGATAACACCAAATTAGTGATTTTTAAGAATCAAGTTAGGAGAAATTGTGTAGTAAGCACCTTCACTGTGTCTAGAGTTTCAGCTGCTGCTAAGCAGAGTCAAAGCAAATATCTACAAAAAAACCCCAGGTATATTTGTTAAGAGATTATTTATTTACTGTACTTAATCTGGGTATTTTTGCCTCTTTCAAAGAAAACACAAAGTAGTATCTGGGTAAAGTGTCAAGACTTTACTTTGTAATTCAAGTCTGATCTTTAGATAGGTGTTGTGAATTGATGACATCATAGCTAATTTATTTGTGCAAAAACAACTCATAGGAATTAAATGGCAATATTTGTCATTTTTAGAGAATATTCAACCTTAATTGCCAAAGTCTGAAGCTGCCTGTATTCAGGTATTTTATACAGTAATTTCACGATTAGAACCCGCACCATTTTGACTAAAATTTTGGTCCGAACATGGAAGTGAGGCTTATAATCAGGTGCAGCTTATATATGGACAAAGAACGAAAAGTTGCTGTTTTAGTTTGGAGGACAGGTGTCTGCTGAGAAAGGCAGGAGCTGCTCTTTGAAATGGAGAATGTAAACCCCCTCTCTCCAAATTATTATAATTTTGAAATCAAGGGGCTCTCAGGCAAAGATATGGGAATTAGGAATAACAGTTCTTTACTAGGGAAATTAAAATAGAAACACAGTACTACAAAGAAACAAACTCCAAACCCTGACAAAGTCAGAGTACAACCTGACACCCTGTCAGGCAGGGTGTTGGTACAAAGTGAACATCTTGATATTTTACTTAATAGTTTATTCTGTTTTCTGAAATTTATCAAGTAAACCTCTTTTTGAGGCAAGGAAACCAAGTGATGGTAGTGGCTTTTGATTAACAGTGAGAATCATTCATCAGCTGGGAACTATAACTTAAGCTGTAAATTAACTATAACATCAACTATAATTCCCATATCTCTGCCTGACAGTCCCTTGATTTCAAAAGTATAATAATTTGGAGAGAGGGGGTTTACATTCTCCATTTCAAAGAGAGGCTTCTGCCTTTCTTAGCAGACACCTGTCCTCCAAACTAAGACACAGAGTACAACCTGACACCCCATCAGGGTGACACCCATAAGCCAGGGTGTTGGTAGCAGTCCCATTAAATGGTGGCTACAGTCCTCCTGCAGTGACAGATGTGGTTCAGTTGAAGCAATGGTCTCTTAGAAGGGTACAGCCTCCCTCCAAAGGTCCAGCGATGATATGGAAAAAAAGTCCAGTTTTCCTCTGGAGTCCAGGGAAAAGAAGGTGACTTGGTGTCCCAGAATTTCAGTTTTTATCTAGGTAGGATAGGCTGGGCTCTCCCCACTGGCTGGAGTAACTCCCAATGGGATGAAGTAATTTTATCAGTCACACAGTGGGACTCAATACGCCATTAGCAGAAGATAACTCCCTAGAGGAAAGATGGGGGGGGTGCAAAGATAAAGAATAATGCCCTGCCTGGTTTCAATGGATGGCCCATTAGCAGAGTATATCCCACAGAGATAAGGATCACTGCCCCACCTGGTTACAACAGATGGTGATAGAATAGATTCTTTGATCACATCCTGTATTGTGACCCAAGACAGCACTGCCCGTGTGATTGTTACTAATTGGTTACTTTGTTGCACATGGATGCTCACTGCAAAATAAATCGCACCTTATACTCTGGTGCACCTTATATATGGACAAAGTTCAGAAATTTGCTGACACCCGGAAGTGTGCCTTATACTCCAGTGTGCCTTATACCCATGACATTACTGTACTTTAGTACTTTAGAGAGGAATGTTGGATTTGTCTTTACAAACAAGCTGTGGATCTACTGGCAGATAAGACTACCACTGAGAGATAAAAGAAACAATGGGATGGATTCCACTGATTGATGAATGGAAAAAGATATTTGCCTTTGCAAACAAACTGTAGGTTTGCTGGTTAATGAAATTGGATATTGAAAGATGAAAGGAGCAATAGGGAAAAACTATGAATTCTATAAGAATTAAAAATTAAAAGGGAGAGTTAAACATTAGAGGGGAATCTTAGGTATTAGGCGTTCCAGGAAGTCTGTACCTCTCAGCCAATGGGGAGAGAGAGAGAGAGGGAAATGCGGTTGGGAAATTAGGATAAAAAGGAGGCTGCGTGCTCCAAAAATTTGAGAGATCCCAGGGGAATGCTCCATGGCCTCTCCGTTTTTTTGAATAAAGCAAAAAGGACTCTGTCTCCTTTTAGAACATAAACCTCTGGTGTTTGTGGATGAATTTTCCTGAAAGTTCTAATAAAAACTATTGCAAAGAAGAGACAGGTCTGGCAAATGAAGGACAGACTTTTCATTCCTTTGCTTAAGAGTACATCTGAAAAATCAGAAAATGTTTTTATAAACTGCTTACTGTGGCTGTATATGCCCCTTGGATATATTTAAATCTCAGTCAGATACAGGTAAATATTCTTGTCCATAGATGTGAAGCTGTTTAACATTGTGTCTTTATAAATGCAAATTAATTGGAGAGTCAACAGTAGGAGCTGAAAATAAGCATTTATTATATGTACTTTGTCAGCATACCCAAGACAAAAACTGATATTGTAACTGTAGTGTTTATAATCTTACACACTGCTTGTAATTTTTGGGTTATAGACATAGATACTTAGAATAATGGAAGCTATATGAGAGTTTGAAAGATTTAAAAGAACAGCTTGATTTCGTAGGTGCTTAGGATGTATCTCTCTGTCCTGGGTGAATTAACGTTAGTGGTATCCCCACCATTTTGCTCAGAAATGTGTCCTGTAGCTTTAAGCTAGGCCTAGAGAGACAGAGTGGGCAAAGAGAAAGAAGGAAGCAGTGTGCAGTTTGTCTGAAGAAGCTTCACTTTACTCCCCCGGAATTCCTCTCTCTCACGGACTGCGAGAAAGATAGAGGAGCTCAGTGCTCTCCAAGTCCTCAGCTTCTGCAAATGGAGAGAGAGAGGGAGTGTTTCTTCACTTTTTTTGCTGATTTTCCATGTTAGCTACAGCAAGAAAGTTTTTTCCTGGACTGTGTTTCCTGCCTTTTTGGACTGTTCAGCTTCTCTCAGGTCCAGGACATCAGGAGAATGGCCCGGGGCCCTGCACGCTGCACATTGGACCTGGCACGCTGGACAGGAGCCGCGGAGAGACAAAGAGACTTAGCCATACCGACAGAGGAATTGTCTCTGAATTTCCATCTCTTCAGAACAGCGAGAGATTCCTTTGCTTCATACTACTCTTCTTTTTTTTTTCCAGGCTTGTGAGTATTTGCTTGTTAAATAAACAGTTTTTTCCACTTCTCTCCATGGAGATTTTTCTCCTGAACCCGTTGGGGGAAGGGCTGCTGAAATTAGTTTTCTAGAGGAAGTTCCCTGCCAAATGCGTCCCAAACTGAGACACGTTCTAAACCTATTCATTTAAGTAACATTTTCTCAACAGTGTATTATACGTTTTAATTTTATAATAGATTTCAACTTTAATAATTTAATTTTTTATTACATCATTTTTCAAGTGTTCTTTATATGTACGATCAATTTATTTTTACTTATTTGACATTCGCCTAATATTAAATTTTCAAAGAAAAACAGCAGTATTTTAAAGCAATTCTGTACTTTTACATCTTAGAAAAAATTTCTTTTGTGATGTTGAAACAGATTTTTGATAGAAGCGGCTGCTGAGTGGTATCCTCAAGATACAACAATGCCATATTTTTTCCTTTTCTCCTTGCAGAAAGTTTAAGTTAGTTTCTAATACAAAAGACTAGGATACAATTCAGCAGCATTTCAAACCTGAACCCTCAAGCTTTTGCTTCTGATCACTATTCTTCTTGTCACAATGCAAGATTTTTAAATCCTTATTCCTTACCACAAGGAATGTTTATTTTTTTCTTTGTGTTTCTAGATTATGGATAATTTTAAAATGCATCTGTGCACTACAGGATTAATTACCTCCAGCTGGCATTCTCATTTTTGGTTTGTTTTTACAATGCTACTTAAGAAAAAGCAATTGCCCTTATCAACAGCAATGTAGTTTCTTATACAACAGCAATGTAGTTTCTTATACATATATTTTTTAGTTCTGCTTTAAATTTTGATTGAATACTTTTTGTGCAAGTACAGTAATTTCACGATTACAAGCCGCACCATTTTGACTACAGTTTTGGTCTGTACCTGGAAGTGCGGCCTGTAGTCCGGAGTGGCTAATATATGAACAATATTCTAAAAGTTGCCAACACAGAAGTGCGAGCCCGCGGCAGCCCCAAGCCAAGCTTGGCCCCAGCAGAGGTGGGAAAGCCTGGCAGAGGCAGGGCCAGTGGTGCGGGGGGCGGGCGGCAGAGCCCGAGCCAGCAGTGCGGGGGAGCCCGATGGCGCAGGGAAGCCCAGCAGAACCGTGGCTAGCAGTGTGGGGGAGCCCAGCAGAACCGGGGCTAGCAGTGTGGGGGAGCTTGGCAGCACAGGGAAGCCCAGCAGAACCGTGATTAGCAGTGCAGAGGAGCCTAGCAGAACCGGGGCTAGCAATGAGCGGGATCCTGGTGGCGCGGGGCTGCCCAGCAGCACGGGGAAGCCCAGCAGAACTGGGACTAGCAGCACAGGGGAGCCCAGCAGAACCAGGGCTAGCAGCGCAGGAGAGCCCAGCAGAACCGGGGCTAGCAGTGCAGGGGAGCCCAGCAGAACTGTGATTAGCAGTGCAGGGAAGCCCAGCAGAAGCGGGGTCAGCAGCGTGGGGGAGCCCGGAAGAAGCAGGGGCCAGCAGCGCTGGCCAGGGCGAGCAAACGTGGCGGCGGTAGTGAAGAGAGTGGGGGGGCGAGCGAGCCTGGCGACGGCAGTGGCAGCACCATCCGGCCGGCCCCGAGTGGCCCCGCCGAGCTGTAGCACTGAGCTGGGCCACCCAGCCCCGTCAGCAAACATGAGCAGGCTGAGCCTGCCTGGCCCCGCCCCGAGCCAGTAAACCCCGCTATGCCGCGATTCTGTTACTAACTGGCAAATTTGTGAAAGTTGCACACGGATCCTCGCTACGAACGAAAGTGAGGCTAATAATCTGTTGCGGCTTATGTATGGACGAGGACCTAAGCGTTGCCGACACCCCAGAAATGCGGCTTATAATCCGTGTGGCTTGTAATCGTGAAATTACTGTAATTTGAAGCAGTTTGAAAACAGGAATTAACTTGAGGCAGTTCTGAGCTTAATCAAATGAGAGCGTAAAAACACATCTGAATTCATTTGAGTATGAAGGACATAACAATGGCACTTACACATATGTATATTTTTAGTGACATACAGTAGTCTGTAATTTTAGTCTGATCCACTACCTTGGAAAAAGACACAGAGAAGAAAACAATATGCCAGTAGGAATGCATCTGCAATTTCAAATGCTTAGGTTGCCTTGCAGTCCTACTAATCTGTCTTTTGTTAACAGAGTAGGTTTTTGTGTTACTCTAACTTAATTGTTAAGCTTTTCTTCTATTGACAGCAATATTCAAACCAAAATATCACAGAAAGATGAGAAGCTTTCTTTTTGCAAAAATACCACAGAAAGGCTTCAAATACTGCTTTGTCTTCTGAATTTTAAACAACATAGTCAAACTATTTTAGATAGAAACGGTCTTTTAGGGAGGTGCCACACCCAATGTTCCATTAAAAAAAAATCCAGAATAATGTGGAATCATTTAGGTTGGAAGGACCTTTAGAATCATCAAGTCCAACTGTAAACCTAACACTGCAAAGTCCACCACTAAATGTGTCCTTAACATCAGATCTGCAAGTCTTCTAAGGATGGACACTTAGGGTCATGATTTAGTGATGAATTTGGCAGTGTTGGATTTACATTGGACTCAACTAGACTAAAGGTCTTTACAGCCCAAATTATTCTATGATTACACATCTATCAAGCACTTCCAATGAAGTGAAGAAATTTTCCTAATATCCGTTCTAAACCTTCCTGGAACAACTTGAAGCCATGTTCTATTGCTTGTTACTTTTCAGAACAGACTGATTACCACCTATCTACATTCTGTGGTGATGCAATCCTGGCGACGTGACCACTGCGTCTCTTTTCTTCCGGCTTAGGGTTTGGGGAGAGGGATATTGCTTACGTTTGTGTTTTTACTGGGGAAGAAGGTAGATTAGCTGTGCGAATTGCTTTTAAACATCATGGGCGCACAGCTTTCTGCTCAGCAAAGGAGAATATTTTCCCGACTTAGGGAAATTTTGAGTGGTGGAGATATTTCTAAAAAACAGTTAAAACACTCTTCTTTTGAAATTTCATACATTAACATGCAAAACGTAGATTCTATCTTCTTTTGGGACACAATTGGAGATTTATTAGCATTAAAAGTGGAAGATGGGGATGAAACAGCCTCTCTGTTTCTCCCAATACTCTTGAAAATTTGCAAACAATTACTTAAGACAGAGCACAAGAGACAACAGCAGCAAAGTCCCTCAACTTCCCCTCCTCTTTCCCCAAACCCCTCTACTCTTGAACTGGAGGAGATGCGTGGAATACCCCAAGAGACACAGAGCACCTGGCTTCGCTGTAGCTCTTCTGGGCCCCCAGGTCTCTCTCGGTACCCTGGTTCTAGCAATTTTGTGCAGGCTGTCAGAGAATCTTCCCTGTATTCCTCTATCCCAGCAGTTTTACCTGAAGAACAGTGTTCTGGTAGCTTTAAAGGTGACTTCCCCCGCAGCCCTCAGGGCATGGGCCACATGGCCAAGCCTGAGGGGGCCAGGGGCCATGTGGCTGCCAAGATGGCACTGGTCACATGGCTGATCCCCTGGGGATCGTGGGCCACATGGTGGGGTACACAATGGCGGCAGCCACCTGTTTGGTCCTCCAGTTTACCTTTCTTCCAACAACCGCTTTTACCCTCTCGTCCCTGCCCCCAACCTTTTCCCCTCCCACAACCCTTTCCTCCCCTTGGCCGCTCCGCCTCCCTCCTCCTCCAAGTGCCCACCCTGCATGACATCACCCTGAAACCCCACTCCCATGTGTTGCAATCCTGCGTTCCCACAGCTGCCCCTCCCACCCTAGTGGCTCCACCCCCTCATCTGCTCCGGTTTTCCATGCCTGCCCTCAGGGTTGCTATGAAAACAGGGGCAGGGGAGAAGGAGCTCGCCTTCTGAGCTGCTGTGGGAGCAGCAGTGCCAGTGGGGATGGGGTGGGGATGTCCCCCCTTCACAGCCCCTGGTGGGGAGGAATTCCCCATGGTGGTGGAGGCAGAGGAGACGTCTTTCAGTTCCCATGAGGTTAGTTGGGGGGAAGGGGGATTCTCCCTCCAGATTCCTGAGCAGGGGGAGTGAGCCCCTGCCTGGTGCCCGTGGCAGGGAGGGGTGAGCAGCCTCCCAGGGGCTGGGGGAGGAGGAGGGGGGCCCCAGCCCCTCCCAGGACCCCAGGGGACGGGAGGTGGATTGTCTCCCAGCTTCCTGGGGTGTGGAAGTTGGGGATTCCCTGGAGGCCAAAACCAGGAAGGGGAAAACATACTCTTAGCTGCTCCTTTTATTTATATTGGTAGGAAAAATGGCAAGAGAAGTTGTCAGCCTTTGTCCTATCAAGATAAGAAGAAAGGGAGACCATCATCTTACATTACATGGATGATGTGCTTGTGTGTGCCTCTGATGACTCTATACTCCAACACACACTTGACCTAGTGGTTAAAAGGGGAGAGGGCAACTTGTCTTTCAGTCTCCATAAGGCTGGGTGGGGAGAAGGAGAGATCCTCCCTCCGGATTCCCAAGCAGGGGAGTGAGCCCCCGCCCAGTCCTCGTGGCAGGAAGGGGTGGGCAGCTTCCCAGGCCTGGCAGGGGGAAGGGTGGCCAGCCCCTCTTGGACCCCAGGAGGAAGTGGGGGGCCAGCAGCTCCTGGGACCACAGCGGGGTAGGTGGTAGGTTGCCTCCCAGCTCCCAGGGGAGTGGAAGCACCGGAAGATCCCCTGGGGGTCAGAAGCAGGAAGAGGAAAACATACCCTTAGCTGCTCCTGTTATTTATATTGGTAGGAAAAATGGCAAGAGAAGTTATCAGACTTTGTCCTATCAAGATAAAAAGGAGATTTGTAAAATCCAAAAGGAATTTGGCAGAAGCAGTGAAATTTTTAAAGGAATGATGAGAGCCACTTCTAATTCAAAGGAGTTGGTACCCGCTGACATCAGAGACCTTTTCTGGTGTCTGTTAATCCCCGCAGAGTATGATTTGTGGGAAAGCATGTGGAAAAGATCTCTAAAGGTACTCCTACACGAGCTTCAGCAAAACTCTCATGATGCAAAAGATAGTGGTATGAATGATATTACCTATGAAGGTTTATGTGGTGAAGGGGATTAGCACAGCCCTGAGAAACAAACTCGGGCGTTGTCCAAGCCTGTTTTGGATAAGATCTGTAATGTTGCAGAAAAGGCTTTTAACCAGCTACCAACGGTTGAAGTTAAGGGTAGTTATGTTAACATTAAACAGTTTGCCCCAGAGAATTTCTTGCAGTTTGTGGACAACCTTCGAGCTCAAGTGGAAAGGCAAGTGCAAGACCCAGTGGTAGAAGCAGAATTGATTAAAGAGATGGCTCAGAGGAATGCTAATGAAACCTGCTGAGCCTGCCTCTCGAGCCTCCACCTAGTCTCGCACAGATGATAGAAGCCAGAAAAGCAGAACTGTTCAGTGCACATGAGAGGAACCTGGGACTGGCACACCCAAAGACTGCTGCAGCTGTAACACCAGGAGCAAGGAGGCAACTGATGCCACCAGAGCAGCTGCAACATATCATCTGCTTCCAATGCAAAAAGCCAGGACACTTCACTAGAGGCTGTCCTCAAAGCCAGCAACAGAAGAGGACCAACAAACAAAAAAACTGAGTCTAGAGCACATACCTGCCATTGACATGATTGTACACAATGATATAAATGTAGCGGGCTCCAAACTGGCAAAAGCGTCTTTTAATAAAACAGGGGGAGGAAGGGAAGTGGGGTGTGGGAATGCAAGAAAATAAAAATGTCCAAGGTTTGCTTAACAAGGTTTGGCAGCCTCATGGCTGTTTTAGGCTCGTGACTATCAAAGGCTTTCATTTTAGGCCCACTGGCTGGACAATCATGGCAGTGGACCTGCCGAACAACTTACTGGACATGACGATAAAGCACATAGAACTGGACAGTGAGCATTTTGTTACTGGGGACACAGCACCCACACTCCTGGAGATTAAGGTGACTCCCATAACCACCAAGGGAGATACTCTCCTGGTGCGCTGCCCTCAGCCACCCTTCTATTTAGTCAAGGGGCAAATCCTTACCCAGGCCATTCTCATTTTAGCCGTAGTCCCAGGAGATGGAAAATCACCTGAGCTGCCTGTAAAGCTACATTTTTAACAATTAAAGTAATTAATTAAAATAAGATTATTTCTTTATTGTGAGTCTTTATTGCATTTCTGAATTTTAGAGATTTAAAAACATTAAACCCAACACTGCATGAACATTTCTGATTCCCCACTGGAATCCCTACTTTGACCAGAAAACTGAACACTTAACACAGAAAATCTAGATATTGAAAAAGCTTTTTTTAAGCATATGGTGGCAGGTATGAACAGCTTTGTCTTTTACATGTATCTTTACTCTCTTGTTAGTTCATGAAATAATTTTGCAACCCCTTTAAATACTGCAGTACCAGGTCTAAACTTTCCCTCTATTTCAGTCCACTTCTGTAGCAGCCTTAATGACAATGTTTATGCTGCTAAGAAGTCACAGAGAATTACTGAGAGCATAAGATTATAAACCTTTGGTTATCACATTTTTTATCTAATTGTGTATAAGTGTAGGAAGGGAGGAGAGCAACTCTTTTTTTTTTTTTTTTAAACCATAGCTTCATACAAAGGGGTCTGTGCAATAAATATGTGGCATGGTATCAATATACAGCATCAATAATAAATAAAAACCTTTCTGTATATTCATGTGACTTTATGCATGTAGGCACTGGAAAGGTAGGATCATTATCCCCAACAGTCAGAAATGCATAGAAATAGAAGTGAAGAAAGACTATCCCTGCCAGTGTTTTCTCTCTTCGATACCTGGTGCAAAAACATGCTGTAAGTAATCATGGTATGAATTAGTAATGAAAAGAAATAGCGTTATCTGCAGATAATTCTTTCCTATTACTGGAATATTTCCCTTCATGGAATGTTTAGTCTTCTGGTAACTGGAAGAATTTAACTGCAATCTTTTCTAAGGCAAGAAAGAGCAAAGTTAGCATTGAGGATGCAAGCCAGAAAAGTGATGATGAGTTTGAGCAAGGATAATGATTTCTATTTATATTAAACACAAGGCCATCAATTAACTTGAACAAACATATGAAAAGTGTCAGGGGAATTGTTTTTACTCCCTTATGTGGGACAAGAAATAATATTGCTCTTCCTGCAGTCTGATCTAATAACTTCTACAGACTTTTACTAAATCCTTAGTCTATTGTTCCTTCCATGATTTCCATTGTTGAATCACTATTAATTAATGTTCTGTTTGAAACTGTGCAGCATATGTTATAAGTAACATTTAGTTACTGCATGTTGTGGGTTAAAGTCTGTCAATTTTCTAAGTTGACTGTTACAATGTTGTAGTTCTGGGGAGAAAGTTTGTTCCTTTTGAGGGGAGTTGATTGAATTATAATGAATTTATTAATGTTTGTTAAAAGTTTAAAGAGGCCCAGGATGTGGGGTGGATTTCAGAGGGAAATCAGCACAGTGATATCAGCGCGGTGAGTTATGATTGGTGGGGAGAGTCGTCCAATCATTCGACCCCCTGAGAGAATGATTGGACAGGCATGAACCCCACTAAGAGCCAATGAAAGCCATGAGGACGGACCAATCATCATGAGGATCCAAATCCCACTATTGATTTGACCAAATGTGTCTTTAGTAATTGTTTCTGTTTGATGTGGGATCAAAATTTTTTTTATTTCATATTATGCCGTAAAATCTCTTTCTGATAGATGCTTTCATAAATCAATAATTTCTGTTGTTCTTTTTGATTGATTTAGTGATTGATATAATTTAATTGGAAGGAGGAAAGAATGAGAAGGTTATTTATTTTCATTTTTCATTTCTAATGCATTTTGCTCCTTGTAGAAATATTGGCATGCAAAACCACTTTGTGGCTTCATTATTGTTTCTTAAATTTTCCACTGTGGCTCCCTATATAAAAATATTTCAAGTGCAACAAACACATATTTGAAACAATGCTTGAGAAAGTTGTGTTAGATATAAATCCCTGAGAACTCTCTGGTGAAGTATTTGATACATTCACATCTCCAAAGATTAGCTGGCTTATGCCTGATCAGACACTGACAATTTATTGAAACAGTTGTGAATTCTATGCATTTTCTTCTGTGAGGTACTATATAGTTTTTATCGCTCAGTGAAATAAAGAGTAATTGCCAGAAGAAATTGTCTTTGAAATTGTAGGACAAAAACTCCAAATGTATTATAGCTTCTGGATGATGGCCAAAATGACACACATATATTTATTTTTAGGTAAGCTGAATTTTGGAAATATAAATAATTGCTGTCATACTGCAGTTTGTGTGCTCTTCATGACAGAATCCTAGCTGTATAATGCTGCCAATTCTCTTTAAAATGAATGTCCTGGATTATTAATTACAGTTTGGTAGCAGATGGTAGTACTTGTCCTGAAGAACATTTGGCCAAAATTATTACAGTAATTTCACGACCATAAGGCGCACCGGACTTTAAGACGCACCCTTGGAGAGTCGGCTAAATTTGCAACTTTGTAGATCAGATAAGGCGCACCGGACTATAAGGCGCACTTTTTTTTTGCAGTGAGGCTCCGCCCCCAGCTCCCCCCGCACGGTTTCTGGCTAAGGCCCTGCCTCAACCTGGCAGCCATTGGCCCCCGGACCCGCCTGTACCCGACAGGGGCGGTGCCGCGAGCCACCGGGCCCGTCTTCACCTGGCAGCCGTGGGCCCCCGGGACTGCCTGGACCCGGTAGGGGGTTGCCGCGGGCCCAGAGACCCGCCTTCACCGGGCAGCCATGGGCCCCCAGGCCCACCTCCACGCGGCAGGGGCGGTGCCGCTGGCCCTTTGGGCCCGCCTCCAGCCATCTACCATGGCACTTCCAGCTCCCCCCACAGCTCACAGCTCACACTTCCAGTTTGGCAAATTTTGCAACTTTGTACATCAGATAAGGCGCGCCGGACTATAAGGCGCACTTCCGGGTTAGAGGGAAAATTTTAGTCAAAAGGGTGCGCCTTATAGTCGTGAAATTGCTTTGAGAAAAGCAGGGTAAAAACCAAGATTTTATTTTTTTAAATCTCTACATCCCAATATTTTAATGCTGTCATTTAGGTACAGAACTACTATTGAAATAATTCATTTAGCTAGTGGAATATAAAATGCAATAAGTGTGTGATGTATGATTTTGCTTCCTTTGCAAAGCTTTTTATGTCAGTAATCCCTGTCACAGCAAAAAAACATTATACTATCTGTAGAGAAAGGCAGAACATTAAATTTGGAGGAAAATGTAACAGAAGATCATCCTCAGATGAGTACAGTAATTTCACGACTATAAGGCGCACCATTTGACTAAAATTTTTCCCTGAACCCAGAAGCATGCCTTATAGTCCGGTGCGCCTTATATGATGTACAAAGTTGCAAAATTCGCAAACCCGGAAATGTGAGCCGCAATGGGGGAGCGTTGCTGCAGGAGCGCCAAGTCGTGAGGGGGGGCGGGAGCAGGTGGCTGCGGCTGGCAGGAGCCACAAGGGGAGGGAGGGAGCTGCCCCCGGCCCTGGCTGCAGCATGGGGAGGGCACCTGGGGCTGCGTTTAAAGGCTACGCCAGTCTGCGAAAAATGTTTGCAAACTGCCAGTAATTTGTTACTTTGTAACACGCGGCTCAGCTCCCTGCTGCACTAAAAAAAAGGGCAAGCCTCTGCCAGTAATTTGTACTTTGTTGCAGGCAGCTCAGCTCCTCGCTGCAAAAAAAAAAAAGTGCGAGCCGTTAGCCCAGCCGCGAGTAGGGGACAGGAGCGGCCAGCCCCCAGCCAGTGGCGGCCGCGCAGGCCGAGAGGCACTGCCCAGCCACATCTCCCAGCCCCTGCAAGCCGTGCAGGCTGAGCGGGACCGCCCAGCCCCCACTCCCAGCCCCTGCTGGCCGTGTGGGCTGAGAGGCACCACCCAGCCCCCGCTCCCAGCCCCCAGCGGCCGTGCGGGCTGAAAGGGACTGCCCAGTCCCTGGCCAGTGGCAGCTGCACAGGGAGAGAGGGGGCGGGCAGCGCTGCACCGCCTCGAGCTGCAGACAGTCCCGAGCCACCCTGAACCACAGCAACCCCGAGGTGTGAGCCGTGGCCGCCCTGAACCGTGGCAGCCGCGAGCCCTGCCTCACCAGCCGGGGGCGGGCAGGAGTGCCGGACCCTGCCCACAGGGAGGGTGCTTGGGGCTGCGTTTAAAGGCTACACCAATCTGTTAAAATGTTTCCAATTTGAGCACATACCAGTAAACTCCAGGAGGGATTCTGGGGGATTCCGTTACTAATTTGTTACTTTGTTGTGCACAGCACAGATCTTCACAGCTAAAAAGCAGTGCACCTTATAGTCCGGTGCACCTTATATGATCTACAAAGTTGCGAAAGTTGCTGACTCCCATGGGATGCGCCTTATAGTCCAGTGTGCCTTATGGTCGTGAAATTACTGTAATTTTTAATAACATGCTGATTATTTTGCAAGCCTAATGGAACTCCCTAAAAGGGTTTGTTTTTTTGTCCTTCACATTTTCCTAGCAAGCAGGAAAGTTTTTTGTTTTGTCAAGAAAATTAATCCACAAACATCAGAGATTTATGTCCAAAAAGGAGACAGAGGAGTACTTTTTGCTTTATTCAGATAAAGGGAGAGGCCATTGGGCATTCCCCTGGAATCTCTCAAATTTTTGGAGGACACAGCCTATTTTTTATCCTATTTTTATACTATATTTATTATTTATCCTATTTATCCTATATTTTATCCTATTTTCCTGGCCACATTTCCCTCTCTCTTTGTTACCTTACCTGATATCTAAGACTCTCCTCTAATGTATAACCCTCCCTTTTAATTTTTAATTCTTATAGAATTTGTAGTTTTTCCCCATTGATTCTTTCATCTTTCAATATCCAGTTTCATTTATCAGCAAACCTGCAGTTTGGTTGTAAAGGCAAATATCTTTTCCATTTATCAATCAGTGGAATCTATCCCATTGTTTCTCTCAGTGCTAGTCTTATCTATCAGCACATCCACAGTTTGTTTGTAAAACCAAATCTGACATTGCTTGCAGTTTGATCAAATGAATTGCTAATCACTGCTAAATTGATTCAGCTACTGAAATGCTATTAGCTTTGAGCTCTGTAAGAGAAAAATGTTTAAATCCTTTGGGACAGAGGGGTGACACATTGTTTATGAAGCATTTAAACCTTACAGTAGAACTGAGAGTTCATATTGTGATAGCTTCTTCCACAGGTTATAAATGTATTTTTCTGTGATCTTTAAGAAAATGAAAGCTGACTTCAATTAACTAGGGAAAGAAGTACTTTTTTTTTCTATCCAAATATAATTGCTTTGTAAGTATTAGTCTTTATTTATTTATTGGTGGCTTTTCCATGACAGTAAGAGTGCCAGGAAGTATCTTCCACATCCTTTTGCAGGAGCAAGGTCAGGAAGTAGCTTTAGTTGCAAAGTAATATATAGTAATTTCGTGATTAGAACCCGCACCATTTTGACTAAAATTTTGGTCCGAACATGGAAGTGCGGCTTATAATCAGGTGCGGCTTATATATCGACAAAAAATGAAAAGTGGCTGTTTTAGTTTGGAGGACAGGTGTCTGGTGAAAAAGGCAGGAGCTGCTCTTTGAAATGGAGAATGTAAATCCCCTCCCTCCAAATCTTTATATTTTGAAATCAAACGGCTCTCAGGCAAAGATATGGGAATTAGGAATAACAGTTCTTTACTAGGGAAATTAAAATAGAAATACAGTACGACAAAGAAATAAACTCCAAACCCTGACAAAGTCAGAGTACAACCTGACACCTCGTCCGGCAGGGTGTTGGTAGTAGTTTGATTAAATGGTGGCTGTAGTCCTCTTGTAATGACAGATGTGGTTCAGTTGGAGCAGTGCTCCTGTAGAAGGTGCAGTTTCCTTCCGGAGGTCCAGTGGTGATGTGGAGGAATCCCATTTCCCTCTGGCGTCCAGTGGAGAAAGGAGCTACCCTAGGGTCCCAAAACCTCTGTTTTTATCTTGGTAAGAAATGTTGGGTTCTTCTCCCTGGCTGGAGCATCTCCCAATGGGATGAGGTAATTCTATCAGTCACACAGTGGAACTCAATGGGCCACTAGCAGAAAATGACTCGCTGGAGGAAGGATGAGTTGTGAAAAGATAAAGAACAATGCCCACCTGGTTTCAATAGATGGCTCATTAGCAGAATATCTCCCACGGAGATAAGGATCACTGCTCCCACCCTCAACAGATGGTGATAGAATAGATACTTTTTATCATACTCTGTATTTTAACCTAAGACAGTTGCTGACACCTGGATGTGAGGCGTATAATCAGGTGTGGCTTATAATCATGAAATTACTGTACCTAGATCTTGGAAATATTAGTTGCCTGGATGTTTTCTGGTTTTACCCTACTGAAGTCTCTTCTTATGGTAAGAGGTGTATGAACATAAAAATGTGTGACAAAAACAAAACAAAACAAAACAAAACAAAACAAAACAAAACAAAACTAACTAACAAAAAATCCCACAACAAAACAAACAAAAATACAAACAAAAATACAAACAAAAAAACCCCAAAACAAACCAAAACAAAAAACCACAAAAAATAAAAAAAAAAAACCACCACAAACTTCTTGTTGTCTTGGGATTACTTTAATGTACTCCCTATTGTCTGCTTTATGCCCAGAAATGGGTTCTGTAACTTTAAGCTAGGCTTGGGTGAGGGGGGTAGCTGATTGAATTCTTTTGGTGATCAGTGTTCAAACACATACTCCCTCCTTTTTTTTTTAGCTCTGCTCTGTAGCAGAGAGAGGGAGTTAAGAGGGAGTTAAATTGTTTTCTTGTTGCTAGCTTATTTTTGTTAGCTAAGGCAAGAGTTTTTCCCGGGACTGTGGCTCCTTCTTCTGGAGCTGCTCAACTTTGCTGCAGTCCAAATACCAGGCCATCACCTGGAATCCCACTCTGCAGCCCTGACGGGGAGACTGTAGGGACACTGAATCCCGGCTCCGCAACTTGGGAGAAGCCGAGCTGGATTCTGGATACACCAGCTTTCTCTGCAGCAAGAAGGTTCATATATTAACAGTTGCTCCTTTTTCCCCTGTGCCTATGTGCACCCTGCTTGTTAAATAAACAGGTTTTTTTCACTTTCCACTAAGAAATTCCTTTCGTAGCTGAGGTGGGGGAGGCAATGCTGAAGCCTGCCTTCTTTGGAAGTTTAATTTCAGGACGTTTCCTCCTGAAATTGTTTCAAACCAAGACATTTGTATACCATTTTGTGGTGATAGTGCAGAAAAAGTTACACCGTCCCCACCCCACCATCCTCCCAATATAGAAATGTAAAATACAGTAACTGTCTAATTGTGTTGTGTAACTTTGTTGCATGTAATTGAATGCTGAAGATGCAAGGACAAGAAACAATAGGGCTATGAGCTGCGTAGAGATAGGCCTCAGGAAAACATGTTAAGCAAGATAGTAGAAATATGTAAGCTTAATAATGAAGCTTTATCCATTGTTTTAGGCTGTTACAAGCAAGCATTGTTCAAAGCAAGATGTATGTGTAGCTTTATTAATTGGCTTGAGCAAATGCTTGTCAGCTTTTAATATTATGCTATTGGCTAGAAAGTTGTTAAAAGACTTTGTAACAGAGAGAACTTCATTTGCCGTTGGTAGCAGCTGAAGCCGTTTCCATCTCCCTTACTTGGTTCTGTAGAATGAGACTGATGATTGTGATGAAATAAAGGCTTCGAGACAACCGCTTGAGCATTCCCGTCCTGTTGTTTGTGTACATAGATAAAAGTAAATATAAAGTAAGAGAAGAAATGTGTCCCAGGAAAACCAACATATTCATTGAAGTTTAAAATAAATGCTGTAGATGCAGAGATAGTTCACTGTCCAAAAGTAAGCAATACTATGCTTGCTAATTTCAAGACAGTTAGTACAGTTGGTTTTCACTGGGAGGCACAGGAACTAATCATACTGGAAGGTCTAACAGGCTTCATGAAAAGCCAGCTGAGATGGCTCTGAACAGTAGTTCCAGTGAGGACAGCTGAGTGGAAGTACCTCATTGTCCATGTACAGACTGGGTTATACTTATATTTATATGCGACCTGGGTTCATTTCAGTCAGACATATTTTGGAGGACACACTGATGTTTTCTCTGTGCTTGTTAAGAACAAATTATTATCCCTTTGAACCATGTTTTTAGTTTGCTTGGGATATCCCAAAGACCTCCAAGCCCTTACATCTCCAGAGACTGAGGTGGTAATATATTTAAAATTTTTAAGTATGACTTTATAGACTGCCCATAAATGTTTATATTTTGTGGCATTGACAGTGGCAATCTTGACCTATATCAATCAAATCACTAGTGAACATGCATTATTTTGTTGTCGTTTGGCTCAGAAGCATCAAAAATAAGTGGTTTTTTGAATGTATATAAGTGTATTTATTTGAATATATATTGACAAATTACTGACTGGATAAGAAAATAATTCCAGAATAGAGGACTGCAGTGTGACACAGTCCCATGTTGTGAGGTTAGACCTCCAGTGCTCTGGGCACCAACCTTGTTGTGTTATCTTCTTAAATGACAAAGAAGCTAATAGTTGCTAAAAAGTTGTTTATTGTGGAAGCACATCAGTCTTGAAAGGCACAGTCACAGACATTAAATTCCATGCTAAGTTTTTGGTATAAAGTCCCAGATGGAAGTAGAAGCTGCTCCTGTCAAGGTCTTGGGAAGATGATGTTGCTGTAGCAGCTCCCATCTTCTTCTTGGGTGTGATGATGGCAGTGAGAGAGCAAGGCAAAAGCAAATGGTAAAAAGCAATGCCAGAAAGTGATAGCAAAAAGAGATGGCAAAAAGCAGTGGCAAAAAGTGATGGCAAAATGCACCAGCTCTCCCCAATACATGTTCTTATATAGAATCTTCCCAACAAGCTATGACACAAACTCCGAACCACCACTCCTTAACCTAATAGAATTCTAGTTTCTTATCATGCCAGGTTATGCATAAACTACGGATACGGTCTATCTTGTTCTATCTGAAAAAGGTAAGCACTATTTTTACTATAGCTCTATTATGTCTAAAACTACAGTAATTTCATGACCATAAGGCACACCGGACTATAAGGCGCACCCCCCAGGAGTCGGCAAATTTTGCAACTTTGCAGATCAGATAAGGCGCACTGGACTATAAGGCGCACTTTTTTTTTTTTTTGCAGCGAGGCTCCACCCCCAGCTCCCCACGCACAGTTGCTGGCCAAGGCCCCGCCCCAACCCGGCAGCCATGGGCCCCTGGACCTGCCTGTATCTGCCACTCCGTGCGGCGTCCCCGGGCCCGGGCATGCCCACCACCACTCCGTATGGTGTCCCCGGGGCCGGAAAATGCCTGCCACCGCTCCGTGCAGCATCCCTGGGGCCGAGAAATGCCCGTTGCCACTCCGTGCGGCGTCCCCAGGGCTGAGGAATGCCTGCCGCCCCTCCGTGCGGCGTCCCCGGGGCTGAGGAATGCCCACTGCCACTCCAGGAGTTCCCTGGTGCTTTGGGTGCCCCGAAGCTGGTGGGCTTGCCCTGCGCCGCCACTGCCCTGATTGCAGCGGCTTTCCCACCCTGTGCAGCGGCCGCCCTGATGCTGGCAGGCCCCGCCCCGCGAAGCCCCTCTCCCCTCACATCCTGACGCTGCTGCGGGGCCACTCCCCACTCACAGCCCGGCACAGCCCCGCGGGACACCTCTCCCCTCACAGCCCAGCACAGCCCCGCAGGGCCACTCCCCCACACAGCCAGGCACAGCCCCGCAGGGCCACTCTCCCTCACAGCCCAGCACAGCCCCGCGGGGGCACTCCCCGTCACAGCCAGGTAGAGCCCCGCGGGGGCACTCCCCCTCACAGCCAGGCACAGCCTCGCGGGGGAACTCCCCACTCACAGCCCAGCCCTGCTGCGGGGCCACTCCCCCTTGCAGCTTGCACTTCCGGGTTGGCAAATTTTGCCACTTTGTCCATCAGATAAGGCACACCGGACTATAAGGCGCACTTCCGGTTTCGGGGAAAAATTTTAGTCAAAAGGGTGCGCCTTTTAGTCTTGAAATTACTGTACATTCCTGGAGACTCCACTGAAAACACTAGTATGTTTTTCAGCCTTCACTGGAACTCGCACTTGTATTCTGGCATCTGAGATCTTTCACCCACTAAAAGCACTAGAATTCATTCTAAAACTTATTGACTCACTTACTTAGACTAAAACTTAAACTAACACCTCTACTTTGTGTGTGAGTAACTTCATATACTTCAATTAATCCAAAGGCTTTAGTTCAATACCTGCACTCTGATTTCTCTCTAAAGAATTCAGAAAGAATTCCTGGTTCACTGACTCCAACACCATGTCAGGCTTGTCAGTTTTACAAAATGGTCCACTAACTCCTGCTAATGCAGGTTGGGAAGCATGCTGTGGATTTAGGATGAGATCCTTTTTCTCCATAGTGATTAACACGTGTCTATAAAATAGTACCTTGTGGCAAAGGAATGTGTTCCAGGCTGCTCTGCTATGAACTCTCACTATACTGAAAATTGTGGATAACTTGTGCTATACAGCTGAGCAATTGTGTAAAATGAAGATAAAGACACTACCTGTGTATCAGGAAAGGATTATCTTCTTGGCCATGATCACATTTTCCTTATTTTATTCTGTGTAATTTATCCTGTCCTAAAATTTGAAGATAAAATGTAGCTTTCTGTGACATTTGACAGTTGCAAATAAATTTGTGTGTTTCTGTAAAAAAAAAAGCCAAGACTCTGATTGTGGAAATTCACATACCAGCAGCATGAGCTAATTTTTGCATGTCTGCTACCAAGTTCAGCAACAGTTTAATCATATTTCAAAGTCCTTGCAAATTTCAAAATTATTCTTTATTATCAGGATCTCTAAATTAATAAGAACATTTAAATAATATGTGTTTCACATGAACTATACCTGCATAAGAGGTTAAATCACTTGGCCTATGCAGCTGCTTGGTTATCTGTTTTGTTTTGCTGTTTTTACCAGGTACCTACCAGAAGCAAATTTTTGCAAGTTGATTACTTTTGGCTACATCAGCTCCCATTCCTTCTATCCCTTATCTGCTGGAAAACAGATATTTAACTATTTTGAAAATAAAAATCCTGTAATCTGTATAACAAAAATTGCTATTTATTTTGTGTACAAGAAGCAGCAATTATAGAAAAGGTTATCATTGCAATACAAATCAGGTGAATACTACTGCATGTGAGGCATCCAACTTGGTGCTAAGATCAGTTTCTCTGTTTCTTTTCATTTTTTGACATGAGGAGGTTATCCAAAGGCATGTCAAGCAATATTAGCTACTAGGACAAGTTTGCTACTGCTAAATGAAAAGGCTTGCAGCTTTTCTGGTGAGTCATTTCCTGGTGAGTTGTTTAGCAAAACTTCAAACAGATGTAAATGTTAAGTAGAGATCACATGCCAGAGATCTACATTGAAACACAAATGTTATTTCTAATGCAGAAATAATTGTCCTATTTGGAAGCACTAGTCTGTAGTTTTGTTTTCCAAGCAATGGATTTGAATTTTTGGCCTTATTCTCTCAAGTTTTTGTAGTGATATTTAAACTCAAAAGTAATTGGTAATAATGCTATTTATTTTTTTTGTTGTGTTTTGAATCTTGTCAAATATGAAATTAATAATACTTTTAAATTTGCTTTTGACACTGTCACTTCACTTTCATACAGCAGAAAACCTTCTTTATTTCTAAGATGCAAGAAGGAATCATTGTTGAAGTGCTTGGTTGCTGTTAACAAGAATGACATGAGTTGCAGTCCTGCTCTTTAATGTCACCTTCTACAACACACCAGGCTTTAAAACCCATATAATTTATCCATTTGTCATTCTTGAAGTGACACAAGTATTGTATTCTTGTATTCATTATTCAAGTTCAAAAAAGGAAATTAGACATTTATATTTTTTACATGATGTCGTGGGTTGGTGAGGTTTAGAAATTTTTCCCATTATTATGTTAAGCTAGCCGGGATGGCTCTCCTATTAGCCGTTAAGAGCTGAAGATAAAGGAATAACTGAAGCAGCCTGATGGTTCCATTAGGGAAAGGTGGAGTCCTGCTTTTGTTTTTCGGTAAGTAGGAGGACACTCGGGGTAGGAGAACTCTCGAAGCTCGCTGGCCGAACTCGAGGACAGAGGTTCCTTTTCTCCTGTTGGGATCAGGCTTCTTGGATTCGGACTGCTAAAGCTTCCTGCTTCCTCTGAACAACTGACAACTGGGACGCCCACGGTGAGCAGAGTTCCTTCCTCACCCTTTCTTCCACCTGGGGTGGTGCCGCCACCTCGCCCCGCCCTGCTCCTGCAGCAGCCGCGACTGAGAGGCCACCTGCCCTGCTCCATCGGAGAGCCATCGGTGACTAAAAAAAGGGACTGGGACTGAATTCCGTTCTGTTCTGTCACTGTTTTTTTTTTTTTCTTTCATATAACTGATGCTGTTTTTGTTTGTCTTATAAATATATCAGTAAAGAACTGTTATTCCCAACCTATACCTTTTTTGCCTGAGACTTCCTGAATTTCCTTTTCCTGGTAATACCGTCTCTTTAAACCGGGACACATGATCAGTAAGCATTTTTAAAAAATTTGTTTCCACTGCTTTGTTGATGATTTCTCTAGAAGCTAGTGTTACTTTCTGAATAAAAGAGTCACAGATTTGAGATCTGAAAATTGTCTAAATTAATATAAAATTAATATCAGGAAAGTTCATAAAATAGTAGTCCACAGTAATTTTTTATTTTATGACCCCGTTGTTCAATTTTCCATACACTGGTTTGGCTTTCTCCTCTTCTCTTTTTAAATTGGTCTCCAACACTTTTTTCAAAACAGTATCCTAATAAATCCTTGATTTTATATCTGTAATTTTACTTAGATCTGATACAGAAAAAATGAGGGTGACTTTTATTCTGGTCAGACCCATTTACTTAGATTACTACTACTGATAATTACTTATAGTTCTTTTTTTCCGCTAGTAGTATTTACTTTGAATTCTATGTAATTCTGCTGTGTAAAATGCAGGAAGAATATGAAGATCAGAACCCCTTAGTCTAGATTTGATTTTTGTAGTTCTGTGTCTGTTACTCATAATAATTTAAGTGTTTAATATAATTTTGTAATCTATAAGCTTTGCCTAAAAACTATCTATGACATAGAAATAATTCATAGAAAAATTTAAAAAGAGATTTATATTAATTCTTTTTCCACATCTAGTTCTGCATCATGGAAACATATAGCTAAAAGGTGTTTGAGTTATCAAATTCGTGGTCCTAGCTCAAATTAGATTCACTTAGATTTATGCCAGCCTTCATAGTTTTACCCAGACTTGTTAATCTAGTGGTTTCCCACACACCCTATTCCATTGGTCACTACCTGCGCCATTGGAATTTCTTCCGAACACTAAAACTAAATCCTCTTTATTGTAATTGAAGACCATTATGTCTTGTTCAATCCACTCTGGACATGGAGAACTGTTTTGGGTTACAATACAGGGTGTGATAAAAGGCCTATTCTATCACCATCTGTTGAGGATGGGGGCGGTGATGCTTATTTCTGTGGGAGATGTTCTGCTAATGGGCCATCCATTGAAACCAGGCAGGGCATTGTTCTTTATCTGCACCTTCTACAGGACCACTGCTTCAACTGAATCACATCTGTTACTACAAAAGGACTACAGCCACCATTTAATCGAACTTCTATCAACACCCAGCCTGACGGGGTGTCAGGGTTGGGGTCAGGACTGTCAGGATTGGGGTCTGTTTCTTTATAGTATTGTATTTCTATTTTAATTTCCCTGGTAAAGAACTGTTATTCCTAATTCCCATATCTTTGCCTGAGAGCCGTTTGATTTCAAAATTATAAAGATTTGGAGGTAGGGGGTTTACATTCTCCATTTTCAAAGAGAGGCTCCTCCCTTTCTCAGCAGACACCTGTCCTCCAAACTAGGACAAGAACATACTGTGGTTTTCTTGTTTGCTGCAGCTTCTGAGTATTTTAGACACAAAATTGCATGATTCCCAGCTTCTCTTTTTCACATTAAGCAATTCCCAGGTCTTCTCCCTTGTTCAGATTCCTTAAGTCTCATCTCATCCTCTGTGATTTTTTATGAAACTTTTTCATTGGTGTCTTAAGGTTCTTGAATTGCTAGATTACATACTGGAAAATGTACTGCAACTCTATTCATACAGCACTGAATATAGAGGGGCTGTTTCACATCTTCCAGACAATGTTCTAGTTTATATCTTGGTCTCCAACTGCAAACATTTGCAAGTTCCTTCCAGAATGATAAACACATCTCTTCATGGAAGTGTGAAGTGTGCTCCCTCTTGCCACCTCTGCGTGTTGGCTTACAGCAAATTTATATGCTTTTATATTTGTAACAGTATTTAAAGGATTCAGTAGTTTTGTTTATCCTGGCCTGGATTTGGTGAGATGGCATCTTATTAAAACCATGGGAAACAAAGCAAGAAGTTCTTCCTCCATCAGGCAATTACATTCACCATCAGAAACCCCACAGCATAATTATCTGTAGTTCTTCCATGCTGACTTCTCCATTACATATTTTAAATTAATTCTCAGTATTCAAGGGGAGTCATATTATACAAGCAATCATGAGCAAATACAAAAATATTAATATTTATTCATAAGGGTTTGGATAAAAAAATATTTATTTGTGAGACAGAGCTTTAGGGAGAACTGTCATAAATTTTCACAGAACCAAATTTCTTTGACCATTTTACAAAGCTTCTATTTTTATTTGGATGTGATAAGCTAGAAATAAAGGACAAAAATTTTTTTTAAAGCAGAATATTTTACATTTAAAAGTTTAGCTAAGGAATAATGCTGTTATGCCAGTTATCATCTAAAGGTGAAAAGTCATGATGTGAAAATTGCATTCACCAATCTGTTATACGAAATCACATATATATTAGTGAATTAGCAAATGAATAATGAAATAATGTCCCAACAATTAATAAATTACATGCAAGCAAAGATTTTAAAATGTTCTCTATTCCTGATGACCCTTAAAAAATGAGTTATTCAATCAATCTTTCTGGTTATTTTTTCCTTTACTTGGTTCATATAACACTAAGTAATACAAGAAATTTTTATTTATCAGTACTGTGAATAACAGCACTATTTACATAAAATTTCAGTCTTCATAAAAATACTTTTAGTTCTTTATCTGTTTGTTTGTGCCTTGCAACCTATTGACATGAATTTCAAAAACCTGAAATGTTCTGTGCAACTTCCTCAATATGTAGATGAAAAATATACTGTGAGGTAAATTCTTCACTGTGACCCAGAACTACAGCTCTTCTCTGGAATTATACCATGCTTCATTTACAAATGTCACAAGGTAATACCTTCTAGAATAAGTAATCAGTTTTACATTTTAGGTAGCTGTTAGCCCTGGCCTTAAATATATTAAAATAGTTTAAAATTGATAGCAGGTCTTGAGGATGTTCAGCTTCACAGAAATAGAGAAAAGGTGGGTTATTTTCCCTCTGGAACACATGAATCAGAATGGCATAATCTTCCATGTATAATTGCAACACAAAACCAGTAAGTCACAATGCACAAGTGAGTGTATGCTGTATGAAATTTATTCTTAAATATTCTAAAAATGCTTATTAAGGCAACATAATTTCTTTAAAATTATTAATGTTTCACATTTATATTCTCTATTAATTATGGATAACAAGTAACAAAAATGTCCACAATTCTTTTTTATTGTTACATTTTCCTGACCTGTGACAGATCAGCAAGCTGGTATTCCTAATACAATATAATTGCTGATGTGAAACTTCAAAATATCTCTATCTGCAGTTTTAAAAGTCTGATTGCTGGAATTTGTTTCACCAATTACTTGAAATGAGGATTCTAGTAAAAAACAATATCAAAACCCAAAGTAAATAATATGCAGAAACCAGTATTTAATTAATCCATAGGTTACTTGGCAAATGTTTTTTATTAACATTTTTTCATTAAGACATGAAAATTTTGTCTGTTGACTTGTTTATAGAAAATAATAATGAAACTTTTACTTGCTTTAGTGGAGTTTGGATTTAGTTTTCTGCATAGTAATAAAGTAATGAAACTCTGCCCTCAGAATTTTGCATTGCAGAAACATAGATGTTGACCACTCTGCCTCATCATCCTTCATTTATAAATTATATGAGTCAATAGTGCAGAGATGTTAATTCCTCTGACCAGAAAGCATGGATGAATCTGTGATTCCGTTCATATACATAGTCCTGAACATAGAAGATGTGGGTTGAAAGAGAAGCATGAATGACATACTATTGGCCTTTTTCACAGAGATTCTCTAAAATGTAGAAATCCTGTTTTGTTAATGCTCTGGCACAGTTACTATTTTCCCTTTACCCTCACAAGTGACTCCATGCTGTATTGCACTAAGTTATGCTTTGTGTTGCACTGAAATGGTTTGCTCTGTATTCCCCCTGAGTTTATGGAATTGGTTCAGTCCTCCCTGGCCCCTCCCCACCGGTGGGATCTCATTGGTTGTAGTTCGTTCCCCCCCCACCCCCCCGTCTGAGTTTAAAATTCCCCACCATGGCGTGGTTTTTTGTTTGTCTTCTCTTGGAATTGTTCATTAATAAACTGCGTGGACTGTGTCCCAGGAAAAGGGAGCCTCCTTGTTTTTTACGTTTTTCCATGTGGGTTCCACACTCTCCCCTGGTCCAGAGCTAGCCAGAGGGACCAGAGGGTAGAGAAAAACCCACAACTTAAAAGATTATTAGATAGCACATTAGAGGCTTGAGTTCAGCTAAAGCAAAAAAAAGCTTCCAGACATTTTATACAAGAATCTTAGAAGTTCCCTACTTACACTAATAAAATAAATCCTTTAACCTTGCAACAATTCTAGAATTATTTTCCCATTTTACTGAGAATATTTAGAAGATAAGGTCACACATGTTTTTGACATAATCTTCAGTGAAAGCTCATATATCCTGACCTTTTCCTGTGGATAAAGAATGCTGTTCTTTATCCATAGGGTCATCAATAATACAAATGCAGCAACTATTTTGAACTAGCACTATATTCAGGAAATGTAGTCCATTTTCTTAAAAATATTTCCTTTTCAATATCTTTTATTTTAAAAATCTTCATTACTGGAATTATATCAAGAACGATATATGCAAAATTTTGAGATTATATCCCAACACTTTCAGCCTAGGCAGACAGTAATTCAGTATGTGTGTTTCAACATTGATGTGCCCTTTCCAGTTTGTAACATTCATGTTACCAACAAATGCAAGCTGTGTGATCACAATGGGAAAAAAACGAGCCAATTAATTATAGACTACTTAATTTTTTCTCTGTATTTTTGGAAGGTGTCATGGTTTAACATATTTCGGTTTTTAGTTGGGGAGGGAGCTCACGAGTTGTAGAAGTCATTCCCTGTAAGGACCATGGCAGCTTCTTTTGTACCTGACAAAACCAATCAGTTGGCTAGTTTTAATATTGACAACCTGTTAAATCACTCAAAAGAGCTAAACACACCTCTGTGAAATCACAAGCCCTAGGAATCTCTCTCTTGCTTCCAGCCGGGCCTGCTCTGCTGCAGTGCTAGCTTGTTCTTCTACACCTCCACCATACGGTCAGGCCAGCCCGCAGCGCGGCTCAGCTGAGATTCTGCTGCCGCCGAGTTCCAGCCACAGCTGGCGGGCAGAGCTGAGCTGTGTTCTGCTCCAGCCACGAGCTGCTGAGCCGTTCTTCTGGAGCCATGGAAGATCATGTGGCTATTTACAGAGGTAGCCCTGAGCAGAAAGCAGCCCTGCAGCTAGAATTAAATGTGGCATGGGCCAGAAAACAGCCGTGCAGGCAGAGCAGCTGCCACCCAGCAGAGATCACATGGTCATCCGCAAGCCCAGGCAAGATATTAACTCTCTTAGTGCACAGATGAAACCTGCAGACATCAATCCTCTCTTTGAGTGGGGAAAAAAAGGAAAAGGTGAAGACACATCATGAAAACAACACGGAGACATCAAGGTCACTGAAGAAGGAGTCAAAACCTAAATGGGAGGAGAATGAGGAAATGCCTTAGTCTTGGGCTGAAATTCTTTTGTAAGGCTATGGGGAAGGTATAATTTATACATCAGACTTTCATTTTTCCTCTAACTCGTGGAATGCTTTGGGATTGCAATACATGTTGTTATAATTTGTGTTTATATGGTATAAAAAGGTTGTATAAAATAAAGAAATAAAATAAGGGAACTTTTTAGCCACTGCCAGGAAAAGGATGTTTTCATCAGACTCCAGCACCCGGAGCCATAGACAAACTCCTTAATTAGTATATCAACAAACCTAGCTCAGCAATCCTGAAACCACTCAACAGGAGAAGATCATCGATAAAAACATGTCAAGTACCACATCTGAAGACACCTGGGAGGTTCCTGGGGGCCATCACATATCAAGGCCAGTTCCTGTAAATCCAGTCATCTCCACCAGGAAAAGTTACATTCCAAAGCCTCGGTTCCCCTAAGCAAAAATCAACCACCCCAAGGAAAATTACACCTCAATACAGAGCAGACACAACCTTCATCAGGGTTCATTGATGTGCAGGAAGGACCTTTGTCCAGGGCAGCACCAAGAAAAGGATTTAATTTAAATATGAGAATCGGCAGCAGAAACAAAGGAGACTCTCGCCTCAGGCCACAAAAACTGTATAAAAACAGACTCTCTAGGATGGCCAGTGTGAACACAGGGGGATCTGATGCGATAGAGGTCAGATCAGCATGTGTGCTCACCTGGCACCGATCCCGGGCTCAGTGCTGTCCTGTTTCGTTTGTGGCTTCCCAGGACCGTATTTTCGGTTGCAAAAATAAAAATTATTCTTTTACTATTTTAATCCAGCTTAATTCGTTTATTATCTGTAACAGAGGGATGAAACATTCTAACCACAGCCTAGAGCAGAAGCACCAGTGTTAGAGCAAGCAGATGTTGAAGTAGCTTGAACACAGAGTGATGTGAGAGATGAGAAACCTTGCCCCAGGAGAAAAACTTTCCAGAGATAAAAGAACTTTTGTTTCTGTACTAGAACAGCTCATCCTTAAAACTGCACCCCAAAGAGCTAAAATGATTGATGGTGGTAGTTGTGGGAAAAAACTGCCAAAACGTGGGAGGAACTTCAAGGTTGCAGATTTCCAGGCTGCTGCTGGTTTGATGTGACATTAAAGCCACAAGGAAATTGTTTCTTGTGGAAAAATCTCTATGGCCTTGTAAGAGAGACTGTTCTTCCTAAGTGGACTAAAGAAATATTATTTTAAGAGTGGTAAAACTGACTGAGACCAAATTTGTCTCTTTATGTTGTCAGTGGAAAATTAAAGAAAAGTTGGGGGAAGAAGTGTTCTGAAAGTTTATTCTGATTTCTTACTATTTTTCTTTTAATTTCATTAATAAAGATTTTGAATACCCTTTGAAATTTTGAGCCTGTTTTGTTCTCGTCCTAATCCTTATCTCACAGCAGAAGATGAATAAATAATTCTAGTGGGTGCACTGGTGTTTGGCCAGCACTAAACCAACTACATTAAATTGATGCATTGGTTGGGAAGTCAAACCAAACCCACCACACTTAATTAGTATTTCTGCCTGGTTGAACCAAAGCCACAACAGAAGGGTTACTAGAAAACACAAAAGTAAGGGATTAACTGTGTGAAGTTTTGCTTAAATCAACTACTTTTTGAAGAGGCATTTATATACCACCTCAGGTGTGTCTGTAAATCCCACTCATGAACAGCAACACTTTTAAAAGCCATAATCAATCTAACATTATCTTTGGCAGAAGAGGAAATTTAGTGTTAACTCTGGATTCCATGCTAGAGAGAAGCTCAGAACAGGTGTTCCACCATGAAATTTTGAGTATAATGCAAATGAAGGAAAGTTAATTTCACTGTTATAACCACTTTTTTCCAATAGGTGCACACTCAGTTTTTTTTAAGCTGCCTTGTTGCAGCTGGTGCCGGGGGTCAGTCTGACCATGGCTGTCCCAGGTAGCGAGGTCCAACAAGGAACAGCCTGTCTAGGGATCCTGGGCAGTCTCAGCCACAGGATACCAGTGCAAGCAAGGCCTGGGCTTCACATGATCAGCTCTTTTACTGATTTCAACTCTTAATGATTTCAGCTCAGCTCACAAGGTACCCCAGCCGAGTCAGGGACAAGAGATGGGAAGAGCTGTGTGGCGGCTCCACAGAATCCTTTTTTGGCAGCTTCTGTGAAGGGGGTCCAGTGACAGCTTCATTCCAGTGACCTGGGCAGAAGCAGGAGTTTTTATATGGAAGGTATGGCTTGATGGAAGGGCCAATCATTTAGGGCCAAGGAAATATGACCAATAGTCTTACAAGGAGATAAAATGGGGTCCCGAAGTGGGAAAAGGGTCTCTTAGCCCAGTCACCATGACTAAGCAATTCTTATCTGGGCAATAGCTCACCAGGGAGGCCTTGCTGAGAGCTTTGCTCCCTCCACACTGTCTGATCTGAATCTTAGAGCTAATCACTGAAGAAATACAGTAAATTCACGAATACAAGCCGCACTGAGTATAAGCCGCATCTCTGGGTGTTGGCAAATATTTCGGTTTTTGTCCATAGATAAGCCGCACACGAATATAAGCCGCTCTGTCGTTCGCAGCGAGGACCCGCGTGCAATTAGTAACAGAACCACGGGAGGGCGGGGTTTACTGGCTGAGCTAAGGCTGTGCAGGCTCGGCCCGCTAGGGGCCGCTGACGGGGCCAGGTGGCCCAGCCCGGTGCTGCCACTTGGGGCTGGCCGCCGCTGCCCCTGGGCTCGGTCACCCTGGGTCGGCGCTGCCCCGCGGTGGCAGGCAGGGACAGAGCTTCCCCCGCTCCTACGGCAGTGGCGGCGGGCGGGGACGGAGCTTTCCCGCGCCCGTGTTGCCGGCGGTGGGCGCGGACAAAGCACCCCGCCTCCTCCCCGAGCTGCGGCAATGGCGGTGCGCACTTCCCGCCCCGCCCCGGGCCGCGGTAATGGCTGCGCGGGGCTCCCATCGGCTCCCGGAGCCGCGGCAATGGCGGCGCCCCCCCCCCCCGTCGGCTCCCCGGGCCGCGGCAATGGCGGCGCGGCCCCCCCGAGCCGCGGCAATGGCGGCGCCCCCCCCGTCGGCTCCCCGGGCCGCGGCAATGGCGGCGCGGCCCCCCCGCGTCCTCCCCGAGCCGCGGCAATGGCGGCACCCCCCCCCCCCGTCGGCTCCCGGGGCCGCGGCAATGGCGGCGCCCCCCCCCCCCCCCGTCGGTTCCCTGGGCCGCGGCAATGGCGGCGCCCCCCCCCCCCCCCCCCCCCTCCTCCCCTGGGCTGCAGCAGAGGAGGAAAGAGAGCTCTCCCGCCTCTCTCCCCACCCCCCGTGCTGCCTGCAGGGAGCCAGGGCAACACGGTAACACTGTAACAATTGCGAAATGCCGGCTTTTACTGGCCGGTGCTTGGCTCGGCACTCTGGCTTGCACGTCTGGGGTTGTAAATGTCAGAAAATTATTAATATATTAGCCGCACCCGACTATTAGCCGCACTTCCGGGTTTCCACCAAAATTTTTGTCAAATTGCTGCGGCTTGTATTCGTGAAATTACTGTAAGTTGGTTAGGAATGTACGCATTTAAAAGGTTTCCATTTTTCAAAACTCAACGAACAGTAGAAAGAGTTTAATTTTTTAAAAAAACAAATGAGGTTTTAGAAATTATCTTGTAGATATTTCAGGCCTGAATAGCATTTCAAATATCTTTTATCGGTCAAAGTTAAGCCACAAAAGACATAACTGAATAAATTCTTGCATTTTTAAAGGGTCGTGGACAATAGTCAGGAGTACTCAAACCATAATGTTGTAAGGGGCAACGGTTCATGTAATGTATAATACCGTCCTTGCTTTGGTGGACAGAATTCTCAAAAAGGTGAACCTCATCTGAAGCAACATTTCATATTAGATGAACAACATTTTGCCTTATTGGAGTAGATTTCTGACCTTAAGCCATGACTTATCACCCTCAAGTAAGGAAAGCAAAACCTTTGGCAAAAAAAGATTTTGAAAGTTTGTCTGTAAACCAGGGGCTCTCAGTTTCCTATTTTGCCTTTAAATATATTCAAGTATACAACCTCTGTTCAGACATTTAAATGCTATTTCTTTATTCATAATTTGCAACAGTGGTCCATTCCCACCATACTGCTTTACTGCTACTTACAATTAAATCCCCCATTGGAATATCTATATTTTAACAAAAACAAGGATAATGTTTCCAATGTAGTTGCTGTAAATATATAATTATCCAACAACAGATGAAGTGGTAGGAAAGGGGGAGACTCAATACCTTGCTCCAAATTTCATCATGGAGGATGGTCTTATATTTCTTACATTCTGTACTTGCAGGACATTGTAATGGTGATGAAAGAATCACCTAATTTTTAACTGTTCAGCATCACATCTAATATGATACGAACGACAAAAATAATTGGGTGCAGCAGTCTAGCAGTTCTGTAATCATGACATGCATACAATAGGCTTTTATGGTGTAATTTTAGATATGTTCATGGCACTGACAAAGCTCTGTTTTTCAAAACCAAAGCATAATTTCTTCTTACCTGGTAAGATTGTGGTTTTTACTGTGGAGGAAAGATGCTAGTTTTCACATCTTTTTCTTGGATCTGTAAAAATGTTGTGTATAAAAACTCAAAAAACATTTATTCACTTTGGGAGAAACATTTGTCAAACAGAATTGTAGTCTTCCTAGGAAACAGGACGCCACTGTGTGCCAAAGCTATAGTCTAGAAAAAATTTCAATTTTGCTTCTCTAAAACACCATTGACATCTTCTACCTCTGTCAGGATGATTCTATACCTTGAGCTTCTGTAGGTCTGAATTCATATTTGGAAAGACATTTTGGTACTGAGAAGTGTATTACTTTGGTTGTATTTTATTTCATTTCATTTCATTTCATTTCATTTCATTTCATTTCATTTCATTTCATTTCTGTTGTTCTCTCTTCTTTCCAGAATTCTCAGAACTGAAAGTGCTAAAAAAAAAAAACCAACCACATTTTAAAAACCCAACCAAAAAATATGGTCAAGAATTCTTAATCCTATCTCTTTATAATTACCAGATTGTTCCTTATGTTTTATTCCCATGACAAAGAAAGAAAAATTTTTACTTAATACCATTAGAATTTTTTTAGTGTGAGCAAATTCACACAAGAAAATATCATGCTATAGATTTAAAATCATAAAATGTAAAGGCTGCATTTTCTACTGAATTCACAGTTGGTGTTACATTTTGTATGTTAAATATATGGTAAGTATCATAGAGAGAAAAAGAATCTAAGACATCTGAAATTGTAACATATTTTTATATAAACTGTGAGAATAATATATACATTTTTATCAACATACTCATCATATTTATGAAGTCATCATGGCAGCATTGCAATATGAGAGTAAAGTCATATTCACAATACTCACACAATTTTCTCCTTGTTGTTAGCGAACTGAGACACAGAAGTTTCAGAAGTCAGACCTATCTTTTCAAGCATAGAATCAATATGCAGGGGCAGGTTTCACTGAGCATCCCAAAGTATTTGGCACAACTGAGTACATTGCTAATATTTTTAGGAGCATTAAGTGGATTAATATCAACACTTCATCTCTTCTGCAGCTTCAGAGAAGGTTATGAAAAGCTGAAGTAGTTACACTCAATAGTTCTGTTGTCATCAGAGCACAAATAGTTCCCTAGTTAGCTGTCAATGACATTGCAGTATACATATGTTAAATATAGTATATACACATAAATATATATATATGTAATATATTTAGATATTTTATCTAGAAATACAGATGTATTCATTACACTGATCATGTGTTGTTCTTGATGTATTACTCTAATTGATGCCTGGGAATGCTGACATGGAATAGAGACTAGACATAGCAAAAGGAATAAAATAGTTATTTATCGAAAGGATACACTTTGGGCAGTGCAAGAATTACTTTTATAGTGGTCTTTTGCTTGGTCAATATAATGAAGAATCCCTGTGAAATCCTGACAACCCTAATGTGAAGGAAAACTTTGTATTTTCTTTATGTAAGACTCAAAAACGTATCTGTATGTTCTGGAAGCATGTGTATGTTTCTAAGTGTCTGTTATAGAATAAATGAGAGAAACTGTTATATATTTTGAATTTTTCTCTAATGCTCATACATTTCTTAGCTCTAAACTCACCAGTAAACTGATTAATCATGTTTTTGCTAGATTCCTACTGACAGCACGTACTTGTCTCTCAATTAACCTACTGATAGAAGGACAGCCTGGTTCTAACCAGAAGTGCAATAGGACATCCAGATTACGGGGTAGCAGCTAGAATTTTAGATTTCCAGGACTATGCTTATTATGATAATGAGTGCTGCCCCTGCAATATTTTAAAATCTTGCCATGTTTTCATAAAATATTTGAATATTCAGCAAGGTGCCTGCCCTCTGCTCTTCAGAATATTTATCCCAGAATCATTTATTCAGGCATTTCAGACCTGACTGAATTATACAATACAGTAATTTCATGACTATAAGTGGCACTGACTGTAAGCTGCATCTCCAGGTGTCGACAACATTTCGTTCTTTTTCCATACATACCTGATTATAAAGCCGCTCTGTCATTCGCAGCAAGGATCCACGTGCAACAAAGTTGCCAAGTAGTAACAGAATCGCAGGGTTTACTGGCTCGGCTCGGGCCGTGCAGGCACAGGGCTGCCAACAGGGTTGGGTGGCCCAGCTAAGCAGGGCCGCTCGACGGGGCCGCTCGGGGCCAGCTGCCGCTGCCACTGGACTCGCTAGCCCCAGCCCGGCTCTGCCCCGTGGTGGTAGGCAGGAACGGAGCTCGCCAGCACCCATGGTGGTGGCGGCAGGAGGGGAAAGAGACCCCCCAGCTCCCGCAGCGGCAGCGGCAGGAGGGGAAGGAGCCCCCCTGCTCCTGCGCCAGCAGGCGGGGGTGAAGCCTGCCTTCTCCTGCGGTGGCAGGCGGGGGCAGGAGCCCCCCGCTTCCCCCTCGGGCTGTGGGGATGGCAGCATGGAGCCCCCCACCTCCCTCCCCCGCCACACTACCAGTACGGAGCCTGCCTCCACCCACCGCGCAACAGAGTAACCAATTTGTAACAATTGTGCAAGGCCAGGTTTTACTGGCAGGTGCTCAGCTCAGCTCAGCTCAGTGGCTGGCACTTCCGGGGTTGGAAATTTCAGGAAATTTTTCACATATTAGCTGCTCCTGAGTGTAAGCCGCATTTCTGGGGTGGGAGCAAAATGTTAGTCAAAATGGTGCGGCTTATAATCGTGAAATTACTGTAATCCTTAATTAGTGCTGAAGCTACCTGGGGGGAAATACAATTTCCCATTATGAGGCATATCCTACAGCTGGAGCTGAAAGAGTGACAATTGAAAAGCTGTAGAGTTTTTATTTGTCTGTGAGGGGGGAAAAAATGGAAAGAAGTTATTCCATTACAAAAACTTGGTAAAATTTAGCTTTAGTAAATCTTTAGCATTTGTGATCAGATACAAATTAAATGACTCTGGCTAGAGAAAAGTAGTTTTATGGTCTGTATATACATTTAATTTTTATCCCTTCACACCCAGTCAATAAGGATAGTATTTTCTATTATGGTTTTACAAAGAATCCAGACTGTCTGGTACTTAACAGGCAACTTTATCTTTGTTTCTTGTTAGCCCACTTTCTCAATATCCTCTACAACATGTAGAATTCTCACTCTGCTTTAGGACTAGTGGGCCAGAAGAGACTACAGTAACTTAGTACTGATTTTGGCTGGGATGATGTTAACTTTCTTCATAACAGACCACAAGATTCTATATTTTGGGTTTGTGACTAAACCAGTATTGATAGCACACTGCTATTTTGAATATTCCTGAGCAACACTTGCTCAGTATGAAAGTTTTCTCTACCTAAAGACTTCTTCTAGACTGTTCTCATGTCTCCAGCAACTGCACTGGAGTGACCAAGAAGATGGGCTGAAAAAGCTGTCCCACAGTGAATTGTGTGCCTCATAATGTCACACTCACCTGGGACAGGAAGAATAGGAATTTTTGTCTTCCAAGGTGGCCATTGCTAAGAAACTGACGAGGCACTGATCTACTTATGGCAGAAGCTGAGGAATTTCCTTTGTGTTGCTTGTCGTTTTCTCCTTTCCTCCTCCTATTTTTCATTGATCCAAAAATTGTCCCACTTCTGCTCTTCCTGTTATCTCTCTTTCTTGCTGTGGGCCAGGTGCAGAATGAGCAAGCAGCCAGCACTGCAAATAAATGTTACACAAACACACATAAATATGTGGGTTCACATAAGCATATGCACAATTTGTAAAACATGCTATTTGGACCATTACCATTAGAGTGAGGAAGCACAGTATGTGATAGCAACAGAGGTTGTACCTATGATTAGTAGTAAGAGATTAAAAAATTAGATGATTAATTAGAATCCATCAATATGTCTATGCATCTCTCCCTGATGATATAAGGTGTTTGAAAAAACATGTCTCTGATGCTAAAATCAAAGATGACTCTCTTGAATGTAACTCAAGGTGTTTACCATCTTAGGCTTGTTTATGCACTGCAAGGGATTATTTTCTAGAAATAAGTATAAATTGCAGGGCTGAAGAAACCAAACATTATTATTTCCAGGTGTGTTTCTGGAAGTATATAAAGGGAAATTATTTTTGACCTGTAGATCTCATTAAAGGAAAGATCTGCCTTCATTAACAAGTCATTAAACAGCTCTTAATTTAAATAATATGTTTTCATTATGCTTCTACCTAGTAATTAAATAAAAGGTTAAAATAATACTTTCAAAATATTATATAATTGGAAGAAAAATAGTTATTTAGATACTGGAATGTTCCTTCTAAATGGTTAAACATTCAAAATAAATGTTCATTTAAGTAATACTATAAATAAATCTATTCTTACCAAATTGTTTTAAAATCAAATACAGTATGGATTAGTTTTAGTTTTACAAACAGAAATGGCTTCTAGTAACAGTCAAAGGCCTGAAGAATTCCTCTGACATAAATAATTGCTGCAAATTTCTTAAAAACCATACTGGTATTTTATATCGAACTACGGTGATAAGAATTAGGGGGAAGTTCAAGGAAGAACATTTCCAGAAGGTTAAGCAAGGTGATCTTGCCCTTCTACTAAGATCTCATGAGGCATATTTGGAGTTTTGTGTCCATTTCTGGGGTCCTCAATATAAGAGAGATTTGGAGCTCTGGAATGGGACCAGTGGAGGGCTACAAAGATAGGGAACAGGAGCATCTCTCATGAAGAAAGGCTGAGGGAGCTGAGTCTATTCAGTCTTGAGAAAAGAGGGAACCTCAGCAGTGCCTGTCAATATGAAGGCAGGTGTCAGAGAATGGACCAGGCTCTGCTCAATGGTGCCAGACAATGGAACAGGAGGCAATGGACAGAAATTAATGCATGGGAAGGTCCACCTAAACACAAGGAAGAGCTTTACATCCACACTGAAACATGTCGCGTTCCACTGAGGGACACTGCGAGGAGTTCTTTTTAGAATTAGGTAGTCAGGAACAAAATTAGGCCAAACAAACCTTGTATCTGAGAGTCTGAGAAGGGGGCAAGAGGGGACATAGAGAAAAAGCAGGTGTTACCATCAGCGGAGCAGGGAGTGTGGAGGGTGGAGGGGCTATGCTAATGAGCAGGAGCAGCTCTCAGACCGACACGGTTCCAAGGCACGGTTCCTGCAGCGATAGGCACTGGCACATGCTCTGAGTGGGCACCTGCACAGAAAGCCCGGGATCCTGGACAGGGTCATGGTGAGGAGAGCAGCAGTGGGCTGGGCTGGAGCAGCAGGGTTGAGCAGCGGTAACTCAGGCAGGGACGCGGAGGCAAAGCGGAAGGGTGGCAGTCACGGACACCAGGGCAGGACAGGCGTGAGGACGAGCAAAGGGGAGCCAGTGAGGGCAGGAAATCCAAAAAGCAGGCTGGGGTCAGGGCAAAACGAATGAAAAAAGGCCAGGGTTAGAGCAAAGGAATAAGTGATCCAGCAAGCCTCAGCAGCCTGGACCCAAAACAAAAAGTTCAAGATCCAAAAAGTCTGGAGCTTGTCCTGCACTTATTTTTATGCCCCTAGCTCCTCCTAAGGTCTGCCTGCTGACAAGAGACCACTGGCCTAGTCCAGTGTCCCACTGCAGTCCATGGGTCTTTTTTGCCATCTGACTGGAGAACCCCTCTGGAGGGTACCCTGCCTCCTGCTGCCTGTCTGTCCCATGTGAGGTGTTATCAGGCAAAATCTCCCCAGAGACAAGGCTTTCACCCACCTTCTAGCTGCCTCCTGCAGCAGCACATTTGCCCACCTTCCCCCACATGCCTCTGACAACCAGTGTTGAGACAAATCAAAACTAAATTGGGTCCTCACAGTCGTCCAGAGAGGTTGCAAGTTTTCCTCATTGGAAATATGCAAAAACCATCTGGGGGAAATCCCGTGCCACGTGTTCTGAGATAGCCCTGCTTGAGCCAGGAGGTTGGACCAGATGAGCCTTTGTGTTCCCTTTCAACCTTACCCATTCTGTGATTCAGTGATTCTGTAATTCCATGATTCAGTGAGCACAGTGGACTGCATCCCCCTATCAGTTAGCACTGGGCATTTCCCAGTGGCTTACTGCAGTCTAAGTAGGAAAGGTTAATTCTAATACCCTGGTTAATTCTCATTCCTCTAATTATTGTAGAATTTGTGGGACAAGGTTGTGTGGACTGAGCAGTTTGGAACACATTTTGTGAATTTTCCAGTTCTTTGATCTTAGTTTATAAAACATCAGGGACCAATTTATCTAGACCAATAGTCTAAAATTTCAGCAATAAATCTCTCAAATATTATATAGATTAGTTGAACCATTAGACCCCATTTTAGTATAAAATATAATTAGTATAAAATAAATATAATAAATATATATTAAAATACAATATAATTAGTATAATCTCTAGTATTTTGCAGAAATGAGAGTGAACTCACTGTGCAGTTAAGGTGGTATTAAGCCACTGAAGAGCCCTTTACAAACAAACATCTAATGACAACAGAGAAGTTGGAATAATTTTTTCCAACATTTTTCCTACTACAAATTTTGCCTTGTAGAAGTTTGTTAAATCTCTTGCTCAGTATTTTCAGCACAGTATAATTCCCATCACAAGATGCTTAGACAAAATTCTGGTTATAATTAGGGCCACATGACTAAAGGTCATTTACAGAAAGGAGCAGAAGCAAAAAATGCCCTGTATGAATTTCCTTGTTGTTTACAATATTAGTCTTACTCCCTAGGCAAAACAGTGCAAAAAATCCAGTGTGCATTGACTGGAGTTAATAGGGATGAAAACCTTCTCTGTGTGGCACGTTGCATTCCCTCTGAGATTACTTGTTTTATCATCAGAATATTGTTAGCAGCCTGCTAGGGTTAAGAATAATGAGTCATGGATTCTCATTCAAGAAACCAATTAACATAATGTGTCATCTTACAGTCTATTGTGGTGATTAATCAACATCTTTCAT